>NC_090446.1:530349190-531053170 GCF_031143425.1 Pleurodeles waltl | reverse complement strand
ACCTAGGAATGTACCCTCAACAGCAGCTCTCCCGGCACAGTGGGAGAGCTGCTACAATATTCATTGCACTCAGGAAACTCACCCAATAATGCTTTGCAGGCATGAATGTTACAATACATTTGGGCCCATAATTCAGCCTGTGGTGGTCCTAGGGCAATGGGACCACTCCCAAAACATTTATGATGTGCAGTTTGTTCAGGCAATTTTGTGGGTGACACTAGGTGGGGTGGAGGGGGCAAATATCATAACCTCTTCCACCATTCAGTGCATATATACATTCTCTCATAGCTGAAACTTGTTTCTACAGCTCAGAGGAGTTTGTGTTATAAGGGTCTTGTTTGTAAGAGTGTTCGGATAGCCCCGTTTGGCCTTCAGATATGTAAGGTGCTATGCTACTCTCAATCTTGAAACGATAAGGCACTACTAACTTAGTTGGCTTGACAGGGACGTCTAGCCACCACCAGTAGTACTGCACCTTCTGCTAATGAACAAACACTTAATTTCTGATAAAGGTTTAATGTATTCACGGAAACTCAGCATGCTTTGCACGTACTCATTTTACAACACATTTGTGCCCATAACTGAGCTTGTGGTGGTCCTAGGGCAATGGGACCACCCCCAAAACATTTAGAACGATGTGCTCCCTGTTGAGGCCATCTTGTGGATCCCACTAGGTGAGCGGGGGCCTAAAAGTCATAACCTCTTCCACCATTTAATGTGATGTGCATTTAAATTATTTTAGTTAAAACTTTTGTTTTCACAGCTTAGAGGGGTTTGTGTTACAAGGGCCTTGTTTGTAAGAGTGTTCTGATAGCCCTGCTTGCTTTGCAAATGTGTAATGTGCTACAGTGCTCCCGAAAGAATAATTGCTCCAAGACGGTACTAATGTAGTTGGCTCCACAGGGACATCTAGCCACCACCAGTGTTACTGCACCTTCTGCTAACAAAAAAAAAAAAAAAAAAAAAAAAAAAAAAAAAAAAAAAAAAACTTTCTGATAAAGGTTTAATGTATTTATGGAAACTCAGCCCATAATGCTTTGCAGGCACTCATTTTCCAACACATTTGTGCACATACCTCAGCCTGTGGTGGTCCTAGGGCAATGAGACCACCCCAAAAAACATTCAGAACAATGTGCTCTTTGTTTAGGCCATTGAGTGGGTCACTCAAGGTGAGAGGGGACCCCAATATCATTACCTCTTCCACAATCCAACACAGTAAGTTCTCATAACTAAAATGAGTGTCTTTATAGCTGAGAAGACTTTGTTATAAGAGCCTTGTTTGCAATAATATATTGCTAGTTTTGCTTGGTCTGCAGCTTTGCTGCCTGGGCTAAAGAATGATTGATGTTCCAAGGCACTACTAATTCAGCTGGCTTGACAGGGACGTCTAGTCACTGCTAGTAATACTGCATCTTTTGCTGTTCTGTTGACTACAGGGACATTTAACCATAACCAGTGGTACTGCACAGTCTTGACTCTGCAGTGATATCTAGCCATGACCAGTGGTATTGTACGTTCCGCTATTAGCCAGTGGTAATGCACATTCTGCTGTTGACTCTACAGGGACATCTAGTGATGACCTGCAGCACTGCACCCTTGTGCCACCGACTCCACAGTTTAATTTTTAAAAGGACTGCTAGGCCTGAAAATGTGTAATATGCTATGCCCTCAAGGGGCGGATTATATGATTACACAGCAATATTCTTTACCACCCTTTTATGTGATTATGCCCTCTAGGGGCGGAGTATGTTTATATAACCATGTTTCCTCCAAATGCTATTTTTACACTGTGGTGCTAAGTAGGGGCTGTTCAGACAGTTAGTCTAATGCCAATTGTATGAAGGAATGCGCTCATACAGTTTATTTCTGATAAAGGTTTAATGTGCTGCATGGCAAAATATTTATAAGGTCCCAAATGCAAGGTTGTTATTTTCTATGCCAACAGCTCTAATTCTCGCTAATGCGAGACCTATTGCATTGCAAATGCTTGTTTTTGTTTAACCATCACTAGGATTGAAAGGTGGCCTGATTCCTTAGCCAGAAGGAAAAAAACAATCGTAAAAAGTTCATACCAGCTTCGCTTACCAAGGCACGAATACTGCTCTTTTCAGACTACCATATGATGTGCCACACGTTTCCAAAAAAAGACCGGTCCAGTGGGTGTTTAAGAAAGAAAACAAAAACAAAAAACAAAAACAAAAAACTCAGGAAAAGGCCAAATTCATGCTCAAACAATGCAAAATAACGATTCTTAGGCTCTCTCTGTGGCCTTTCAAAAGCCAAATACTTTAAGTGAGTACTACAGAATACATTTTTAGGGTCATGCAAATGCAGCTGGGCAGGGTTTGTAATGTGCAGTATAGCAGGGTAATCCAAACGTCTTAGACGCAGAATAGCACTTCCAATACCATCTCATTTTATTTATAAACCAGAAATCCGAATTAACAGGATCAAGAAAACCAGTAATAGCCTGCTGTGTCATGTCCCCACAGACTTAGAAAGCATGCTCTGTAGGCAGAATGAAGCCGAGCAAACGGCTTGGAAATGGTACCCTGGCCGAGTCTGTATTTACACTGGAGAACCAGACTCCATGCCATACCTCTTGCTTTAACAGCTGTTCACCTAGCATTGTTTCCTTTAAATGTCAGGGACTTTCTACTTACTGTAAAGAAATCAAACCCCCTTTGATGACAAGAGTTGAGAGAAGCGCTCTGTCCCAGTGAAACAATTAACTGCTCAGACAACCTAGGATTCATCTTGGACCCCTCACTATCCATGACCCAGCAAGTCAACGCCATCTCCTCCTCCTGCTTCAACACCCATGGCATGCTCCGAAAGATCTACAAATGGATACCCACCGAAACCAGAAGAACAGTCACCCAAGCCCTCGTAAGCCTCAAACTGTACTACAGCAATGTCCTCTACGCTGGAACCACAGCCAAACACCAGAAGAGGCTGCAACGCATCTAGAACACCTCTGCACGCCTCATCCTGGACATCCCCCGCCACATCACAGGCCACCTGAAAAACTTGCACTGGTTCCCAGTCAACAAGAGAATCACCTTCAAACTCTTCACCCATGCTCACAAAGCACTGCTCAACACCAGACCAGAATACCTCAGACGACTACTCCTACACCCCAATCCGGCATCTCCGCTCTGCCAACCTCACCCTCACAACTGTCCCACGCATCCGCAGAACTACAAACCAGTGGTAGATCATTCTCACACCTCACCGCCAAAACGTGGAACACTCTTCCCACCCACTTGCACCAGACCAAAGGCCTCCTTACCTTCAGGAAACTTCAAGACCTGGCTGTTCGAGCAGCAGCAGCACCTCCCCTCACCACCTTCTCAGCGTCTTGAGACGCTCAAGGGTGAGTAGTGCGCTTTACAAATCCCTGATTGATTGAGGCAACAATGGCCCAAAAGATTACATAAACAGTTGTCACTTCTAGCTAGTACGGAAGCAGGTTACATCAAAGTTGTTGAAGTCACAGGATACCATTAGCCTGAAAGGAGCGATTTTGCCTGCCAAGATATCGCAATACAGCTAGTACCAGAAGGAACACATTTACAAGACCAATCAAACATAACTCATAACAACTTAGTTCACCATGACCCCAAAGTTTCTCAAGATTCCACAAGCCTATTCCAGTAGGCCCGAGTTATGACTGAGGGGGATTCACCTGCACACCGGTGTCAAACCAATTTGAAAGACCCCACAGGCCTAGGTAGACCCCAAATCAATGGCTAGTGGACACCTCCTTGCCTTCAGACCATCACATGGTTCTCAGCACTCGCCAAAACACCTTAGGCAAAACAATAGTATTCAGCCACAACAGATTTATGTGCAGGGACATATCGGACCTGTCACACTGGGTACTGATGGAGTGCTTAGCAATTTCTCTCCTAGAGCCACAGCCCAGAGTCTGGTATAATGAACATATTAGGCAACCCACCAAGAGATTGGGACAATGTCCCCTTAATTTCAGGATTAGAAATCATGATGGCTCGACCAGGATGAGCTGCCAAAGGCTTTCTGCCATCAAGCCCCAGTGCTCCCCCCGATTTATTTCAGGAAGCACAAGTGGACCTTTATGAGCATTCTGAGAAGTATGCTAGGACAAAGCTGTCCATCCAGTTTGTCAAGAAATTACTCTGTGCCACCTTGACGCCCATTTACAACTCAAGTCTTGACCATGCATGACTTTATCGGGTGGGTATAGAGTGATAAGGGTTGTTTTGGGGTGGGTAAGTATTGGGTTGTAAGGGTGTTTTAAGGGTTGAGGGGTACAGGGTGGTAAACATTTTAGAGTTTTTGGGGTAAATAATGGCTTACGGTAGTAAGAGTTTTAGGGGTTTGGGGTGGGTAGGGATATAGGGTGGTAAGGGTATTGTTCAGGTGTGGTGCGTAGATCGAATGTGAAAGGTTGACATTCACATTCGATCTACGAGACGGGGGTTCGGAAGGTGGCGGTTAGGAAGGAAAGGATCAGAATGAATGGAGCGGTTCCGACATTGCTCCTGTAAAGTCCCCGCATATTTTAGAATAAAATATTACCTGTTACTGCCGGTCTCCGTCTTTACAGTGGCGACGAGGCGGGCAGGAGCGATGTCGGAGGTGAGGATCGTGCTTTTATTTTCGGCGAATTTCTGGCTGCTGGTGTTTCCATAACTTGAGGGGCGGCGCATTAAGTACTTCTTGATATCCTGTATTGGCAAGATTCCTGTTTCGGAAAAATATCTGCAACTACGCCAGGAATTATGGGTTGGAGTGTGCCCAAATTACTCTAGAGAGTAAACAACAGTTGAAGCAGCCATTTTGAAGTGGTTTGGAGATCTTTTCAATCTTTATTAAGGAACACGGTGATAGGCACACCTGTGTGCCTACAAATAGAAAATTGGCAGCCATCTTTAAGGAGTAGACTTCGTACCTGCAAATATTGTCTACAATACAAGGAACTAGGCACGTTTAGTGTGCTATAAATACAATTACAAGGAATTTGGTACGTTTAATTTGGAATACGGTGATAGGCACACCTTGTGCTTATAATTACAAAAAGAACCTTTATCTATACATTTGACTTGTTGGATGTGCCGGAATTTGTGACTGGACTCTGTTTTAAAAAAAAAAAAAAAACACAACTGCATTCAGTAATTATTGATATAGGACATTATTAATTACAGAATGTCTAGTATTCAACCTCCACCATTTTTTTTTAATGAACCAGGAGATCCGCCCATTCAGTGGGAATTGTGGTTGGATTTATTTGAGGCATATGTTGATGTGTTGGAAGAGGGCGAATGTTCACCTGATAGGCACCTGTCATTGCTTAAACATCGTTTGGGCGCTGTAGGGTTAAGGGAATTTAAAAATGTACCACCTGTAGATAATGTGCATGGGGTAGATGTGTATAAATGTGCTTTACAACAGTTACAGGATAGGTATGGCCGGAAAATAAATGTAGTTCTGGAAAGATATACATTTTATTCCAGGGAACAGAAGGTTGATGAGTCTATTGACCAGTATATGGCAGTGTTAAGAGGCTTAGCGGTTACGTGTGCTTTTGACAATATGACATATGACCAAGTTTTAAGGGACCAATTATTAATGAAGACTAAATCTAAAAAAATACAGGAGAAACTTTGGTCTTCTGGGGAAATATCTTTAAAAACGGCTGTTGAAGTGGCGAGGAGCATTGAGATTACCGAAGATTGCATACAAACTATGAGGAGGGAAGTTAAAGATTGTGACAACGTTTGTACCGTAAGCAAAGACAGGGATTGCAAGGATAAAAAGAAAAAAAATGGTTTCCTGGTCTGGTAGTGGGGATAACAAGTCTGGCATGAACAACAATACTAGAGTGTGCTTTAGATGCGGCGCCAGTTCGCATTTTGCAAATTTTAATGGTTGTCCGGCGATTGGGAAAAATTGCAGTGCATGTAAAAAAAAGGGACATTTTGCACGCGTCTGCAGAAGTTTCGAGAAAAAAGTGAGTTGTGTTGTGGAGAATGTGGATGATGAGGTTGAGGGAGGAATTCAGAATTTGGTACTAAGTATTCAAGAGCGTAACATTAAGGGAAAAGAGCTTCAATTTCCGAAGTGTTATATAAATATTGACGGTGCACGACGAAGTTATGGTGGACTCGTGTGCGTGGTACACTATAATAGGCAAGTCTCTATTTAATCAGTTGTGGCCTGGAAGGAGTTTACAAAAAACAAAAAACAGTCCTTGCAGTTATTCTGGTCATAAAATTGCTATTGTAGGAAAAATACAGGCAGAAATCGAATATGCTGGAAAGAAGTGTTCAGGTGAAGTTCTTGTGGCAGAAGGAGGGGCAACTATTCTGGGTTGGCCACATATATGTCAATTGGGGTTGAGGGTGGACCCTAATGCTACTCCGCCAGTGTACATTGTGAGTATGGATACGTCACAGGATGATTTGTATCATGATATAAAGGGACTATTTCCCACCGTGTTTAGTGGTTGTTTGGGAAGTATGAAAAATTTTAGACATACAATTGTATTAAAGGAGAATGCTGTTCCCATAAGGCAGAAGTTGAGGAATGTTCCCTTGAATTATAGAGACAAATTGAAGGAGATGTTAAAGGATTTGTGTGATAATGATATTATTGAACCCATTGAGTGCTCCGATTGGGTTTCTCCGATTGTAATTTCGGTAAAATCCAGTGGGGACCTCAGGTTGTGTGTTGACCTGCGGGCACTAAATGATGCAATTTGGATAGATACATTTCCTTTACCAAATTTGCAGGAATTGATGTCGTCTATTGGAGATGCTACTGTATTTTCAACCATCGACTTGGCAAGTGCGTATCACCAGATACATTTAAGTCCTGAGTCTAAACATTGTACAGCTTTTATTACACCGGAGGGGATGTTCCAGTACAAAAGGATGCCGTTTGGATTGGCTAGTGCGTCTGCAGTTTTTCAGAGGGAATTGTCCAAAATACTTTCGAATGTTAAGGGGGCAAAGGTATTCCAGGATGACATTTTAGTATATGGTCGCGACAGAAGTGAGCATGACCGGAACTTAAAAATAGTATTGCAAGCACTGAGTGACTATGGATTAACTGCTAAGGATCAAAAGTGCAAATTTGGAGAGAGCCACGTGGAATATTTAGGTCATATTATTTCTAAGGATGGTATTCGACCTAAGGTTAGTCACATCAAAGCTATTAGTGAGGCTCCAGAACCAAGGTGCAAGGAACAATTATCATTTTTAGGCCTAGCAGAGTTTTATTCTCGCTTTGTGGAAAACTTTGCATCCAAGGTGGAGAACCTCTGTGCCTTGCTGAGGAAAAATGCGACGTTCTGCTGGACAGAGATACATTCCAAGGAGTTTGACTATAAAGAAAGAAATTGTCAATGCCTCTTGTCTCAAATCGTTTGATGAAACTGCTGAATGTATTATAGCAGTAGATGCTTCCGCATATGGTATTGGTGCGGTTTTGTCTCAGAAGAAGAAAGGAGACACATGGGTGGTTGCATATGCTTCTCGTACTCTGTCTCAAGCAGAGAGGAACTATTCTGTAATTGAGAAGGAGTTATTGGCCGCTACGTGGGCTGTGCAACGATTTAGGATGTACATATGGGGGCGCAAATTTAAAATTTGTACGGATCACAAACCTCTGATTAATATTTTGAGCGCGGGAGGGGGAAGGAACCTCACTCCTAGGTTGGCTTCCAAATTACAAATGTATCACTTTGAGATTTTGCATCTTCCAGGGAAAAGTAATTGTGTAGCAGATGGGTTGTCTCGGTTACCACTATCACATAGTAGTGCTGAGGAAATTGATGATGGAGTGTGATGTTGCGTTCACTTATAGGGATGCTATGTTTCTGCAAAATGGGAATGTGCATGACAATTTATCTGAATGCGTGTGGATGAGAGAAATGCAGAAGGATGAGGTTTTGTTGAAAGTGAAGGAGTTTATTTTGAAAGGATGGCCATCAGAACGTAGTTTACGAGGTGAGAGCAGTACATTTTGGAAGATTAAAGAGGAATTGTCTGTGTCGAATGATATTATATTAAGAGGTGATAAAATTGTGCCTCCCTATGGTATGCGTGATACCATTGTTAAGTTGGGACATGGAGGTCATGGTGGCATGGCAAGGACCAGGAGGAAGATCAAAGAAGTTTTTTGGTGGCCGGGGTTAGATGGTATGGTAGATCGTTGGGTAAGAGAGTGTGGTAAGTGTGTACTGAGTGATAAGTCTGTGAAACCATTAGTGGTACCATTACAGTTGGTTGAGTTGCCTGATGGCCCGTGGCGCAAAGTTGCAATTGATTTTATGGGTCCGTTTGTTAACTTACCTGCTAAGGAAGGGTATGCGATTGTCCTAGTTGATTATTTTTCCAAATGGCCAGAGGTTCGTATGGTTGGCCATATAACTACTGATACTGTGATCCAATTCTTAAAAGATGTATTTGCGAGGGAAGGAATTCCTGAAACTATTGTTTCGGACAATGGTGTACAACTTACTTCTGTTAAGATGAGTTCCTTTTTGAAGAGCTGTGGGGTAAATCATGTGAGGGTGTCATTATACCATCCTGAAGGCAATGGTCAGGTTGAAAGGTTCAACAAGGTTATTAAGGACACTATACAATTAGCTTTAGAATCTAATTTGTCTTGGAAGGAGGCCATCCAAAATATGTTATCATACAGAATTACGCCACATTCAGTCACTGGAAAAACACCTTTTGAGTTACTGAGGGGTCGGAAACCATCTTCTAAACTAATCCCTTGGTGGTTGATGAACAGAAGGCAAGGAAGTTTTGGTGGGGTAGACTTTAGCTCTGTGAGAAATCGGGTGCAAGAGTATCAAAACAAAGTTTTAAGCAAAATCAATAGTGGAAAAAATATGCCAAACTTGGCAGTTGGACAGTACGTACGTGTGAAGAATTTTGGGCTAATAAATCAAGGGAATGCGAGATGGTCACGCCCTATGAAAGTGGTGAAGGTATTGAATGGTGCAGTTCAGCTTGAGGATGGAAGAGTACGTAATTTGCGGCATGTGAGTTTGTTTAAAGCAAGTAACATTCCCCAGGAATTTGGGTGTGAAGATTTTGATGGAGAGTGGATATTTGTGGGGATACGAGGATGCGCGGCCAGACAGAGGTGAAGGAGGCGGTGAATTCCGTGGTCTTGAATCTAGGAATCGGGAGGATGACGTGATACCTATTCGTAAAAGTTTGAGAGAAAGGAAATTACCAAGGCATTTCAATGAATTTATGATGGGAAGTTAACTAAATGGGAATGCTTCCAATTCAATGTAAAAAATTAATTTCCTTTAGAGGTACATGTATTATGTATTTTCTCTTATATGTATTTTCCAAATTTTAAGTATGTTATTTGTTTTGTTGTGTTAAGAGGGGAAGATGTGGTGCGTAGATCGAATGTGAAAGGTTGACTTTCACATTCGATCTACGAGACGGGGGTTCGGAAGGTGGCGGTTAGGAAGGAAAGGATCAGAATGAATGGAGCGGTTCCGACATTGCTCCTGTAAAGTCCCCGCATATTTTAGAATAAAATATTACCTGTTACTGCCGGTCTCCGTCTTTACATCAGGTTAAGGAATGGGTAGGGTATAGGGTTTGTAATGGTATTTTAGGGTTTTGGGTTGGGCGTTTTGGGTTAGGGTGTTTTTAGGGTTTAGGATTGGCTAAAGGTATCAGGTTGTAATATTTTATGGTTTGGGGTGGGCTTAGACAAGGGGGTAAGGGTATACTTAGGTGTGGGTAGGGACAGGTGGTAAGGGTATTTTTAATGTTATGGGGTGGGTAGGGCATAGGGTGGTAAAGGTAAGAAAAGGGGTTTGGGCCCCTATCCAATAAAAAATTAAATAATTTATAAAAAAGGGTAATTTGGGAGTTTAAAAGTATATACCTCACTTACCCTATTTATACTTCCCTGCGTGATTAAGGCATGTGTGATAAAGGCACATACGTTGTAAAGACATTGTAAATGTGGGGAAAGGGGCGAGTTGTAAAAGCATGCATTATGATGTTGTAAAATTCTATGCTTCCATCTTCTGGTCTGAAATTCTGAGACATAAGACCAATTGATATCTATGGTCCTCGACAACACTGGCTTAGTCCCAGACCTCCATTCCTGAAAACTGCAGGGCTGCAACATAAGCAACTCAAATGAATCAAAGGGGAACGGATGACAAACTAGTTGAGGACTTGCTGAAGTGGGCAGAAATAATTTAATCTCACACCGACCACTAGGAACCAGACACTCCCCATGCCCCAAACTGCTGTGCCAGAATCTCATTCGAGAACCTACTGAACTCAAAATGGAGGAGGGGAGACGGGGGGTCATTTCAGTGTGAGTATCCTCAAAAGGACTGGAGCAGGTGGGCTGCTTTCAGAGCAGAAGCCCAGCTAGCTTGGTGACACTGGACTGCCATGGGGGAGCCCAACATCTCCACTGTCTTACCTCACCACTTGCTGGCCAGTGACTGAGCTCGGCTCATTAAAGAGATCCCCCCCCAAAAAAAAAAAAAAAAGTTAGAGCATGGTCTAAGTCAGATAGCTCACAAAGTCAGCCGTGATGGACTTCAGTGCCCCAAGTGGATTAGGACTTGGGGCTCCAACCTTGCACTCTGGGTGTAGTGCTGGAGCTACTTTGCACGCAGCTCATACCCGGCGAGACTGCAAGACCAAGGAGCAGAGGTATGTGGGACAACTATTAAACAGTCTCTACACCAGACGATGTTGATACCAACAGACACCCTCAGAATGAACATTTGTGAAGAACTACAGCAACCCATTGGTGCAAAGACAGCCTTCAGTAACTCAGGAAAAGCACCACCCCACTACTCGGCGGTCTGAGACAACAAAGTTTTGATCTTTTCCTAAACGCAGCGTCATTGGAGGTGTTGCAAATTGTCCATGGCAGGACGCTCCAAAGCTTGGTCACTAGTAATGAGAAGGATCTACCTCCTTCTCCGACTAGCTTCATGTATAGCAAGGCCCAGCTGAAGCAACTCTAGCATAGGGAATACATGTCCTTTAAATTGGGGGTGGGGGCGGGGTTGACACTTTTACTGTTTTCCAGGCCAGTAATTGACAGCCACACGAAGGGATGGGATTGTGGGGGGAGGTCCTGGTACATGGTAGTACAGGCAACACCTTCCTATCCAAGCATTAGACTGCTTTTGATGTGGCAACACAGGCCAAAAATGCACACCTGTAATCTCACTTACAAGACAAAATGCAATCAGTAGAAGGTCTCTAGAACTGCGTGAGCACAGGTGTTTGCCACATAACTTACCCAAACATGAGACGAAGCATTATTCGGGTCAGCTGCTCCAAACAGGAAATGGCATATGTACATGGCTTGAATCCAGTGTGGTGCAGCATAAGCTACTGGTCTGAAGGAATAAGGAGGAGGAGGGAGATACATAGAAGCACAGGTCCACAGGGAAAGAAGAGATCAAGGCCTGGCAAGAGAAATTTGCCAACCACGACAGAAGCAGGTCCTGAACCACACGTGGACAGAGAAAGGGGAATTGTGAGGGAACACAAGCACATGTCGGACTTCTCTCTACACACGGACAGTGATACAGAACACGTGTGGATAGCTCTGTATTTAAACAATCATGTAACCACTTTCGATTGCCTACTCTAGTGGCAGCTATGTCCGCAGGTTGAGACTGGAAAAGAGCAAGGGCACTAGAGAACGTTCAGTCTGAATGGACATCCCACTCAACACTGCCCATCTCTCCGGTTATCCTACAGTTGACACTTTCCTAATTAGTGATGAAACTATTTACGCTGAAATGATAAGTGCATAAAAATAAACCATTTATTTACCAGCAAACTGAATAAAAATAGAATACATCTCAAAATAAATATAACAAAGCAGTTAATGAATAATCTGTTTCTATAGTGCGTAATGTACATTTTTGTAAATATTTAGAGCAGAAATCCCGGGATAATGCCCTCCACAGCCTCTTAAAATTCAAGACAAGCCTGCTAGACACAGATTGGGGCGCCAGCAATCTGGTATTCCGTGACTCAACTGCTCCACTAACCCTCCCTACTCCAATAACATCACTCCACCCTGACTGACCCAAGGCCAGAACAGACTGTTGCAGCTGAGCCCACCGAATATTCCTCCTTTGCGACCCCTGGGACAGCATCGCTGAACACATTTTGGGAAGGAGTAATCCCACCTCACATCGTTCTGTTATTTAGCAGAGAATTCACAACTAAGTTAAGGTCGTCACTCTGCAGCACTACGCATTTGCAACTTGGCTGCATTATTAAGGAAACCATTGAGCCGACATTGCAGCGACCTCTTTTGTTGAGGAATCACAAAGACCAATAGCGTGATCTTACTGGTGAAAATACACTGAGCATTTACTATACAAAAACAATTAAAAGGAGGGCTGGTCACATGCCACAAAGTTAAAACATACCTACGGGTAGCTTATTTTTGAGTTCTAGATATTCGAAATCAGACAGCAATCACGCCCGAAGAGATTTCCCTATGTAGTGTTACTGCCCCTTAGGTCCCATGCAAAGTTGCTCCTTGTTGCTATCACGTAGCTAGTAAGGTCTCTTCTCTAAAAGAGAAAGTACCGAACATAGACTAACTCAAACTCAGGGGTTACTAAAAGCAGACCGTCAGGTCTGTGCTCAAATGCATTTACCCACTTTTCCCTGAGACACAAGTCATACAACAGCTGTAAACGAGCTACAGTGAGACTCGGGCACTAACAATGATTGGGTCATCTGAAATAGCATCTCCATTTGATTCATAACATTTTAGGCAGCCACCTACAGAAAGCAGGTGTTAACCCAAGACCACCCCTTTCCTGGTCACACAACTTTTTGTAAGCGTATATTTTTGTTTTCAATTAAAAAAAAAAAATGCTTGATTTGATCCACAAAAAAAAACAGCCTCTAAAAAAATAAACATTTTAAAAGCCACTCAAACCATAATTTTTTACCCTTATCTAAAATAAACGTTTATGGACAAACACTATCACTATGTTACCCGAGAATGAATGGAATGCAGATCTTATACGGTTAAGCCTGAGGGTACATGGCAAAGCACATCCCCTGTAGGCTAATGGCAGATTGTTAGCAGCTCACATTTATTCCTCGGAGCACCTGCAGAGAGCTGAAAATAGGCAAAGAGTTTTGAATTAGTGCTGAAGCCAAAGGAATGTAGGTGAGTCATGTCCTTTACACAATAGAAAGATATCACAGCCGCATCAAAGTCCACACAGACACCAATCTTCTGGGGTCTGGAGGTGAGAGGCAGAATCCTGGCTGGTGTTTGCAACGCTGTATAGGTGTTGTCTCTCGTCAACTGCAACACCCAGACTCCATTCTTAGGTAAAAGTTCAACACTGTCTTTCCTGTTTATGGATTCCTCAGCCACACCTATAATCCACGCAGGTGCGCTCCCCACATCCACCACCCAGTAGTGTCTCCCCGAGGAGTAGCCTTCTGATCCTAGGACAGCAGGGACCTTGATGAACCTCTCAGGGTTGACAGCCAGCCACCGGTTTGTACTGCCGAACTGCATAGTGGTTCTGTCTTCGGAAATGACAAGGCGATAGTATGCAGATTCAGGGTCCAGAGTCAGGCGTGATGGAACTGCAGGTAGAGAGGAAACAAGGACCGACTTCAATTGCGCAGGAAAGTGCATCTATGATCTTATCAAAAAGGTTTGTTTACTTCACAGTGAAATCTCATAACATTGAAAATGCAAGCAATTCCTTTCTCTACAAATAAAAAGTGCAATGGCCCGAAGCCATTTTTGTTTCCATACAATAAGAACTGTACCCGATTGCTGAAAGATCGGAGACTAATTTCAACAACTGTCAAAACATCACGGGAAGACTGCGTTTCTAGATCCTGTGCTGGGTCAGGCTAGATCGAGCCTAGTGCTAGAAGGTCAGACTGGATCCTCATTATCGGACTGTGCAGAGGGCAAAAGGACTATTCCAGGGCCGCGCATGTGGTCAAGAGCTTAGCAAATTAACTTCTCACCACCAACTCATTAAAACTTTATTCGATTTTACATTTTTTTTTTTTTAAACAAAATATTTCAGCTCATTAGCATTAAATGAGCTAAGTTATATATACACGTCTTAAAACTACATTAAAATAAACTCAGAATTAAATTAACTAAAGGTGAATAAATAACCATCACATTAAATACCACAATCATGTTTGCCATCCTTATCCATTGAAGGGGCAATTTTAATTGCAGATACACCTATAGAAGGGTAACCGTACAACAGACCTTGGCTGATTTTTTGATTTAATTTTTTACAACAAAGTAGAAATAGTAACTTAACTAATTTCTTAAATGCAGTTTTATGATGCCCCTAGAGCTAATCTTATAAAGTAAACAGTGTAGCGTGCCTTGACTTGGAAAGTGGTTACTAGGTAGTCCTCTCAATCAATAGTTACATCAAGGAAAAGTAACTATAGTTTCACCTTATTAAGTCTGAATCTGCTAAGTACATAATGTTGAGGGTCCACAATGCTGGCCCATTACAGTTGTAGGCCTTCTTTACGAGATCAACTAAAATACAGAGTAAACCTGGTCTTGCACATGGCTGAGGTAGCTTTCCGCTCCAAATAGCTGGAGACAGCTTAAGATCTGCCTTTTCCATCTATGTTACTGTTACCAGATCCTCAAATAGAGGAGGTTCCCTCAGCTTGTCAGAGTTTTGAGGTTCCTAAGACAAAGGATATGAAGAGGCCCATCCAAAGCTAACAGTCATGAAATACAATTGTGGACAACACAGGAAGTCCAAATGAACAGAATGTGCGGCAGTAAGTGAACGGAGCCTTAGAAGGCCCCAATAAACATGCCCAGTTCTCTGTGGTACAGAAAGGATAACATGGAAGGGTTTGAGAGCATTTTCCTTAAACCAGACGGATAAAAAGGTGCACTTTTTTCAAATGCTTCAGCTCCCCTTTAGCAGAAAAACAGTGATGTGGAGGCCTTCACAAATGGGTCCTTTCTAATGTTCACTCGTTGCTTCCAAGAACAAGCAGCATCCAAATGTATTACCAATAAAGAGAAGGTGCTGGTGGGTTTCAGATGAGCATAATTTCGTCCTAAAATCGAAAGTTGAGAAAGTGGTATCACAGTTCATTAGGGATCTATCTAAATTAACAGATCTGGGTCCCTCATGGACACCAGAATGATATCCAGTAACTTTTTAGGGCTTCTTAACACTACGGCCCAAAAGAGCCACTGTGGTGCAGGAAAGTATTGTAGCATCAATTCTAGCTGATGAACAAAAGCAGTTCTAAATAAGTGTGGTGCTAGGGTGCTTATATGGCAACACAACATTTTCATCTTTTTTTCCATTAAAAACTTTTCGGATTTATTTTAAGACCAAACCAACGAACAGTGAAAACATCCAACGGAAGTCACTACCTTCCTGTAGAAGTTCATCCAGTTGAAGCCCATCAACTCAAATGAAAGCCATTCAGCGTTCAATTCTTGAAGCCTTTGCATGTTTTACAGCTTTGCTGATCAAATTTAAGAGACTCTTCAGTGTAATAATTCTCAGAGAGCATGTACAAATGTTGATTCTTGTAAAACGGGTTACTCTTGGCACGGAACCCAGAGACCCCATAAGATAGTGTTAAGGCAGCATTTCCTAGTGAGAAAACCTCTTGCTGAGGTGGCCCATGTCCACTTGTGATGCAGACATGCGTTGCGGTGCTGGTCCTGTTGCAAAGACAGCTAAGGAACTATTTTGTCCAACTTCTTGCATCCCCATTTAAAAGGACTCCAATTTACTGTTTTAATTTTTTTCTATAAAAAACTGTCCACCTGTTACTCTCTAGATACAAGTTTCTGTTTATAAATGTTTTCTAGAGATATTGCTATAGCTTTGGTAGACCCTGCTCAGCCCCTAGGACTAAGCCCGTTAGGTTTGTGTTGTGCAATCAAAAATACATTTGAGAGTGCTTGCCATTCTGTAATCATGGTGGGAATCATGGTACCTCATCTAGTGTTCTACAGCCCTGGTTACTCTGCCTGCATTCCTGCCTCATGGCTATACCCTACCCAAATGATTGCTTGACCATCTCACCAGTTACGTTTCTTGCCATCTAACGGCGTGAAATGCAGAGCACAGAGTAATTTAGTTATGAACTACAATATTCACCCAAACATACTGCTGTTCGGAACAGATAAGAGAAAGGAAACTAATGACTTCGACCCTATAAAGTCAGACAGACTAGCTGTGAAAGAAAGGACACGGCTGAAAAAGTAGGTAAAATATTTTACAGAAGATTTAAAAGCACTGACATTTGGGTTGATGTATAGTAATTATGCAGAGGAAGATCATCCAAGAGTTTAGGAGCCAAAACAAAAAACAGCCTGCTCCTGCACAGAGGACATCTGAATCGAGGAACAGGTAACCAGACAGCCAAACAGGACCATAGCAATTGAATCAGCTGGGAAGGGTCACAGGTGTGAGAGGTAGAAGTGCTGCCCCTGCCTGACCTATGCAGCTTAAGATGGATCTTTTGTTTAGAAAGCAAGTGGTAACAGGTGATGAATTGATTCCTCTAAAAAACCCAACCTTCAGTTTGGCAGAAATATTCTAGAGCCAGTGTAGTGTGGAAATGGCTCAATCTGGAAGGCCCAGGGAAGAGTTACAATAATCAGGAGGAGAAAAAAACATGGCAACCCCTAGCCATCAACATCATTGGACAAAACGTCTCTACAGGAGTAAAAAGGTAAATTTTTCCTTAAACATTTATGCAACTCTCTTGGATTTGAGGGAGAAAGGACCCCAGGACCATGCACCAGATTTTGCAATGCCATCACAGACTTCATTGCCCACTAGCCATCCAGTCCAAGTACTACATCTTCCTCAGGGACCTCAACTTCCACCCGGATGACCCGCAAATACAGACTGCCAAACCCTCCTGGAATACATGGGCAACATCGGCCTCACAAATGGTCAGACCCCCTACAGCGCAGGACACACTTGACCCAATCTTCATGGCCAGTAAGTCAAATACAGCCATACCACAGAACTTATCTGGACCACTCACACCATTGTTCACTTCATCACAGGATCACCGTACACCACCAGCCCCGCCCCTGCACCCCCACCCACCTCCTTCTGCAGCTGGTGACAAGAACCCAATGGGTAGATGCCCTCAACACCATCCAGCCCAACCTCCACAACCAACCTGGAAAACGACGTCCAGAACTTCACCTGGATCACCAACTCCAACCTAGTTCAAAGCTCTAGCTAACCATTTCCACAACAAGATATCCACCATCTACAGGAACTTAGAGCACAAGCCACCGACCTCTACAACCTCCTTAATCCAGCAGACACCACCCCGCGCAGCCACTCACCGCATAGCACCAGCTCACCACATAGCCATCATGAACTCCATCCACTCAGGAGCACCCACAGACCCTGCCACCGCTGCCTCTTGAATCTCAGAAGCAAGGATATCAGCCAAGGACTCACCACCATTTTCAACGCATCCTTTTTCAGTCATTTTCCTGACACAGAAAGACGCAGAAGTCAGACTGCTCAAGAAACCCTCTGCTATCCCCAGAACCACCCAATTTGGCAGCTCCCTTTCCCTGCCAAATTCCTTAAGGTAATCCTCAGCAGCTTCCAGGAACATCAGGAGAGAAGCAACCTGCAACACCTCCTAATCCAGTTTCCACACCAACAACAGCACCAAGACCACCCTGATAGCCGGCACTGACCTCTGCACCCTCCTTGACAGGGGCGATGTGTCAGCCCTAATCCTCCTTGGCAGCGTTCTACACAGTATCCCACTACATCCTCATCAAGAGACTAAACCACATCGGTATATAGGGAGACTCCCTCAGATGGATCACCTAATTTCTCATGGGACAAGCTCAGAATCCACCTGCCTTGCCTTGGAACCCAATAGCACCATCTGTGGTGCACCTCAAGGTTTGTCCCTCAGCCCCACCTTCAACACCTACATGTCACCTCTAGCAGGCACCGTCAGAACCCATGATCTTATCTGCGGATGACATCAAGCTCATCCTCTTGCTCTCAAGCAGGCTCGTACAGCCATGAGGGCCAACTTTCACAACTGTATTAAGAAGTCACCAACTGGATGAAGACCAACTTTCTGAAGCTAAACACTGGTCACACCGAACTGCTGTTCTTTGGAAACAATGCCACCTCTAGGAATGACAAGATGTTCCACTGAGCTCTGCCCCATTTCCACACCTATAGACCTCATCTTAGACAGCAAGCTCACCATGAACAGTCTTCTCCGCCTGCTTCCATACTCTCCACACGCTCTGAAGAATCTTAAAATGGCTCCCCATCAGTACAAAAATAAGTCACTCAAGCTCTAGTCACCAACCAGCTGGACTACAGCAACGCACTGTATGTAGGCACCACCACCCAAATCATAAGACTTCTGACAAAGAACCCAGCAGCCAGACTCCCCCTTAACATGTCCAAATAGATTCAGATCACCCAAACCTCAGGAACCTGCACTGGTTTCATGTGCAGAAAGGATACCAATTCAAGATACTAATTCAAGACTACAAAGCACTCCATGACCTGGGACCAACAGACATCAACCACCATCTGAACTCCCACCAACAATCCAGGGACCTCCGATCCACCTCCCTCACACAGACACCACACATCTGCCAAGGCCACCATGGAGGCAGTTTCTTCTTCTACCGGGACTCCAAGTCCTGGAATGGCCTTCCCCTTCAGACATCACCCTTGCTGGTGGATTTCAGGAAGAGACCCCAGACCCTGGCTTTGACAGAGCCCAGCAATCCAGTGCCTGGATACCATTATGGGTGAATAGCAGCACTTTACAAATTAATGATCAATTGATTGCCAACCTGGGGATATTTCTCTGATGTAACCAAACCAGACTAAGGAACCACTGCAATCAAAGTCTACTTACCAGTTATTGATCTTTATATGCTGACTTCTCAAAGTGTGTTTACTGCAACAGACAGTTATGCTATCAGATATTTCCTCTCCAAGGAGCTATCTAAAGACTTACTTGATATGTACAACCAAAGCACACTTAGCAACTGACCAGAGTAGTATGAAATGGGGATACTCTAGACTTAACCAAGATCATGAGTCCACACTACAGAAACTGAGGAAGATGTAACTATGGGACACTCCATACTGTAGACAAGTAACCTGTGAATTTCAAATGGGTCACCAAGTATCCCTACTAATTTAAGGACTTACATAAAATTCATTAATTCCTTCTGTATATTTAAATAAATGTCAATATATTCTACAACTTCGACCTTCTGGCTACAAATGGCAAAAAAAACTCCCCCCCCCCCCCCCCCAAAAAAAAAAAAAACATTTTATTAAGAGAAGCAAGAGAGTCTTATAACCACACAAGGCTATCAGGTTCCTAAAACATTGCGCTATCACAAGGAAAGACAATAGAGTCCTCTTAACTAGTGCCTGAAGCGCAAAAAGACAAAGAAAAAAAAAAAAATTATAAAAAAAAAAAAAACATACCCAGCACATACTTTAAAAAACACTCATCTGAATCCAAAGAACAAATATACTTCACCAGCTATAGGGGCCACATTCAAGGCCTATTAGTCAGCCTGCAGTAAGGATGAATCACAGAAAACAGATAATGGGGACCACCATGTACAGGAGGAGTAACCGGTTTAGACTGTATAACCATTTCAGGCAACTAAATCACCAGCGAAGTGGTTGGTGGAGACTGTTGGTGAGTTCAAAGGCTGATGCGGCACAAGCAGTCCTTCAAATACTTCTGGAGCACTGAGAATTCCTAGTTGACATCACTGGCCTGATTTCCTTGCCTTGAGCAGTAGTGGCTGGCTCGTATGTTTTTTTTTTTGGAGGGGGGGGGTGGAAACTTACCAGAAAGCGTCTTCCTCACCTCTTGTCCAAGACTGGGCTTTCTCTTAGCCACCTGTCTCAAGACAGTACGATTAGAGAAGTTTAAAGTGTGCATGCTAGGCTGGCCATCGCAAGATGGGCAGCCAAGCTGAAGCACAGAGCTCCCTGCTGCCACTCAGCAGCGATTTCCCCACCTTGGCACTGTTCAGGACGGGGTAATAAATAAAATGGTAATAAATTACCTTTAAAAATAAATAAATAAGGCGGCTACGCTCCTTTGCTCTCGTGGAGGGACAGACCCTGGCCTTGAGATCTGTGCATTTCATAGTCGAAAATGAGTAGGCAAATTGCTGATAACCACAGTCCCCACAAAGTATAACTGGTAAATTCAAAATGCATACGTTGGAATGACGTGCAATCAAGTAAGTGTTGTCAGGTATATCTTCAAAACATCTGATTCTGGGTCACAGTACACCAAGTAAAGGTTCTGACAAGTCTTTAATGATCACTCAGGTTCTGTTACCCACACCCCCCCCCCCCCCCCGGCGACTATCTCTTCCTAGTTTCACATGCTCTGCCTCAATCCCTTGCCAACACCCTTCTCTATTCATTCACTCAGCTATTTATCTACACATTCAGGATGAAGACATTTATGTATTCAATCCCTCATCCATTCACTGACCCTGACCATACATTGTCCCATTCTCTGTGTTCTTTCGCCTTCCACCCACCCAAGCCAGCCACCTTTGCGTGTAATCACTTATTCATCCTTTGCATACTCTCATCATCCATTTATCTGTTTGTCCACTGGGATAAATGAGGACAGAAATGGTGCCCATACAGATTATTAAGAAGAGTACACACCTGCTTTGGGACCCCAGTATTTCGGGGAGCGGAATCTTAGAGTCCACTAAAGATATAAATGGTATGTAGCATTGTGACTGATTTTTGGAGCATGCTCCCGCTGGAGTTGATGCGGAAGCACAAATGGGTGCTTTTTCTTTTGCATAACGTGGGCTCAAGGGAGTGATCATATTGAATGTCAGATAGTAGCTATCAGTAGTGCTAGCAACTAAAGTATGATCTGTAGACTTAAGTGACATAGAATAACGTGGGCGTACAAGCAATGGTTTAAGTGATTGCTTACGTTGGATAGCAGGTATCATCAGCACTAGCGATAAAAATATTTGAAGACTTAATAGGTGACATATGTACTTACAAGCGATTACTGCTTCCAGTGCGGCTGCACATAAGAAACACTTAGATTAAGGGTAATTCAATATATTAAGATGGAATTAATGATTAAAGTCTTTTATTGTCGATTTACTTTTTCCTCCCTTTTTTGGTTATGACTTACACAAATCATGAAAGGAGGCAACACACATGGGAAAATTCATACCAAGGACCAATGGTCTTAGAGAACACATTGAGTAAGCAAGTAAAGTTTTGGTGGTGGTCACTATCGATGACATTTGCATGTTAGCAAATGCGGATAAATGGGGATTGTTTTGTCTATTAATGCGCTGGACCCATTTGAGAGTTTTGTTCTTCTCTTCACCTTTTCAGTACCAATTGTGACTCATCCCATGCTAGGATGCTTTGTATACATGAATGGATATCTTTTGTAAATTGGGCACAACACATGCACATGACTTACTGAATGCTTGTGTGTTATGGTTTGATAAAGTGTTCATGTTTCCACGCATGGCTGCACTATTTCATACTTCTGACACAGGACTTGGAAATAGAGCAAATGAAAGTTACATGTCTGTAAAGTTACAATGGGAAATAGGTTTGTTCATCTTTCAGCCTTGACGGAGTCACAGCTATTATGTTCGCAGGACCAAACACGTGTTGACTGGAATGTTAATGACAACTGTGAGGATCATGAATTGTTTGTCAGAAGAGAACACCACAAGCCTGAAATAAACAAAAGCTAAAATTGAACTATGTACTATATAATGTTACTGAACTGACTGATTTAGACAGTGTGCCTTGGTTTACATTCTAATTTACCTGTATTTTATAGTTTGTTTGCAACCCCCTTGTACAGTTTTAAAAAGAAAGGAACAGTTGGGCAGGTCCTCTGAATAATGAGTTTCAAAATTGGTGTAAACTCAGCATTTAGTGAATGGCGCTGCTCAGACAAAATTGGGAAGAACGGACCACCGAATGGTTGCTAATACACAACCAAAAAAGAAAAGAAAAAAAAAAAAACTTTCACCCTAATGGAGCTGCCTAAGGTGCAAGGGCTCATGCTGAGCAGAGCAGTCAACCCCACAACAGCTTGAACCTTCCTTACTCTGGTCTAACTTCAGAATGGATTGCAGAGTTATATGCACTTTACAATTCCAAATATAAAGTACAAGAGGCACTCATTAGAACATGAAAAATAATAGTACTCATGAGTCAGTATACATAGGCAATGTTTTGTCATACATTGATAGCCAACACGTGTTTCGTCCGGGAGTTTCCCCAATGACTTCATCAGGGCTAAACATATATGTAGATGCGTCCCATATCATAAGTATTCCTTACAAGCGAATATAAGAATTCCGTTAAGCAAATTATCTGCTGATATCAGTTATATCAATCCACCTTCCAATGAGTCAAAACGTGAAGCGCGAGTACGCGTGTGTATCGAAGTATACTTCCTCGATGTACTCGCGAAACACGTGTTGGCTATCAATTTGGATGCGGCTGCTAAAGTTTAAATAATAAGCTATATCATCTTTTGAAGAATATGATTGAACTTTGATTAGAGAAATCTGGACTTGGAATCATAGCAATCTTGGAACAGATCAATTAATTCTACTATTTGGATTTGGACAGTGATACTGTAATTGGGGATTATGTTGGAAATAATCCTATTAATTTTCAGAAATATGACAAAACATTGCCTATGTATACTGACTCATGAGTACTATTATTTTTCATGTTATAATGAGTGCCTCTTGTACTTTATATTTGCAATAGTGCTTTTAGCATCTATCAAGACCTTTTGGGTGTGGTCTTTCAAGAGTGCACCATTTCGAGATTCAACATTCTTCGTTGATATTCACCTTGCTACCCAGAGCGCCTAGTTTTCTCCCAGTACAATACACCCACAAGTAGTTAGAGCACTTCATAATTTCCCCTGGTATTCAGTTTTATAATTCAGGCAATCCTTGTTTTTTGTGATGTGTTTTTTGGGTTGTGATTAGTTATAGAACAGCAATTTCACTAAATTAGTTACTGGCCCTATTGACCAACAATAGTAACGGACTGTCTCTATGACCCGCAAGCCCACCCCTCCCGCCCCCCACCAACTTGGCCTTAACTCCTTACCTAACTTGCTGGGCTTCAGCTGTTGCCATATTTTAAATTCTGCTGGGCATCTGTGAGCCAGCTGGCTTCCGGATACTTCTGGAACTCTCAGAGTCTGTTCTTCATAGCACCTAGTGGGAGGAACAAAAGGGATATATATGCTGTCTTTTACTGCACAGAGATCACTGAAGAAACAAGCATTTGCAATGCAACGGGTCTCGCGTTTGCTCATGTTAGAGCTGATAGCATTGTAAACTCCTAACACGACTTTTCACCTATCGGGCAAAAGTGCATTTATATAAGTAACCCGAAAAAGTGCAATTAACTATGTAAAGCGCTCGACTTCTGCCAAGCGAGATCACGCTCGTAAATTAGAGAAAAAGAAGTCCACGAGCCCGATGGAAAACAGCGAGCCTCGCATGTTTTCTGTACTTGGTCGCTGCGCTCGAGGAGGGCTAGCCACTGGAAAAGGCATGACGTGTGCGTGCCTTCGACTAATGAAAGCAAGTAGATATTAGGCAAACCCACGAACCAATAAAAAACACTGACGTGAAGTTGACAGGGCTCCGAGCCCTTTTCTTAACACTAAAGAGTCTCGCTGCGATACGCATGCGTGAGCGCGTGCAACGTAGGCTCGACCCTAAAAAAGGAAGACTCGGAAAACATGCAGATAGTACTTACTTTTCCAAGCAGGATTTTATTCCCTGTGGAAGAAAAGAAAATTGTAAATAACCATGCACTGACGGGCTTTTACTATATTAAGAAAAAGTGAAAACGACTTAAAAATGTCCAATGGTGGCATTTCTTAATTTAGACACTGCAGGAAACCAACATCCACAGCTTTCGGGCACGTGCTGAATCTTCAGCTAAGAAGACATTGCTTCTCTTTCATCCAGTCATCCATTTCGAATACTTTTTTTTTTTTAAATTGAGGTTTAAATTAAGATATTGTAGCAGTTCTTGTTTCACACTTCCAGCACCTATACCTCAGTAAGAAAGGGATGGATATAAAAATGAAGTTGCATTTTTATTTCGCAATATTTCTTTTCAATGAAGTGTTCAGTCGAACTGAAATTTCATCAAGACAATCCTATGATCTGCTTTACAGTATGCTAGAGGTTCAAAACATGTTTCTTGGACCCCTGGCATCCAACCATTTAGAAAAGCTGTATTAGCTAGTTAAATACCTAAACAAAGCAAAACTGAATTTTAAAAAAAGTCAGAAAACGTCAAGTAATTTGAAATTGGAGGCTAGAAATTAAGTTTATATCTTTAGCTTGACATGAGGAGTCCAAGTACATAAATGGAAATCCTGTACGTACGATTGGTGGCCTCAATTGAAGCACTGGAATGTACACACAAAAATACCATGCACCGGTAGGAAAGAGGCAAAGAGACATGCTAGAGTAATATATTGCTTCATCTTAGGAACAAATTTTATGAAAATTAAACCTTCCAATTAAATTTGGAACAGGTTTTACATCGTTTGTGAATTAAGGTGCTTCAGAATTTGTGTATTTGTTTAACGTACTCTTGCTTCTGCATTTCTATTTTCAGAGTTTCAAATTGCAGAAGTTTCTAAGACTGGAGTACCCTGCTTCCAGCAGCGATCCAGTAGGAGGTCTGAAGGTTAATGACAATGGCACTATGTTATGCAGTTGGTCCTTTGACTAACACCTTTTAAGTATGACTTGACAGCTTTCTGAAGCACCTTATGTCAAATCCTTTGGAGGAACATTTGTCTCTACTGGTGGTTTTGTGCTTCAACCCCACCATCCTTTGGCGTGCCTCTTTAGTAATGGACAGAACACTTAACATCCGAAAAGGACACCATTCACCACACATTAAATTCTGTATCTCATGCTATAGGTTTTTAACATGGGCAAGCTACAATTATTTAAATCAGGACTCCAAATACTTATCTGATCTACTGGCTTAACCAACACACAGAATGGCTACTGACATTGCCTGAGATTACCCTGAGGTCTGAAATAAGACTATCTATGGGTTTCCTTTTTTTGTTTTGATAATTTGAGCTCAGCCACTTGACCTTCTCTCATTCAATACCTGCTCTCCAGATTTAAGACACTGTCATCGCCCAGCTAGCAGACAGCAGGTCACCATTTTAATGGTGCGGGACTGGCATGAGTAACTGATCGACCTATTAATGTTCGCATTATGGTCTTAATTTTGACCTAAAAAGGTTTTGGTCGCTGATGAAGGGAAATGCCAGTGATTAACTGGTCATCAAGACACTGACAAATGAGACATCATGGTGCTCACTGTCCATAACAGAGTATGTGAAAAGTGTTTAGTCACGGAAGAGGACAGCAACTTGATTACTGCAATTGTCAAACAAAGAATGATTGACAGACATGAGAGGATCTTGAGAAATCGACCTTGGAATTGTTGACAAGCAGCGAGTTTTAGTCAGGAAGGCAGTCTGACAATTTAAGAGGGCACAGTCTCTTCTCACTAGATAGGAAGAGCAGAGGTTTCTGGAAGGGCCAAGTTACTGTAGATACTATCACCACGCCCCTCTCAGTTGCATTGGTCTTCAGAAGACAGACCCGGGGGACCAAAAAAAAAAAAAAAAAAAAAACACAAATGGTGGGATCTCCGTTTTCATAAGATTGGTAAATCTTGAAGTCAAGCATTATATGGCTGGGAGAGAGCAGCAAATGCATGATTTGAAAGCATAAGGAATCAAAACTGAAGATTCTGCAAGTAAAATATTTTCCAGTAAATGCAGTGTGTTTCAAGTATGGGCGGCCAGGGAAACAGTGGAAACAATTCATCACGGTCAAGCACATCTAGAGCTACAGCCAGAAGATAAAGACCAATGCTCTTCAAAAGTTGTTGAAGGTCCAAACGATTATATCTAATTAAAAAAGCTATAAAGAGCTTTACCAAATATTCTATCATACAACAGTAAACAGGAGGTATGTTGGCCTCTGAGCACATTCATCTTAAGAGCGAGTTCGAGCTAACTTAAGGAGAAAGCTTTACTACTGCAATGTATACACTGTATGAATAAATAATGATATTTCAATTTACCTGGTAATAGACTTGCTGGGATGGAGGGGCAAAGCACACCAACAGAATGCATATTATCTGCTATATGTGGTAGCTTGCTTGGACTATGGAGCAAAGAAACTCTGACATACCACTTTGAGTATGGCAGAAGCTTAACAGAGTTCAGTCACCTCAAACAACTGGATCCGAAACCCTTCAACGCATACATTTTGAATTACTATTCACTTTGTTGAAATGAGCAAAACTTCAAACATACAAAACCACTAGCAATGAACATTTATCCGTTTCTTACCTTGAGAAATGCAAGGGGCTCTTGCTCATTCAGCATAGTCTGGGAGGCACTTATGGTCTCTTGGATCCTAAAACAGTGTTCCTTTACCTCTTTAAGATTCTCATGTATTCCCAACTGAGCAGTCTCTTCTTGGGCATGAAGTTCATTGTGCATCTTTACCTCCAGAGCCTCCAGGCCCTTACGGAGCTTACCATACATGGAGGAGACACTGGTTTTAGTGTTCATGTCCCACTAGAAGTAAAAGGACAATTAGCCAATGCTTAACACCAAACAGAAAAAGCAGCATTCATTCCTTTGAGTCCCCTTCACAATTTGCATCCGAAAAGATACCCAGAAAATATTATAAAAAGAAGAAGAGCACGGAACAGAGCCAGGACCTGTTAACTACAGGCTACAGTTGGGGAACCCTGGAACAAACTTATGTTACCACTTGCAGCTTTTTCCAGCTGCAAGATTATTAAAATATTTTTTTAAGAAAAATACAATTGTAGTTTCCTGAATTCAAGGCCACAAAATTTTTATATATATATATATAAAAATAAAAAAACAAAATAATAAATCACAGGACAACTATGGGATATGCTTGCTGTTACAGGCCATTAGCCATGTGGCTAATTTCATGTGTGTTTTCTTAAGAAAAATTTACTTAAGCTTACCAACATCATTGCAATACAAGTAATGTGGTCTACATTATGATCTCCAAATGTGGATATATACACATACATATATAATCACCAAAATTGCTTCTTAAAGAAGACGTTGCAGTCATTTACTTGCTGCAGTCCAAGGTTTATTTATAATCAGGCAGATAAACAAAATTGGCATAAATTCACTCCGTGTTTCAGGAGACTGCTCCCTTGTTCAGAGATATTCAGAGCCCTTTTTCCCTTTCCATTATAACTCCAACCACAAACACAGAAAACGGACTCAAAATGATGGCGGTCATCTTAAAATGTGGTACTACAACTGCAATACCATGGAGCCAAGGGGAATGAATAAGGATGAAGAATTATCTGTCATTTATATTGATTAGATTTTCCCTAATCCAATAACAAAAGTCGTGAAACAAATTTAAAATGTATTATAAACTTTTATGGAAATTGTTCAAGTTTTTTTCTTCTTCATTTCCATTGTCGATAGGAGGCATGATTGCCTAAACAAAAAGCAAAGGAGCTATATATATATAAGAACTTCAGGACTATTTAAATAAGTAAATATAAGAGCCGCAGATATTATGTGTGAGTATATGGGTATAAAATACACAATGTAGAAATAAATATAGAACAGGTGATTATGTTTTGATAGGGGGATTTAACAAATGTATGAAATTTGGTTCTTGATAATAACAAATAAGTTTGTATAAATAAATTGATTCGGGATGTATGGATTTCTTTGTGTTATATGCAGTTAAGTAATTTGCAGTTGTAGTAACCCATTTTAAGATGGCCACCATCATTTTGAAATGGATGTAGTCCGTTTTCTGTATTTATGTTTGGAGTTATAATGGAAATGGAAGAAGGGCTCTGAATATCTCTGTGAACAAGGGAGCAGAGTCTCCTGTAACGCGTTGGAGGGAATTTATGCCAATTTTGTTTATCTGCCTGATTAAATAAACCATGGACTGAAGCAAGTAAGTGACTGACATCTTCTTTGTTAACCCCTTCGCTGCCAGGCCTTTTCCCCCCCCCCCTCCTGTGCCAGGCCTTTTTTTGCCTATTTGGGGCAGTTCGCGCTTAGGCCCTCATAACTTTGTCCACATAAGCTAACCAAGCCAAATTTGCGTCCTTTTTTTCCAACATCCTAGGGATTCTAGAGGTACCCAGACTATGTGGGTTCCCCTGAAGGAGGCCAAGAAATTAGCCAAAATACAGTGAAAACTTTGTTTTTTTTCAAAAAATGGGAAAAGGTGGCTGCAGAAGGCGGCTTGTGGTTTTTCCCCTGAAAATGGCATCAACAAAGGGTTTGCAGTGCTAAACTCAGCAGCTTTCAGGAACAGGCAGACTTGAATCAGAAAACACAATTTTGGCATTTTACTGGGACATACCCCATTTTTGCAATTTTTTGTGCTTTCAGCCTCTTTCCAGTCAGTGACAGAAAAGGGCATGAAACCAATGCCTAAAACCTAAACATTTCTGAAAAGTAGACAAAATTCTGAATTCAGCAAGGGGTCATTTGTGTAGATCCTACAAAGGTTTCCTACAGAAAACAACTGAAAAAGAAAAATATTGTAATTGAGGTGAAAAAAAAACAATTTTTCCTCTACGTTTTACTCTAACTTTTCCCTGCAATGTCAGATTATCGAAAGCAATATACCGTTACATCAGCTGGACTCTTCTGGTTGCGGGGATATACAGGGCTTGTAGGATTTATCAAGAACCCTACGTACCCAGAGCCAATAAATGAGCTGCACCCTGCAGTGCGTTTTCATTCTATATCGGGTATACAGCAATTCATTTGCTGAAATATAAAGAGTAAAAAATAGCTATCAAGAAAACCTTTGTATTTTCCAAAAAGGGAACAAGACAAGGTGTTGAGGAGCAGTGGTTATTTGCACATCTCTGAATTCCGGGGTGACCATACTAGCATGTGAATTACAGGGCATTTCTCAAATCTTTTTTTACACACTCTCCTACATTTGGAAGGAAAAAAAATGTAGAGAAAGACAAGGGGCAATAACACTTGTTTTGCTAATCTATGTTCCCCCAAGTCTCCCAATAAAAATGATACCTCACTTGTGTGGGTAGGCCTAGCACCCGTGACAGGAAATGCCCCAAAACGCAACGTGGACACATCCCATTTGTTTTTTTTTTTTTAAAGAAAACAGAGGTGTTTTTTGCAAAGTGCCTACCTGTAGATTTTGGCCTCTAGCTCAGCCGGCACCTAGGGAAACCTACCAAACCTGTGCATTTCTGAAAACTAGAGACATAGGGGAATCCAAGATGGGGTGACTTGTGGGATTCTGACCAGGTTCTGTTACCCAGAATCCTTTGCAAACCTGAAAATTTGGCACAAAAAAAAAAAAATGTTCCTCCCATTTCTGTGGCACAAAGTTCTGGAATCTGAGAGGAGGCACAAATTTCCTTCCACCCAGCGTTCCCCCCAAGTCTCTCGATAAAAATGGTACCTCACTTCTGTGGGTAGGCCTAGTGCCCACGAAAGGAAATGGCCCAAAACACAACGTGGACACAACATATTTTTTCACAGAAAACAGAGGTGTTTTTTGCAAAGTGCCTACCTGTGGATTTTGGCCTCTAGCTCAGCCGGCCCCCGGGGGGGGGGGGGGGGGAGGGAATGCCCTAAAATAACGGGGTCACTCCCCCTGTTTGACATTGGCGCCAAAAAACAAATCCCAGGTGCTTAGTGGTTGACCTAAAATCGGCCAATCTGCCCCCAAGGGGGGCAGAAATGGTCTAAATACAATTTGCCCCCCAGGGGAGCAACCCTTGCATAATGGGTCGCTCCCCACCTCTAAAAAAAAAAAAAAAAAAAAAAAAAAAAAAAAAAAATTGCCCTGCCGCCTAGAGGTTTCTGCCCCCCTTAGGGGCAGATCAGCCTAATAGGCCAATCCGCCCCCGGGGGGGGGGAGAAATGGCCTAAAAAAAATTCCCCCCCCCCCCCCAAGGGAGCAACCCTTGCCTAAGGGGTCGCTCCCCTTGCGTGAAATTCACTCAAAGAAAAAACTCCCTGGTGTCTAGTGGTTTCTGCCCCCTTTGGGGGAAGATTGGCCTCATCAAGGGGGGCAGAAATGGCCTAAATATAATTTGCCCCCTAGGGGAGCGACCCAACTAAAAAAAAAAAAAAAAAAAAAAAAAAACTAAAAACACATTATCCCTGGTGCCTAGAGGTTTCTGCCCCCAGGTAAATACATTTCCTTCCCTTTGAAGCCCCTCTGGGCCTGCCCCAGTGATTGAAAGAGAAATGCTTTGCATTTCTCTTTCAATCGCGCTGGAAGCAGAGCTTCCAGCGCGATGGGGGAGGCCCCTGTGACAAAATCAGCGCGCGCTGACGTCACAGGGGGGGCGCGCTAGCGCTCCCCCAAGCTCCCGTGTGCCTTGGACGAGGTGACCTCGTCCAAGGCACACGGGAACTGTAGCCTTGGACGAGGTCACCTCATCCAAGGCACGGAAGGGGTTAAGAAGCAATTTTGGTGATTTGGAAGGGTTCACGACCCTTTCGTAGTCTGCTGTGTTGGCCGCAGACCGAAATGTGACAACGAAGCTCTGTTTAAGAATATATATATTTGTAATTTTCTATGGTAGCCACTGTAAGTATCTACAAAAACACGTTCTATCTTGTTGCACAGCTAATATTCAGTTTGGTTGATTTTAGTTTTTTTATTATGGGGTGAGAAACTGATATTATGTCACATACACACTTTTGAGGTGTACCAACATATTTATTAAATTAATTGTTTGTTTGGCGGTAACTACAACTCCCAGAATGCAGCATTATAAGTTTATAGTGCACTAGTTAATTGAATTTGGAGATTATGGGTGAGTTTTAGTTGTGCAGAGTGTAGTTGTTAAACTCAATCAGCAGAGAGAAGCAGTTTTAAAGTGTATTTAGTAATATGTTGGGTTTAAATGTGTAATTTGTTGATATAAATGAGGAAACAGGAACCCCTGAGTACGTTCAGATGCAGAAAAACAGTTGCAAAAACGAGGTATTTGTTGGAACAAGGCCATCAAAAGACCATTTCAGTGGTGTAACTGAACCCCAGGAACAATTAAGTAGAGAATACACTATTGTGTCTGCCAGGGACACAATAAGGACATCCCATTGTATCACGTGGGATGCAGCCATTATAGGTGTTTCCAACGTAGAAGTTACATAGCAAAGGAGAGTGGATCTGCTCCTTATTTGTGCTGTGTTTGAGGCAGAATGAGATTAACATCAAAGATCGGGAGAAATTGTCTGATAAGAGTGTATCCTGTGCCACCTACTAATCGTAAAACAGCTTAAAAAAGGAGAAGCTAGCATTAATTGTAATACATGGTACTACCTATCCCACCCTGCTCTCCGGCCCCCATCCCGCTTAGTGCAGGAGTAGTGACTGCATGGTTGTATGTGTGCCTGGGAAGGGTAAAATACAGAGGTAGAGCAGTAGTGCGTAGTACATGTGGGATTCGTGCATCTGCTAAGCATATGAATGCCTGTGAGAAACATGACAGGACATATGTGCTGTGCAGTGCCTGCTCAATAAAAGCATGTAATGAGTATGTGTGCAGTACAATATAGGACAGGTTAAATATTGTGCATTGCACACATGGCAAGAGTGAGGGCAGTGTGCGTCAACAGCACTTTGGTTAAATGAAGAGCATAAATGCTTAACAGTATGTGCAGTCTGAATACATGTGAACATGTAATGGTACAATGCTTAGGAGGTAACAGTGCTGGATCCAAAGGGTGCTGTGAATGTACACATAAAATGTATTTGCCTGCAATATTACATTATATGGAAGGCCCTGATGTGTGTATTTCTGCATTCCCAGGAGCTGCAAGGGACACAGGAGGAAAATGGAAGAGACTCCCTTTACCATTCAAAAGGCTGCTCTTTGATTCAGTGATTGACCACAAGGTAGGGGCCTGGACACATCTCAGGGAGGGAGATAGGGCTGATAAGGGAATCAAAGAGTAGGGCTGGGGGTCTAGGATTAACTTTGATGCATACTGCTGTAGCTGGCATCCCTGTGTGTACTCTAGTCTCTCCCATAAATTGTGTTGTGGACAATCAGCTTTAGAGTTGTGCCTGCTCCAACAGGCATCTTTCATGACGAATGATTAAAAGGAGAAGTGCTCACTTCAAAAGAAGCAGAACCCCAATGTGAAACTTCAAAGACCAAGACCCCTCAGTTACATTTAGAGTCTGGAAACGGAGTATAAGAAGGAGGTTGCATTCCCAAAGACTTGTCATCTGCCAAGCAGCCAGACATGCTATATGAGAAGGCGAAGATCTGCAAGACTTCTACCTGTAGCCAGGACTGGGCCAAGGCCTGCTAGTCTCCCTACTGGGTAAAGGAGATCACTTAGGGAAACCAAGGCCACCTGCCCTAGAGCACCAGGGCCTGCCTGCCAAGACCAGTGTGCCCTGCAAAGATTAGGATAGCGCTGGAAGGATCTAGGTCCAGTGGGGAGCCCTACCGGACCCCCTAGGGAAGGATTTGGCTGTTCACTGATCCGGCAGTCGCCCGCGTGCAGGATTGTTCTCAGCAACACCTGTATGCCGGGAGAGGCCTGCCAAAGACTGAGCTGTGTGTTGAGTGCTGTGCAGGTCTGGCTACACCCATACTGATGTTACGATAGTTACCTCTTCGAGTGCCAAGACTTGTGACCATTTGGGCAGAGGCGCATGTATATAAACATGTAAAGCAGCAACCCCGCATGCAAGGAGGAGCAGCAGGTACCAACACTGCCAAATGATTCAGACCACTGCCCGAAAGACTGAGGCTTTTATATAGCTATTTTAGCCACATTTTATACACGTTATTTTAGCTACCTAGGCTTGCAGCTGTGCACTTTTACCTAGATACATTTTAGTCAGCATGGTTTTATTTTCTTAGCAACAGCCACTTTTGCGATGCTAATTGAGTCCAAAGCAAAGAGATCCAAATTATCCTTCCTCTAGAATGCCCAAAGGGTTGGATTGCTAAGTGGGTAGTCAGATGGGGGTTTGGACCAGTTGTCCCCTAACAAATGTAGAGTCTGTAAATACTAAAAATGAGAACCCACTCAAATCATTGTAAAGGTTGTTTATATTGTTACAGGCAGCAGGCAGCCAAAAATATATCAAGTCCACGTTTTTTTTTTAGTTCAGATGTATTTATTATATCCTGATTGGGGAAGAATTATTGAAAGTTGCAATAAGAGGGACAACTCTTGAGTAGGGTCGATTAATTCACATTAATGAATGCAGCCACCAGTGAATGAGGAACAAGCCTGAACATGTTACATGAAGGAGGGTGGGATAGATTAGCTTGACAAGTGCTAGAGTCCCGACCTCAAAGGGGGGCGCGGGGTATTGCGTTTCTGAATGTCAATTTATTACAAGCAGAGCTTGAAATAAAATACTACTTTTCTACTAAAAGCCTTTATTTAGCTGGATACTGATTTATTGTTCGCACCGTTTGCATAGAGTTAAGAGTCTTGACTGCTCAACCACATCTATCACAGACAAATGCAGAAGGGGTACTTGGCCCAGTTGAGCAGGATCCACAGTAGGTTGGTCCCTGAGACATTAGGGGTAAAAGACCTCAACCACCACTGTAGGGCCAGTAAACCCTGCATGTCCTGTGACCCTCTGGAAGCAGTTCTGACAAGGACAGTGCAGTTATACTATGAACTCAGAGCGCCAACTGGCTCTCTCCAGTGAGTAATCCTAAGCACTTATAAAATAGCACACTAAGGGGAATATATAGAGAATAATAAACTTGACTGTACTCTGATTAGCGTACCTGATTTTGCTTCAAGACAGAAAAGGTTATTACAGTGTAGCAATCCTTCCTGGAAAGCCAGTTTAGCATGGATTGAAACCAAGATGTTTTCTAACTAGTTTTTTCTTACACTACCACCTCACTATTCCCTATACTGATTATATTCCACTCCCATCACTTTTCTGCAACCTTGCCCCCTATTTATTCTCAAATGGCGTCCCACTCCCAGAATTTAAATTCATCCACATCATGTTTATCAAGTGTTCGCGGCCTACAAGACACATTGATTCTGAAAACATATTCAGGTAACTAGAGGGCACCTGTAATGTACGGATCCCCCGAAAAAAGATGCGCCCTAATAAAAACCCTCCATTTTTCTTTAGTTTTTGAAACTTTAGGTTTAAACTCTGGTATTGACTTTCTGGGTTAAAGAGCAAATTGTCCAGGAATGTGGGATGGAACAAATCCTGGAGCCATGCATGCCTAAGCAACGCGGTCAGAACAACCGTGTTACTACGCATGCCTTTACCACACATGCTTCAATTTTGCGTTGAAAAGGCATGTGTGGGACTGCATGCGTGGTTCTAGCATGCGACCCCCCCCCCCCCCCCCCAACATGCTGGAACACCCAGAAGTACCCCACCCCTAAAAACTAAAACTACTCAGACCCCTTACCACCACCCCTAAAACTAAAATTACCTGACCCCCACCCCTAAAACTATCCTACCCCAACCCCTAAAACAAATATACCCCATCCCTCCACCCCTAAAAAAACAGAACTACCCCAACCCCCCACCCTGACATTTAAAAACAGAACTACTCCGACCCTCCCCAACCCTGCCCCTAAAAACCAAACTACCCCCACCCCTGCCCCAGTCCCACTTAACTGACTGCGTCCTCTCCAGAGGCCGACTCCCTTTCTCTGTGCCTTAACCATGCATGGGCGTTGCTCAGCACATGCGTGGTTAAGGCACAGAAAAACGAAGTTGTTCTTCATGCAAGTGTGGTTCAGCCTGCGTTCACAACTTCGTTGTTCCTGAGTCGTGCTTCCAGATGTTTCCCCAGTGCAATTATTTGGACAGCTAGGACACAGTTCGGTAAACCATTAGATATTCCCTGGCCAGAACTTTGTTTTTAGATATGGAAGAACATTTCTCTATAACTTTTAAGTACTTTTATGAAATATTGGGTTTTATACCACTGCTTCTAGTGTAATAGAAGACGTGAAATGCAGGTTTTATCAACGTAATGATACCACCCCTCCTGCAACTCCCCCCCCCACCCCCCAAAAAAAAAAAACCTGTTTGCACAGCTTTGTATTGCCTCTGGCACTAAAATTATCTTGCTGGGTAATTTAAACTTTATTGGGCAAACAAGGAGAAAACAAGTGTTTTAAACCGTTTCACAATTGGCCACTGGTAAGGTTTTGGATTATGACTGGATTCCACAGATTTTTCATGTTACCTTTTCGTCATTCATTTTTAACGCCATTGCGAGTTGTACAGCAGCATAACACCAATAAAGGCTATGCGAGAACTCAACTAAAATACCGGGCAAAGAGCAGCAGCCATTAGCTATTGCTAAGGAGCCTGCAGAAAAAGCTGCACCCAAGATTGGTTCTTGAAAACTTTAGTGGCAATGCTTCAGAAATCTCTCAGAACCGAACTTTTGAGTGGGGTTTTATAATCCAACTAAAAAAAAAATACAGAAATACGAACAAGGGTCAGAAATGTCATGATTGCAGAATGTGACAGGCGTATGAAGTAATGGCATGTTTTAAGGAGCCATCCATCGAATGTCCGTCACAAAAAATCTTTTTTAAAAAAAGCGGACGTTAATGTAGGGCTCTGTGGAGAGCTGGACACAGTCCAGTCTTTCTACGGTGAGCACTCATGCCAGAAGTAGATCGCCACGGCTAAAATAGGATGGGATGAGGGTTAGTCAAGGGAGGGGCTGGAGAAGGGATCTGCCTCTTCTGCACCAGCTTGTCACGCTGCGCTGAGGTTGGCCAATCCGTGTTAGTTATTAATCATGGCCGTGGGCCAGATGCAGAAGCGGTTCGGGCTGCACTTCACATTTTGAGCGAAGCCGGCTGTAGTGACCTGCTCAGGCCTGGCATTTTAGACCAGGCCTAGGTAGGGATGTCACATGTGCTGCACATGGCAGCATAGGGAGTGGCGGAGGTTGCTGCATGCTGCTCCCCATCAATGGGGAATGGAGGGAAAAAAAAAAAAAAAGGGTGCAGCACGTCCACCCCCCCTTCTCATTGTGTGGCAGCAGGAGGACCCCTAATAGAGGCAGGGCAGGGGCGGAGCTTGAGTAGTGGACCAGCTGGGAGCACAACACGCCTCCGAGCAGGGCCTGCTACAGGATATCCATATTCAGCAGGCAGGGCAGGGGCCCAGAGCAGCCCCTGGACCTCTGTGGTTTGCCAGTCAAAATACATAAGAAAGGCAAGGGACAGGGGCTGGGTGGCAGCAAAGAGAAGGGGAAGAAATTCAGTACAGCTACAGGTTGGTAGTGAGGAGGCAGATTTGAGGTGTGCAGTTGGAGGTGTGTGGCCAAGGACAGGGTGGGGTGGAGAGACAGCAGCATCCATCCACTGACTGGTCGGCAGTGGACATTGAGACACTGATTCAAGAGCAGAGGAAGCTAGTGGTGGAGATGGAAGAAAGGTGGGCCAAGTTATGCAGGGGGGGGGGGGGGAGAGAGAGTCACAGCAGGTGACGAGGAAGTGGGTGGGGGTTAGTGGGAGCCACAAAGGGCATGTTTTGGAGCAGGGCAGCTGGGTGTGGGTCCCTTATAAGGAGCAGGGGGAAGGATTGGAAGGCTGGTGCGGTGGGCCAGGCAGCGTGACCGCAACACAGGTTGCGCATGGCCCAGTGTGGCAAGTCAATGCCAGCATCAGGTTGGCAAAAAGGTGGTGAAGCCAACAGAGCGCAACACGGTCCCAGGACATTGATCAGAAGCCATAGAGGGGTCTTCGGCAGCCTGCCCTACACCGCGGGAACGCATTAAGCACATGCCTGGCTTACGCCATGGGAGACTCGGGCTGGATGAAGAACGTGGCGCAGCACCCTCTTCTCTTACTGTTTTGCAGGCTTCAACATCTAGCACACGAGGCCTCCCGCAAAGAGGGCAGTGGGGGCAAGTCACTGTTGGATGCTGGTACGCCTGTCTGTGGTGTCCAAGGTAACAGGGGCTGGTGGGCCTCATTTGGGGGGGGGGGGGGGGGAGAAGGGAGAATCTGAGGGGCAGGGCCGCACACAAGTCTATTGGTGAGGGGGAGTACTTGATGCACATTACGCCTAGTACAGGTGTGGAATTTGTAGTCAGTAAGGACCAGGTGGCAGAAAACAGTATTGCCGCCACATGGCAGGGACAAGGCGGCAAGTGGGGATAAAGAAGATGATGCCAAGGATATGGCTGGACACAAGAAGACTCCCATATATGGGACTCGCTATGGCTTTGGGGGTCGCATGTAGCAGATAAGACTAAAGCAAGGATATGGAAACACAAATATGTTGACGTGTTCAAACTCCTTCACAGGAATATTCAGGCGAAGTAAGGGTCTAAGGAAGAGGAGTGGGAGCAGTTACGTAAGCCTAGGGTCCCCATAACTAAGGACAATTGGACCTCTTCATTTTTGTTTGATGCCAGTATCTACTGTAAAAAAACAAACAAAAAAAAAATTACCCAGACAGGGCCCTTGACATGTTTAAATACATGGACATCATTCGTAAGGCCCAAATGAATATTTTTTTTTTTTGCGTGGCTGAGCTATGAAGAGTTTAGGGCCAGAGTGAGCGTTAACCCCGAGAAGCCATGGGGTGACATGAATTCGGAGTTATGGATGCAATGGATGGCCTCTGCACATTCAGGCGCATCCTACACGGCTAGTGTCTTCCAGTGGTTTACAAGCCGTTTCAGCAGCGTCCCACTCAGGGAGGGGTGGGTACTGCACAGAGGGCCTCAGTGCCTAGCTCAAGAGCATGTTGGAACTTTAACAAGGGGTTTTGCTCCCGGCATCCCTGTAAATTTAAACATGAGTGTTCCACATATGGAGGGAGACACCCAGTTATGCAATGTTTTTCCATTGCTGGTCCTGCGGAGCAGTGGAGATCTACCAGGGGCAGAGGGGGGCAAGGCACTCCTGAACCGAAGGGCGCCTACTCCAATTAAGTTGGAGAGGTTACTGCCCTGGTTGCGCATGTACCCGGATACAGACATGGCACTCAAATTGGAATGGGGTTTCAGGGAAGGTTTCTGGGTGGGACCCCACGGGCCATGGTGAGGAGATGGGCTGACAATTTGCAGTCAACCAAGGCCATGTCTGAAGTAGTGGCGACTAAACTGAGTAAGGAAGTGGCAGAGGGTATAATTGCGGCCCCCCCCTTATGAGTGGCCCATGGATGATTTGATTATTTCATTTTTGGGGGAGTTACCAAAAAAGAGCAAAGGGGATTTCTGACTGATATATCATTTGTCATGGCCTGAAGGGGCGTCAGTGAATGATTTCATCGCACCGGATGATACACAAATGGTGTACACCTCTGTAGATACAATTTGGCTTATAAGGGGGTGTGGCAAGGGTGCTGAGCTGGCTAAGTGTGACATCAAGACAGCTTTTCGGTGGCTCCCCATTCACCCCGATGACTTCTGTCTGCTGGGGATGCAGTTGGGTGTGGCCATTTATGTGGACAGAGTGCTGCCCATGGGGTGCGCAATTTCCTGTGCTGTGTTTGAGGTATTCAGCACCTTCTTGCAATAGGTTTTTATTCAGGTGAGTGGACATCGGACGGTGTTGCACTATTTGAACGATTTCCTTTTTGTGGGGACGCCACATTCTGACTCATGCGGTAGGGCACTGCAGTGTTTTGAGCAATTGGCCCTGGATTTTGGGGTGCACTTGGCTCCTGAGAAGACAGAGGGCCGTAGCTGTGTTTTGACCTTTTTGGGCATCGAACTAGACAATGGCTTTCATGGCGCCGCTGCCTGCTGTGAAGGTTGAGATGCTCCTGTTTTTGTGGCAGATCAGGTTGAAACAGAAGATTGAACTGCCCAACTCCTGCGTTTCCTTAACTTTGCATGTAGGGTGCTAGGACATTCTGCAGGCGCATGGGGCTGGCAATGTCAGTCACATATTAGGGTTAGAGTGACCATGTGTTTGAGAGAAGACGTCAGGGTATGTTCTTCACAGTTCAACGGGGTCACCAAGCTCTTTTGGGAGGAAGACACTGTCTGGAAGGGGCATATTTTTTCGGACGCGGCGGGTGCCTCTTGTTTTGGTCTTTTCTGGGATGGGCGGTGGTGTACAGAGACATGGCCTGCGCAATGGTGGAGTCAAGGCAGGAGCACTGACTTTTTGGAATTCTTTCCTCTGCTGGTGGCTTTGTCAGTGTGGGGTGATGAACTGACCAACAGGACCGTGATGTTCCATGTGGATATGACAGTGGTTGAATTGGTGAACAGAGGGCCAGGGATCTCAGGGTGCTGCGGTTGCGGAGGAGATTTGTGTTGGATTGCTCAACTTTGAATATCATATTTAAGGCTGCACATATTCCTGGGGTCAACAATTCCATTGCAGAATCCTGGTCTCAGTGATTGCATTTCTGCCAAATGGCACCCGGTGCAGAGGAACACAAGACAGTGGTCCCGGCAGACATTTGGGAGTGGGGGGCATCATTGTCATGAGACTGGTGGAGATGTTACTAGCTGAAGCAACCCTCAGGAGTTATCACCTTGCATGGTTGGCATTTCAGGATTTTCAAGTTTTTGGAGGGCAGTTCTGGAGGCAGGAGCAAGGAATGCTTGAGACTCAGGTGATGTGTTTGGTTATATTTTTGATTCAGAAGGGTTTATCGCCAGCCACGAAGCAGGTCTTTATTGGAAGTTGTTTTTGGGCTGGGACCCGACGAAGAATGACATTTTGGGAAAAATGTGGAAAGGTTGGGAGAGAATGCGAGTAGGGACCAGTGCAGTGCATGAAGCTATTACGTTTGTGTTGCTTTTGGACATTTTGCATGTCCTGCCTGTTTGTTGTGTGAATGCCCACGAGGTGGCTTTTTCATTTGTGTAGGATATGGATGTTTTTTTGGGGCATTTCCGGTGTCTGAAATAGTGGGTGGAAAAAGCTTGTGGTGTAGGGGTGGGAGAAGTGCAAAGGCAGGGTGAGCGCTTGGGGATCAGGTTAAGGCAATCAAAGACAGATCAACTGGGAAAAAGGGAAGTGGATATGGTTGGACAGGGTGGGGGTGCCGGAGGCATACCCAGTGCACAGGGTGGGTCGTCAGGAGAGTGTTTTGTCATGACAATGGTAAAAAGTTTACAGCTTTCCATTTGTTTTCCGTTTTGAGAATGGTTTTGAGACACCTGGGGAAACAGGTAACTTTGGTACTCACTCCTTCAGGATTGGAGTGGCGACTGAAGCAGCCCGGTTGGGGTGGGATCGGGATCAAATCAGGCGTATTGAGTGGTTGCAGTCCAAATGTTGAGTGATATGCAAGGGCCTGGTTTATGCTTTTCAGGGACGTGGTAGGTATATCAAAAGTGTGGGTCTGGGGTTCGTTCTTCAGGTGTAGGGGTTTGTGAGATGGGGGTTTTGTTGCACTCTGACATTTGTTTCTCCTTCTAGCCTGGGTGTGTGGCTCAGAGAAAGATAAGGCGGTCTCGTGGTTGGTTGTACACTCATTCATTGGGCAGCTAAATATGCTGAGGAGCAGGTTTATGGACAATCTTTGGGACTAAAGAGTACCAGACACGACGTTTTGTGGTGGGTAAGAGAGCAGAATGAGGTGGGGCAACTGGCTTCCTTTTATCATATTGATTATGCAGACATGGGGAAGTCCTGATGTATTGTGTTACACCTTGGGGAGAATGATCTGGTCCATCTCAGGGTTCACCCTACTACAACTCATGCAACAGGATCTGGCACTGCTGCAGCACAACATGCATGGGACTTGTTTAGTGTGGGTTGATTTTGTGCCCAGGAGGAAATGGAGGAGCACTGAAACATCGGGCTATTGAATGGGCTAGGAGGAAGCTCAATAGGGCTATGCGGGTTTTCTGTTGGGCACATGAAATTAAAGTGCTGACATAGGATGGGATTTAAAAAAAAAAAAAAAAAAAAAAAAGGATGAGCAGGTGCTTTTCTGGGATAATGGTGTGCATCTCTCAGATGGGAAATGCCCATTACATGTTGGAGTTGCTTTTCTTGCGACCCAATCTGCAAGGGGGCGGGGAGGGGAGGGGGCGGGGGGGAGACCCAATCTGCAAGGGGGCGGGGAGGGGGGGGGGGGGGAGACCCAATCTGCAAGGGGGCGGGGAGGGGGGGGGGGGGGGAGACCCAATCAGCAAGGGGGCGGGGAGGGGGGGAGACCCAATCTGCAAGGGGGCGGGGGGGAGGGGGGAGACCCAATCTGCAAGGGGGCGGGGGGGAGGGGGGAGACCCAATCTGCAAGGGGGCGGGGGGGAGGGGGGAGACCCAATCTGCAAGGGGGCGGGGGGGGGGGGGAGACCCAATCTGCAAGGGGGCGGGGGGGGGGGGGAGACCCAATCTGCAAGGGGGCGGGGGGGGGGAAGACCCAATCTGCAAGGGGGCGGGGGGGGGGGGGGGGGGAGACCCAATCTGCAAGGGGGCGGGGGGGGGGGGGGGGGGAGACCCAATCTGCAAGGGGGCGGGGGGGGGGGGGGAGACCCAATCTGCAAGGGGGCGGGGGGGGGGGGGGGGAGACCCAATCTGCAAGGGGGCGGGGGGGGGGGGGGGAGACCCAATCTGCAAGGGGGCGGGGGGGGGGGGGGGAGACCCAATCTGCAAGGGGGCGGGGGGGGGGGGGAGACCCAATCTGCAAGGGGGCGGGGGGGGGGGGGAGACCCAATCTGCAAGGGGGCGGGGGGGTGGGGGGAGACCCAATCTGCAAGGGGGCGGGGGGGGGGGGGGGAGACCCAATCTGCAAGGGGGCGGGGGGGGGGGGGGGGGGAGACCCAATCTGCAAGGGGGCGGGGGGGGGGGGGGGGGGGAGACCCAATCTGCAAGGGGGCGGGGGGGGGGGGGGGGAGACCCAATCTGCAAGGGGGCGGGGGAGGGGAGACCCAATCTGCAAGGGGGCGGGGGAGGGGAGACCCAATCTGCAAGGGGGCGGGGGAGGGGAGACCCAATCTGCAAGGGGGCGGGGGAGGGGAGACCCAATCTGCAAGGGGGCGGGGGAGGGGAGACCCAATCTGCAAGGGGGCGGGGGAGGGGAGACCCAATCTGCAAGGGGGCGGGGGAGGGGAGACCCAATCTGCAAGGGGGCGGGGGAGGGGAGACCCAATCTGCAAGGGGGCGGGGGAGGGGAGACCCAATCTGCAAGGGGGCGGGGGGGGGGGGAGACCCAATCTGCAAGGGGGCGGGGGGGGGGGGAGACCCAATCTGCAAGGGGGCGGGGGGGGGGGGGGGAGACCCAATCTGCAAGGGGGCGGGGGGGGGGGGGGAGACCCAATCTGCAAGGGGGCGGGGGGGGGGGGGGGGAGACCCAATCTGCAAGGGGGCGGGGGGGGGGGGGGGAGACCCAATCTGCAAGGGGGCGGGGGGGGGGGGGAGACCCAATCTGCAAGGGGGCGGGGGGGGGGGGGGGAGACCCAATCTGCAAGGGGGCGGGGGGGGGGGGGGAGACCCAATCTGCAAGGGGGGCGGGGGGGGGGGGGGGAGACCCAATCTGCAAGGGGGCGGGGGGGGGGGGAGACCCAATCTGCAAGGGGGCGGGGGGGGGGGGGGAGACCCAATCTGCAAGGGGGCGGGGGGGGGGGGGGGAGACCCAATCTGCAAGGGGGCGGGGGGGGGGGGGAGACCCAATCTGCAAGGGGGCGGGGGGGGGGGGGGGGGAGAACCAATCTGCAAGGGGGCGGGGAGGGGAGAACCAATCTGCAAGGGGGCGGGGAGGGGAGAACCAATCTGCAAGGGGGGGAGGGGAGAACCAATCTGCAAGGGGGGGAGGGGAGAACCAATCTGCAAGGGGGGGAGGGGAGAACCAATCTGCAAGGGGGGGAGGGGAGAACCAATCTGCAAGGGGGGGAGGGGAGAACCAATCTGCAAGGGGGGGAGGGGAGAACCAATCTGCAAGGGGCAGAGAGCCTGTTGGAAGGGCATGAGGTTTTTCAGTGGGTTCGCTGGTGAGGCAGCAAAACGCCAAAAGGGTTTGTGCTGGGTGGCGAGTCAGATGCAGGCCTGTCCACCCTTCCGGAAGGGAAGGGACCCAATCTGCAAGGGGCGGGGCGGGGGGGGGAGACCCAATCTGCAAGGGGGCGGGGCAGGGGGGGAGACCCAATCTGCAAGGGGGCGGGGCAGGGGGGGGGAGACCCAATCTGCAAGGGGGCGGGGCGGGGGGGGGGGGGGAGACCCAATCTGCAAGGGGGCGGGGCGGGGGGGGGGGGACCCAATCTGCAAGGGGGCGGGGCGGGGGGGGGGGAAGACCCAATCTGCAAGGGGGCGGGGGGGGGGGGGGGGAGACCCAATCTGCAAGGGGGCGGGGGAGACCCAATCTGCAAGGGGGGCGGGGGAGACCCAATCTGCAAGGGGGCGGGGGAGACCCAATCTGCAAGGGGGCGGGGGAGACCCAATCTGCAAGGGGGCGGGGGAGACCCAATCTGCAAGGGGGGCGGGGGAGACCCAATCTGCAAGGGGGCGGGGGGGGGGGGGGGGAGACCCAATCTGCAAGGGGGCGGGGGGGGGGGAAGACCCAATCTGCAAGGGGGCGGGGGGGGGGGGGGGAAAGACCCAATCTGGCGGGGGGGGGGGGGAAGACCCAATCTGCAAGGGGGGCGGGGGGGGTGGGAGACCCAATCTGCAAGGGGGCGGGGGGGGTGGGAGACCCAATCTGCAAGGGGGCGGGGGGGGGGGGAGACCCAATCTGCAAGGGGGCGGGGGGGGGGAGACCCAATCTGCAAGGGGGCGGGGGGGGAGACCCAATCTGCAAGGGGGCGGGGGGGGAGACCCAATCTGCAAGGGGGCGGGGGGGGGAGAACCAATCTGCAAGGGGGGAGGGGAGAACCAATCTGCAAGGGGGGAGGGGAGAACCAATCTGCAAGGGGGGAGGGGAGAACCAATCTGCAAGGGGGGGAGGGGAGAACCAATCTGCAAGGGGGGGAGAGGAGAACCAATCTGCAAGGGGGGGAGGGAGAACCAATCTGCAAGGGGGGGAGGGGAGAACCAATCTGCAAGGGGGGGAGGGGAGAACCAATCTGCAAGGGGCAGAGAGCCTGTTGGAAGGGCATGAGGTTTTTCAGTGGGTTCGCTGGTGAGGCAGCAAAACGCCAAAAGGGTTTGTGCTGGGTGGCGAGTCAGATGCAGGCCTGTCCACCCTTCCGGAAGGGAAGGGACCCAATCTGCAAGGGGGCGGGGCGGGGGGGGAGACCCAATCTGCAAAGGGGCGGGGGGGGGGGGGGGGGGGGAGACCCAATCTGCAAAGGGGCGGGGGGGGGGGGGGGGAGACCCAATCTGCAAGGGGGCGGGGGGGGAGACCCAATCTGCAAGGGGGCGGGGGGGGGAGACCCAATCTGCAAGGGGGCGGGGGGGGAGACCCAATCTGCAAGGGGGCGGGGGGGGGAGACCCAATCTGCAAGGGGGCGGGGGGGGGAGACCCAATCTGCAAGGGGGCGGGGGGGGGAGACCCAATCTGCAAGGGGGCGGGGGGGGGAGACCCAATCTGCAAGGGGGCGGGGGGGGGAGACCCAATCTGCAAGGGGGCGGGGGGGGGAGACCCAATCTGCAAGGGGGCGGGGGGGGGAGACCCAATCTGCAAGGGGGCGGGGGGGGGAGACCCAATCTGCAAGGGGGCGGGGGGGGGAGACCCAATCTGCAAGGGGGCGGGGGGGGGAGACCCAATCTGCAAGGGGGCGGGGGGGGGAGACCCAATCTGCAAGGGGGCGGGGGGGGGAGACCCAATCTGCAAGGGGGCGGGGGGGGGGAGACCCAATCTGCAAGGGGGCGGGGGGGGGGGAGACCCAATCTGCAAGGGGGGCGGGGGGGGGAGACCCAATCTGCAAGGGGGCGGGGGGGGGGAGACCCAATCTGCAAGGGGCGGGGGGGGGGGAGACCCAATCTGCAAGGGGGCGGGGGGGGGGGGGGAGACCCCAATCTGCAAGGGGGCGGGGGGGGGGGGGAGACCCAATCTGCAAGGGGGCGGGGGGGGGGGGGGGGGACCCAATCTGCAAGGGGGCGGGGGGGGGGGGAGACCCAATCTGCAAGGGGGCGGGGGGGGGGGAGACCCAATCTGCAAGGGGGCGGGGGGGGGGGAGACCCAATCTGCAAGGGGGCGGGGGGGGGGGGGGAGACCCAATCTGCAAGGGGGCGGGGGGGGAGACCCAATCTGCAAGGGGGCGGGGGGGGGACCCAATCTGCAAGGGGGCGGGAGGGGAGACCCAATCTGCAAGGGGGCGGGAGGGGAGAACCAATCTGCAAGGGGGCGGGAGGGGAGAACCAATCTGCAAGGGGGGGAGGGGAGAACCAATCTGCAAGGGGGGGAGGGGAGAACCAATCTGCAAGGAGGGGAGGGGAGAACCAATCTGCAAGGGGGGGAGGGGAGAACCAATCTGCAAGGGGGGGAGGGGAGAACCAATCTGCAAGGGGGGGAGGGGAGAACCAATCTGCAAGGGGGGGAGGGGAGAACCAATCTGCAAGGGGGGGAGGGGAGAACCAATCTGCAAGGGGGGGAGGGGAGAACCAATCTGCAAGGGGGGGAGGGGAGAACCAATCTGCAAGGGGGGGAGGGGAGAACCAATCTGCAAGGGGGGGAGGGGAGAACCAATCTGCAAGGGGGGGAGGGGAGAACCAATCTGCAAGGGGGGGAGGGGAGAACCAATCTGCAAGGGGGGGAGGGGAGAACCAATCTGCAAGGGGCAGAGAGCCTGTTGGAAGGGCATGAGGTTTTTCAGTGGGTTCGCTGGTGAGGCAGCAAAACGCCAAAAGGGTTTGTGCTGGGTGGCGAGTCAGATGCAGGCCTGTCCACCCTTCCGGAAGGGAAGGGACCCAATCTGCAAGGGGGTGGGGCGGGGGGCGGGGGGGGGGGGGAGACCCAATCTGCAAGGGGGCGGGGGGGGGGGGGGGGGAGAGACCCAATCTGCAAGGGGGGCGGGGGGGGAGACCCAATCTGCAAGGGGGGCGGGGGGGGAGACCCAATCTGCAAGGGGGCGGGGGGGGAGACCCAATCTGCAAGGGGGCGGGGGGGGGAGACCCAATCTGCAAGGGGGCGGGGGGGGAGACCCAATCTGCAAGGGGGCGGGGGGGGGAGACCCAATCTGCAAGGGGGCGGGGGGGGGAGACCCAATCTGCAAGGGGGCGGGGGGGGAGACCCAATCTGCAAGGGGGCGGGGGGGGGGGGAGACCCAATCTGCAAGGGGGCGGGAGGGGGAGACCCAATCTGCAAGGGGGCGGGAGGGGGAGACCCAATCTGCAAGGGGGCGGGGGGGAGAACCAATCTGCAAGGGGGCGGGGGGGGAGAACCAATCTGCAAGGGGGCGGGGGGGGAGAACCAATCTGCAAGGGGGCGGGGGGGGGAGAACCAATCTGCAAGGGGGCGGGGGGGGGGAGAACCAATCTGCAAGGGGGCGGGGGAGAACCAATCTGCAAGGGGGAAGGGGAGAACCAATCTGCAAGGGGGAAGGGGAGAACCAATCTGCAAGGAGGGGAGAACCAATCTGCAAGGAGGGGAGAACCAATCTGCAAGGAGGGGAGAACCAATCTGCAAGGAGGGGAGAACCAATCTGCAAGGGGCAGAGAGCCTGTTGGAAGGGCATGAGGTTTTTCAGTGGGTTCGCTGGTGAGGCAGCAAAACGCCAAAAGGGTTTGTGCTGGGTGGCGAGTCAGATGCAGGCCTGTCCACCCTTCCGGAAGGGACCCAATCTGCAAGGGGGCGGGGGGGGAGACCCAATCTGCAAGGGGGGGGGAAGGGGGAGAACCAATCTGCAATGGGGGGGGGGGAGAACCAATCTGCAAGGGGGGAGGGGAGAACCAATCTGCAAGGGGGGAGGGGAGAACCAATCTGCAAGGGGGGAGGGGAGAACCAATCTGCAAGGGGGGAGGGGAGAACCAATCTGCAAGGGGGGAGGGGAGAACCAATCTGCAAGGGGGGGGGGGGAGGAGAACCAATCTGCAAGGGGGGGGGGGAGGAGAACCAATCTGCAAGGGGGGGGGGGGGAGGAGAACCAATCTGCAAGGGGGGGGGGGGAGGAGAACCAATCTGCAAGGGGGGGGGGAGGAGAACCAATCTGCAAGGGGGGGGGGGAGGAGAACCAATCTGCAAGGGGGGGGGGGGAGGAGAACCAATCTGCAAGGGGGGGGGGAGGAGAACCAATCTGCAAGGGGGGGGGGAGGAGAACCAATCTGCAAGGGGGGGGGGAGGAGAACCAATCTGCAAGGGGGGGGGGAGGAGAACCAATCTGCAAGGGGGGGGGGGGAGGAGAACCAATCTGCAAGGGGGGGGGGGGAGGAGAACCAATCTGCAAGGGGGGGGGGGGAGGAGAACCAATCTGCAAGGGGGGGGGGAGGAGAACCAATCTGCAAGGGGGGGGGGAGGAGAACCAATCTGCAAGGGGGGGGGGAGGAGAACCAATCTGCAAGGGGCAGAGAGCCTGTTGGAAGGGCATGAGGTTTCAGTGGGTTCGCTGGTGAGGCAGCAAAACGCCAAAAGGGTTTGTGCTGGGTGGCGAGTCAGATGCAGGCCTGTCCACCCTTCCGGAAGGAGGGGAAGAAGGTGAAGGATGGCAGATTTGGGGGGGGGGGGGGGGGAGATGTCTGATTTAGACAGGGGCCAAAAGGAAAGGGTGTGTGTGTGTGAGAGAGAGAATGAAGTGAAGGCTCGGTGAACAAAGGAAGGGGGAAAGAAGTGAGAATGGGAGACTGGGGCGTTCCAAAGGTTAAAAGATGAAAAGTTGTTCATTTAAAGTTCCACTTATGTTAATGTATTATTACGATGCACAAGCCTGCCATAATAAATGGCCTTTCACACTAGTCAATGGGTGTCGGAGTCTATGTCCCGATGTAGTGCCCTGTGGAGAGCTGGACGCCGTCCATTCTTTCCATGGGAGCATTCAGGCCGGAATTAGACGGCCGGGGCTAGGATAGGCTGGACGTTGGGCGGTTTCAAGGGAGGGCATATAGGAGGGGGCTGGAGAAAGGAATCTGCCTCTGCGCCAGCTTGTTGCGGTGAGGTTGGCCACCTGCCCCCCCACCCCCACATGAAGGAAAGGGGTGGTGCATTTGTTGCTAGTGTTAAGGCCGGTTCTCAGTGTGGGCAGTAGGTGGGGAGGGTGGAGTCAGGCCTGTCCACCCTTCCAGGGGGTGGAATGAAGCAGGTGAAGGATGGCAGATTGGGGGATGTCTGATTCAGACAGGGGACAAAAAGGAAAAGGAAGATGTGTGGGAGAATGGAAGAGGAGGCTGGGTGAACAAAGGGTAAGCGGGGGAATGAAGTGAGCAAGGAAGACAGGGGACGTTCCAAAGGTTAAAGATAAAGTTGTTCATTTAAAGTTCCAATTATGTTAAATGTATTATGATGAACAAGCCGGTCCTAATAAATGGCCTTTTACACTAGTCAATGGGTGTCAGTTTAGGTCTCGATGTACAACGCCTATTGGTGGCAGCTGTTGTATGTTCAGGACAGGGAAAAGAACTACACTGTGGCCCTTTGAAGAGTTCCTGGGACTCGACTGTGCTGGATTGAGAAGCCCTGGTGCATTATCAAGTCCTATGTACAAAATGTAAACAATAATATTCCTTTGCACAGTTATTTTATTATTTTTACACAAATGAGTAAAAGGAGCTGCAAACTGGCACTGGTGTTTCAGGTTTGCTGTAAAGTACAGAATGAACTGAATAAGTATTTTGTTAAGAGGTCTCTAGTTTCGCTGGATGAAATTTCTAAAGTTTCACGACTTAGAATTAACCATTTGAAATCCAAGACAGGTATGGAATTTAATGAAATATGTACTTGACCATGGGACATGTTCCTCTATAAATCTACTTGTCCCTTTGGTACCTTGTAGAGAAGCAACACATGGCAGAAATCTCATAAGAGCTCTGATTATGCCATGGCCAATACTAGCGATTTTCCTTATTTTACCACATTTCTGAAGATCTACATACTGGGGTTGGAGGCAGCGGTAAGCAAATGTTCCTGGTCTGGAATGCCATTTTAAGTCTGTGCAAACCTACTACCTTGCATGTTTTATGGGTGTTCACAAGCTCTTCCCTAATCTTTGCCAAAACTGGGAAAGGCTGAAAATTTACTCCTGAGAGGGGCAGAAGTAAAACATCTTCCAGGGTTGGGGGAAAACGTGGTTAAAATGTAAAGTGAACTTCTAAACATTAAACATTTTGCATGAGCACATCCATATTTGCTCGTGCTAAAATGCAGTTCAAATATTTTCTAGGAGTACGATTTCCTGGTCTACTTCCATAAAATCATGTGAATTCATGAAATATGTAAAACTGCACTAATGCAAAGACATAGCATGGGTGCACTTTCGTGACTCCCTTTAACAAATTGGGCTCCTACTTAGGAAGGAAGTTAACCAAGGCAGTTTGTTTTTATTAAACTACTACCTCTCTCTATGCCTCTATCGCAGGCTTCACTGAGTGATAGCAATGCATTTTGCACACAAAGTAGTTTTGGTCGGTGACAAAGTATTGAGGCAATATGTGGTTTTGAGATCAAAATGTTTTGCCTTTTGCCAATGTTTGTTACAATAGGGAGGGCCCAGCATTTCCCACAACAATAAAGACTTACAAAGCCATGCCAAAAGAAACACGCATAGACAAAACCAAAAGACTGGCCACCAAAGTCTTGCCTATTGGCCATGTCTGTGCTCTTATTTGCATGTATCTTTTAGTCTTGTTTCACTGATTTTTTTGTTGATTTTTTTTAATATCCATTATGAATATGTTTGAGCCTGGTCAGCATACATTGCTCCTCCTGGTAGCTGTGTGCCCCTGCGCTCTAGTGTTAGAGGACCTCCTCCACGCGCAGTCTCCTGCCTGCACCTCATCCCCAATGGTCCAGTGGTGAGTATTGTCTGTCTGTTTTTCCTGTGTTATTTTTCCTGTGTTTTTTTCATGTATTTCTCTTTGTGCTATTTGGTCTTGTATTTCTCTTATCTATATTTCTCTGTGCCCCTTAGTATTCCATTGTGCTTACGACTTGACGCTGCCTGTGGCCCCACCCCCTGCCAGCACTGCTTCCCACCACCTGGCTCCCAGCTGACCAGCACCTCCCACCTCCCCACCACTACTTAATGGTGGCCGCTGCATGGTGAATGAGCCACCTCACTGACCTAGTCAGCGTGCATTGCTTCACCACTGCACAGCTCCACCTGGTGGCTGTGTACCCACTGCATTCTAGTTTTAGTGTTTGAAGGTCTCCTCCACCCACACGCTCCTGCCTGCAACTCATGCGCCTTCTCCACCAGCAGCAACAGCTCAGTCAGCCACACCACTGAACTCCTATGGACCGACCACCACTATGTCTACTTCACCACACCCACCCATCCATCCCATGCACAGAAGCTAGAACAAGGTCCCCGAAGACCACCTCGCCACCATCCTCTGCAACACACCACCACATCGGCACACCACCTCCACTGATGGATATCAGACTGCGCCAACACTTTAGCATCCCTCAGGCAAACAGACCAATCAGAAAGCCAGCTGGTTCTTCACCCTCCAAGAGTTGAGACGCACCTGTAGACGATTCGAGAGAAGATGAAGGTATAGCAAGACCCCGGCAGATCGCACAACCCTCAAAACTGCTGTGACATCACACCACTACCTCAGAGCCACAAAAAAGCCATACAAGAACGAGCCAACGCACACAGCATTGACTCCTCACCATGATCAAAGAATTCAAACAACCCAGCACTGACACCAGACATTCCCCCCCAAATCCCCAGCCCTCTGCGACAACCTCGCCACTTTCTTTCACCACAAGATCAGACATCTATGACAGCTTCACAATGCAGGACCCACCTGCAACTACCATACCCAAAGGTTTTGGATCCCAGCAGACCCTGACAAACTAGACTACCCTTACCACGGAAGACACCCTACGGTTCATGATTGTCCACTCCAGAGCCCCCTCAGACCCCTACCCCCACCACATCTTCAACCGAGCCAGTGACACCATCGCCCCCAATCTCTGCTGCATCAATTGCTCCATCAAGACCACCACATTCCCTGAAGGCTGGACTCTCAGATATCAACCTCCTGCTGAAGAAACCCTCCGAAGACTTGCCAGACCTCAAGAACTAACGACCCGTCTCTCTGCACCCCTTCCTGGCCAAAGTCATTGAGAGAGCCATCAATGCCCAACTCACCAAATTCATCAAGACCAACCACATCCTGGAGCCCTCCCAATCCAGCTTTAGAAGCAACCACAGCAATGAGACTGCTCTCCTCGCTGCAATAGATGACATCCACACCCTCCTGGACCATGGTGAAACCACAGCCCTCATCCTCCTGGACCTCTCAGCAGCCTTCAATAGTCTCCGACCCCACCCTCTGCGCAAGACTCCACAATGCCAGCATCCACGGCAAAGCCCTGAAATGGATCCTCTCCTTCCTCACTCACTGAATCCAGAGAGTCACACTTCCACCATTCACATCTGAACCTACAGAGATTAGCTGTGGTATCTCCCCCCCCCCCCCCCCCAGGATCCTCCCTAAGCCCCACCGTCTTCAACATCTACATGGTCCCACTAGCAGACATCATTGGAAACCACAGACTCAACATGGTCTCCTACGCGGAGTACTCAGCTGATCCTCTTCCTCACTGACAAAACTACAGTTGAAGACCAATTTCCACAAGGATGAAGGTAGTCACCACCTGGATGAAAGACAACTGCCTCAAGTTCAACTCAGACAAGACAGAAGTCCTTATTTTGGGTGCCACCCTCTCTGCCTGGGATGACCCCTGGTGGCCCGCAGCGCTCCGTGCCATCCCCCCCACGACAGACCATGCACGTAACCTCTGCCTCACACTTAATTCCTGGCTCTCTATGAACCACCAAGTCAACACCATCTTGTCCTCTACTTCCTCACACTCCACCTGCCCTGAAAGATCTTCAAGTGGACCCCTTCAAATTCAGAAGAACAGTCACCCAGGTGCTCGTCCACAGCAAGCTTGACTACGGCAACTCACTGTGCAGGAACCAGCCACAAGCTCCAAAAGAAGATGCAAAGAATCCAGAACATCACTGCTATACTTATCCTGGACATCCCTTGCCGTGGCCATATCTCTGGACACATGAGACCTACACTGGCTCCTGATCAACAAAAGAATCATCTTCAAGCTCCTTGTGCACACCTACAAGGCCCTCCACGACTTTGGACCTGCATACCTTAACCACTGCTTCGTCTTCCAGACAACGCCGTTGCGCTCACCTGGCCCTGGCCACCATCCCACAGATCTGTAATACCACAGCCGGAAGAAGATCCTTCTCCTACCTTGCCGCTAAGACCTGGAGCTCTCATCCTCTTCCTCTAAGGCAATCTCCCTCAATTCAGGAAGGACCTCAAGATCTGGCTCAACTGAAGCGGCAATCCAGCACTTCAACTGAGCTGCATAACACCCCAACACCCCTCACCTCATCCCAGCACCTTGAGACCTGAATGGATGATTAGCCGTGCTCTATAACAACCCTGATTGAAATACTAGTATGAATTAAAACATTTCATTGAATGATTCTTCAAAGAAATGGCACCTAAAATTTCACAGTAAAGCAAAGAATTGTCTATCTTGCGTTAAAGGTTCTGCAAATATTTGCATCTAATCAGAGCATTCTGGGAGCATTACACGTAGCCTCATATTGTTCAACTTTGCAAACGTGTGGTTTTTTTTTGTTTTTTTTAAACACACTGGAACCAGTCAGTAGTGCAGTCCGAGCTTACAACATGTATTTAGAGTGCTCACCCTAATAAAGGCTTTGCATTAATGAACCATAAATACAAGCTCATACAGTATTAGCATATGGACATAAATATTACCTCAGCTGCAGACAATTCCCTTTTCTGCTCCGTAATGTGCTACTGTGAACTGGCAGCCAAAGGGTTTGTGCTTCAGGAGGTTGGTCCAACTTGTCCCAAGGACAAATTAAACACAAGGACAAATTAAACGTGTAAACTGGTTGTCCTTGACCCCAAACAAGGTGTCCTGGGTGTCTGGCTATAAGATTTCCATACCTCTGCAAGAGCATGCACATTAAAACCAGAGCTACAGAATTCTATGCTGTAGGACAACAGCTTCCAATGGTCTGAGTCCGGGTTCAATATCTTATGTGACCATCAACAACAGATTTAATCATTCAACTTCCACAAGATGTAGAATGATTTGTTCAAAAACTCTATTCATGGTGAAAGACAAAATTACTTGGATTGACTGAGGCATGCATTAAAATTAACTTATTTCCATTAAACTATCTTTATGCAGCATAGTCACTACCCAGGAAAATACACAGAAAGACATTTCAAAATCAGGAATACAGTAAGCTAGAAGCATTACTATGGAGTAACAAATTTTCACAAGTCCGGTGGCCAAGTCTAATCACAGTGTTCAGTCATACTCACTGCGGTGGGACCCACTAGCCCAAAAATGGTAATTACAAGTAGTAAATTCTATACAGCTTGGTGGACAAAAAAAATTAATACACAAACATGCTTTCGATCATTTATCAGCCCTGGTGAGGAAGAGAATGAAAAATAAAATTACAAACCGTGTGGTCACCTATTAAAGCATGTTTATGCCAGGGACCACACTGTTTCAGGATGGAAGCCTCTGGCCAGGCAACAGTCACCAGATCAGACTTTATTTGGGGGGGGGGGGGGGTTTGATGGGTTAAATCTATTTGTAATTTACATCTCCACAAAACATAACCATTTAATAGATCTGCTGAAAAAAGTGCAGGAGCATCAAAGGACTTTTTTGCAAACAGTTATTTGAACTAATGCTATTTAAATTATAGTAGGCTGCTTCTTTCAAGACAAGAGACAGGATAGTTGAAACACGTGTACCAACAAGGACATAAGCATGAATTGACATTTTGCAATTGGCATATACCAGTGGTGATGGAGTGGGGCGTGGCATTTTAATGTCAAATCACTCAAGTCATAGGGATTGTGAAAATCCAGGTGTCACAAAAACAAGTGTAGCCAAAGTATTCAGCAGGAGAGTTAAGGATGTATTATGTAGGTGGTGGCACAGTTTGTGAGCACACCTCCGCAAATTAATAATTAAAGCATGGTGTTTTAGTGCTGTCACAATCGTTTTTTCCCCATTAAAATGACCATTACATTTGCACATACATAGCTCCACTGATAAAACTATACAGCACATAAAAGCTACATTGAGGAAATCAGCATCACCTGGTGCATTGATTTGATCACATTAAAATCTGTTACTATACTAAAGAATTACCAAAAAATTGGCTATTTATAATTCTGGTATATTCTAAATTATGTACAGTTTTACATGCATTTCAATTGAGTGCTTGGGGGGGGGGCGTTAACACATCCTACAGACACTTCTTTCATGCTTCTAGTACCCAGCAAGATTGTCACACATCCTCCCATTTTGCAGTCAAAGGAAAGTAAGCATCAGGCTCCCCTTAAAGGGAATGGACTGCAATGTGTCAGAAGACAGAGCCTGATATTAGACCGACGTCTTGACTGACTAGCAGATGTGACAATACAAAATTTAAAGGCCCCTTTTCTTGCTCATTGACATTCTGAATTTCAGCACCCCTCAGCCCCTTCTCCTGTACGTCCGGCACTTAAAGGAGCATGAAACTGAGGGAACGGCATTAAGTTAGGTTAGGGGTAAGCCGCACTGACCAAAATAAACAAGCTGATAGACTGAACATTGTTCCTCACGGCATAAGAGATTGTTAGACTTCTGCTGAGATGAGCAGAATCGGTCAAGCAGAAAGATACGAGGCAGGAAACATTGTTTACTGCTGTGAACTAGCATACAAGGCAGACAAATGAACATGCATGTATTCTGCTGGAGTGCCTCACAAAAAAGAAAAAAAATAACAAAGTGAGCACATGTGAAATGCCAGAAGCCAGTTGGCGAAGTGGTAAACAGGCTGTGCCCCCTGATAGGGGCAAAGACGTGATTGATAGCCTCAAATAAAGCCAGCAAATAGAAAGCAAGTAGATTTAAGTTACATAAACAAAGTCAATGGTAAACAATAAATGTATTCCTAAGGAGGCGTTCAGCATGTACCCCAAAATGTCTTTCCAACCAGAGAGTTGGGCTATCTGGTATGCTTAGACCTAAAAAAGCAAGGACTGTGCTTACAGCATACACATTTGGCAGTACTATAACAATCTGGGACACATTAAGTGTTCTACAGATTCCATACATTGAACCAATGTAAGAAATTAAGCTGAAGAGACTGGAAAGAGTGACCGAAGCCAAAGTTGGACCGTTGAACCAAGACAATTTGGAAGGTAAAAATGTGTAACATTTTCTGGTTTGGCAGGCCAGTTAGATAGCCGGATGTTAGATTGCAAAGAGGGTGAGTTATGAACTGAAGTCGGAGCTTCCAACACTTCCTGCAGACGGAGGTATGGGCCAAAGCAAGGAAAAGAAAGATGCAAATGAATCTTTGGTTGCGGTTTGTAAATTGCAGACTTTCGTGACTCCGTTTAGCACCAAGACTCATGAAGGTAATAGCGAGGGTGCAGAAAGGCCAGGGTCAACAGCCAAGATGTAAACCGAGTTGTATGGTTCTACACAAGCGTGATTTACTCATGAGTGGCCGTATAGTTCTTCTGCAAACTATGGTAAGACCTGCATAAATAGATAATAGAAAACAGATATGCCAAATACCACATTTTGCATCTCCTGGCCAGATGTTTGGTGCAATGTGTTGCACTGAGACATCAGAAGCAGTCATAGCCTCAAGGAAAGATCCTTGAAGGGGCCGCTGACCTACTGTTTAGTGAACCTGAAATGTTGTGGCCTATAGATGCTCTCTACCCAGGAACCATTTGATTGTTGTGGGTTTTTGTTTACGAGTTTGAGTAGGTCATATTTATTGTAGTAGGTGCTTGGCTGCATGTCTAGTTGATCCTCTTTGTTGATGGCTACAAACATGGTTTTGTAAATGTGTGCCTGTTGTGTAATTTGATACTGTGGCCTTACTCCAAGCACTGTTTAACAGGTGGTTGGTTGAGCTAAATTTCCTTTAATGGTACAATGGAGACAGGTGTTTGCTGCTTCATCTTCAGTTAAGACATACTCAGGGTCTATTTTGAGTGACATGAAATGTGGACTGAGGGCTGTGGAATATGCTTTTACACAGGCTCCTCTCCACGTGACTAATGATGCAGCACCTTTGGTTATATCACTGCTTTGAGATTTTAGGACTGTGAAAATGTTTTGTAAACTGTGCATTCCCTCTCCAGTGCCACTGGCCCTGGTTAGGGAGTCTTCCGAGAAGCCTCTCCCACAAGGCAACTTGTTCAAGGTCATTAAGATATTCAAAAGTGCTTCTTTTGTTATATGGTTTCACAGTATTGGACGGTGTAATGCCTTTTACAGTCATCAGATCCAGGCTATCTTGTTGGGTTGATTCGCAGGTAGGTTTTTGGCACAACAGTCTTCTATTACTCAGAGCTAGGACTGCAGTCATATTGCAGTCTTGCTTGAAGGATGAAAACCAGTGTGCAGGAGCAAAGGAATCTCGATCTTGCTGACAGTCTTGCAGTGCCAGTCATTTGCATATGTTAAACAGCAGTGCAACAAGGATACACGATATCTCTGTTAAATTACCGACGTATTGTGTCTTTGACTCAGACTGGAGGCCAACTGAGTCTGAGGAGGGCTGAGGGACCCACAGCATACTCAGTCTGGACCAAAGGAGTTGCCCACTGGCCAGGTCAAATGCTTGTGAGAAACCCACAGAGCAGTGGTACGAGTCTCCTGGTGAGTAACTCACAGATGGCGCAGTGGCGAATGAAGTTCGTATTTTGGATAGAAAACCCACGCCTGAAGCCTCACTGTATAAAGTTGTTTAAGTGATTCCCATCACCCCATGAAGGCAGAGGTTTCAGGATGATTTTAGTGAGATTATTTTCTATATCAATTAGGCTGAACAGTTGATAGGAACTGAGATCAGATGTCTTCCCTTTCTTCTACAGTGGTAGTATCAGGTTCATTTTACAAGTTTCCACAAACATGCCATTGAGAGTGAAGAAATAATATTTTAAAAAGGAGGGACTATCACCAATCCACAAAGCATCTAAAACAAACCTTTTCTTCAGTGGACCAGGTAAGCCCTTTTGCTGTGAAAGTCTTACCTGCTCTACACACTAGAGGGCAACACTTGTCACAGATTAGGTCAGTAGCCAGCAATGCTAAAATTATTTGGGAAGAAAGCACACCAAGAACTTAATTCAGGGTATAATGTTAGCCTCGACTGTGAGCTTTGAGTAGGGCAATACTCTACACACTGGTCTTCCTAAAGTTAATCTCTCCAGTCCTCAACTAGTTGAAGGTTACAATTAAATCTGATCACATGGCTTGAAACTGGGTTCTAGTTGAAGCATACAACAATTAGCATCTACACATCACCTTTAAGTGAACCTTAAGGCAAAGGTCAGCAGTAAAAAGTTCACTATCAAGCACAAGGCCTATGGATTTGAAAAACAAGTTACTTATCTTTGGTAACACCTTTACTGGTAGAGACTATCTAGCTGCAAATTCCATACCTTTCAATTCTCTCCAGGCAGACTATCTGGAAAAACGTGTGTGCAATACCCCTGTGTGCTGGTAGGTGGTGTCAATCTGCTCCACGTCCATCAGCTGCAAACCTCACCAGTAAGGAAGTCACAGGTCCTATATAGGTGCCTATCAGATGCTTCGTTTCACTACTTTCCACAGCAGGAGTGCAGAGCCATGATGAACACAGACCACTGGTGTCAAAATCAGGGGCCTGGAAGGAAGTCCCTGCCCTTAGAAATGCATATGCAGTGCAGGGAGGATGGGTGGGGCTGTAAGAAACCTGCAACGGGAAATCTTTAGTAATACCTTATCTGGTAGGCTAGAAGTAACTTGTTAATCTGCTAGAGACTTCTAGCTGCAGATGTTTTACCTTCAAATAGAATCCCAAGCAGTATGTCGCCAGAGGGGAGTCTGCGGACCAATTTCAAATGATAGTCCTGCATGACCAAACAAAACTCCTGTCCCAATCGACCAAACTGTCCAGGCAGTAGTGCTTGGTAAACCTGTGCAGTGATGCCCACCTTGCTGCCCAACATGTCCAGGACCGGAACTCTACGTGCCAATGCAGTGGTTGCAGCCTTGGCTCTGGTGGAAAGAGCTCACAAGCACTCTGGCGGATGCTTTTTGGCCAGTGTGTAGCAGCACTTAATGCAGAGTTCAAAACCCATCTGGAGATGGTCTGCTTCTGTATGCCTGACCTTACTTCGCACTCACATACCTCGCAAAAAGATTGTCATCCACCCAGATCTTTTATACTATGAAGGTAGAAAGCCACTCTTTGGGCCAGGTGGTGGAGTTTCCACCTCCTTAGAAGGTATCAGTGTGTAAAAAGTAGGCTAGGTGATAGATTGGCCTACACGAAAAGTAGGGATCACTTGGCAGAAAAAGGGCCCCAGTGCGAAGCACCACTGACTGGATAGAGAGGTAGGGTGGGGCTTAGATAAAGCCTGCAACTCACTCACTCTGCGGGCAGATATAATTGCCACAAGGAAGGCTGTTTTCAATGAGAAGCCTTAGTAGACAGTTGTGATGATGCCTGAAGGGAGTGCACATCAAAAAGGTCAGAACTGAATTAAGATCCCACTGGGCTATAATGAATGGGGATGGAGGGAAGAGGGGGAATAAGACCCTTCAGGAACCTTTGTACAAATGGGGAGTTGAACAAGGAGGGTTGATGAGACAACCACAAAAAAAGCAGAACTAGCAGATAAATAGCCTCTAAGAGTGCCTAAAGAAGAGCTCTGCTGGGAAAGAGAAAGAATGAGCAGTAGAAACTCAAAAAGGGATAAATCAGACTGGTCTGTGCACTATGGCACAAATTTCTTCCACGGACAGGTGTATACTGCATTAGTGGAGGGACGCCTGGCTACCAAGATGACATCACAGACTGAGTGGCAGCAGTTGACAGATTTTTTGACCTTCCTTCCAATCTCCATCTACAAAGGTGGAGAAAGGATATGTTTCAGTGAAGAACCCTCCCCTGCTGCTGCAAACAATCAGACTGCCCCTGAAGGAAGATCTTCTAAGGATGAATAGACCTGCTCGGGATACCAGTCTTTCCATGCAGATTCTGGAGCCACAATGATTACTTGGGTCCAGTGTTTCTGATCTTCTTGAGAACTCTGGGCAGGAGTGGTATGGGTGGAAAGGCATCAAGGAGGCCTCAATTCCACGAGATGAAGCGTCCGAGCGAGTGCCGCCATGGAAACTTCAATATGCAAAACTGCTGGCACGGTTCTTTGTAGAGGTAAAGAGATCAAACCAAGCCTCTCCCAACTGTTAAAAGAAACCATTGCACCACCTCCAGATGAAGACACTATTTAAGATATGCCAGGCATTTTTGGCTGAGTTCATCCACTCTGGCTTTCAAAAAGCCTGCCAGATGTTGAACCATGAAGGATTGTCAGAGTCGCCAGATCCTCGGGGTCTGCGCACCTTCCCAACATGTCCACCACAAGACAGCTCCAATACTCTGAATAGAATGTCACAAAGTCTAAGAGAGTCCAAGTGGGGAAAAGGGGATTAGATAGGGAACAGCTGGGAAGGAGACCTGTAGGAAGCAAAAAGGTTAAAACACACAATATCAAAATTATATATTGATCTTTACTAGACTATGATTCTAAGCATGGTCATATTGTAACTATGGATAACTTAAGCATGGACTAAATTAACTAGGCCTCAAGAAGTCTGGTTACCTGGGAAGAAATTAAGAATGATTAACCCAGCCCCCCCGCCCCGCCTCCCTCCAAACAGCTGATTTTGGTGCAGAGGTCCCTATCACGCAGGGCCTGCACAGTGAACGGTTGGCTGCTTATCTGGCAAAGGGACCGGAAGGGAGAGGGGTTGCATGGGGGCGTTGCAGACCTTATTAAGGAGAATTAAGGTTGGGGGATGTTAAGTCAACAATAAACACCCCCATCTATCATCCTTTTAAACTTAATACAAAATTAGACAGGCATGTGAACATTTTATCATGTCCGAGATTCGTTTACTTAAATGTAAAAATCTTTCAACAGAAACAACCAAAAAAATAGAACCTAGTCAATAAACATTCATTAACACATTTTACGGTGTCCACATTAAAGATATTTTTATATTCATTAAACATAAGTGACACATTTGAAATGAAGTGTACCTAATCCAGTAAATACAATCCTACGTCATCACCTGATTCTTGTTTAAAACAAACTGCCCTTTCATGCGTGTCCCATGCCTTTGGTGTTAATGTCTATGGGTCGAATATCAAGGAGGGCAGTTTCTTTTTTGATAGCACCTGAACCATCCAATGTCTCTGCCTACGTGTTTCTAAATCCCCTAGGGACTTGATGCAACAACATCTTCATCTGGGCCAAATCCTTGAAAAAGAATGTGCGAGTAACACGGCCCCTGCCCTCCCAAACCCCCTCCCCCCCACCTCCGCTCTACACGTGGCTGTGCTTGTCCCAGTATGACGTCAGACGACACCACCTCAGATCATCCTGTGCATAATCGCCAGCTCTAGATTCTTTTTTCTGACACTGGGTCTTGAGCCCATAGAGGAATTCCAAAAGTTTTTCAAGAATAATGTTTTTATGAAAATCTACAGAATTGACGAAGACTGCAAAGAAATGACAAGACAGACTTCTCTCCCTTTTTCCCCCAATGAGGGACCTCACCAGAGCCAGCCACGTGGTGAGAATGGAAAGCGTACCCCCTTCAAATTCGGTCTCAACTTCCACCACAAGTTTGCGCAGACACACCCCACAAGGTCTGTAACCTGTCTCCTGAATGACCATCCAGATGAGTTGCAGCGGTCTCTGAAAATTGATGTGCGTACTTGGCTGTCTCTGAATAATTGATGTTGCTTACTTTTTCCAACACAAGGAATTAAAACTTTTTGGATTCTTGTGTATTGTGAACTTATCATTTGGAGTGCCCTGGTACTTTCTGTTTTCAGATGAGGACTGCGTTTGTGCCGAAGGGCCCTTGTAAGACAAAGGCTGCAACATTACTCCATGGCCAGCCAGAGATCACAGGTATCATTGAAGGATGTCGGCCTGTCAAAGGACTAAAACATCGAGGAAGCCGAAATAGCATATGGCAGGGAGTTGGACGCCGAAGCCTACGCAACAGATGCCAAGAGAAAGCAGATGGTGAAGAAAGCATCGATGGAGGCCAAAAAGAAAACCCAGGAGTTAACTAAGCCACCGAAAGGCACCAAGCCTAAATCCTTAAACAAAAAGTCTAAAAGGGCAACCTTGGTGATGAAGTAAATATAGATTGATGGTCAACCTAAAGCTGCCCATGGATCCCACGCACTAGATACTGATGCGAGCAAGACTCAAAACCATTTACGATCCCATCCAGTTGAGGGGGAATGAAAAAAGGCTCAAAACGATCGATGTCCAAGAAAAGCCCTTTGCCAATGCTCAGCACCAAATGGCATTCACCACCGGACAACCTCTCCAACCACAACTGTCTCACCAAAAAGGCTGTTGATACCTATTGTATACAGCTGAAGGAAGAAAAGGCAGAGTCTTGTGTCCTCCTGGAAACATTAATGCCAGCTGTAAGAAGCGGACCTTGTGTGTGGTGGGTGCCTGTGGTACTGGCACCTTATACCTGGTCCTGGTATCCCCTCTTAGTGAAGTCTAGACAGTGTCTAGAAGCCAGGCTCTCTAGAAATAGCTGTGGAAAGCTCATGCAGTACCATTGTAGACACACAGCACTTACCCACATAAAAGAAAACACTCAGTTGTACAAAAAGAAAGGTACTTTATTTTTGTCACAAATAGCCACAAAATACTAGACAGGTGAGCCACCCTGAGGAAGTAATAAACTAAATGTAAAGAAATGGCTCCCTGTTGCAGTTACCCCCCACTTTTTGCCCGATACTGACTTGACTGAAGTGTACTGGGACCCTGCTAACCAGGCCCCAGCACCAGTGTTCTTTCACCTAAAATGTACCGTTGTCTCCACAATTGGCACAACCCTGGCAACCAGGTAAGTCCCTTGTAACTGGTACCAAGGGCCCTGATGCCAGGGAAGGTCTCTAAGGGCTGCAGCAAGTCTTATGCCACCCTAGGGACCCCCTCACTCAGCGCAGACACTGCTTGCCAGCTTGTGTGTGCTGGTGGGGAGAAAATGACTAAGTCGACATGGCACTCCCCTCAGGGTGCCATGCCAACCTCACACTGCCTATGGCATAGGTAAGTCACCCCTCTAGCAGGCCTTACAGCCCTCAGGCAGGGTGCACTATACCACAGGTGAGGGCATAGGTGCAGGAGCACTATAAGCAAAACCTTAGACATGGTAAGTGCAGGGTAGCCATAAGAGTATATGGTCTGGGAGTCTGTCAAAAACGAACTCCACAGCTCCATAATGGCTACACTGAATACTGGGAAGGTTGGTATTAAACTACTCAGAATAATAAACCCACACTGATGCCAGTGTTTGATTTATTAAAAAATGCACACAGAGGGCATCTTAGAGAGCCCCCTGTATTTTACCCAATTGTTCAGTGCAGGACTGACTGGTCTGTGCCAGCCTGCTGCTGAGAGACTAGTTTCTGACCCCATGTTGTGAGGGCCTCTGTGCTCTCTTAGGACAGAAACAAGACTGCTCTGGGTGGAGGTGCTTCACACCTCCCTTCTGCAGGAACTGTAACACCTAGCAGTGAGCCTCAAAGGCTCAGGCTTCGTGTTACAATGCCCCAGGGCACTCCAGCTAGTGGAGATGCCGCCCCCTGGACACAGCCCCCACTTCTGGCGGCAAGTCCAGGAGAGATAATGAGAAAAACAAGGAGTCGTCACTGGCCAGTCAGGACAGCCCCTAAGGTGTCCTGAGCTGAGGTGACTGACTTTTAGAAATCCTCCATCTTGCATGCAGATGGAGGATTCCCCCAATAGGATTAGGGATGTGCCCCCCTCCCCTCAGGGAGGAGGCACAAAGCGGGTGTAGCCACCCTCAGGGCTAGTAGCCATTGGCTACTAACCCCCCAGACCTAAACACACCCCTACATTCAGTATTTAGGGGCTCCCCAGAACCTAGGAACTCAGATTCCTGCAACCTAAGAAGGACTGCTAAGCTGAAAAACCCTGCAGAGAAGACGGAGACACCAACTGCTTTGGCCCCCAGTTCTACCGGCCTGTCTCCCCCCCCCCCTTCTAAAGACACTGCTCCAGCGACGCTTTCCCCAGGGACCAGCGACCTCTGAATCCTCAGAGGACTGCCCTGCTCTAGAAGGACCAAGAAACTCCAGAGGACAGCGGCTCTGTTCACCCAAGACTGCAACTTTGTTTCAAAGGAGCAACTTTAAAACTCCCTACAAAACCCCCCTGGTCTGCCCTCCGAAGACGCGGGTACTTACCTGCTGGCAGACTGGAACCGGGGCACCCCCTTCTCCATTGAAGCCTATGCATTTTGGGCACCACTTTGAACTCTGCACCTGACCGGCCCTGAGCTGCTGGTGTGGTAACTTTGGTTTTGCTCTGAACCCCCAACGGTGGACTACCTTGGACCCAAACTTGAACCCCGTAGGTGGTTTACTTACCTGCAAAAACTAACAAACACTTACCTCCCCCAGGAACTGTTGAAAATTGCACTAAGTGTCTAATTTTAAAATAGCTATATGTGATTTATGTGAAAAGTATGTATGCTATTTTGATTATTCAAAGTTCCTAAAATACCTACCTGCAATATGTTTCATTTGAAGTATTACATGTAAAATTTGAACCTGTGGTCCTTAAAATAAACTAAGAAAATATATTTTTCTATACAAAAACCTATTGGCCTGGAATTGTCTTTGAGTGTGTGTTCCTCATTTATTGCCTGTGTGTACAACAAATGCTTAACACTACTCCTTTGATAAGCCTACTGCTCGACCACACTACCACAAAATAGAGGTAAGATAGTGGCAAAAAGAGATAATACTAATGCTCTAAGGGGAACCCTTGGACTCTGTGCATACTATTCCTTACTTTGAAATAGTGCATACAGAGCCAACTTCCTACACTAAATATATACACTAGCAATCAGAAATAGTCATAGAAAATGTTAGAAAACAGTGCAAACAGTAATAACCAAAAGGTGGAAAAGAAAAAAAGACACCCAAAGAAGAATGCAAGAAAACCAGTGGTGGATTCATTAAAGACGACCTGTGGAGGGAGGGGACCAAGTCCAAGAGTCACAATGGAGTCCAGGAAGAGTAGGAGATATTACCCACCCAGCTGTAAATGCAGGAGTTAGTTGGTGGACAGTTCTGAAGAACAGGTCAGCACTGCACCCCAGGAGCCAGAAAAGAGTTCGATGGATGCAGAAGATGTCCCACACCAGAAGGAAGATTGCAAAAGGGTGTCTGTGCTGGATTTCCACCAAAAAGCCTTGGCAAAGGCAAACTCGCAGTTCGTGCAAAAGAGGTGCTGGGGACCAGCAAGGCCCAGGAGGACTGGAACCAGGAGGGGTAGTCACAGGGGACCCTCTGCATCGCAGAGTCCACTGAAGCAGAGCCCGCACCCATAACAGTCCCACAAGACTGGGACACGAGTTGCTGCAAGAGCCCACGCAGCACTACAAATGAGGATCCCACGTTGTAGAAGAAACACGCAGGAGGCTGTGCTTTGCAGGATGGAGGGATGGAGCTACACGTTGCCTGAAGATCCCTTGGAGGAGATGCAAACCTGTTCTGGCAGTTACAAGAAATGTGGTGCACAGGGGTGATGTCCTGCTTGGGAAGGCCAAGGCTTACCTCCAACAAAGTTGGACAGCTGGGAGGGAGGGCCAAGAGGACTACACCGGACCACAACCCGTGATGCAGGATCCACGCAGCCGTTGTGATAGGTGCCTACGGTTGCAGGGGAATGACTCCTTCACTCCAAGGGAAATTCCTTATTGTGCAGGCGGAAGAGTTGCAGTTTTCTGAGGATGCACGGCGAGGAAAGAGTTGTAAAGCTGGCAGAAGCCCTGGAAACAATGTTGCTGAAGAGTCCTTTCTTCTTAGAAGCAGATTGTCTGGTCCTGGAGGTCCCAGCCGCAGTTCTGGAGGTCAGAAGTCGAAGTGAAGTTCGCAGAGGAGTCCTGCTAGAATCTTGCAAGCCTAATCTGAGAACCCGCCCAAGAGAAAGACCCTAAATAGCTCTGAAAGAGGCATTGGTCACCTAATCAGGTAAAGCACCTGTCAGGAGGGGGCTCTGACGTCAACCACCTGGCCTGGCCAAGATGCTCCCAGAGTTCCCTGCCAACCTTGGAATCAATGTGGCAGAACCCAGGGACTCTCTGGAGGAGCTCTGAGCACCACACCTGGGTTGGTGATGGATAGGGGAGTGGTCACTCCCCTTTCCATTGTCCAGTTTTGTGCCAGAGCAGGGACTGGGGGGTTGGGAGGGAGGGGGGGGGGGGGGGTCCTTGAACCGGTGTGGACTGTTTTTTTTTTTTTTGCACAGAGGGCACCAAATGTGCCCTTCAAAGCACACCAGTGGCTTGGGTAGGCTACCCCTACCAAGCCAGTCACACCTGTTTCCAAAGGGTAAGGGTGTTACCTCCCTCTCCCAAAGGAAATACTTTGTTCTGCCTTCCTGGGCTTGATCAGATCAAGCAGCTGGAAGGCAGAAGCCTGTCTGAGGGGTGGCAGTAGCTGGGCTGCCTGGAAAACACTAATATTGGTGGTAGCAATGCTGGGGGTTGTCTAAGGAGCACCACAGTACATGGAATCATACTTCCAACAGTATTGGTATTTGATTTTGACAAGTTTGATACCAGTCATTCCCAGGTTCGGAGTTAACATTATGTAGCTGGATATAGGTAGTGACCTCTGCTCACACGTAAAATGGCATCCCTGCACTCAAAGTCCAGGAAAATGGATCTAGAGTTTGTGGGGGCTCCTCTGCTAGTGCAGAGGTGCCCTTGAGCACAGGTACTTGCACCCTACCCTCTGAGCTGAGAGCCCCTACCATAGGGGTGAGTTGGTGTAGTGAAAACAGGTGCATGCACTTGTTTCACACAGGCTGCGATGGCAGGCCTGCAGAACCCTTTTCATGGGCTCCCTGTGGATGGCAGAATAACTGCTGCAACCCATAGGGATCCTCTGGAACCCTAATGCCCTCTCTACCCAGTGACCAAATACTAGGGACTTACATGGGGGGGGGGGGGGGGGGGGGGGAAACCAGTGTGCCAATTTTGGAAAGAGAAAGCTATCCAGTATTGGATCTTTCGTGGATTCACATGCTTGAGTCATACCCGTTGTCGAAATGGGAGTCCCATGAAGGGCAATAATCAACAAACAGGGGTGTTTTCCCTGTAGGCTGTGGTGGTGGCCCAGATCACTCATATAGCCTATCTAGGGTCTTTTTGTGGGGGGGGAGCAGGGCCTGGCTGGTGGTGGATCGGGCGCCGGCGCCCTCTGGAGCACTCTCCGGGGAGGCTCTTTCCCTCATGTCGTGTGAAAGGAGTCTCCCTGAGCTCTGCTAATTTTTTTTTTCTACTTCAGAAGATTTTCTCTCAAAAAACCTCTAAAGGATGTCAAATTCTTCTAGAAAAGGCCTTTTCCGCCATTGTAAGACCTGTGACAAGAAAAGGCTCCATGTGGATGATCCACATAGACTGCTTATATTGCCTGTATCCAGAACACCAGGTGAAAGACTACAAGATATGCCGTACTTTCTCTACAAAAAAACCCTGGGACCGTGAGAGTAGACTCTTAACATGGCTACAGGCAAATTCCTGTACTTCAGGTGAGGAGTGAGTTAGAAAAGCTGCATAAAAGGTCCAAATCTGAGGATCTGGGTCAGGCTGAAAGATCCATCATCATAAGGTAGGTGCAAAAGGCTTACATGGCTCAGTTTCATCTGAGCCATCCTCTCCTCGACGAAAGGAGTCGTCTCATCGTTCTCCTTCGACTGAGCCTTCTTCCTCTAGAAAGGTATCTATCAAAGTTAAGTCGACGGCGACACCCACGTCAGCGACGGACGACGGTGTTCACATCTACCGTCTCCTCCACCACCTTGTCGACGACTACGTCCACGTCTGTGGTAAAGGCTCATTACTGCTATTTAACCACCGTCGACAAAGCCTCCAGAAAAGACTGCATCGCTTTCGTCGACGAGAACAAAGCCCTGTTGACTGCAACACCGCCGACGAGAGCTCCTTTGGCTGCATCACCGTCGACGAGGTCGCACGTCACACGAGACCACCGTCGCTGATGGAATAATAATCCACTATAGCAGTGGCGTCGGTGGGACCATCGTCGACACCATAGACGATGCCAATGGTGGCTGTGAGTCAAATGGACGTTATTCCTACTTCTTCTGGGCCTCCTGATCTTCGAGCCACAGTTAAAATCACAGCAGTGTCCAGATCGACGATCTATCCTAGGGATACTTCACCAAGTAAGGTGTCAACTTTGCTACCTAGTCATCTGGTGGAGGGTCCATTTGGGAATGCGCACATCCCATCCCAGTGGCATGTTAGATACCAGGAAGAGGATGATGATGAGTATGATCAATATCAGCCTTATTACTCATCAGGGGCACTATTATCAACCCCCGCCTCAACCAAGAGACTCTGTCCAGATGCCTATCTCGTTGATCCAGGACTTGCAGTCAATGTTGCACAGTTATAGGAGGAGGATCCCAGCTACAGCAGAGGAACAACTGCCACCTCTAACTTCTCTTGTCAAGCCAAGGAGAGTACCTCCACCTGCTCCTAGGATGACTCCGCAATCTGTGTTAGCCGCTCCCCCTGGAGATGATGTTTCGACATCTGGGGAAGAGGAAGAAGGTGAAATATCAACGCCACAGCATCCTAGTGAGGAATGGGATGACTATCTAGCACCTACTCCTTCACCACCTCCTTGCCCTTCAGATTCTCCACTGGAGGATATAGGTGGTTTTCACAATTTAATGAATAGGGCGGCCACATGTTCCCACTTGCCCACATAGGTTTCGTAGTCAATGCTTCCTCCATGACTTTAAAGAACAAGCAAGGAAGTCTTTGAGGGCCATCATATGGAGTGAGGGGATCGAAATCATCACAACCCGGCAACAGTTCCTCATGTCCACAAACTCAAATATAAGGCAACTCAGGACTCTCGGCATGTTTGACTGGCCATCCAAAACCAGACTCCGTCATATCTCAAGCAGCTCAAAGGCATTCCAAGAACCCGTCAGCGCCTATATCTACTCCGAATGGAGAAGGGAGGAGATTAGATAATGTGGGCAAGAGATTCTCGTCCATGTCAGCCATAACCGTTCGGGCAGCAAATTGCCTAGTGATTTTTGGGACAACATGATCAACAAATGTGATCGGATAAGCAGGCTTTCATGGACCTCATCCCAGAAAGCAAACAAGCAGATGCACGAAAGATCCTCCAAGAAGGAGATCGTACACCTGAAGAGATAATTGATTGCACCCTAGATATAGCCTCCACCAGCTTTCGTCAATTGCCGGGAGCTGTGTTATTACGCCACCCAGGTTGGCTAAAAGCCACCTCTTTAAGACTGGAGCTGCAGTCCAGAGGTCTTGACATGCCGTACGATGGAGAATCTCTCTTCAGCAAGCATGTAGATGACGCATTGCAGACCATCAAGGCTGACAGATACTGCTCGGTCCCTAGGTACTTGGCAGTACCGGAAGCAGCCCTTTCGGGGTGCAAGAGGAAGGGGATTAACCACATTTCGAGGTTTCTACCACAGGCAGTATCAACAGCCTCAATATAGACGACCTATCAGCAGCAGTATAGACAACCATCCACTGCCTCATATGCCAGTCAGGAAGGAGAAAACAGAGTTCCCAAACCCGCGATCAACCTAGAAAACAATATTATCAGGCACCGGCTACCTATCCCCACTATTTACAGAACCACCAACTGGGAGCGAACATCTCCATTTACCTCCAGAATTGGAAAAGCATAACAGACAAATTGGTGCTGGATATAGTGGCACAAGGTCATACCTTGGAATTTATACAGAAACCACTGCATCGTCTGCCAGGAAGATCCAAGCCGTTCCATCTTCGCTTGCTTCAGCAGGAGGTGTTCCTGATGCTCTCCAAGGGAGCGATAGAGGAGGTTCGGTTCTTTCTAATAAAGAAGAGGTCAGGGCAATGGAGACAGATCCTAGATCTCAGGAAGCTGAACAAGTTCCTTCAAAAGCAATCCTTTCGGATGATCACGCTGTTGGCTATCCTACACCTTTTGAATCCTGGACTTTGACAATAATGGATCTCCAGGATGCTTATTTCCACATACCAATACATCAAAAACATCGCAAGTATCTCCGCTTTACTGTTGTCGGTGCCCATTATCAATTCAAGGTTCTCCCATTCACTCTGAAGTCAGCTCCACGAACTTTCACAATGTCTTGCCCCAGTCGCAGGTTTTCTCCGCAGCAGGGGTTTTCAGGTGTTTCCATACCTGGACTACTGGCTGATAAACTCCATCACCACCACTGGCATCCAAAGCTACTCAAGCCTGCCTAGAATGATTTCACTGTTTGCGACTAGCAGTAAATTTCCAGAAGTCAGTCATCCTTCCCACACGCAGGATAGTCTTATTAGGTGCAGAACTCAACACCATCGAAAACCAGGCATACCTCACTCCGGCACAGCAGCAGAAACTAACCGACTTGGCTGTCAGTATTTCCAGAAAAAGGTCAGTTTCAGTACGACTGTTCAAGTCGCTCCAAGGTATGACTTCCTCAGCCATCGTCCTCGTTCACCTAGCAAGGTTGAGAATGAGACCTTTGCAGGAGTTACAGCTCCAATGGACCCAGTTGCAAGGATCCTTCGAGGATTCAATAAGTGTTAAACAAAGAATGCTGGAGGCTTTGCGATGGTGGTCTCAGGTCAACCATCTCTCAAGGGCTCACCTTTCTAACACCAATATAAGATTTTATCATTACGACAGACGCTTCCTTGGAAGGCTGGGGAGGCCATTTACAGGACATGCACATTCAGGGAAAATGGTCAGATGCAGAGAAAGGAATGCACATAAATCGGTTGGAATTAAAGGCGATCCATCTTGCGCTGATAAAGTTTCTTCTACGCATTGCAGGGTCATCAGTGTTGGTCCGGCCGGACAACACAACAAGCATGTTCTATATCAACAAGTAGGGAGTAACAAGATCCCTCTCAAGTGAAGCTCAATCTCTTTGGGACTGGCTCACACTGCACAACATTTGCCTCAGGATGGAGCACCTGCCAGGCGTCGGCAATGTCCTGGCGGACTCTCTCAGCAGGACGGACGACAACTGCCACAAGTGGGAACTCAACCAGAAGGTACTGGACGGTGTCTTTCAATGCTGGGGACAACCGACCCTAGATTTGGTTTGCCACCAATCAGAATGCCAATTCTACACCAGTCGATACCCACACCTGGGGTCATGGGGAAATGCTCTTTTGATGAGATGGTCCGGGATCTTTGCATCCGCTTTTCCCCCATCCCATTGATCCCCAGACTCCCGAGGAAGATGAAGTCGGAGGGCTGCAGGGTCATACTCATAGTGCCTAGGTGGCCCAGACAGTATTGGTACACGGAGCTCCTACTCATGTCCATGGCCAATCCCATGCGCCTTCCCTGCAACACAGGCTTCTCACGAAGACTCTGGGTCAAATTCTTCATAAGGATTCAACATCTCTGCAATTGCACGCTTGGCTCCTGAGTTCCAGGGTATGAACATTGACCAAGAATGCTGATGGATTTTATCTAGGGCATGAGCGGACAGCACAAATAAGACGTACAAGCTCAAATGGAAGAGATTTTGTGTCTGGTGCTCGCAGAACAAGTTCCATCCTTTACAGATTAAGCCGGAACACATTCTCTCGTATCTTCTCACCTTCTCAAAGGCTGGGCTATGCCACGCATCAGTTAAGATCCATTTGGCAGCTATAGCCTCCTATAGACGCTTGGCAGATATGCCTTCACTTGGCTCATCCAGGAATAAACAGTTAATGAAAGGCCTCTTCCGCACTTTTCCTCCAGTGCGTCCACCTCCGCCAGAGTGGTATCTCAATGCAGTCCTGTCCCAGCTAATGAAACCTCTGTTCAAACCCATTCACAGAGCGGAACTCAAAAACATCACATGGAAAGTGGCAACTCTGCTTGCTCTTAATTCCACCAGGATAGTCAGCGATATATACAGGCCTTTACTATTAAGGAACCTTTTCAGTTTTTTTCAGATGACTGTCCTGCTCAGGACTAACCCCATGTACATTCCTAAAGTGCCCTCATTTCACCTGAATGAGCCAGTAATACTAGGAACCTTTTTCCGAAATCCGTCGACAATTGCAGAATATTTGAGGCATCTCTTGAGGTCCAAGGAATGTAAAATACCAAGCAGCATAGAAAGAGATCAGCTGTTGGTATCTTGTGCTCATGGACGGCAAGAGGCAGGGGTCACTAAGGACACCATAGCCCAGTGGATTGCATCTACAATTCAGTTTTGCAACACGAAAGCAGGAAAACCGTTGCCTAAACGCCTGAGAGCGCACTCCACGTGACCAGTCTCCACATCGGCTGATCTGTTCCAGGGCATTGCTCTTGATAAAATGTCAGGCTGCGAGACGTGGAAGACTACCCACTCCTTTACGCAGCATTACTGTTTGGAGTCGTCGCAAAGAACTGACTAGTTGGACAGGCTGTCTTACTTCATCTCTTTCACGAAGGTGAGATATTTCCTTTATTATGTAGATACCTTTCTATATGCAACAATATATAATTACTTGCTATGCAATATCGTTTCTGATTCTGTTTTTATATATATCTATATATGTGTATTTGTGTATACTTATAATACAAGATTTAGAAGCATGTTATTTGGTAATGTTTTAGAAGATTTCAATGCTCGCACCCACCATCCACGGCTTGCATGACGTTTAACAAAGAGTTCTGTTGACTATTAAGATTCAAGCAGGTGAATTTATGAAAGATCCAATACTGGATAAGAAAACAAGGTACTTGCCTGTAACTACAGTTATGCTGTATTGGTATCTTTCATAAAGTCACATGTGACCCACCCTCCTCCCCTTAGACGCTCGCATTTCCTTCTCAGGCCATGGTCTTCACTTTTGTTCTAGAGAATCCGAGGGGGGGGGCCTCTCTGGGGAGTGTTCTGGAGGGTGCGCGTGCCTGATTGGCCGGCAGCCGGGTGTTGGTCCTTTTCGCCGGAGCACTTGGGCTGTATGGGTGATTTGGGTTGCCATTGTGGCCTGTGGGGAAAGCATTTTTGTTTGTTTTTCATGTACCGTGGGACTCCCACTTAGGGGATGAGTCAGGCATGTGAGTTTGTGGAGGATACCAATACGGGATAACTGTAGTTACAGGTAAGTAACTTGCTTTCTTACCAGCTACCAAATGTAGAAGAGAGAGCATAATCACTACGTTCCTGGTTAGCAGGATCCCAGTGAACACAGTCAACAAACAGGCAAAAAGTGGGGTTAACCAAGCAGAAAGAGGCTACTTGTCCCCGTTCTGCCCGACCAGCCCCACCACCCACTTTATAACCTTGGACAGTTGGGACTTAGTCTAAGTGGTGGTAAGTGGAGAGTAGCTCTGCAGTAGAGTGGTTACTCCCTTTATCATCCACTATGTGGTTCCTTCCCTGTGGGGAGGTGAACCACCCTGTTTGGTTACTTCTGTCTGAAGTAGATTTAAACTGTGTACCCTGTGATTGCCTATTTTTAAGGTGTGGTAAAAGTGAGGAGTAGGGCAGGATTACTGTCCCTGGGGCTCTGTTAGGACACGGTTGCCGTCCTAAGGATCTTAAAGCTAGACATGGGTGCTGTCTTAGCAGGGCTAGAGCAGGACAAACTACGCGTCTTAAAGACTCTAAAGGAGGACATGATTGCTATCCTACCTGGGGTAGAGCAGGACAGGGTTGCTGCACAAAAGTTTCTATTTGAGGGCAGGAGGGTTGCTCCAAGTTTTGTAAGACAGGGCAAGTTTGCTTTTCTGTGTTAAGTTCCTTCCGTAGGGGGTATGTTTACCCCCTGGGAGCTCAGCTGTGATAGCTTTTGGCTCCTGTGTTACTGGCTCCACCATGGGGGTGGTATTTTCCCCTCAGAGGAACGGGATCCTTAGTGGGAGGATGGGCAGTGAATAATTTTGTTATCCTGCTTGCCTGTGTTTTAGGAGTGTCCTGGGCGATTATTCAAGGCTCCATGGCTACTTCTCTACTTTGCTCTTTAGTCTGCTTAGAGAGTAAAGGGAGCAAATGTTTGGGTTGTGCAAGGAACTCTACCTCAACCCAATCTGAGGTCTCTAGGTCATTCCCTAAGATAAACAGGTAGGTTAGGTGAGACTACCACCTGTTTAGGGCCAGTAACTCCACCCCAGCTAAAGTGTAATACAGATTAGGGGAGGGGCTGAGTGGAGTTATTCACATCAGTGACTTGGCACTGGTGACCAAGGAGGTGTTGTGCAGATGACACTAAGGGCCAAATGTAGCATGCCGTTTGCATGGCGCAAACTGCGTTTTTCGCAGTTTGCGCCATGCAAACGGCCTCACGCGATGCACATTCCCAAATTGCGAGTCGGTATTGGGGATTTGGGAATGCGACTCGCAAATAGGAAGGGGTGTTCCCTTCCTATTTGCGACTTGCATCGCAATTCAGAGTTGGTTTGTGACCACGAATGCGGTCGCAAACTAACTCGCAGTTGCCACCAGTGTCACACTGGTGGTAACACATTCGCAAAAGGGGAGGGACCCATTCCCCTTTGTGAATGTCCATTAAAAAAAAAAAAATCAGAGCAGGCAGTGGTCCTATGGACCACAGCCTACTCTGGAAAAAAAAACGAAACCAAATGGTTTTGGTTTATTTTTCATTTTGAAACTCGTTTTCCTTTAAGGAAAACGGGCTGCAAGATGAAAAAAATAAAACTGCTTTATTTATAAAGCAGTCACAGACATGGAGGTCTGCTGACTTCAGCAGGCCACCATCCCTGAGAGTGCAGGGACTCGTTATGGGGTCGCAAAATGCGACCCACCTCATGAATATTGATGAGGTGGGTCTTTGCGACCCCATGGCAAGTCGCAGAAGGTGTCAGACACCATTCTGCATCCGTTTTTGCGACTTGCAAATTTGCAAGTCGCAAGGACTGATTTTTCTACATCTGGTCCTTAGTCTTCAGTATCTATGGTGACACTGGCACATGTGTCCCTGTAGGTCAACACTATTTACGTGAATGTCCTGCTTGTACTTATCCATATTTTCAGATTATATGTATATTTCTATTTATAGTTTCTTTAGAAAATATGTATTGCTACTATGTCATAACAATAAAATCACTCTTTAAACCTCTTTGACTAAGTATTTTTTACCCATGTTCTAATTATGTATTGTATGTGTATGGCTCCTGGGTGGGTTGTTATACTAGATATCTATGAATTCCTGCTCTCATCCTATCACACTTATCTACTCATCACTCTTATGTCATGTCTCTATCAAACTATCCTCCATTCTCACTCTGACTCATCTCAAATCCCTTCTACCACTTACATCTCCTAAATATCTCTGCCTAAGCTCGTCCCTCCGCTTCCACATCTAACTCACCAAACCTCACTCTACTACTGTGACCTCCCACACAACCCTACTAAATTCTCCTGCATTTATCTCACTGCTACTATGCTTTCCCTAACCCTTCCACATACTCTTCCCCCTCCGCCCACCCTTTACTCATCCCAAGCCTTTGGGTTGAGTACATGAAGGATATACTCCCAATTAACATTTCTGGATTTCTTTCCTCCTCCACCCCTCCATTACTCCAGTCAATCTAACAAACTCTCATATCCGCGGCTCAAATTAACTCATAATAATACTAAAACTGTACTCATTATTTAACGATACTAATCTATCACTAATTCTTGTTGGGTTCCAGAGTAGCGTGCTACTCATCGAAAAGCGATTCAACGCCTCGTCAGGGGTAGTAAGCACTATATAAATACGATTACAATACAACTTCAATAAAACCTCAATGAATTGTTACACATTGACTAGAAACAAGCACCCTCTAGAATTATGTCTTCAGAATCAAACAGTCTTTTTGCCGGAGGACAAGGAAATAATCTGAACGTTTTCTGGAACACCATAGGAGTTATATTAAGGGGCTTATAATGCACATGTAATGCAACATCTATAATTCTACCAATTAGTTTTTAAATGCAGAAACATGAATTGCGCACATTGCTTATTTCCACAAGAATATGCAAACGTCATGAAATGGTTGCACACAATGAATATCATGAGTTAAGCACAAGAAATGAATCACACGTCTTGCCGATTCGAATGCCACCATGTAAATGCCATGAAATGGTAGTACACACTGAATATCACGAGTTTAACACAAGAAATGAACTGCGTGTCTTGCCGATTCAAAATACCACAATGTGAATGCCAAGAAATGGTAGCGCACAATGAACATCATGGATTAAGCACAAAAAATGAATTGCGCGTCTTGCCGATTCAAATGCTAGCATGCAAATGCCAGAAAAAGCCAAACGCACATGCACAAGGTAAAATCATTTATCATGACAATTAGGCCCAAGAACTCGAAAGCCTTCAAGAACTGGATCGGGGGCCCATCACGACCTCCGTCTTACCGCCCTGATCAAGAATCACCAACAAAGTGAAGGGCAAGGCCTGGAAGGTCAAAGTAGGCCTCTGGAACAGGAGCTCAGGAAGTTGCTGCTGCTCTGCACCAGGACCTCTGAATAGTGAGCACGTGGAGCTGGGCTGGCTCCCTTATATAAAGCCTTGACCCAGCCCACAACCAGTCATGCTGCAGAGGATGCTTCTAGAAGGCCCTGGAAAGGGACCACACCCTGACACTCTGAAAGCCTGCAGCAATACATTGCAAATGAACAGTATTTATAAACACCTTGAATATAAGTCTTCAGGATTAAACTCTGCAATGCAAAAGGTTAAACAGCACATCAGCATAATGCATGAATTACGTTATCTTGGAAGTGCTGGATTTTTGCATTCCAGTCGCCCGTAGAGCACGCACTGCCCTGATGTTGACAGTACTTCCCTCTCCCAGACGCGCTCTAGGGCCTGGGCTTGCTGGATTGAGACGATGAAAATGCCTCACAAGTAATGGAGCATGAACATCAGATGCAAAACCCATGAGTTACTTTCAGGGACATAACCTTTCCACGAGATCCAGTACCATAGGTTACGCCCCTCAGTTTGGAATCCAACACCTTCTTGACTTTGTATTCCACTTTCCATGACTAAAACTGGAGCTGGATAAGGATGGACCTTCTGGACTGCTTTTTTCAGGAGGGAAGTGTGGAATACTGGATGAATACGTAGTGACCTTGGTAATTGCAGTTTATAGGTCACAGGATTGATTTTCTGAAGGACAGTGTAGGGACCGATGAATTTGGGATTAAACGTGCTTTTTCTTGAAGTCTATGTGTCTTGTAGAAAGCCACACTATCACCTGGCTGATACGGAGGTCCCTCACAATGTTTGTCGCAATGCGTTTTGTATTTTTGTTTTGCCTTGTCTAAATGTTGTTGAATCAATTTCTGGGTTTGGTGAAGGTGTTGAATGGTTTCCGACACAGCTGGTGTAAGAACTTTGAGGGATTGTGATGGGCAAGGTATCAGGATGATAGCCAAACAAGCCAAAAAAGTGTGTAACACCAGTGGAAGTGTGAAATGAGTTATTGTAGGCGGACTCAGCTAACCAGAGCATTGATGTCCAAGAATGAAGTGCTTTTTCAGCATAAGCTTGCAGGTATTGATTCAAAGTCTGATTTAGTCTCTCAGTCCGACCATCTGTTTGAGGATGATGGCTAGTAGATAGTGTGGACGTGACTTGAAGTGTTTTGCACCATGTTTTCCATAAACTGAAGGCAAATTGTGACCCTCGATCGGAGAGAATAATTTTTTGGCAGCCCATGATAGCGGACCACTATTTAGTAAGATGGTCGCCAGTTCGCTGGAGGTGGGCAATTTCTTACAGGCAATGAAATGTCCATATTTCGCAAGACTAATCTACTACCACCAGGATTACTGAATGTTGTTGGACCACTGGTAATCCTATAATGAAGTCTAAAGAGATGTCTTCCCAAGGTCGACATGGAGTTGAGAGTGGACGCAACAACCCTTTTGGTTTTGAATTACTTGTCTTGATGCGAGCACAGACTTCACAGTAGTTTACCATTGTTTTGACGTCTTGTCAGAGTAGGCCACCAAAAGTAGCGTTGGATTGATTCAAGAGTTTTAGGAGTTCCTGGACGACCTGCCATAGGTATAACATGCAACCAATGAAATACTAACTTGCGAAGCTTGGTAGTGGGCTCGGACAAGCGAGCATCATGGAAAGGTAGTCCTTGCTTGATTGACCTTTTGGGGTCTGCTGTAGCCCATGTCTGCCATTTCTCAATGGCGAAGAAATCTTCAGTTTTTATGATGCATAGGACTTTGTCAGGAGCAATGATAGCTCTGGAGGGATGGACTGCAGGCACAGAGGTAGACTCTTGGCGCGACAAGGTGTCAGCTTTGAGATTGTCTTTACCAGGACGGAAAGTTACCACAAAATCAAATTTGGCAAAAAACAACATCCAGCGTATATACTGTGACAGTGTACTTGGCACCCAACAAATGATGTCTCCATTCTTTAAAGGCGTCACAAATCTCCAGAATCTTTCTCCACAATTACAGTTTTGTTCGGCTTCGGTCAGCTTACGAGACATGTAAGCTAAAGGATGAAGTTGGCCAGTGTCTTTACTTCGTTGTGACAAGACTGCACCAATTGCCACATCTGAGGCATCGGCTTACACTATGAAGGCACGATCCACATCAGGGTGAGTCAAGACTGGGACAGTGGAAACAGCTTCCTTCAAAGTTGAAAGGCTTGGTCAGCTTCTGGGGACCATAGACATTTTCTCTTCTTTCTCAATAACTTAGTGATTGGGGCCACTTTTTGAGAGAAATGGTTTATAAACCTGCGGTAAAAGTTTGCAAACCCAAGGAAACATTGTACATCTAGGACAGTCTTTGGAGTGGGCCAATCAGATACGGCTTGTACTTTCTTTTCTGCCATAACCATTCCTTGAGTGGCAAGGATAACCCCTAAAAACTCCACTGTGGTAACATGAAACGTCATGAAATGGTTGCACACAATGAACAACATGAATTAAGCACGAGAAATGAATCTAGCCTCTTGCCAATTCAAATGCTACCTCGTAAATGCCATGAAATGGTAGCGTACAATGAATATCATGAGTTAAGAACAAGAAATGAATAGCGCGTCTTGCTGATTAGAATGCTAGCATGCAAATGCCAGAAAAAAGCCAAGCGCACATTAACACGCACAAGGTAAAATCATTTATCATGAAAATTAGGCCCAAGAACTCGAAAGCCTTCGAGAACAGGATCGGGGGCCCAGCCTGACCTCCGTCTTACCGCCCTGATCAAGAATCACCAAGAAAGTGAAGGGTAAGGCCTGGAAGGTCAAAGTAGGCCTCCGGAACAGGAGCTCAGGACGTTGCTGCTGCTCTGCACCAGGACCTCTGAATAGTGAGCACGTGGAGCTGGGCTGGCTCCCTTATATGGAGCCTTGGCCCAGCCCACAACCACACCCAGTCATGCTGCAGAGGAAGCTTCTAGAAGGCCCTGGAAAGGGACCACACCTTGACACACTGAAAGCCTGCAGCAATACATTGCAAATGAACAGTATTTATAAACACCTTGATTAGAAGTCTTCAGGATTAAACTCTGCAATGAAAAAGGTTAAACAGCACATCAGCATAATGCATGAATTACGTTATCTTGGAAGTGCTGGATTTTTGCATTCCAGTCGCCCGTAGAGCGCACACTGCTCTGATGTTGACAGGGATATGCTCTGCTGTATGGCTATGTCCAGCGGCAAACAGCCGCTTAACAAAGGGTTCACAACCCCACCCTGCCCTCCTTGTTGCAGTACCACATGCCGGTGATGTCTGTAAGCATCTGCACTATTGTTCCCTTGCCGGAGGGCAGAAAGGCTTTCAATGCCAATGGGATAGCACAGAGCTCCAGCATGTTGATGTGGAGTCCCGCTTCTGCCAGGAAGCAGATTCCTCTGATCTTCAACTCTCTCAGATGGCCACACCATCACAGGAGTGATGCATTTGTCACTATTGTCGGATCTGGGTGGGAAACGAAGAGGGGGGGATCTGCCTGTGGCCCAATCACGATTAGATATTTATCACTCCAGGTCTTTCACAGTTCCCTCTGAGATCTGGACCATGTTGGAGGATTCCCCCAGATGCTGCACCCACTTGAAGAAAACAAGTTACTTACCTGTAACTTTAGTTCCAGTATTGGAAGCTTTCATAGATTCACATGCTTAAAATCATTCCCCATCGTAGAGATTAGTCCCGCAGTATCTTATAATAGTAATCTAATGTTAGACAGTGTATGAAGGCCCCAGGCCCTTAAATGTTGTAGCATATCTCAGTTAATTTAAGAACGAGACCAAATATAGGTTCCATCCAGTCAGGCTGCCCTCTAGAACGATCCTGTGAGAAGCTCCAGCCCCACGATTTTCCAAAGGACGAATGTAGGAGAACCAAATGTAAACAGAGGGAAAGGTGAGCTTCCCGGTAAGGAAGGGGGGGGGGGGGGGTCACATGTGAATCTATGAAAGATTCACATACTGGAGAACTACAGTTGCATGTAACTTAATTTCTAACTCCAGTACTGAAACTTTTGTAGATTCACATGCTTCAATCAGAATATCTAGCAGTAGTGAAGCACATTGTATTCTACCTTGTAAGAATATAGTTGTATAGAGATAATCATACAGATATATACTTATACAAAGTCACAGCTGTGTGCATGTAATAAGTGATTTGGTTAAACATATGTAAATTTGCCCATATGCAGAACAAAAATCATAAAAATTAAAACAATGGGTGGAACTAGTAAGGGGATGGTGGGAAGGAGAACTCATCTTTACTGGAAAAGATGCATTAGCACCCCTTGACTTACTGCTACATCACCTTGATGCATCGAATACAAGCAGTAGCGCTGTTTGAAAGTGTGCCCATTCTTGAAGGCAGCTGCTCTGCAAATGCCCTGAAGTGACATACCAGCAAACAGTGCTGTTGAGGTTGACATTCTAGAAGAGTTTGCATGTACTGATGACTGCAACAGTTTTCCTGATGACAGAAGTGAATTGGGCTAGATATTCACCTAGCAATGCTCTTCTTCGAAAGGGAATGCCCTTTCCATGATTCACTGTAAGCCACAAATAACGAAGTGCATACGAAAGCCTCTGGGTTTGTCAGAGTAAAACTTGAGGCATCTCTTGATGTCCAAGGAATGAAGACCCTTCTCGGCCAGTGTTGAAAAGTCCAGAAGGGTGGTCTTCAGGATTACCGGTTCATTGTAGTTAAAGTCTGAAGGGACTTTAGGAATAAACTTTGGGTTTGTACAGTTGAGCCGCCACATGTGTCATGGGGGGTGGGGAGGCAGGGGACAATGGGGAGAAAAAAAAAAAAAAAAAAAACACACACCTTACCTCTGCCACCCGTCTCTCGCTGCTGTCTTGCAGGCTCCCCAGCAATCCTGGTGCTGCTTACATGCTAAAAACTTAGCATGTAAGCAATGTAAGGATTAGTCTGAGCGGCAGACACAAGCGTAGGGTCTGTGCTGTTTCTCCAGCCCGGCTGTGGATACAGCTGGGTTGGAGAAACCGAAGTGCATGTGTGTGTGTTTGGCAGGCCTCAGACAGCCGGTCATACACATGTGCACTCTCCCCTCCTCTTCCCTCCCCCAGCCCAGTCCTGCCCCTCCCTGCACCTGCTGACTGAACCAACAGATGAAAAATGAAAAATACAATAGCTTGCTAAGGTTTTATTTTTCATCTGCTGGCTCGGGGTGGGGGGTGACACCATTCCACCACCACGGAGGAACCTTCCGTGGGTTTGAATGAAGGATTACTCAATCATCCCTAGATTGCAGGAATGGTTCCCCGATGGAGAGGGTCTGAATCTCGCCAACTTGTCTGGCAGATGTCAGGCCCCGAGCGAGCAACCTTCCCGGAAAGGTATTTTAAACCCACTCTGTGAATGGGCTCAAACGGATGCTTCATTAGCTGCGAGAGCAGTGTTCTGTTTCCAAGATGGAGTTCTGACTGGTGGAAAAACTTTAAACAAACCTTTAACAAACTGCTTGACAGTTCTTGCTGACTGTAAGGATGGTGATGTGGCTGATCACCTGAAAAGTGATATTGCAACTAAGTGAACTCAGATGCATGAGCCACTCCAGAGCATGCCAAGTAGAATAGGTACAAAAGGATCTCTTCAGGTGAGAAACAGAGGATGTATCTGTGCCTGTTGGCACCATACGGAAAAACTTTCACTTAGGACAATATATTTTGTTTGTGCTGTCCGCTCGAGCTCTGGCAAGTGTGTCTCTACAATCAGGAGAGATGTTAGAAGGGCAAATTCATGGTGTTTAGGAGCCAAGCTGATAAGTGAAGAGACTCTGGGTGCAACACTTGGCCGTTGTTCATTGTCAGGAGAAAAAGGTGTCGTTCTCAGCTGGATGTGGGGCTTTTCTGAAAGCAGAAGTTCTGTAAACCAGTGCTGGTGAGGCCACGTTGGAGCCATTAGGATTAACCTGCAAGGTTCGGTCTTTACCTTCGTGAGAGCCTTTGGAATGAGGGAAACGGACAAAGGCATATGCAAAGATTTCAAACCATGCCATTGAAAATGTATTCCTCTGCATGATGCTGGATGGTGATGCCATTTACAAAGAATCAGCATTTGCTATTCTGAGGACTTGCAAACTCCTCGAGATAGGTTTTGTCTCACTGTGAAAAGATTTAATGGAGGTTTACCTGATCCAGTTCCCACTCATAGCAAGATGTCTTTAGTCGACTGAGAGAGTACTCGCCATCTTGTTTTGCTTTGCTGGGGCGTGCTCTGCTCGTAGATTCACTCCATGATGGACAATTCCAGATATTTTGCGACTCAAGAAGAGTGATTATTGTGGTTGTATGGTCTGTACATATCAGAACTATGGTGTTCTTTATTCTCAGGAGGACAGCCTGCAACGCTGGGTGTACTGCCTTATGCGCGAGTAGATTTATGTGAACTTCAATTAGCTTTTTGCCACTGACCTGTAGGTCCTGAAGCTATGCTACCTACCCATTCCAGGGAAGAATCAGTTGTGATGACTAATGGAGAGTCAAGACTGAGGAACGACAGGCCGACTGACAGGTGTCGTTGCAGCATCCACCAAGGTAGGGCCATGATAATGGCTGGGAGGATCCCGATAAGGTTGTCAAGAGCCTACAGCTGTCTTCACTGGCTGTCTAGTTCTCCCTGGAGGGGCCGCATTTTTAGATGGCAGAAAGGAACTGGGGACATGCATGATGACATCATCCCCAATAATGATTTGGGGAGGGGCACTGAAAGACTTAGATCAACTTTGCCAATAGTATTAGCCCTAGTTGTCTCTGGATACTACACTCAACAAGGCATACTCCAGTGTTGCTCCCAAGAAGGTTATACTATTGGGATTGAAAAACTTCTTCCAATTCAGCGCGAGACCCAAGGCGCTGAAAATGGTTATACAGGCTGCTGTTGAATTTTGTGCTGCTTAACCCTATGAGCCTTGGCAAGCCAATCATCTAAGTATGGGAACACATGGTGTTCCCTTAAGAATGCTGCAACTGGTGCTAGGCATTTTGAATATTTGGGGGTGGGGGGCTGACTTCAGGCCATAAGGAAGAACCCTGAACTGATAGTGGCTGCCAGCTACCATGAACCTTCAGAATCTCTTGTAGGTTTGATGGATGGAGATATGAAAGTTACGCATCCTGTGGGTGGAGGGTCGACAATCCCTGTGATTTAGGAGTAAGTATCCTGTAATGATACCATGCGAAATGACTGCTATTTGAGGTATCTGTTGAGCTCTGAGCTAGGGGATTGGTTGCCCCTTCTTCCACTTTGTGGACCTAGAAGAAACAGGAATAGAATCACTTTCCTCGCATTGAAACGTGAGCACTACATTGCCCCCTTTTTAAGCATGTTTATTACAAAGTGGAGCAGTTTTGGAACAGAGGCATGAGGTTGTGAACAAATTCTAAAGTGTGGTCGAATTGAACAAGGTCCAGGACCCACTGGTCCAATGTCCTCTTGCCAGGACTGAATGTAGTGAGATATTCTTCCTCCTAGTCTGATTGAAGAGTGACAGGAGTAACCAGAGCCTGCAAGAGGTCACTGGTGACAACCAGCATCCTTTTCCTGGTGTACTGCTCTGTCTTTAAGCATGGGTATATGTTGTAGGCTGCTTGTGGCAACAGCCTTTGAGTACTGCAGACAAAATTGCTGGGAGGTAGATGTGTAGGTGTGTTATGGACATGGTTGATATCCTTCCCTATATGATTTAAAGCCTTGCCCTCCCTCACCCCAAAAAGGCAGCTTCCTAAACTGGAGCGTTCCCAGGGATTAAGCGGTGTTATCTGTTTTTATGGTTTGTTGAGCTTCATTGACATGCTTACCACAAAGAGTCACCCCAGTGAATGGAGGATGTAATATTTTGTTTTGTACCTCAAGGTACAAATGTAGCTTTCAGCCAGCCTTGTTTCCCCAGAGTACGGCAACTCCTGCAAGCTGTCCTAATGCGGTTATAGCGATATCCATGGCACAGTATCACTTCAGCTATAGTATGCTCACCCCCCGTTATGGCCTCTTCTGGTAGCTGATCCAGATACGGCACACCATTGGCTGATCGTTGTTGATCATACCTTCCTAGAATAGCTAAAGAATTTGTTGTCCTGATAGTAAGCGCCGACAGAGGAAAAGCACTTATCAGTATTAGAAGGGCTGTATGCTACCCAGAAGGATCATTCATCCTCAGTCTTCATCATACAGCAGATGGGCTGGTACCAGAGGGATCACCTTGGTTGGAGAAGTGTGCCCTGGGGTCACATATTTGCTTTTTTCATGTTTCTGCATTATTTAAATGAACAGAGTAGTTGAGAAGGTGGCAAGGATAGTAGTCATGAAAACCGTGTGTTCCATTGACCAAGGAGTCTGTCTTACCGTTGTCGACAATGAAATTGATGTTGAAACCATTGTTGCCGTACTCAACAGTGCAGTAAGGGAAATCTTCAGCGGCGGTTTAGTTTTAGATGCAGTCACAAAGAGGCAGTGGTGGATGGTGTGGAGACAGTGCTGGTAGTCAACATTGTTGACTCACCTGTGGACGTCTTAGTCATCAAAAGCACTCACAAGGTTTTCATTGACTGTCAGAAGATGGAGCAAAGGATGGCTTCCTAAAATAAGGACAAAGCTGAGGTGGTGGTGTAGGAGGTTCAGAAGATGCCTTTTCTGAAGAGTTAGATTGTCCTTTTTTCTCCTTATGCTTGGCAGAAAGTATAGATTCCTGAGGATACTTTGAAGGACTGTGGCCATTATAGGACCCATGAGTGGTCTGAGGCATTTTAGGCTGTTAACTGGCAGAGCAAGAATGGGGTGCCTGGTCCCTTTTATGAGACCTTCTTGAGGACGTAGAAGAGTCCACTCTATCAGACCTGGACACCGGCTCCTTTCTAGATTTCAGTTTCTGGAGATTCATCAGCCTTCCTTTTGTGCCTTTCAAAGTCTTAGTAGAAAAGGTACAACATACCTTACAGTCTTTAGCTGTATGATCCAGATAAAGGCAATAAATGCAATCCTTAGGGTCCTTGAAGTGAAGTCTTTTTACCACAGGTTCTACAGGCCATGAAGAGACTTTTCTTCTTCTTATCTGACATGATGAGATGAGAAGTCAGATTGGTATCCAACAAGTACTTTGCTGCAAAGGAAAAAAAGCACCCAGACAAATATTTAGAAATCCCTAGAAATAAATCTAAGTAGGTATAACTGAGCAGAGCTCAGTGGAGATTCTTTAGGACAAAGAGGTAGAAAACCTGAGAGACTGGAGCTTCTCACACAATTGTTCTAGGGGGCAGGGCAGCCTGATTGGCTGGAACCTATGTTTGGTCTCTTTTTTAAAATGACTGGGATAGGTTACAAAAAGTGAAGGGTCTAGGGCCTTCATACACTATAGTTAACATTGCGTTGGCGTTATAAAGTTTTGGGGTAGTCCCATCTTTACAATGAGGAACGATTCAAGCATGTGAATCTCTGAAAGTTCCAATAAAACATTAACTTCACGTTCCACTTCAGAGCCCGCATGCCATCTAGCATGTGTAACCAGCAGGAGGTCATGAGGTCCAACAGCCTCATTCAGTCTCACTAAAATCCAGGGAGAGGCTGAAACATTGGTATCGGAGCTTGAATGTCTTCGACATGCCACTCTGGAGCAACAGCCCGGAACTGCATTGTGTCCAGAACAGTTCTGATGAAAGGGAGCGTCTGATGAAAAGGAGTCTGGAGTGACTACACAAGTTTATAGTGAACTCCAGCAAATGCAGGAGTTTCGCCATAGCCTGGAGAGAGCCAATCTTTAACAGCCAGTTATCGAGACAGGGGAGGACTGATACCTCTGACCTCCACAGATCTGTAACCACCATCATCACCTTGATGAACGCCCGAGGGGCGCTGGTACTGCTAAAGGGAAGCACCATAACGGAATGTGCTTGTGGCCTACCGTGAACCACAAGTAACATCTGTGGGCCAGCAGGACAGATGTGAAAATCAGAGTCCTGCAAGTCTATCTCTAACATCCAGTCTCCTGGGTCCAGGGCAGCCAAGACCTGGGCCAAAGTGAGCATTTTAAACTTCTTGAAGAAGAAATTGAGGGCTTGTAGGTCTAAAATAGGGTGAAGACCCTTGTATTTTTGGGGACCAGAAAGCAGTAGCAACTTCTTGGCATCGGAAGCCTCTCTATGACTCACTACGCCAAGCGAGCCATGCTTTCCTCAGAGAAGGGCCAGATGATCCTCTGTCATTCAGCCGTAAGATGGTGGCATGGATGGATGGGCAGTCTTGAAGGGGAGCGAAGAACCTCTTCAGACTATCTGCAAAACCAACCTGTCTGAAGTAACGGATTGCCAGATGGGCAGCTGAGGCGAACCCTGCCGCCAACTGGGTGTCCATGGTGGTAGAGAATAAGATTAGGGGTCTTTAGAGTCTGCCTCCTTGGCAGGGCGGTGGACTGACCAGCCCTCTGGCCACCAGACCCACTGCTTCAGCCATGCAGAGGCTGGGCAGCATATGGGGTGGGGTGAGTGTACCCCAACTCCCAAGGACTTAGCTGTAGCCCGAGAATCATTTAAGTGCTCGAGTGCTGAATCTGCCTCATCCTTGAAGAGACAGGTGCCAACGAAGGACATGTTCCAGAGGGAAGCTTAAACATCCCTCAAAAAGCCAGACATTCTCAGCAAGGAATGGCGCCTCAGGGCCATTGTTGAACCTGCTCTGCCTAACAAGTCGGTCATGTAGAGTCTGTAATGGATTGTGAACTTTGCTGCATCCCTCCTGTCAGTAATAGTCTGAGTACAGCCTGGGCTTCCTCTGGGGCCTGTGGCAGTACTTGCGCAACCATGTCCCACAGAGTGTGGAAATAACAGCCCAAAGACATGCTGTTTTTTCTTCTGCTAGCCTTGCGGTCTGTAAACTTCTTCCAAAATGTATCCAGCCTCTTGCATTCCCTATCTGGGGGAATCGTACGGAACACACAATGGGAAGCAGAGGCTTGGCCCACAAAACTCAGTGGTGGGGTGTTGCGTCAAGAAACTTGAGTCTCCATGTGTGTCAATGACAGCGGGCAATTATCCTGTTCGGCCTTTGTGTTGGGTTTTGACTACAAGGATGTCTATGAGGGCATCACTGAACAGGAGTGGGGGCTCAGAGGTTGAAACTCGCAGTTGCAGAACCTGTGAAGAGATATCTACACTGCCACAGAGGTTAGCTGAAGGTACCAGAACTCAGCTGCCCTCCACACCACTATTGCTTAAGAGGCTTCCTCCTCCATAGCCAGGCTAGGAGAAGAAAGCATACCAATATCTGGAAAAGTACCCAGTCCATTTCCTCTCCAGAAGGGTGGTATTTAAATGGCTTCAGTGACCACTCCCAGTCTGCTGAGGCCTAGCCCTGAAGAATGTGGCTCAGAATTAAATCTAGGAGACAAAGCTCCTGCCAGTGTCAGCCTGCCACCTGGCTCTATGTCGGAGTAGAGGGTGACAATGGGGATGGCACTGCCAGGAGAGTCAACATTGGGACCAGTGCCAGAAAAGGTTGAGGTATTACAACTGCTGCCAGTCCAGATCCAGAATTGGATCCTTGGGAACCGAATCTGTGCCAAGGCAGAAATTCAGTGCAGAACTAGATGGGGGTCCCCTCCGGACTGCTCAAAGATGAGCTGCATGGCCTCAACATTCTCAGTTGAGCAGGGGCTGTACCCACTCCTGGAAACTCAGGGAAGGTGTGGAGTCAGTCCAGAAATACAATGCTCCCTCAACACATCAGCAAACGGATGAAGTCAAAGACGTCAACTTCTTGCTTTTCCTTAGGTGCCTCAACTTATGCGATCTCTGAGGACTTTGAGTGGAACAGCAGCTTGGGACTCTGCAACTGGTCATGGGACCTTCCTCTTTGCAGGACCTCTACCTGTGTGGAGTTGCATTCCGGGCTTTGGTCAGCTTTAGGGACCACTCCCTCAAAGCCTTCGGATGCGTGGTCCAGCACTGGAGTGCAACTACAACCCGAAGTCTTGCTAAAAGTACCACAAGAAGACAAGGTATGGATCCGTCACCCACAGCGCCCGAGGACAGGTTCCGCAGGGCTTAAAACCTGGCTTACATGACGACATTGACAAACCAGGAGGAAGAAACCTCAAGTGTTCAGCAAAGTCAAAAAAGGCCAGGCAAAAATAAAAATAAAAAAGTGACTGAGGGGTTGCTCTCTAGCATCTGTGCTGGTTGGCGCAGAAAGAAAAGAACAGACAGACATCGGAGCACCTGGGTGGCACCTACATGGGAGCTGCAAGTTCATTTCTGGCACAGATGTTGCGGACAGACATGTAGCCAATAGATGCCACCTAACTGTGCAGAAGGATACTGATCACAAAGTCTCAGATCCAGTCTGCTGCCGGTAAGAATTCAAAGGTAAGGAATCTGCAGCTAGAAGTCAGATAGTGTTCTGACCCAGTTCAGACAAGCTCTGCAAGAAAACCACCTGCTGTGTTCACAAAACATTAGAACACTGAAATATGGGTATCCGAGATGAACGGGGAGGTATGACGCTCAAACATACCACACTTGCCCCCTGGAGTCCCATGAAAACTATTAGGACTCAGTAATTACATTTTGGGTACTAGAGTTTTATGAATTAATTAGAATTCAGGTTTCTCCTCCACTACTGCAAAGACTAGCCTTTTGACATATTAGATGTATACCAACACAGTTATACCACTATGTAAAGCGCTCACTCACCCTTTCACTGGGTCTTGTTGTATAAACTGATAATGAATTATAAATGCAAGGATCTCTGCATGAGTGATCTGACCTGAGAAAGAAGGGAGGGCTCTTTGTCAGGTATAAAAATCGGAAGTGACTTTAGCAAGAAACAAGTCCAAGGCAAATGAAGTTGCAATTAACAAAAATCTCCTCAAAGTTTAATCTCACTCAAGCTTCTAGCTGAAGTGATAGTTTAAGTAGTGATCTCCTTGAAACTCAAGTTAATCAGATTCAGATGTAAACCTGACAACAGCAGAATCTAGATTAGAAGTGTGACAAAATAGCATATGAAGCTTTCTTTTCGCTCATCAGCAAGAAAAAGTGATGAAGTCTTCATACAACAGAAAAAACATGCAAGGAATGGAACACATTGATCTTGCATGCAAGTCCCCATTCCAGAAAACTACTGTTGGAGCATAAATTTAGTAATGCTTTTCGTGACAGATGTCAGCAGGTTTTATGTTAACAGTTAAACATAGAAAGCTGCACTGACACGTACTTTAAAAGTGCTAATTTTCTTTGTTGGTGGTCACAGTTCTGCCTACCAGATTTAACAAGGTGCTAATAAGGTTTAAATAATGTCAAAGTATATTTTAGTCTGGATTAACTGCTAGTTTTAAAACGAATTTAGTTTTGGAATGTTTAATGTGTGATTTAAGAGTTTAGATAGATATGGGCATAAACTTAAATGTTCTACAATTTATAATAAAATGTTTAACTTATTCTGATGGTATAGTGTTCATGCTGGATTTACAGGTTGCCTATGAGTGTTTTATTAACAAGTGTATTCATGCATTTATATTTGTGATAGCATAACTAGGCCTGCAGAGCTTGTATTTTGCAGTCAATAAAAGTGATGAATCATTGTTCTTTCTAATGTGAAAATTTCCTCTTGGTTCTGTTCTCATGAGTAGCAGTAAGTTCTTTCTTTGAATGCACAGAGACTTAGTTTAGTAACTTTGAAAAAAAGGAACATCCAAGCCTGTGGGCATATGAAAAATAATTTCAGCTAACATACGAGTCACATGGGACTGAGAAAATTCCATTGTACACCCTGGGGGGGGAACTGGATTGTTACAAGTAAAAATAAATTGTTACTGAACTGTTTGGATTCACACGGAGAGAGGAGATGATCCCAGGCCAAAGCGGAGAAAATATCAGGTTGCAACAGTCCAGTATTTTATTGATTTTTGGTTGGCGGGTGCCTTACACATGATAGGAGGTCACTGAACTAATAATTCAGAGCCATTTGTGCTCTTTTGTATAGGGATAGAATTCGTAACTTTGTTAGTCTTTCCCTGGCTATTGAGAACTCCACTCAGCAGTTCTCTCTGCACATCCTTGGTGATGCCTGACTGGACCTTGCTGCTGATCCAATGCATTGGTGAAGAATCCTTGAATGCTGTCTTTTGAAGAGGTACATTTCCCTGCTGATAGCCTTTCCCTTGACATGTCTTGTTTTCTAGACTAGAAGCTAAATATGCCAAAACTCACTCTTTGTATTTTTTTCTACTTCGTAATCCACAACCATAGATCTATTCTTTCCAAATTGTCTATGGTATTTTTGCCCGCATGTTTGTGCCCACACATGCATGTCCTAATTTGGCTGGCTGTAAGGACAATCTATGTCCAGCCGATAATTTACAAAGTTTGCTTAATTTAACTTGACTAATGTCGATACAGTCTGACCTGATATTTATTCCTGTGTTTGATTCTCTTTAATGATTTGTATTGTTCTTCTTGAATGCTTAATTGTGTTAGTGGTAATTCAATTAAATTTGTTTCGCTGTTTTGGGAAGCTAATGGTGTTGATATATCTTTATAATCTAATTTTTCACACAGTCTTAATGACGTTAGCTTTGTGGTTATAAAAATAAAGCTTTGGAACTTTTCATTGATGGATTCTCCTTCCGTGGCTACATTGGGCATGGTGTCCAAATTGTTTTGGTGGAGTAAATGTGTATAGTTCAAACTTTCTGGGTCAAAAGGTTTGGTCGACCTCGGAAGCATTCGATTCTGCGAAGGATTTAAAAAAAAGAAAAAAAAAAGAAAAAAAACGCACTTGCACTTCAAATGACCTGCTGGTGGGCCGCCCTCCTTGCAGTTACTGTAATCACTGCTTTAAGGAGTTCTGTGCACAGGATCATCGATGTGGTGTACCCACAACACTTGAGGGTACTAAGGCAGAAACCTTGCAGAACAAATGTTTGCACTCTGCACGTTCACTAGCTTGAACGGTGGGCTCATTAATTTAAAATGCAGTATATTTAGCTCTTATGGCAGGGCGTCTTCTTAATGAAGACAGGCTTTTATGCCTGACAGGGAAATCTTTAACAATACAGATTGTGGCGAAAAGCCCAAAGTCATTCAGTAAGCACTAATGACAGCCATTTTTGAGTTGGGCTCCATATACAAAATTTCTCTACCAAGTGTTATGCTTACTAACTCATTAGGGCTGTGGAACTTGCAGTTCTCTAAACACAGTCGGAGGTCCCCATCTTATCCAAACCATTCCCTTTCTTTTGTGGAGGAATGCATGGTAATCCAGCGTAATTCAGGATTGGATGTCAAAAGGTCCATACTGTTGGTCATTTTATGAAGTGTACCAACTAATGGCTAAAATAATCCTTAATCTCATGGATCATGGGGCATTTTCAATAAGAAGTAACAGCAGGATACCCTAACTGAAAAGAAAGAAAAAAAAAAAAAACACTATGTCAAATGAGTTATTTAAGAAAACGGGCTTTTGGTTGAAAGTTTCTGGAAACCTTTCAAGCAACATCCACAATAGTGAACAGGTGAACCACAAAAGTCACTAAATTAACATGTGCTAATTGCTATGGTTGCCTGGGACAAAAACAGTCAGGCTTAACTTAACGACAATCTCTAAATTTATGTAGCACAGAAACAGAAATACAGTGAAAGCAAGAAAAATCCCACCCCAATTTAGAAAAAGAGTAAAAATTAATCAAATGACACCAAAATAAATGTAATCCAATCATTAGTACCAGAGTTGCCAACTGTTGGCATATGGTTGTACCAGACTTAGCCTTAAATTGTGACTTTGCCTGACAATGAAAGAGGTTCAGCTACCCAAGGTGGATTGGGCCCAGTATTGGTTTACCTTTAGACTTCATAAAAAAGTTCCTGAGAAGGTAAAGTTCAGCAGACTTAGTTAACTGACTGTTCGAGCAGAAGGAAATGTCGCCGGGGACTTTGTCCACTAGAGATTTTAGACTTCCAAGAAAGTGACAAAGCTGAAGGCTGTAGCTCATGAGGATTCCACAAGGTCAGATAACTTTGTTGAGAGGTCCTGCAGAACAGGATTTGCTACTGCAGGGAAGAGTAGCAGGAGCTACCATGAGTCAGGGTGATTGGCGACACCTCAGGAAGATCTGGTTATTCTGTTGGATCTCAGGCCTTTTTCGTGAACGTTTTTTTTTTTGTCTAAATTTTTAGGGTTGGATGTGAAGCAGCCCATTTACCAACCACCACTTCCAAGGGTTCAGGACTGATTGAGTCCTAAACGCCAAGTGGTGCCCAATCAAGCATTGGTCAGGTAGTGGGGTCAAGGTCTCCGGAGCAAGTTATGCCCCTGTTACAGGAGGCCAGCCAACTTGGGCATGGAGTCACTATGGTAGGACTGCTTTTTTATTTATTTATTTTTATATAAAAACAGCACTTTAGTGGAGGGGTGAGCAGCCACAAAAAAACATTTAGGGGGACACTGTTTGAATTGCTTTTATATAAAAACTTTTAGGATACAACTCGACTGATGACTTTGTGCTTATACTCACTTCCTGGTTGCCACCACAGAGCTGACACCTTGTTTGGGACACACTAGTAGTTGGTTTCAGAGGCTGTGTCCCTACTTAAGTAGCGTATTCTACAGACAGCAGACGTGCTGCTAATGCACACTAGACAAGCCAGTTTGTGCACATCCAGATAGTGGCCAGCGCCAGCCATGCTGCCCATTTGCGGAGGCAATACTACAGTTTACTCCAGAGGCGCGCTGGTCATTTTTATACCTGGTCCTCCTCCTTCCTTGTGTGAGCTTTATTACTTTGGTACTAATGAGGACTACTGCCCACACCATTTTAAATACATGCCATGTAGCTTTGACCTTTCTAATCTGGATAGTTTGCCCCCTTTGAATGCGTTTCTACCCTGTCAGCATATAGATGATCTGTCACGTCTGGGTCAAGAATACAGTGTATTGGCAGGTCTGCTGAATTGTATGTCACTTCGTAACAGAAATGGTGTTCAGAATCCACACTGCTTTAGCTATCCACAGGACTTTTTGACTCAATTTAGCAGAGTAACTGATCAGAACTGTGGAAGAAATGCTGCTGTATGCAGAGACACTATGGTTTTCATTACCATTAAGTTGACACTGCGATTCCCATTGAAGGTCTTTCCTTTTCTATCTCGCTGAACCTGGCTTCTATTTTGTCCGGAGCTTTAATTTATAGACCTCCTAGCAGCTCCTCGGGCCCTTGCTCAGTTGTTTGGGCCAACTATTTTGCATTACAATTTTAGTTTAGGGAGATTTTAATCTACACAGACATTCCAAACTGTCCTAGTACATCACAGTTTAATACTCTGACAGGTTTCAACTTCGAACTACATATACACGGTTCCACTCACACTGCTAGTCACACACTGGACCTTTTTTTTCCACATTCACAGAATCCACATGAGGCCAGGTTTTTGAGTTTTTCACATTCAGAGTATCCACATGAGGCCAGCTATTGAATTACTGGGGTCTGACCACTTCCTACTTCACTTTATGACTTCTAATAAGTCCTTAAAGCAGGCGGACCCTTATCCGGCAAATGTCCCAAGTATGATAAGCGTAAGCTCTGCTGGCAAACCATTTAACACACAGGCCTTGTCGACCAAGATTTCCAGCTGGTGGACAGTTGGTTCTCTAACAGCTCTGGGACATTGATTTCAAGTGGACAACATGATCTAGAGCTTCAAAGGTAATCAGCCCCTTGGCTTGCAGAAGCTTTACATAAGGAGAAGGCCCACCGCAAGCATCAGCAGAACACCATATGCATTCCAAATGACAGGGATGCAAAATAGATTTATAAAAAGGCATTGGCTAGCTTTTGTTGTTAATCCCCCTGTAAATCTCAGAAAGTTTATTGCGTGCCCCATTGAAGCTGCCGCTAATAAACCTTGGTTACTCTTCAGCATTAACCCTTCTCTTTCCCCAAAGGTTATGCAAAACTCCAACACCCTCTGCTCTCCTGTGTAAGGAGCTTGCTGATGACTATGCCAAAAAAAAAAAAAAATTATAAATCTCACCACAATTAAAAACACCTGATCATCAGTTTCCCCAACTATGGAACAGCAGAAGTTACCCCAGAGAAGGTGCCTCCTTCATTGCCAATTTTGAACATCCGTGGAGGAATTGGCCAGGCTACTGCCTAACTAAGTCCAGCTCGCCCTAGGACTGCTGTCCCACGGACATTCTCAACTCAGTCTTGCCAATTGTCAATCCCATACTTACTAGACTACTGAACGCCTCAAAAGTAAATAGATCCTTCACCCCTCTTACAGCAAAGATTTGGAATTAGCTTCTGCGCTTCCATTTTTGCTGCCTCGGAAAGGATCTTTGGGAAAGGTTTAAAGACCCACCCGTTTAATGCTTAGGTCGGTGGTCTAGGAAGCTAGCATGTCTCCAAGGCGGTCCCTGCTGATAGCGCCAGGACACTCCCTCAGGAGTAGCTGAGAGCACTATAAATGCCACTGTATTGTACTCGGTTAGCCCTGCGTGCAAGCAGTAGGGTAGTCGTCTGTGTGTCTAAGGCAGTCTAGGTGTTGTCAGCAGGACCAAGAGTGTAGTGAAAAGATGCTGAGGGTCCAAAATGTATACACTGTGTCAGCATTTGAAGAGGGGGGAAAACTTCCAGGCTAGCCACACATCTGGTTCACCCCTTTCCCAGTCAAGGCTCAAAGACGTCTATGGTGACAAAAGACTAGTGCTCGTTTTGTGTGCGCTGGAAGCAGCCACTACTGAAATGCAAGTGGGGGCAGAGAACAGCCCTGCCTCCCCCCATCCTGCCCACACCTACACCCCTTTTGTCTCACGGTCTCCAATGATTACACAACGTCAGGGTCACATGACTCAGCACACTGGCAGTATGCACCAAATGGTTAGGGCATGACAATGCCAACTTTCTTAAAGTGGCACTTTTCAGAATTGTGGCAAAACCAGACTAGGATTAAGGAGTAAATTAAGGTACAATTCATTTGATATCAAACATGACATCTACCTATTCTCAAACAAACTTTAGCAATTAGTAACTGTAATAAGGTAACCGAGTTATCCCATGGAGGGAATGAGCATTACAATAGTGAAAAAAGAACTTAGGAGTTTTCACTGTCAGGAAAGGCAAAACTTAAAAACGCATTCCATTTTTTAAATACAATACGCCCTCCTTTATGGGCTGTTTAAGGCCCACTTCAGTGGTGACATATGTATTAAAAGGAAGGTTTGGGTCAAGCAAAAGGTTGTCCTAAATAAAAAATAAAATAAAAAGTCCTAAAATACAGTGTCCCTGTTCAGTTTGATCACCAAAGAAAGGAAGCAGTGTCCCGAGATTTAGTATGACAACTAAATCACCTAAATTAGTTATTCCATTCTAATCTGCTGTCAAATATCTAACTGCCATAAACTAGGTTGAGCTTCTTTTGCTTACAAAAGCAAGGATTTGGAAACTTCTTGACATGGATGTACACTGGAAAATCTGCAGAAAAATGCTGCTGAAGCCACTTAACTTCAGTCACTTTGTGTCTAGATCACGATGAGCATTTGATACTAACCTCAATGTGGATCCCTGCCATCTGCCTTGACACTAAAGAGAAGCACTCACCTTGTAATGACGTATTCTCTTTTTGTAGTTACTTTCTACATCCTCAAATTTCTGCATAGCGGATGATAGTGGAGTTATGGTAGCCATCAACTGGTCCTAAAAATAATTAAACATTATGTATAGTGGAAAATGATGGCACAACATTGCTCAAATTATGCACTGTTCCAAGTAACAGTCTAGAGATCTATTGTGGGACAAATGGGCTGTAGTTACATAAAACATTTTTTTTTAAAATAGATGGGATCCCAGTTGGTGAAAATATCCATCTCAATACATTGTCAAAGTTATTGTACCTAAATAACACAAACTCACCACTAAAACAGAAGTATAAGTAGATGTTGAGGTGCCAGGATTCTCTAGTGTACCTCTAATAGTGGTCCTTCAATTATCCACTTCGTCAGGTCCTTGTATGTGTGATTGACAGGTGTGCAGCACAGCTACCTTGTCCATTCTGGACTTACTTCCAACTATCTCCCACTTCACTATAGCCACTGATTTGACTGACCAACCATTTCTCCAAACCATGCCAGGTTAAGGAGATGCCTGAATTAAAAATACTTAAATAAAAGAAATTGACACTAGGCTTATGATAGAACTTGCTATTTTTGTTTTTGGGTGGGGGGGGAAATGGGGTTGGGGTAGTGGATACTCTAGAAGGGCATAATAAAGGGGAAGACTACTCAAAAAAGTGAAACTAAGAAAGGCACAAAGAGTGAGTCATCACCAGGAGTCACTCTGCTCACTCAGACTGCTCTTAGCAGTGCTCCTCTAGTCTATGTTGAGTGGTGAAAGTGCTACTTTGCTCAGACAGCATCTCTGGAACATCAGATGGCTTCTGGCTTCTATACAGGAATGAAAAAACAAAAAAAAAAAGTCTGGCAAGTAGAGCCTCTGCTCCTTCAACTACATCCTAGAGAAAATAGGCAGCACTACACATTCAGAGATACTACAGTAGCAAGGGGTGGTCAGGGTTAAGTCTTTAAGGTTCTAAATTGAGAATACAGCTTTCTCAATCCTTGACAGTTTGGAAGTAGCCCATTAGTTCATATAAGTGCATCTTTACTGCTTCAAATCCAACCCCTCAGTTTGGAATAGATCTCAGTACTAAAAAGGTGCAAGCACCAATCAAAAAAAGCTGATCAAATACAAGAGAACCTGTTGCATACATTACAAAAAGAAATATGTTTTATACCCTGCGGTCAGCATTGACATACTCTTACTCACCTTTATACACAATCATTTATCAAATAAAAAGGAAAGTCATGAGTGACCTTTGTAAACATAAAATACAATATATCAGACTTCAATAGTTTTTTTTTTTTTTTTTTTTTTTTTAAATACACTCCGGGCCGCCAGGAAAGGTCTCAGGAACACAAGGGTTATTAGAACTCAATCTTGGTCAGTTTACCTCTTGATCCACAGCTAACCAACTATGACCTCTGAAAACTGAGGACTGGGAAGACCCCTTGTATCCCTCAATTCTGAAGGTGCCAGGTTGAGTAGTCCAAGGCTTTTTCAGGAAGTTAATGCCTGGTTAGAAACCGGGAACTCACTAACCTGCGAATGTAGGTCTTAATGACATTAGTTGCCCAGCCAATAATTAGGCAAGAAACACACACACAAACACACACCTCCACCCTATAACACTAGTAGGCAGGGTTGAGGTACAGTGAAATAATCGCAGAAACAGCACAGCAATGCTCTGTGATTAAGCAGTTCTGCTTCATTCTCAATCCCATGATAAGTCAGTCTGTGGTGCCAACTATTTTACCTTCTGTGCTTTGACAGCAATATAGAAAGTGCCCGAGTATGTTCAAAGCCTTAGACCCCCAGATAGCTTTGCTGGTACCTTTAGCACATGAAAGGCAGCTGCCAGCTGAAGCACCACAGCCATGCCCTGCCTCTACCCAGATGTTTCAACAGATTGCAGAGCAGTTGTGTTAGGCACAGGTGCAGTCATGTCTTCTTAGATCATGAAAATGCCCCAACATAAGAACCAACCCAAGGAGTCTTCAATATAGGACGCTAGAGTCAGGTGAGGGACGACAGATATTTACAAGCAAGGACTTCAGGATCTCTGGCATGGGGGTGTGGTAGGGATTTTCCCCAATTTGTGTACTTTCAACCTACTTCCAGTTTGTGGCAGAAACAGGGGTGAAACCCATGGGTTATGTCGGAAACCTTGCAATTCTTTGACAAAATTCTGCAAGGAGACATTTGTAGATCTCTCAAGGTTTCCCCTAGGGAAACCTTTGAAATAATAAAAAAAATTATTTAACAAAACAATAAATGAAAAAAGCCATTGGAAAATTATTATTATTTTTTTTTTTTTAAATATACAACTTCTTGCCATGGTGGCAGATTTACAAAAGCAATGTAACCATTATGTCTGCTAGAACCTTATGGTCACAAGGATGTATAGTGTTTGTAGGTTCTCTAAGAACCCAAGACACAGAGTCAACAGCAGAGAAGCACCTGACAATGGTTGATCGTCTATAGCATGGAGCAATTTATATGGTAAAATATAAAGAGTGGAAAATAGGTATCAATGGAATGTATGCATTTGTGAAATGTACGCTAAATGCTGAATTAGCAACAGTAGTTATTGGTAAATCTCTAAATTTGTGGGTGCACATAATAGCATTCGATTCTGAGGGCATTTATCAAAATGTCTTTAGTACACTTGCGTATATGTTGGGGCAAAAACAAAAAGCAGAAAAATCCAATTCATAATAAATGTTCTATTGTTCTGTGTTCCCCCACAATTCCATATTAAAAAATAAAACAAAAAAGCCCACTTGTGGGATGGGCCTAGAGCCTGCAACACAAAAACCACCAACACACGACCTAGAGACATTTCACCCAGTAGAACCCAATTTTTTTTTTTTTTTTTTTTTTTTTTAAACAAAGTGGGTAGGCACAGATTTTAGGCCCTAGCACACCGATAATCCGAAGAAACCCACACGTTTTTTAAAGTTAAACACCCAAGGGAGTCCAGTGTGGTATAAATGGAGTAGCTCTCACTGGGTATTCTTACCCAGAAGTGCTGACAAACCTCAGACTTGGCTAAAAACGCATTTTCCTCACATTTCTGTGAGGGGAAAGGTACTGTAATTTGAGGGGAGCCACAAGTGTCCTACTACCCAGCATTCCCCCACATCTCCCAATAAAAACAGTAATACTTGATAGGCCTAGCGTCTGCAACATGAAAAAGGATCAAAAACCAACATGGATAGATCACATTTTTCTACTCAAAACAGACCCGTATTTTTTTTTTTTTTTTTTTTTGGGCTGCTGTGGATTTTTCCTCAGCAGGTACCCAGAGAAAACTACCAAACCCACTAATTTCTGAAAAGTAGATAACTTGGGGCGGAGGGAGGAGTTTGGGGCAGTACAGGGTGAGGTTACCGGTGCGGCTCCGACTTTTTCCAGAAGCCTCAAACTGAGTAAAATGTATGTTCAGGCAAACCTCTGTGGGAAAATACTTGACTGTGGGGAGTCACAAATATCTAGCTTCCCTCATTCCCCCCCCCCCCCCCCCCCCCCCCCCAACATCTGATAAAGCAGCAAACCCAGTTCACAAACCAGGGTAAATGGGAGTCTGAGACACTCTCATTGGCCCTGGAGTAATCTATTGTGCATGTAGCAGGCATTAGGCCCAGCCACAAAAGCGGGCTAGCTCAGTTTCTTTTATTGAGGTTACACAGCCACCAAAATTTGGTGAAACCTACAACCATAAGGTAGTGAAGGAACAAAAGGGGTGGGGCAATTACACATTGTTCGCACCATATTGAAGCCAATTAACAAATGGCACATCACCCATTTGGGCATAGTCTCAGGCACAGTCTTCATGGTACAAGTATACTATAGTATTCCCATCATTGACCCCAAATGTTAGTGCTTATGGGGACATTCCATTGCTGTGTAGGCAGGTTTCTCAATTTTTGCATGCCAGTCCATCACCTTTCTTCAGTCAGGGGTCAAGATTCTGCTCCACTAACTGGCAATGACTGAGCACCTCCAGGACATATTGTAGGCACCTACAGTCTTCGCTGGCAAATCTGGGGCAAATTGCAAAAATAGCAGTGGAGAACACTCCCATTTTCCTCAGTCATTGAGGTGCGAGAAAGGCCAGGTAAGGATATTTTCAACTCACAAGGCACAGACAGGCAGAGATGACCCGTTTCCTCTGTGCCATCTTGACATCACACCAATCACTCATCCAGTGGGTAAACCCACTCCTCCCACTATTCCTTTGGGTGGGGTCAGAGTTGGCAACCAGCAATCTGTCTATCACTGGAATTGCCCAGCTCCCCAATGGACCCATTGTGACTTTAAATTCCAAGGAACTGTGTTAAGGAAGGTCAGTCTCCACTGGAGCACGAGTTACCAAGGAGTAGTGCATTTGTAGGCATTTGTAAAATTGTGACTTATGCAGGGAGAGTTCAGCTTGGAGCTCCGCGAAAGAGCATGTGGAAGCAGCTCCAGACATGGCCCATTCTCACAATGGTGTCCCAGTGCTCCAGACAGGCCACCTGTATCAGCTGTGTGCCATGCCAGAGAGAGGCGGGTCTCTTGCATTTGTCTCCAATCCCAGCAGGTCCACCAGAGAGCCACCCACCATCACAGAATGGGTACACGTGTCAAGTCGGGAAGGGCTTACTGTAAATGAGGCCATCCAGACGCAGCCCACATCTGTGTGGACATGCGCCTGCCCAATCAGGCAATCAAGCAGGAGAGGCACCTTACCCAGATAATTCCATAGGAGAACTCTTGTGCATTCAAATGGTTCTCCAAAATGTATCTCCGAACAGGGTACTGCCAGATTGTGTTGCACCCAGACGTCCGGTCAATAACTACATTCTCCACTCACATGGGCCTTTGGCGATGCACGCACCTGAACTTTGGCATATCAAGTGCCGCCGAAATATCCCATCACACAATCAAAGGAGTATTGGAGGGACTTGCAGACGTTCTAAACGTAAGTGACAATATCCTCGTGCACACCCTCACGCTTGAAAGTCACCTGGCTTGCCTGCATGCAATGTTCACCAGAAAGAGCATGGACTAACGCTACATCGTGGGAAGTGTGAGTTCCTAAAGAAGACATCAGTTTCGTTGGGTATCGACTCGAAGCAAGTGACTGGCCTCGACCCCAACCAAGGTGAGGGACATCCAAGAGGCCCCGGCCCCCACATCTGTTTCTGGGCTCAGGAGCCTCCTAGAGATGGTCATGTACTGTGGCCGCTTTGAGAAAATGGTCAGACCTCACTGGGCCATTATGGAATCTCACCAAAGCCGATCACCCCGAGCATGGGGCGAGGAGCAAAATTGTGCATTTGAAAGCACCAAGAAAGCCCTCTCGGCTGACACCACCTTGGCTTTCTTTGACCCCAGGCAGGAGTCCCAGTTATCTGTCAATGTCTGTCCCACTGTTTTGGGGACAGTTCTTGCCCATAAACAGGACTGTGGAGAATGGGCTCCCACAGCGTTCGCCAGCAGGACTGACACCACATAGCTTCCTGTTCTATTTGGAACTAGTGTTGCTATCACCATCCACTTGGGGTGCCAATTTTTTTTTTACTTCTGTACAGAAAAGCCTTCACAGTGGTTACAGACCACAAGCTGTTGCTCCCCCTTTTTACAGGTTCATCAAAATCACCACTGTGGATTGAAAAATGGATAATGCAGCTGCAGGAGTTTGATTTTTGTGTAGAATACTGGCCTGGTGCTAAGAACCCAGCAGATTTGTCCCGTCATGCATGCTCGGCCACACCAAGAGGCCGAAGAGGCCCTCAAAATGGAATATGTCAAGCTTGTAGTCTACCAGGTGAGGCCACTGCCCATAACCCTCACTGAGGTGGTGGAAGCCACAAGCCAAGATGACTGCCTACTGTTGGCCATGGAAGCCATGCGCGCCAATGTCTGGCGCCCCCTACAACACCCCACTAGTTTCTGCAAGGCAGAGGCCAGAGCCACGCTTGAAGCCCCCTGCCACGTCCTGCACAAACTCTGTGACTGACTGAGTGCCTACTACGAGAGCCCTGTCTGGTGCTGCCTGCTTGTTTAGGATAACAAGCCATTTTGTTGGCACATGGCACCCACCAAGGCATCGTCAAGTCAAAGATCAGGCTTCGAAGCAAGGTCTGGTTCCCAGGACTTGACCAACAGATTGAGAACGTTGTCAGACGCTTAGTCTGCCAGGCAAGTGGGGCGCCTGACCCCCTTCCACCCATCATCACCGAAGAGGGCCCCACAGTCCCCTGGCAGAGCATTGGTTCTATCCTCAGAAGTCTTCCTGATGGGACCCCCCCCTGCTGGTAGTGATGGATGACTGCATCAATTCCACCTCGTGGTATCGAGAGTAGTCTACAGCCGCCCATGTAATCCTCCAGAAAAAGGAGAAAGCTGATGGCCACTCATGGCCTCTTTGGGGAGCTGCGCACAAACAATGGACCTCCGTTCAACAGCTGCGAGTGGCCTGACTTTTTGAGGTCCAGAAACAACTCACTGTCTGAACACGCCCCAGTCGCCTCAGGCCATTGAGGAGGAGGAAAGATGTGTGAAAACACTGTCCAAAACTATCTACATCGCTATATAGGAGTCACAGAATGTTGAGTACTATCTAAATCTTCCTCAGAGAATATAGTTACCCCTCACACTACAACAGGCGTCACCCATAGCCAACTGTTTTGGGACAACCGTGATTGAGGCCATACCTCACTCTTTGGATCGCTCAACCCAGTCTTCAAAGTCAATCAATGAGACGGAGGTCTCAACAACTATGCGTCCAGGAGGTAGAGAGCCGAGGGTCTCTCTCCACATAGGGGACATGGTACTGGTGAAGGACCGCCATCCTGGCGGAAAGTTCAATCTACCTTTTGAGGCGAAGCTGTGGACTGTGACTGCCATCAAGGGGACCATGATTACAGCAGCAAGAGATGGCGAAAGCATCACAAGGAATATATCCCAGTTAAAAGTTTCCCACCTCGCCATCCTCAGACCATGCAAGGGATGGGTCCATGGACAACACCCTTGAGTGTTCAGGAGGGTGCCACTTTCGCCCCTACATTTCCCCCACAGATTGAGCCCTCGAAAGTGGAAGGTGTCGCATCTGGGCAAGCCACCCAGTCACAAAAGATTCTCCCAGCAGCGGAAGAAGTGCCACCCCTAGCTGGGAACCAGAGAACCCCCCGCCCCCCCGTGACAATCGGGGGTACTGTTTGGGAGGTCAAGAGGTGGCCGATATAATCTCCGGTCCAATCCGGGCCCCTCCCAATGGTACACAGACTTCATATTTGAAGTCATGTTTTCATTGTTGCAAGTGTTAGAATTATGCCTTTTGACTGCACCCTAATTATTTTTCTTTTGGTGTTTGTTTTCTTGTTTGGGGAGGAACGTAGTGTTTGCTTGTGTTCTGGCAAATACATTATGGTGATTCACTGAGGGGTCAGAGTGAACACCCCTCCTGTGTGAGGAGCCGTGGTAGTGCCGCTGTGATGTACGGTCAAAGGAGTTAAATAGGAGCCCACAGCAGCAGGAAAGTTAGTATAACAGTACAGAGAGTATTAGAGTGCCTAAATAAAACAGTTCTTAAAATCATCTCTGGGCCCCGTGTCATATGGTAGACCCCCACTCTACAATGTCCTACACTGCCCACAGGGCACTTAAGGGGCTGCCAACCTGTCTCCCTCGTCTCCAGTCAGCGCCTCCTCACTGGATCAAGCCAAGCAGGCCTAATATTGCCCCCCAGATATATATTTCAGAAGGCTGCAGATCAGCAGTGATTTGTGGGAAAGATCCAATTGTGTATTGCAATAGGTCATATCTACATGCAAGTCCTTCAGTGTCGGAAGCAGCCCTCTAGACCAGCACATCGCAAGTCTGCCCTTCGGAAGCAGTAATCTAATGGCTACCAGTCAACTGTAAGTGTTAGAAACATCTCTTTCATAACCCAGCAGCGCTAGCAATTTGGGGTGGGGTGGGGGGGCGGGTCCCACTCAAGGCTCACTCAGGTAATCTCCCAAGCTCTGCCAGTACTGCCTGCCAAAACCTCTGCATTTCCAGACCGAACCAAGCCGCATGGGTGAATTGTCTCCTCTCAGACAAGGTTTGTCGCATGAACCATACCAAAACCGACTGTCGGGTGCATAACACACCCTCTTAAGATATTTGAAATGCAGTAACCTGTGACTGTTATTCATCGAAACAGACTTCACAACTGAGCAACAGTAAGTCCACTGCTCATCGCAGATAGTGGTATCCAAGTCCCTCTGTCAACCAAGCCTAACCTTTGTGATTCCCAGCTATTGTGCCTCTCATGTGAACAAAGTTATTATGCGGTGTGGTGCAGTCATATGTAACAGGTGTGTTAACACCAGCAACTCCAGGGGTTGGAGCAAGTCCTCCCTGAGGAGGTTACTCATGTGGTGGGCCATATAATAATGAAACTGACCTATGGGCAGAAGGCTCAGTCTGTGCACTGACCTGCTCCCAGCTGTGCATCGCCCCATCATTGAAAATCACCCAAAGTTGACACACCTAACCCACCACAGTGCATTCACTGCCCTTCGTTCCTGCACCAGGGTAAACCACATACACCAATCCAATAGAATGTATGGTGAATGAAGTAAGAATCAAGCCTGCTGCTCCACAAGCCGCTGCCAGGAACAGAGTCTAGTTTAATGATTCCAAAAAGTGCTAGTGCCGCAAACGTTTCAGTAATAGTGTCTGAGGAAGCAATTGTGAGCAAGGTGAAATCTTGCTCATGCCACAGAGCATTCAATCCCCCCTCCCCAATGTCACAAGGCAAAGTCAGCATCTCCGAGCTCATGTATGGCTGCTTCCCAGGCCAGACGAACCAAGAGAGCTCTCAGGTTGCCAAACACCGTAGGTGGTGTTTTCATTATGGCTATATACCTGCCGAGTGACTGCGGTCATCTCATCCAGTGGTCAACCACCTCAGAGAGCTCTGTATAGCTCTGCGGTAGTTATCCATCAAAACTTCTGCCAGATCAGAGTGTGGGGGGGAAAAAAAAAAAAAAGTAGGGGCTTTCGACATTGGCATTGCCGTGCCCTCACCTCAGCTAAGTGGGGGAAAGTCTTCATTCCCCGCCCCCAGGGGACAGATTGGGATAATTGCCTCTGATTCTCTCCCTCATCCCAATCCCCTCATGGCAATAATGTGTTTTTAATGAAATGTTAGGAAGAAGAAGACCCCACCCTAACACCAAGTTCCACCCTCCCCCTTAAGATCTCTGGGTTTCTGGTCCTCTATTGACACAAGCATCCCATTCCAAGGGCAAGCAAGAGGGCATTTGATACTTTTGTTTTTTACATATGGGCCAGCTCCCAATATCATCCCACTTGCAATGGGAAACGACTGCACTTTTTGGGCTTGGGTAGGCTGCCACATGCAAAAAAAAAAAAAAAAAAAAAAAAACAGACCTAGACAGTTCTGGAACAGAGACATCTGAGGGAGTCCAGTGTGGTGTGCATCCCACATTTTCTTACCCTAAATGCCCTGCAAACCTCAAAACGTAGTCTACAAACATTTTCCTCACATTGTGGGGAAAACTTCAGGGAGCCCAAGTTTCCTACCACAACACTTCCACGTCCCTGGATAAAAATGGTCCCCAACTTGTGTGGGTGGGTGGTTTCAAGAGACCTCGAAACAAAAAGGCCCTACAGTGCCATGTTGAGAGATTAGAAATAAGGGTGGCTGTGGGATTTTGGGGCAATGCTCGGCTCCAGGAGATTCCAGGATGGTGTGCCTTGTGTGAATACCACGATGTCCTGCAAACCTCATCCGTAATCAAGCATTTTCCTTATATTTCTGTGATGGAAACTTTAGGAAACAGCAGGAACACACAAAATTCCTACCACAAAGCATTGAGCCACTTGTGCTGATAAAAATGCTGCACCACATGTGTGGTTTGGCCTAGTGCTAGTAAATGGAACATATCGAACCAAAATCAACAGGGGTCCCCATGAAAGGGCTCCCATTGACTTTGGTTTATTCTAAGGCCGGACCTAGTGCCTGCGACAGAACTTAAGTGGGGCAGCATCATCATCATCACACATGGGTTAATGCTGGATGGCAGAAATTGTGTAATCCTGCAGGTTCATATGTTTCAATCACAGAAATGTAAGAACAACGCATTGTTTCAGGCAATGTTTGAGAGTTGCAGGGCATTTGTGGGGGGTGAAGAGATGGGATCCAAGCAAGCCATCACATCCTGGATTCCCCTACAAGTCTACTTTTTAAAAAAAAAAGTAGAAGTTTTCTAGGTGCCAGCTGCGCTAGGGCATGAAATCCACAGCTGTCCACACTGTATATAAAAAAACAATAAAGTACGTTTTGAGTGGAAAAATGTGATGTGCCCATGTTGCGTTTTGGGCCATTTCCTGTTGCAGGCACTAGGCCTACCCACACAAGGAAGGTACCCATTTTTAATTGGAAGACTAGATGAATGCTGGGTGGAAGCATGTTTACGGCTCCCTGCAGACTCCAGAGCTTTCAATAACAAATGTGAGGAGAATGTGTTTTTTTTGTTGTCGAAGTTTAAGGGTTGGAAGCAATTCTGGGTAAGACCTAGTAAGAGCAATAGAAGTCACTGCATACTAGATTCCCCTAGGTGTTATTTTTTTTAAATGTACAGGTTTGCTAGGTTTCCTTAGGTGCTGGCTGAGCTAGGGTCCAAAATACACAGCTACCCACTTCGCAAACAGGCATTGGCAAGGCCAATTGGTCTTGCCTACGAAAAAGCTATAGGCTTGGCCAATGTGCTTCAACCATGTATTACACAAGTGTGGCTTCTGTTTAAACATGGCTACAGGTTAAGGGTGTGAAGTAGCGTAGCATAGCATAGAGCAGCATATAGTTGCGTAAAGCAAGTGCCATACAGTGTTGTCAAATTGGCAGGGCGCGGAGGGACAGTATTGTACAGTGGAATGCCAGAGTCATTAAGTGGGGTGGCATAAAGTGTCAGAGTACAGTGGCATAGCATTGAGTAGTGTGTCATATGGAGGACTGTAATAGTGAAGGAGTAGGATCATGGTGTAGAGTGGCATAGAGTGTCGTAGCAGGATCATGGTGTAAAAGGAGTAGTGACAGATGGATTCATGCAATGGTGTAGAAGGAGCAGAGTGGCATAGACAGATTAGTGTCATGGTGGAGGTGTAGAGTGGCATAAATGAATTAATGTTGTGGTATAGAAGGAGCAGAGTGGTTTAGATTGATTAGGGTCATGGTGAAGGAGCAGAGTTGCATAGAATGGTAGCATGAGCAGGGTGGTGTAGATGGAGTAGTGTGGTATACTGGTGTAGATCAATTAGGTTCATGGTGAATGAGTAGAGTAGTGTCATGATGTAGATTGAGAAGTGGCATAGATGGAGTAGTCATGTGTAGGAGTAGAGTGGTGTAGAGTAGTGTAGATGGAGTATCGGTATAGGAGCAGAGTGGAGTAGGAGTAGAGTGGTGCAGATGGAGTAGTGTCAGTGTAGGAACAGAGTGGCATAGATGGAGTAGTGTCATGGCGTAGAAGGAGTAGAGTGGCACAGATGGATTAGTGTCATGGTGTAGAAGGATTTGAGTGGCAAAGATGGAGTAGTGTCATGGTGTAGGAGTAGTGTCAGAGTGGTGTAGAGTAGTGTAGATGAGGTATCATGGTAAAGGAGTAGAGTCGTGGTGTAGAAGGAGTAGGGTCATAGATTAGTGTCATAGAAGTGTCATTGTGTAGGAGTAGAGTGGTGTAGATTGATTAGGGTCATAGTGAAGGTGTAGAGTCACAGCGTGGTGTAAGTCGATCAGTGTCATGAAGTAGTAGTGTAGAGTGGCGTAGATGGAGTAGTGTTATGGTGTAGTATTAGAGTGGCATAGATGTAGTGTCATGTGTAGGAGCAGAGTGGTGTAGAGGAGCAGAGTGGTGTAGAGGAGCAGAGTGGTGTAGAGGAGCAGAGTGGTGTAGAGGAGCAGAGTGGTGTTTAATGATGGTAAATCTGAAGTACTGATTGTAGGCAATGGCCCCCCTGCCTCTCCTTTGGCACTGCATTCGGAGGCTTTTAATAGTCTGCCTCCTCCAAAGGCGCAGGTAAAAAGCCTAGGTTTCTTGCTTGACCCTCGTTTGACGATGGAATTGCAAGTAAAAAGAATCTGTCTGTTTCGGTCTTATTAGAGACCTTAGGAAGATTCTTGATTTTACACCTTTTAAAGCTAGAAGAATTCTTATCCAAGCATTGGTTCTTTTCCGTCTGGACTATGGGAACTCTATCTTAGTTCACCAGAGTACGTAATAAGGAGGCTGCAGATTGTGCAGAATGCAGCAGCTAGACTTCTTACTAACTCCCCCAGGCACCTCTCTGCCAAACCGGCTCTTGTAGCACTTCATTAGCTTCCGATTAAACAGCGTATTCATTTTAAATCTATGTGCATTACCCATAGAGCCTTACATAATAGGGGCCCGCTTTTCTTTAGAAGGCTGATCTCTATTTATGTCCCCCCTAGACACTTGAGATCACTTTCTACTCGGCAGATTTATATACCTCGTGTCAAGAGATTATGGGGAGTTAACTCTTACCATCAAGGATGCCCGTCTCTGGAATGCCCTGCCCTCTGAACTGCGCCACGAACCATCAGAACTTCTTTTTAGGAAGAAGCTTAAAACTATCCTTTTTTGTGGTGAATCTGTTCTCTTTGGTCTTCCAGAGAGTCATTGTGTACCTTTAGCGCTGGGATGCCCTAGGGTAGGTACACGCTTTATAAGTCCATAAAACTAAACTAGTGTCATGGTGTAGAAGGAGTAGTGGCATGGTGGTGTAGATGGAATAGTGTCATGGTGCAGGAGTAGGGGCATACCAGTGGTGTAGATGGAGGAGTGTCATGGTGTAGAAGGAGTAGAGTGGCATAGATGGAGTAGTGTCATGGTGTAGGAGTTTTGTGGCACAGATGGATTTGTGTTGTGTTGGAGTGTCATAGCATAGAGTGGTGTGCTGTAGCATGAAATGTTGTAGAGCGAAATGTCTTAGAGTGGCAGGGTCTCAGAGGAGAGGCATAGAGTGGCGTAGTGCGTCATACATTGAAGTGATGTGAAGTTGCTGAGTACGTTTTGTACAATGTCGTAGTGTGGAATAAAGTGTCAGAATGTTGTGGAGTAGAGTATGCTACTTAACGCCACTCTACTCCATCCATTGTACGCCACTGGTGTGTCCATTTGTAGTTCCCAGCCTGGGCAGTGTGATGGCTTAACTTAGGCTTGTGGCCTGTGCCTTTTTACCCAGATAACATGCTCTGTATTCATTTTAGTTCAGATTATTTTAACGGCCATGTTTTTATTTCCATGATTAGTTGCTATAAGTGTTAATGATGACCTGCTTTGGATTATGTTTTTTTACCCCAGGTTCTCAAGAACAGAACGCCAGGCACAAAAGATATTTTGGATTACCGCCACAAAACTACGTGAACAGTCCATGGCTTAGGTACATACCCGCGACAGTCTTCTGTGCAAGACCATAAACATGTCCCTTATAAAAAACATCTTGTAGGACAAAGGGTGTTAGAAGATGTACCAGCCAGGATTTTCCATCCTTACTCCATGCCAGTTTGTGGCAGACCTCAGTCTTTGTGTCTCTAAACCTAATCTGGAGACTGAAGGCCTAACCTTGTACCAATGTAACAGGGGTAGGGTGTGCTTCTCATGGACACTGCACGGATAGATTGGACTTAAAATCGCGTGTGCGATACAGAGAGAAAAAGAGTAAGGCTTGTTTACCACAATTTCCCCGAGGGGTCTTCAGAGTTCCATGGGCAAGGCTGCCACAAATCAGTTACTGTTTGGGTAAGGATCTACTACAGAGCTGGGGAGGGGTTTTACAGCTGCCAACTGGTGTGGGAGCTAGTCGCCCACAAGCAGAGGTGCTTTTACCATCCCAAATCCAGCAGACTTGTAATACGAGTCCCTATGACAACTCTACTCCATCCACTCTACTCCATTCTAATCCACTCTATAAAACTTCCTCTATGCCACTTCACTTTAATGTATGACATTACTCAATATCACTACGCCACCCTGCACAACTCTATGGACCACCACTCTGACACTATGCCGCTTCACTCTACTCCACTCTGACATTCCATTCTACCACACTTCTCCACCTTACATTTCAATCTACAACACTCCACTCAGACTCCAATCCATGCTACTCCACTCTATGCACCTCCCTCAACACCAGTCCATGACACTCTAATCCACTCTACACCCTACTCCAATCTGCAACACTACTCCCTCCACAACTCTCCCATACTTCTCCATTCTATGGAACTCTACTGCACTTTATGCCACACCACTGACAAACTACTCCTACACCGTGACACCACTTCACTGAAAGCAAATTCATTCTAATGCACTGTACCCCACCTTACGCCACTCTACTCAACTCTGACACTTCATGCCAGTCCACAACATATGCCACTCCACTGACAGTCGACACTATGGCACTCCACCCACTGACACTTCATGCCAGACACTCTACCCTGGCACTTTATGACACTATGCCACACCAGTAATTCGACACCACTTTATGCCACTCCATCCAGACACTATGCCACTTAACACTGCCACACCACCCGGATACTGTGTCACTCCGTTAAGACTATACAACACTTTGCCACTCCACAGACTATGCCACTCGACCCCTATACTCTACACCACTCTGCCAGTCTATGAAAATGTATGCCACTCCACCACCACACTGACTATACAACACTTTATACCACTCTACCCTGACCCTATGCCACTTTATGCCAATTCTGACAGTCCATGCCACTCCACCCCTACACGCTACAACACTATTACACTCCACTAGGACTATGCCACTCCATCCCTAAACTCCACAACACTATGCCACTGACTCAACCACACTTTATGCCACTCTACGCTGACACTATGCCACTCCAACCTGACTTTATGACTGCCACCCCGCTCTGAAACTATGACACTCCAACCCAGCACTCTACAACACATTATGCCACTCCAGTCTACCACACTTCGCCACTCCAACCTAACTCTACAACACTCCATGCCACTCCACTATACAACACTTTATGCCACTCACATGACTAAGACACTATGCCACTCCACCCAGACACTCTACGCCACCGACCGTCTACAACACTTCAAACCACTCCACTAGGACACTTTATGCCTCCCTCCCTCTTAACCACCCTCCCAACCCCAATCAGGAATTTGTCTAATATACCACACTTTTGCCCATATACTTGCAAGCCCCCCTCCTCCAGTCACTTCTGTCATAGAATCACCTCACACGCCCACCATGCAGAAGCCTGTGCATTCCTAATAACTGCTCCTAGTTAATTGGCAGCAGATAGCCTTTTAGTATAGTACCACTCCTATGATTTCTCATGCAGCGCAACCTTTGTTGTTGCAAGGGAAGCATGTTAAGCAAAATGAAAGCTATTTGTCAATATTAGTTCAATCCTTTTCTTTTAAAGTGGTTACTGTTTTCCTTAGTTTGTAAGCTTTTGTTGATTATAAACACCTGACATACATCTACCATAGATATGCCATTTAGTTTTCTCTACAATTCCATACTTTGTTATCTAAAGTAATTATACATTTGTTTTACGTATCATTGTTTATTACTGAAAAATAAATAAAAGCTAGTGTATAGTTTTACAGCATGCATAGTCAATTTTCTTAAACTTGGGTTTGCAAAATGAAACCAAATATTTTTCACCTCTGTGGTAGCTGTAGGAAACTAGAGTATTAGTGGGGGGAAGGGGAGTGAGAACCTACCTCAATCACCCCCAGCCTCATCAGAGTGAGCCACTAAAGTCACTACATAGAACAGTAGTTCTCCATCTGGTAGCCTGGCACAAAAGACATCCTTGGCATGGCATACCCAGAAACATTTTGCTGTCACCTCTGTTTTCTGAATTCTTTTTTGCTGGCATTAGGACTGTGCACTTGCCCACTGCTAATCAGGGCTAAAGTTATTGTGCTCTCTCCCCAAACATGGAAAATTTGTCCTACCCCACACTGGCACATTTTAATTCTTTTTAAGTCCTTGGGCCCCAGGTACTAAATTAACCCAGGACCTGTACACATTATTTCTATTAGTGAGTCTGCAGCACACCTTGTGCCACCCACTAAAGCAGCACTTTAAAACAGGTCTCACACCTGCAGTGCAGTTTTATACTAACATTTTGACCTGGTGAAATAAACCTTTTTGCCAGGTTTAACCATTCCTTTTTAATATATTTAAATCACACCTAAAACAGGCCCATAGGGCAAGGTGCATGGAATTTAAAAAGGTAGGACATGTGGGCTTAAAGCTTTACTCCCAAGGCTTTTTTTTTTTTTTTTTTTTTTTTTTAAAATAGTGTGTTGCCGCTCTCCCATTGACCAACACTGGGTTACCTGATTATATTTATTAAATGTTAACTCTGGTTTGTAAGCAGATCGGAAGGTGTTTTTTACTCAAATTAATGGTTATTAAAAATCCTCTTTAAAGGGTTGTAACTCACAATGCTAAAAAATAAAAAATAAAAGCCACTCTTAGAAAGTTAGCATTTTGTCCTAAACACAAAGAGGGACTAGGAGTGCTTTAAGGTCCAGCATATAGGTTCCATGAGATGCTATGTAGTACCATAGGAATGCAGTTCCTATAGTGGAAAAGGAAGAGAATCTAGGTGAGGGGGAGGAGTGAAAGAAACTGAGGCAACAGATAGGGGGATCTGATTGCTCAGAAGCAAGAGCCCTCACACACCTAGGTGGGTGTCATGTTCCAACATTGGGCAGCTCCTGGTTGGGCTGGTGCTGCATTTCCCAACAGAAGGCTCTTTGTAAGAGGTCTGTTGAGCACGAACTCCCGATGAAGTGCAGGACGGAGGTGCTCTAGGTGTCGATTGGTGTAATGTGTATTGTGGATTAAAATTAGTTAAAGATACCCAATTAAATTTATTGGGTGGGCTCATTATGATTAATAGGCAATGGGTGGCTGAAAGCGGAGGTAGTGATACTATAGAACTCATAAAATACTGTGTAATAAAGTTTGACATGATTCTTGCCTCAAGTGTAGTTATCGATCAGTGCAAGTCTTCAGGACCAAGAAACTGAAACCTAATCCAATAGTGATTGGGTTGGGGAGGGGGGGCAGGGGAGAAGAGTAGGTATAGCCTTAGCAAGAATTACCCCAATCACATAAATCCAAATCCTCATAGTAAAGTATACCTGGGGATGTCTAAAACCTGACCTAGAAAGAGGCACACAGAAAGAAATAAAAACTAAGAAAATTACAGCAGCAATGTAGGTAAGCTATAAAGGTACATTAGGGGTATTTAATAGTCACTCCCATAATGAATACAAATGGTAGGGTAAGTTCATGCCACAGCAAAAAACATGCGCATCTGTAAGTGCACAGTAGCATGACAAACATCAAAATAAGCAGGCGACACACTTGTGAAGTGATGCAGTGACCACAACGGAATAAAATCCAGTTGGTTACTGCAGTGGTGCTTACCCAAGTTTGGTAAGCTACTGACCCATCTAGTTAAAAGGTAGAGACCACACTAGCTGTGGAAGAAAACTAAAGGACAGTGGTCAAGTTAGACCTTAAAGTCTCTTTAAATGAAAAAGTATCAGAGGGCAATGGCCAACAAAACTCAGTTTCAAGCACGCTGGTTCGGCTGTAACCTACTCCTTCTCTGCCACCATGGAGATGAACTAGTAATTGGGGTGGGGGATATTTAGACTGGAGGGAAATCAATATGTGGTTTCAGATGCCACATGAAGACTACCCCGGGAGGAGTGGGATCTAATCAAGTTAGAGTGGTGGAAAAGGCCACCGCCATGTTGGGGCTGAATCCTGGGTGGGTTTTGGGGACGGGGTGTGAAAGAAAAATAAAAGCCAGTGGCTGGTGTGAGAGTATTGCAGGGGCTGGGAGTGCTTAGCACTGTAAAAGCTGCCAAAGGAGGAGGCAGTGGATGGAAGGCTGGCTGTACAAATGCCAGCTGTGCTGTAGAGCCTTGTGGTAGGGTAGACAGTGGCATGCTGAGGTCTCCTGAAAGGGAGAACGAGCTGCCACCATTCTGAAACTGTGTAGGAGTTGCTGGTTCAAAAAGTGACCAAATGAGGCCTGATTCCTGAGGAAGATATTCAGGCAATGTCAATATAATGCCTAAAAAGAGAAAAGGCACAAAGGATTGCGGATGCCAAAAGGGGAGCAAAGTAAACCTTGAAGGCCTCTCCAAACAAAAACTTCTGATGGCAGGGCAATGTGTTCACTGGACCATGGGGGAATTACAAAAGCCTGACCATAGGTCATTAGAGGGAAGCCACCAAACTGGAGTGAGCTGTGCCTAGTCACAACAGGGTTACGTGTATGCTATAGATGGACTTTCACGGACACCCTAGGGGAAAGAAGGGAGGGTGCCATCAGTCGCCCATCTCACTCCAGGGAGTTTCATTAAGGCCAGTTAAATAGCTAGACAAATGGAAAATCCAGTTTTGTTCTCTCCTGAAAAGACCGCTTGTTCGCATGAAGCAGTGTTTCTAGAAAGGTTAACCACACATCAGGGGTACGGTTTAGGCTCAGGTAGTGGACAGTCATCCTAGTTGTGTTTGCAGCAGATCCCACTATGGTGCTCCCTGATCCTGACTTTCACTGGTCTTATGGTCATACTGATGTCACGCTTAGTGCAGGGGCAAATTATCATATGAATGCTATTTTTGTGATTCAATTGGTGGGTCTCTTTTGTATCCAGGTGAGCGTATGGTCAAGGGTTATTTCTTTGGTGGGTACAGTGAAATCACACATGCCACATGAACCTCAGGAATAGTGTCCCGTCACAGGGGATAAGTCAAAAGAGGGTTTTGTTCTAATCAGTTGGCCCTCCTTGGTCTGGTGTGAATGATAATGTCTGATGTTATTAGTTCACTTAACAACAAAGCGCAGACTAGGGATTGAAAGTAGCCTGTGTTTAAAATGTTCCCATGTTTGTGGTATTTTTCTGTATTTTATTTGAACTAGGGGTAAGCGTCTTAACACAGGTGATTATTATTTCTTCCTGCGGGCTGACCCTGTGTTCCAATAAGGCAGCTTAGTTATTGTTCCTAGCCTTATTTGCCAGGTCAACCTTGTGACAGGGATAATGCTGAGCTTCCAAGTTTAAATTACAGGTATAGCTAACTCTCAAAGTCTGCAGTGGGGGGGTCCAACTGGAACAGTTGCAGGAATTGGCCATATGGGAGGTTATCGCTCATGGATTTGGAAAGTAAGCTGTTGCAATCAGTGGTTTTCTTAAAGGTGGTGGTTGCCAGTTTCCCTGCAGCAAGTGTGTTGCAGAGGTCAAGGAATGGGAGGCTGTTTGAAATGTTCTTAGTGAACTTTAGAAAGTATATGAATGTGTTGACCCATTCATCAAAGTTCTCGCCTTCCGGGTGGTTTCTGCCAAAAGATCAGGACGTCATTGATATATCTTATCACACAGGAGGATGAATGTGTAATGATTATTGTAACAATATATTCTCATTTTAAAAGTTTGCCATGTACAGACAGCACAAAGGTGCTCCCCATAGAAGTGTCCTGGGTGTAATGGTATAGCGGTCCTCGGAATTGGAAACAAAAAGGTTTCCTTGAGGGCCAAGGCCACAAATGCCATAATGAAGTTGATCTGAATGGGGATAACAAGTCCGTGTGCTCTCGATCACCTCTAGTGTGGCATCTTGAGGGAGGTTATGTTCCACAGCTAGTATGGTTTCTGCCATCACCCAAGGTGTCAGTAGCTTATCGAACTTGGGTAAGCACCACTGCAATTTGCAGCCAATAGCCAACTGAATTTTAATTTAAGTCATGGCCACTGCATCACTTCACTTGTGCATCACCTGTTGGTTTTGAGTTTGTCGTGTTACTCTGCACTTACACAGATTATGAATGTTTTTCACAGTGGCATGTACTTATTCTACCATTTGTATTCATGAGGGGTGTGACTACTGAACACTCCACATTTACTTTTATCTCATACCTAGTGCTACCAGCTATTGTATTTATTTTGCCTGTAGCAAAGGCGTGGGGTTTGGGGCGGGGATGGGGGGGCTGTCTCTGCTTGGCGACACTCGGAGGGAACAAAGTTGAAAGTGCGAAAATTCCTCTGAAATACTTAGAGCTATAAATGTTCTGAAAGCAGCAGCACAATGTGAAATGCAGAATTGCTTCTGTACAAAAGCATCACTGTCCAAACGTCCTTATGCATTATGGCAGCATTGCATGCACGCGCCTTGACGAGTGTATTGCTTTCCAGTCAGCGACCTTTGCGTTCCACAGGTACGAATTAGACAGTGACCTGGGAAGAGGTATTCTCTTTTTGCTGCATGTTCTCAACTATTGACATTTCAATTCAGCACACACTGACCACTACGTTTTCGGCTTGAAAACTGTAAATGAGGCAGATAAAAAGGCCCTTTAATTATATTGAATGTGCCTACTGTAGCAGTTGCTTAGACAAAAGTCTTTAGACCTGGATAAGGGATATAATAGTCTGGTAAATGCTGCACGTATTCAGTTCCCACAAGAGTTTATTTTAAAAAGTTAATTAATTTAAGAGACATCGTTAATCACATTTGTGTGCTTTAATACAGTAAATAACTAAGTAACAATTGTTTGCTTAAACCTGGTTTATTTGGTGACCAGTAACATTATACAAAATGTATAGGTGCTTTAATTTAAGTGTGGCTGAGTGCGCGCAAGTTGGCTTTGTAATGTAGAAAAACAACTATAAAATAACCGTCTCCAAGAGGGCTGTGTTCCACTACTGAGTTTAACAAAGTGACGCTCTGGGGGAGGAAGGGGTTGTCTGTGTGCCCTTTTATGGATCAGATTGAACTGGATGCCTCTCTCGCACTTATTCATACATCAAAATGATAAGCGCTGCATCCCATAACAAGATAACTCCACCTCTGTGGTATTCAAGCATGACAAAACACTTCCCACACAGGATCAAAACATACACAACACTTCCAACCAAATGCCCTACACGGTGTAGCATGCTACCCATATAGGAAAGCACTTCAGGGCCCCACATAGGGGTGGTAAGCATAATAATTGTTGCAATAGAATACTACCCGTGTGCATGAGACGGGTGTCTGTGCCACCAGGTAAAATTCTGATGGTGTGCATGTATCAAGTTTACAGAAACATGCACACCATTGGTGGCATCTGTTTAATTCCATACTGGCATACTAGTGTTTAGCTTGGCGGACTACCCTGGATTGGCAGGTGGAGGGCAGAGGCTACAAGCAGATCATCTAAAAGGTGCGGGATTATTCTCATTCCCAAATTCAGCCAAACACTTGACAGCACACTGTCTACTTGTAGATGGCATGCCCCCGTGGACGAATTGATGCCATCTTTTAAGCTGAGATTAGGCAGCAGTACGGGCGCTATAACAGAACTAAAAATATGTAACATTAGTTCAGGGAGAACGGCGCAAGAAAGTTTATTTGCATGAATTACTATTCTTTTGTCCGTCATATTAGACATAATTTTGGCTTGTATTTTAAAGAGAATTTCAACTGTAAAATGTAAGTGCAAACTGTATCTGATATGTGCTGCTTGCACATGAAATGCTTCCATCAATAAATGTTACAGACCAGTGGCTGTTCCTCTGCTATGGAAGAGGAGCGTCGCCCCCTGCCAGCAACAACAGCTGCAAATTCTTTAACAACGAAATGATAATAAAGTAAGTTTTATAATTTCATTGTTAAGGGGCAAGGCACTGGGGATGACAAGCACTGAAGGGAGTGCACTGTGCACTCCCCTCAGTGCACATGTGTGTTTGCTCAGCCAGCTCAAGCCTGCCAAACACACAGGCGCACTGTGCTCTCTCTCCTGCACAGCAAAAGCAGGCCACAGGCTCCCAGTCTGCCTGGGAACGCCCATGCTGAGTGCTCCCAGCCAATCCTAATGCTGCTCTGAGCAAGGTCAAGATTGGCTGCAGGCGAGGCTGGGAGCTTGTGCCTCCCTGCTGCAGAGCAGACAGAGGCGCAGCATGGTGTTGAGGTAAGTTTTTTTTTTTTTTTTTTAATAAAATTATTAATATCCCCCAGTATGCTCTGCCCCACCCCCTGTAAGCCCCATGAGCCACAACTGTTACAGACAAGAGGCAACTTCATTGAATGCCGGTTCTTTAAAACATTGCTAAATCCAACTCAGCCCGATTCATTATGCCAGTTTGCCGTGTGTGTGTGTTTTTTTTTTCCATTATGTAGCCATTGCAAGGTAATGTCTTCAGCTGCACTCTTTCCATGGAGTCCAGGTCTGAAAGCTCATCATGGAGATGGAGCATGGGGGTAAGAAAAATGAGGACAGAGATAAGGAGTGGGAGAAGTGGAAAGGGTTTTGGAGGCATGGTGGGAAAGAAGAGAAAGATGAAGAGGAAATAAAGGCGAGAATGGAGCTAGAAAAATAAAGTAAGTTTGGGTAATCCAAGGGACAGATAGGCGACTTTGTATCTAGTCACTGGTTCAAGTAATGTTTTTGCTTTCCTTTCCATTCTGGTACTTGTAATTTTGTAATTACATTTCAAACAATAAAACTAAAAGGAAACAGCACTGGATGAGCTACTTCTCTAAGAGCAATTTTAAAATCTCCACACATCAATGCCCTTAAGTTTGGCCTTTCCTTTAACCTGGCTACATATATTCTGCAGTAGGGAAGTGTATGGTAACTGTGGAAACAAGACCGTGCGCTGACTAATGGGAGCCTACCTACAAACTCCACTGGCCCTTTGGCCAGACTCACTGCAAGTCTCCACTCTTAGCCTTACTGGCCCTACAGAAAGGCCGATGGCCCAAGAGACCCCACTCTGTTCTCTCTGCCCTACTAGGTCCATAGGCTACATTACGGACTCTTCGAGGCAAAGAGATTTACTGGTTGTGACCAAAACCATCACAATCTTGGATCAAAGCATGGAGGTCACACAAGAGACTGCCGGTAACACTAGCAATAAAGAAAATAGTTCGGGAGGACTTGTATCACCAACAAACATCCTAGTCTTGTCTGAAAAGCTCGGAGTTTGAAGCACCAGCCTTCTGTGCGCCCTCCACACAGGCGTGACATTATCCAACAGCACAGTAGCAAACAGGAAGCAACATTATTAGACTGTAAATCCATCGCACCACAATACAAAGGAACCTCATTAGAATAGTAAGAAATTTAGTGGGACACAAACTATTGCTCTTCGCGGTAATAAGACCCTTACCTTATATATATCATGGGCTTCTTGTAACAGCAGGAAGCTGTGATTGCAGTGCTTAAGTGCATCTTGGCATACTATGCAAGCTAAGTCTCCGTCATCCTTACAGAAGAAAATCAGTTTCTCATCGTGGGCCTTGCACAAACCCTTGTTGTTCCTCACCGGGCTTCGTACTGAGAATTCTCCCCTCACTTTCTTCACCAGGTTGGCCAGCGTCAAGCTAGCAGTGTATCCACCTCGCAAGAACTCTGTTCTACAGAATGGACATGAGACGTACAGTTTGCGGCCGCAGACACGGTCAATACAGGTTCTACAGAAGGGGTGCCCACACGGTAGAATCACTGGTCTTTCAAATAGCTCCAGGCAAACTGAGCAAGTCAGCTCATCTGTGAGGTCTCCAGTGGCTGCAACAAGAAACAAACATGCGTGAAAGGAAAGGAGTGGCAAAACAAGTACACACCACTGAATACAGTACTCCTAGAAAGTTTTAATTACATAAAGTCATGATCCAGATTAAAATGTTCTTCGGAAAAGAGAAAGAGGAGACTGACGCAGAAATGGATGTAAACTTTAAAATTGTATTTTAGGGGACACCAAGGTAGAGACTTGGAAGGGATTTTATATGAATGAGGCTTATTAAGCATTAAGACTAAAGGCACTTTGCAGTAACAATTGAACGGATATCTGAAATGTTGATCTGTATAGTTTGTAAGGATGTTGTCTGAAGAGCTTGCAGTTGGGGTAAAGCAGGCTGCAAGGAGAACGGCTTCAATGAGTTCTTCCTGCGGTTAAGTGGCGATCGTATCATTTTACGCATTAAAACACATCACCTGTCACCAAGCCTTAACAGTAGGTAATTCCAAAAGCACGTGACAACTATACATTTCACAATGCCATTTAAGAAAAGCCACCATCATCATCTGTATGTTAAAAGTACACTAAATAAATAGCTCATAGAATCCCTTTAGAAGCAATAGTAAATTAAATATTTCATGCAAGTTGCTCTCACATCAACTGGGAAAACTCTGACCACCCCTTCTTACAAAACTGCTTAAGCTTAGTGATGTTTGAGAGCATTAGTTTATCCACAGCTATTAAGGTCCTGTCACAGCATCTCAAGTGTGTTGAGGTCTCAACTGTAATTTGGCCACTCCAAAATGGGGATTTATTTTTTAGCCATTCAGACATATTTACTGCCATAGGTTTCCAGCGGTCTTGTGATCTAGCCAGGTGGTATTGTGCAAACCTAATCTGTGGAGCCAATCTTCTGGAGAAAACTGAATTTCTACTGGTTATCCTTGCACGAAAGAAACAATTGTTCAGTCTTCTCCTAATGGGGGAATCATGACCTTAGTGTACTGAATTGACAAATGCCTGTAGACCCCTAGATAGATCTTTGGGTTTCTCTTTTCACGAGAAGGACCTAGGGATGAGGCACGGGAAGGAAGGACACGTGTGCCGGTTTCCTCCATCCCCAGGACTCGGTCTTATTACAGGAGGTGGTGCTGGTGCTGATGCTTCTGTAATACAAATAGTGCAGCACCACATACAGTGCCGGTGCCACCGAAGAGGGAGCTTCCTCGTTTTCATGAAGGTGAGACCACATGTACGAGGAAAACATTACCAGTATGCTGTATTATGGACATGGGCAAAAAGGTAGTGTGTGTGTTTTTTGTGGAAGACATGAGCATGAACACTGGTCATGGTTGGCTTTATGGAGATGGATGTAAACAACACAAAGTGTGGCTATAGTGACAATGACATGGAGGATGAGATGTGGAAAGCAAGAATGGCGATTATGTATTGGAGACAAAGCGGAAATGGTGAGGCCCAAGACCAGAAATAGCAAACGGTAACATACTATGGAAATCGTTTTGAAGCATTATAGATGGACAGCACAGATCACAGATTAACAGCAGTGGAAGTGAAGAGGTAGGCAGGGTGGTGTAGCAAAGCCTGCGGTACAGTTGGCCCCAGGTATAAGCTTGATTGTCAGTGTTGAGGGAATTAGAGATCAGTGTTTAAGAGTAGGGAGCATAGAATAGACATAGCAGGTGAAGACATGCCGTGGATTTTAAGGGGGGTAGGGAATTAAAACCTATAGTGCCTGACAAGGAAGTGGATTCAGTGGGCTGTAAAAAGCTATTGACAGTTTGTTGTCACAACGGTAGGCGGAGATAATAGGAGGCATAGATAAAAAGCATACTGGTGAGGTAAGACGAAAAGGAAGAGGGCAGGGTAAGCAATTAAAGAGAATGAGGTTGACAGTGTGGTAAATTTAAAAAAAGTTGAAATATGGGCCTTGCCATGCCACTTCGGGTGAATCTATCAAACAAAAAAAAGTGAAGAGGGGAATTTTGTTTTGTTAGGCAGGAATTACAAAATATAAAAAGAATGCAGCCAGTAGATAGGGGGCAGCTACTTCAATGAAGGTGGAGAGATTAAGTCACCTGCTGTGGGGGGAGGGGTGCAGTGGCGGGCGGCAGCTTTAGGAGGGAGGGGGGTGGGCAGGAGACACAGACACGCACGCACATCCATTAACAACACTCATACCATTCAAACATGCACGCACCAAACATTCATTTTAAAAGATCGCACACACATTAACAACATAACACTCAAACATGCACGCGCGCACCAAACATTCAATTTAAAACCTCATACACACACACCTTCAGCCTCAGAGGTCCCAGAAGGGTTGGGACTGCTGTCTTCCCTCACTGGCTAACCTTAGGTCAGCCAATGAGGGAAGGCAGCAGTCCCAGCCTCCTCAGAATGGGACGGGGGTCAGTGAGACTGCTGACCCCACCCCATTCTGTGACGAAGTGTCACTGATTGAGACTCGCCCTGGGCACTTCAGGGCCTAAACTGAAGCGCCCAGTGTAGGAGGCTGGCCTGGTTTGTAGTGGTACCAAGGGGTACTTACACTCTGCACCAGGTCCAGTTATCCCTTATTAGTGTAGAAGAGGTGTCTAGCAGCTTAGGCTGAACTACTAGGAGACATGTAAAGCTCCTACTATACCACTGGTGTCACATGCACAATATCACAAGAAAACACAATACACAGATATACTAAAAATAAAGGCACTTTATTTTTATGACAATATGGCAAAAGTATCTCAGTGAGTACCCTCAGTATGAGGATGCCAAATATACACAAGATATATGTACACAATACCAAAATTATGCAGTAATAGCAATAGAAAGCAATGCAAGCAATGTACAGTCACAATAGATTGCAATGAGAGCACATAGGTATAGGGGCAACACAAATCATATACTCCAAAAGTGGAATGCGAATAACGTATGGACCCCAAATCTATGTGAGCCTGTAGAGGGTCGCTGGGACTGTAAGAAAACAGTGAGGGTTAGAAAAATAGCCCACCCCAAGACCCTGAAAAGTGGGTGCAAAGTGCACCTAAGTTCCCCCAGAGAGCACAGAAGTCGTGATAGGGGAATTCTGCAAGGAAGACCAACACCAGCAATGCAACAACGATGGATTTCCAGACGAGAGTACCTGTGGAACAAGGGGACCAAGTCCAAGAGTCACGATCAAGTCGGGAGTGGGCAGATGCCCAGGAAATGCCAGCTGAGGGTGCAAAGAAGCTGCCACTGGATGGTAGAAGCTGTGGATTCTGCAAGAACGAAGAGGACTAGGAACTTCCCCTTTGGAGGATGGAAGTCCCACGTCGTGAAGAATCTTGCAGAGGTGTTTCCGTGCAGAAAGACCGCAAACAAGCCTTGCTAGCTTCAAGGGTCGCGGTTAGGGTTTTTGGATGCTGCTGTGGCCCAGGAGGGACCAGGATGTCGCAAATTGCGCGAGGAGACAGAGGGGGTGCCCAGCAAGACAAGAAGCCCACTCAGAAGCAGGCAGCACCCGAAAGAAGTGCCAGAACAGGCACTATGAAGAAGAGTGAACCGGAGCTCACCCGAAGTCACAAAAGAAGGTCCCACGATGCCGAAGGACAACTCAGGAGGTTGTGCACTGCAGGTTAGAGTGTCGTGCTTGGCTGTGCACAAAGGAAATCCTGGAAGAGTGCACAGGAGCCGGAGCAGCTGCAAATCACGCGGTATATAGCAATGCAGTCTAACGTGGGGAGGCAAGGACTTACCTCCACCAAACTTGGACTGAAGAGTCACTGGACTGTGGGAGTCACTTGGACAGAGTTGCTGAGTTCCAGGGACCACGCTTGTCGTGCTGAGAGGGGACCCAGAGGACCGGTGATGCAGTCTTTTGGTGCCTTCGGTTGCAGGGGGAAGATTCCGTCGACCCACGGGAGATTTCTTCGGAGCTTCTAGTGCAGAGAGGAGGCAGACTACCCCCACAGCATGCACCACCAGGAAAGCAGTCGAGAAGGCGGCTGGATCAGCGTTACAAGGTTGCAGTAGTCGTCTCTGCTACTTTGTTGCGGTTTTGCAGGCATCCAGAGCAGTCAGCGGTCGATTCCTTGGCAGAAGGTGAAGAGAGATGCAGAGGAACTCTGATGAGCTCTTGCATTCGTTATCTAAAGAATTCCCCAAAGCAGACACCCTAAATAGCCAGAAAAGGAGGTTTGGCTACTTAGGAAGGAGGATAGGCTAGCAACACAGGTAAGAGCCTATCAGAAGGAGTCCGACGTCACCTGCTGGCACTGGCCACTCAGAGCAGTCCAGTGTGCCAGCAGCACCTCTGTTTCCAAGACGGCAGAGGTCTGGAGCACACTGGGAGCAGCTCTGGGCACCTCCCAGGGGAGGTGCAGGTCAGGGAGTGGTCACTCCCCTTTGTCCAGTTTCACGCCAGAGCAGGGCTGGGGGATCCCTGAACCGGTGTAGACTGGCTTATGCAGAGATGGGCACCATCTGTGCCCATCAAAGCATTTCCAGAGGCTGGGGGAGGCTACTCCTCCCCAGCCCCTACACCTTTTTCCAAAGGGAGAGGGTGTAACACCCTCTCTCTGTGGAAGTCCTTTGTTCTGCCTTCCTGGGCCAAGCCTGCCTGGACCCCAGGAGGGCAGAAACCTGTCTGAGGGGTTGGCAGCAGCAGCAGCTGCAGTGAAACCCCGGGAAAGGTAGTTTGGCGGTACCCGGGTCTCTGCTAGAGACTCGGGGGATCATGGAATTGTCTCCCCAATGCCAGAATGGCATTGGGGTGACAGTTCCATGATCTTAGACATGTTACATGGCCATGTGCGGAGTTACCATTGTGACGCTGTACATAGGTAGTGACCTATGTGCAGTGCACGCGTGTAATGGTGTCCCGCACTCACAAAGTCCGGGGAATTTGCCCTGAACTATGTGGGGGCACCTTAGCTAGTGCCAGGGTGCCCACACACTAAGTAACTTTGCACCTAACCTTTACCAGGTAAAGGTTAGACATATAGATGACTTATAAGTTACTTAAGTGCAGTGTAAAATGGCTGTGAAATAACGTGGACGTTATTTCACTCAGGCTGCAGTGGCAGGCCTGTGTAAGAATTGTCAGAGCTCCCTATGGGTGGCAAAAGAATTGCTGCAGCCCATAGGGATCTCCTGGAACCCCAATACCCTGGGTACCTCAGTACCATATACTTGGGAATTATAAGGGTGTTCCAGTAAGCCAATGTAAATTGGTAAATTGGTCACTAGCCTGTTAGTGACAATTTAGAAAGAAATGAGAGCATAACCACTGAGGTTCTGATTAGCAGAGCCTCAGTGAGACAGTTAGTCACTACACAGGTAACACATTCAGGCACACTTATGAGCACTGGGGCCCTGGTGAACAGGGTCCCAGTGACACATACGACTAAAACAACAAATACAGTGAAAAATGGGGGTAACATGCCAGGCAAGATGGTACTTTCCTACGGTCACTAGCCGGTTAGTGACAATTTGTAAAGAGAGAGCATAACCACTGAGGTTCTGGTTAGCAGAGCCTCAGTGAGACAGTTAGGCATCACACAGGGAACACATATATATAGGCCACAAACTTATGAGCACTGGGGTCCTGACTAGCAGGGTCCCAGTGACACATAAACATAGGGTTTTCACTATGAGCACTGGACCCTGGCTGGCAGGCTCCCAGTGAGACAGTGAAAACACCCTGACATACACTCACAAACAGGCCAAAAGTGGGGGTAACAAGGCTAGAAAGAGGCTACTTTCTCACACCCAGGGAGAGTGTCAATTGGCGACGCTTACCTCATCACCCAGGGGAGGGCCTCGAGGCACCTTTGCTGAGCCGAGGAGGTCACGCCCATAGGAGCTGTGACCTCCTCAGTCCAGCAAAGCTCAGCTCAGGCAGCCAGGAGTCTGCGCAAATCACGCATGTCTGCTCCTGGCTGCCTGAGCTGAAAATGGAGTGTCTGTCAGGCTGACAGACACTCTTCATGAGGGGGTAAAAGGTGTGGGGGGGGAGGCCCACCCCTCCGTCATAAAGGACAGGCCGCCACTGGAGGGGTGTATGGACCAAGAGGCACGTAAGACACGGGAATGGAGATTCAAGGAGAGGTTCAGTAAGAGTTTGCAGAGGTAGCACAACATCTGAAGTCTGGTTGAACATCCAGAAGGGGTGAGGGACAAATTACTTAAGAGGGAGTGGGGGTAGAATGTGAATGACAGGCCCTTTTGCATCACTGGCATTTACCTAATCAGACACCGGTGCCTTAGAGTGGTTCCCAAAAGAATTCAGTGAGTATAGCCATTTTCACTATTTGTCATGGACAGAAGGAAGTTTAGCTAGTGATTTAATTGCCCTGGGGAGATATTGGTGCACTATGCACTCCCTAACCCGGCCAATGGCACCATCTATTTTGGGAAAGATGGCAAAATGTGATATGAAGTTCACATTTTGCTTATCTCTTGTCCACCCGAGTAATTTCTATTAAGAGTGGCATTATATGTAGATAAAGTGTTGCCCATTGGGAAGTTCAATTTCACGTTCCTTCCTTGAGTTAATGTACCTGGTTTCATCAATGGGCTTTCACTGAGCAAATATTTATGCTAATGTGATATTTTGTGGACTTCCGTTTTGTAGGATGACTAGGTTTGGGCGAATAATGAATTTCTGCTGCAGTTTCAGGATACTATGTCACTGTCGGCAGTGCCTATGGCTCTCAAAACTAGAGAAATCAGCCAAGTCCCAACATATTTTGGAACAGAGTTGGACACTAAAACTGGAAGCAAGGTTGCCGGCACAGAAGGTACAGGATTTACTGCAAGTGCTGGACTAGGCGTTAAAGAAAAAAAAAAAGTTTCTAGATAGGGAAAGTGCAAATGTTGGGACAAATGAATGCTGCTTTTATAGAAGGTTAGGATTTCCCATGGCAGCAGCACTGTTGCTGCAACAAAAAGTACACTTGGGTGTGGCAATAAGATGATTTCAGAATGTGTATACCATTTTTGAAGCACTGTAATGGAGTCACAATGTTGATGGATGACAAAACGCTTTGGAAGGTGTAAATCTGTTCAGATGCTGCAAGTGCAAGACGTTTTGGGACTGAAGACACCAGATGTGGCTGGACAGGGGAGCAGTATTGCTTTTGTGGAGTTTTTTTTTTTTACCATTAGTAGTAGTGGTGGTGGTGAGGGGCAAAATGTTGGCAAATGGCAGGACAGCGATTAATGTTGACAACCAGGTTGCTGTGGCACTATTAAATTGCCAAGAAGTCAATGATGAGTGTTAAGATTGCTGCAGGTTTTCATGTTTGAATTTCAATTTAATGCTTAGCAGGGGTGTGACAAGCCACTGAAGTGTGTGTTGGGGGACCGAGGGGGGGGCAACCCTTCAGGACCCCGATACCAGCCATTTGCTGGGGCACCATTCTATCAAAGGTCAATAAATGTTTGTTAGATTTCAAGTATAGGGTACCCTTTTCATATTCTGTTGGGGGCCCTGTCATTATGCATTCCCCACTAATGCTTAGTGCTAGACATGCCAGGTGTTGAAAATAGCCTTGCAGATGCTTTGCCTTGTTCACAGTGGCAGCAGGTCCATGGTTTACTGATTGTTGCAGTGGTAAAGAAGATACAGATGTCAAAAGGAGCTACGGGCACTAAGGGAGTGAGGGCTTTTAAAGTAAATAGGAAATTCCTTGACTGCGTCAGCCAAGCAGTGTTAGAGAAAAGTTCGGTATGAGTTTTCCAGCAGTAGGACAGTGAGAAATGAATGCATTTTTGGCAAACTGACTTAGTACATTTATTAGGCTGCAGATTTATGCCGTCTTCTCAGCAGAAACCAGGGCAGGAAACTTGCAGAAATTAAGTTTTGATAGGAAATGTTTCTGAGACGCTGATACAGCAGTTGAGAAGGTGGGAGTAGAATGGTAGCAGATGGGGCTAAAGATATTGGGGAGAAAGAAGAAGTAAGAGACATCTAAGGATATGCTGACTGATCTAGGAGCACTATGGGAAGTGTGTTCGACAGATGGCTGCTGCAGCAATTCAATGTACAGCTGTTCTTTGGGGGCTTTCAGAATGTTAGAACTGAAAAGTAAAGTAAATAGGCTTAGGAGTCTGCTCAGGAAAGAGGTACAAGTGAAAGAAGATAAAGTAATGCTCTTGCTTCAAAAGGCTGAACTGCAGGGACTATTAGGTGCTGGGGCGAAATGACCTGGTATAGTTATGCGGTCTGGGTTTAAATTAGAACATGAAGAGCAATTTATGGCAAATTAGGAGTCTGGGCTGCACATAATGCAGGTAAAGAAAAGAGCTTGGAGAAAGGCAAGGAAGCCAGGGATAAGAGAAAGATGGTAAACAAATGAATAGGTTTTTGTCTAATGGAAGATACCGGAAGATCTCACAAGGTGGGCATAACATGTTACTGGCAGATGAGGTTAAAATGGTATTCATTACCTATGAAGGGTAGCTGAAGGAATTGGAGGATGTGATTAGTTTGTAAAAGGTCAGTGCCGGGGACCTAAGTTTTGCTCAGAAGTGCACAGCCGTGCTATCCAATAAATGATGCCAAATACCCAGGCTCTTATTGTGATTCCACCTTATGCCTCATCCACCACAAGACTCTCTCCGCCCCTTTATTTCACTCCCTAACGTTCTTTTTAATCAACACTTTTTCTTTATCACTGTTTTTCCGTCTCTCTACCTTTCGACTTTTGCTCTCTTGCTCTAGGCCAAAGTCTGAGGAAAAATATATGCTTGTCCCCAAAAAGAAGTTCCAATGGGTCCCACCTGCAACCACTAGCTCAAATTAGGCACAGACTGTAAAACACCCTTGTGAGGGAACTAAGGGAGAAGCTATGGTGCACAAGGTGATGGATGAACTGTTTTTAAATAGGTTGCAATCACAGAGGTTAAATGGGAGGGGCGGGGCAAAACGAAAAACAGAATATGATTTCTCTGGTGGCAGGAATAAAGAAATGCATTTGTAAAAGCAGAAGCGGGCTGGGGTATCACGAGTTAAATTATGCCAGGTTTTGGGAGGAGAGGGAAGGGGGGGGCAGCGGTGAAGTAATGGATGGAATATGGTGGGTGGTAAGAAAGGTGAAGTAAAGAACATCTTAGAAGCCCAATATTACCCCCGTCGTCCAAACTAAGGGAGGCAGCAGTTGACGACGCTGACAGATTTCTATACAAACTCAAGTAGAGGACGAGTGCTCTTTTCTGCAACTAATGCAGCCCATGACAAAAAAAAACACAAATACTTAGATTACGATTAAACCGAGTTAAACAAAATTAGCAAATCGGGATTGCGAGAAAATTCGCACCTCACCCACACACCTTATAACTGTGAGCGAAAAGGCAAGAGGTACCACAAAACTAGAAACGTAACATAAGTTGCAGAGAGTAAAGGCGAGCGAGTAAGCACAAATTTCAGAGAGCTCAAATTAGTATTAACTATAATTAAAAGCAGAATCGTAGCCCCGTTAAACGTTCAAATGCAATAAAGTGTTTTAAACAAGGGAGGGTATACTTGTCTGACCCGAAGGAAAACGGCTGGAGAATTGGCAACTATGTTGGGAGCTTTGAAGTTGCAAAGAGGAAAGCTCATGTGTTCTGTGAAAACTGGAATAACGAGTAAAGAAAGAGGCAGCAAACACGTGGGGTTGGGAAATAAAAAAAAAGGTATCAGTGAGAACAGTAGAAACACCCAAAAATTAAGTAGGTGGCAGCGGAAACCGAAGGTGGCAAGAAACAGTCCCAAGAAAAAAACTATACCATAATGCTTTAGACCTTTTTATAAACACCCTCAACCCGTTTTGCCCCATTCAGTTACTGCTATGGCCAATTAAGTACACCCAAAAAAATATAACGGTCCCACTTACTACCAAACCTACTGCACCATTTAAAACCCCTCATGAATCGGCAAGTTACTCTAAACTTCCTTAAAACGGCCAAGAACACAAATGCGGAACCCACGGAGAGACTTACTTATTCATACGTTTTTATGTAGTGCGGCCTTAGCCAGATGCGTTGGAGCGCTTTACTCTAGAGCGAAGAACAGCCTCACATGAGAAATTCAGAATAGCAGGTTAGTTGGTCACAATAATTATGGCCACCACCGTTACTCATGGTAAGAGTTGCATGTTCATTACAGAATGAGACAATTTGAAGCTATCTATTCGCGTTAAATAAATGTTACCCATTTAGAGGTGAAGCCGGTCGTACTAGTTCATGAGGGAAACATTTAAAAGTCAGAATCACGCCTTTAAGTGTTTGTTATTGCATTTATATTTATACAGCGCTTACTATACTTGACAAGGCGTCGAAAGTATGAGGGCGTATGCAAAGTGGGAGCCTGGTGGGTTCCCCGTGTTCTTCTTAGCTCTGATGTTCTTACCCGTTTCTGTAGACTCAACACGGGACAGATCAAGGGAGTCCATGGAACAAAAGCGCACTGAGTTCAACGCAAGAAAGATAAAGCGTGCAAGTAAAAAAGAACTGCGATACAGCAGTTAACAAAGAATGCACGGACTCACTGCAGCACCATTAGCAAAAGGTGCAGCGCGCTTTTCTTATCAGTTTAAAGGGCGCAGGTGATGGGAATTACGTGCCCGCGTGAAAAGAAGCCCTACTAATGAAATACGCCGGAAAGAAGCCCGAGTGCCCTTAGGAAAAAAGACAAAGCAGGAAATGATGACGACTACCCGCATGGACGTAATTTAAGTACCGCCATCGCTCGCACCTGCGACCCCCTGGCCTCAGAAGTGGCAACATCAGTGCCAAGAGTATACAAGGGCAGCCCGTTCTTGTGGACATTGCTTGGGGCTCCACTGCCTTGTTTTCAATCAGATTTTTTTATTACACAAATAGTGAATAATACATTGTTCACTATTAGTGTAATGAAAATGGAGTACTGTTAGCTGGAATATGATCCTCCTTGGTAACTGAAGTAAGTAAAAAAACTCTTTTGAGTGTATTTTGTGTGCATGCTTGCGAGTGAGAGTGTGCTTATTTAAAAGAGAGTGTGTGTATGAGTGAATATGTGTTTGTGTAAGCATATGTGTGTGTGAGTAAAAGTAAACATGAAATAGCGTATGATGTCACTTCCGGTATCAGTAGCATTTTGGTGAATCCATGACTACCCGCAAAAGAGTAGACTTGCAAAAAGAAAAGTTTAAACTGTGCTTACCCCCAACTCGTCGCACACCTACATGGGGCATTGACGGGTGAGACACATTGTATTTTTTCTGTTCGAAAGTTTAATTGAGTTTTATAAAAAGAAAAACATACTCTCATAATAGGTGCAATGCGGGATTCTCGTGCATGCTTTTGTAACATCTTGTAACCAAACATACATAAGAAACGAAAGTTTGATGGTCCTTTCAGTGATAAAAGGGATCGGGAGAAATACAAAAAGAAGGGCGAGCCAAACAGTATTTAGGATTAGGAAGGCGTTGAATGCGCCCGAGTGGTTTTATAATTTTATGTCAAGACCAGAGGCTCCTATTATGCTTATTTTTCTTGCTTTATTTTAAACAACAGCCCCAGTCAAGTGAAAAAAACACAAATCCCAAGAGGCCACAGAAGTCCTCGGCCAATGGGAACAACATAAGAAACACAATGAACCAATCAATGTATGGCACAGTTAATATATACCTATCTAGATTGCAAGCAGTCCTCTTTTCTTGCTGCTTGCTGTCAAGATAAGTATATATTTTTCTGTGTCCTCTTCTATACTAATGGTTTATGATACTTTACAAGGTTAAACTGAATTCATAATCTGTGTTAATCTGTTTTTTTCTTTGTATTTCTTTTGAGTTGAATTCACTTATTTTTTTACATCGAACTACAGCGTTTTCTCTCCTCCCCCTGCCTGCCCGTTACCGTTGGTGTCTCCCGCTGTGCCCACTGCATTTCTCCTTTGCACTGATGTTCAAAGGCCTCCTTTTTCCCCAGGAAAGCTTTCTTCGTCGTGCGCTATTCTTTGGTGGCAGTTCCTGTCCAACACTGCTCATATTTCAGCCGGTTTCTCAACAGCTAACATCCCTGCTTTGTCTAGCCAAGGCTTCGCTTGCGTTTTGCAGCGTCGCTCAGCTTCAATTTCCAGATTTTCCAAACTGGAGCGGCCTCTCATCTTGAACACGCCTGTTGCCCTTGTCCCTCCTCCTATTCCCACCCTCTCACAGGTTAATCCTTTGTGAGCTGCTTTTTCTCTCCTTGTTATATTGTTTTATATTTTATTTAAGAACATGGAGTTTTCCAATGTTTTTCAAATGCAAAACAATGACAGTGAAGAAGAATTTAAAAACAATTTAAATGATTTAATTCAATCCTCAGTGGCTAAAGCAGTTTCAGCAATTATGAACAGGGTCTCTAAGAATTTAGAAAATTCTGTTTTATCCCTTACTATCTGCGGGGCAAGGCAGAAAGCGAAAAGCCACGGTGGCTTCCCATAGTCAGCAACCAGTTAACAAATCTGCACTTATGGAAGGTGAATCTAACTCACATGAGACACAGGCCTCCGTCTAAGGAGGGGAACGCTCCAGGAGCAAAAAGTAAAAGGAAAATTAAGCACCTTGACAACAGTGCACAAAAGCTTGTGATTTCATCCATTCAAGATACTGACGACGATATTACTGACCCTGATTCAGACAATACTTATGATGAGGATTTAGAAGACTCAGATTTTTGGTCTGGTCCACTCCCTAAAAAACAAAATTCTGGTTCTTACAGTGATCCTCCGGAACCCAAATCGATTTTGGACTCGGAGGGTAATCCTATGTTTAACCCGAAGCTCATTCATCATCCTAAATCCACAGAGTGGTTTCCTTCACAATATGAAGGAGATTATATTTCAGCTAAATTACGTATGCCCTTGGATGAACAAACAAGAGCAAAATTGAAGGCCGAAGGTTCAAGACCCTCCTTACCGCTTCATTTTACCACCACTCCTTCCATTGATACCTCTATGCTGACTTTCTTCATGAAATTTGGCAAAGATCCACGCAAAGGGGTTGACAGGGCGTGGTCTTTGCGCCAGGACAAAATGTTGGATATAGTGGGTCATTTGGCTCAAATTATTGACTTGGTGGAAACTGCTAGACTTGACAATCTTGCTATTGATCTGGAAGAATTGTCTCTATGGGTTCAAAGGGCCTTCTGTCTTCTGGGCAGTGTCAATTCGGCTATGACGCATGAGAGGCGAAAAGGTTTACTTCTCAAACTCGACCCTAAATTGTCAAACCTGGCATCGATGGATCCGGGCATCAAGGCAGATGGTTTGTTGTTTGGAGACTCCTTTATTAAGGAGCTAAGCAAATACATTCCAAATTTAGTTTCCTTGTATAAAGCTCAGCAATCTTTAAAGAAGGTTTTTTCCAATCGTGTTTTTGCCAGGGCTGGTAGAGGAAGGAGTCGCTTACTGGCCGCAACCTGAGATCCCGGGGTTTCAGAGGCTCCTATAATTAATCAACCCAAGAATTCCACCCCCTATTTTATCCCCAAAGGTCAAGAGGCTTCATAGGAAGGAATCTACGTTTCCACAGGTCCTCTCAACTAGCAAGTAAGTGTACCTTCTGGCCATCTTTTTGTAGGGGGTCATCTAAAATTTTTCCTCCACAGGTGGGAATCCATAAGTTCAGATCAATGGGTACTAAATACGGCTCAGTGTTATTCTGTCGAGCTTTCCGATACTCCTTTTCAAACACGTCTTCCTCATCTGCTAAAATTTTCTGCAGAAATGACTTTTCTGGTATCTTAGGAAGTTCAATCCTTTCTTCAAAAGCATGTGATTCAACGCACTTCCCCTCATCCTTTAGGCTTTTAAAGTTCTATCTTTTTGGTTCACAAGAAAAACAAAAAGATAATACCTGTCATAAAAGTCAGGGACTTCAACCAATTTGTGGTATATCGACATTACAAAATGGAGATCATCTTACATCTCAGAGATGCTGTAGGAAAGTACCATCTTGCCTGGCATGTTACCCCCATTTTTCACTGTATATATGTTGTTTTAGTTGTATGTGTCACTGGGACCCTGTTCACCAGGGCCCCAGTGCTCATAAGTGTGCCTGAATGTGTTACCTGTGTAGTGACTAACTGTCTCACTGAGGCTCTGCTAATCAGAACCTCATTGGTTATGCTCTCTCATTTCTTTCAAATTGTCACTAACAGGCTAGTGACCAATTTTACCAATTTACATTGGCTTTCTGGAACACCCTTATAATTCCCTAGTATATGGTACTGAGGTACCCAGGGTATTGGGGTTCCAGGAGATCCCTATGGGCTGCAGCATTTCTTTTGCCACCCATAGGGAGCTCTGACAATTCTTACACAGGCCTGCCACTGCAGCCTGAGTGAAATAACGTCCACGTTATTTCACAGCCATTTTACACTGCACTTAAGTAACTTATAAGTCACCTATATGTCTAACCTTTACCTGGTAAAGGTTAGGTGCAAAGTTACTTAGTGTGAGGGCACCCTGGCACTAGCCAAGGTGCCCCCACATTGTTCAGAGCCAATTCCCTGAACTTTGTGAGTGCGGGGACACCATTACACGCGTGCACTACATATAGGTCACTACCTATATGTAGCTTCACAATGGTAACTCCGAATATGGCCATGTAACATGTCTATGATCATGGAATTGCCCCCTCTATACCATCCTGGCATAGTTGGCACAATCCCATGATCCCAGTGGTCTGTAGCACAGACCCTGGTACTGCCAAACTGCCCTTCCTGGGGTTTCACTGCAGCTGCTGCTGCTGCCAACCCCTCAGACAGGCATCTGCCCTCCTGGGGTCCAGCCAGGCCTGGCCCAGGATGGCAGAACAAAGAACTTCCTCTGAGAGAGGGTGTTACACCCTCTCCCTTTGGAAAATGGTGTGAAGGCAGGGGAGGAGTAGCCTCCCCCAGCCTCTGGAAATGCTTTGTTGGGCACAGATGTGCCCAATTCTGCATAAGCCAGTCTACACCGGTTCAGGGGACCCCTTAGCCCTGCTCTGGCGCGAAACTGGACAAAGGAAAGGGGAGTGACCACTCCCCTGACCTGCACCTCCCCTGGGAGGTGTCCAGAGCTCCTCCAGTGTGCTCCAGACCTCGGCCATCTTGGAAACAGAGGTGCTGCTGGCACACTGGACTGCTCTGAGTGGCCAGTGCCACCAGGTGATGTCAGAGACTCCTTCTGATAGGCTCCTTCAGGTGTTAGTAGCCTATCCTCTCTCCTAAGTAGCCAAACCCTCTTTTCTGGCTATTTAGGGTCTCTGTCTCTGGGGAAACTTTAGATAACGAATGCAAGAGCTCATCCGAGTTCCTCTGCATCTCTCTCTTCACCTTCTGCCAAGGAATCGACTGCTGACCGCGCTGGAAGCCTGCAAACCTGCAACATAGTAGCAAAGACGACTACTGCAACTCTGTAACGCTGATCCTGCCGCCTTCTCGACTGTTTTCCTGCTTGTGCATGCTGTGGGGGTAGTCTGCCTCCTCTCTGCACCAGAAGCTCCGAAGAAATCTCCTGTGGGTCGACGGAATCTTCCCCCTGCAACCGCAGGCACCAAAAAGCTGCATTACCGGTCCCTTGGGTCTCCTCTCAGCACGACGAGCGAGGTCCCTCGAATCCAGCGACTCTGTCCAAGTGACCCCCACAGTCCAGTGACTCTTCAGTCCAAGTTTGGTGGAGGTAAGTCCTTGCCTCACCTCGCTGGGCTGCATTGCTGGGAACCGCGACTTTTGCAGCTACTCCGGCCCCTGTGCACTTCCAGCGGAAATCCTTTGTGCACAGCCAAGCCTGGGTCCATGGCACTCTAACCTGCATTGCACGACTTTCTAAATTGGTCTCCGGCGACGTGGGACTCCTTTGTGTAACTTCGGGTGAGCACCATTTCACGCATCCTTTTAGTGCCTGTTTCTGGCACTTCTCCGGGTGCTACCTGCTGCTGAGAGGACTCCTTGTCTTGCTCGACGTCCCCTCTCTCTCCTGGTCCAATTTGCGACCTCCTGGCCCCTCCAGGGCCACAGCAGCGTCCAAAAACGCTAACCGCACGATTTGCAGCTAGCAAGGCTTGTTGGCGTTCTTTTGGCGGGAAAACACTTCTGCACGACTCTCCACGGCGAGTGGGATCCGTCCGCCAAAGGGGAAGTCTCTAGCCCTTTTCGTTCCTGCAGAAACCTCAGCTTCTTCTGTCCAGTAGAAGCTTCTTTGCATCCACAGCTGGCATTTCCTGGGCATATGCCCATCTCCGACTTGCTTGTGACTTTTGGACTTGGTCCCCTTGTTCCACAGGTACCCTAGATTGGAAATCCACAGCTGTTGCATTGTTGGTTTGTGTCTTTCCTGCATTATTCCTCTAACACGACTTCTTTGTCCTTAGGGGAACTTTAGTGCACTTTGCACTCACTTTTCAGGGTCTTGGGGAGGGTTATTTTTCTAACTCTCACTATTTTCTAATAGTCCCAGCGACCCTCTACAAGGTCACATAGGTTTGGGGTCCATTCGTGGTTCGCATTCCACTTTTGGAGTATATGGTTTGTGTTGCCCCTATCCCTATGTTTCCCCATTGCATCCTATTGTAACTATAAATTGTTTGCACTGTTTTCTAAGACTATACTGCATATTTTTGGTATTGTGTATATATATCTTGTGTATATTTCCTATCCTCTCACTGAGGGTACACTCTAAGATACTTTGGCATATTGTCATAAAAATAAAGTACCTTTATTTTTAGTATAACTGTGTATTGTGTTTTCTTATGATATTGTGCAAGTGACACTTGTGGTACTGTAGTAGCTTCACACGTCTCCTAGTTCAGCCTAAGCTGCTCTGCTAAGCTACCATTATCTATCAGCCTAAGCTGCTAGACACCCTATACACTAATAAGGGATAACTGGGCCTGGTGCAAGGTGCAAGTACCCCTTGGTACTCACTACAAGCCAGTCCAGCCTCCTACATTGGTTGTGCAGCGGTGGGATAAGTGCTTTGAGACTACTTACCACTCTTGTCATTGTACTTTTCATAAGAGAAAAATGTACAAAACAAGGTCAGTGTATATACACATAGCCAAAAAGTTTTGCATTTCCTCTTTTCACTCTTTTCTAAGTGCTGAAAAGTACTTCTAAACTTTCAAAAAGTTCTTAAAAGTTTAAAAAGTTTTTTTTTTTTTTTCTGTCTTTCTAAAAAGTTCTGAAAACTTTTTTCTCTTTTTCTATCACTTTATCTCTCTCTAAAAATGTCTGGCACAGGCCAAAATGTTGATCTGTCCAAACTTGCATATGATCACCTTAGCTGGAAAGGAGCAAGGAGTCTCTGCATAGAGAGAGGTTTGAGTGTAGGGAAGAATCCTTCTTTGGAATTATTGCTTAACATGCTTAGAGAACAAGATAAGGCCATAGGGGCCACATCTGTTGAAAAAGTAGCAAATGGTTCCCAATCTGATCCAGGGACTCCCCCAGGAAAAGATTCAGGAAAGAAACTTCCTAGCCTGCCCATTACTAGACAGTCTAGCATAGTTGGTAATGATGGAGAGCCTCACCATACAAATAGTGTTGTCTCACATCATAGCAAAAGCATTTATTCTCTCCATACTGGTAGTGATGTTTCTGTTAGCCAAGCTGTTAGGGTGGCTTCTGTAAGGGACAGGTCTCCTTCTGTTCATTCTTCTGTGTCTAAGAATGTCCCTCCCACCAACCCTGATGACAGAATGTTAGAGAGGGAACTCAATAAGTTGAGAGTGGAACAAACCAGACTGAAGCTTAAAAAGCAACAGCTGGATTTGGATAGACAGTCTTTTGAACTAGAGAAAGAAAGACAGAAGTTGGGTTTAGATACCCATGGTGGCAGCAGCAGTATTCCCCATAGTCATCCTGCAAAAGAGCATGATTCCAGGAATCTGCATAAGATAGTTCCCCCTTATAAGGAGGGGGATGACATTAACAAGTGGTTTGCTGCACTTGAGAGGGCCTGTGTTGTTCAGGATGTCCCTCAAAGGCAGTGGGCTGCTATCCTATGGCTATCATTTAGTGGAAAAGGTAGGGATAGGCTCCTTACTGTGAAAGAAAATGATGCTAATAATTTCCAAGTTCTTAAGAATGCACTCCTGGATGGTTATGGCTTAACCACTGAACAATACAGGATAAAGTTCAGAGAGACCAAAAAGGAGTCTTCACAAGACTGGGTTGATTTCATTGACCATTCAGTGAAGGCCTTGGAGGGGTGGTTACATGGCAGTAAAGTTACTGATTATGACAGCCTGTATAACTTGATCCTGAGGAAGCATATTCTTAATAATTGTGTGTCTGATTTGTTGCACCAGTACTTGGCGGACTCTGATCTGACCTCTCCCCAAGAATTGGGAAAGAAGGCAGACAAATGGGTCAGAACAAGGGTGAACAGAAAAGTTCATACAGGGGGTGACAAAGATGGCAACAAAAAGAAGGATGGTAAGTCTTCAGACAAGGGTGGGGACAAATCTAAAAATGAGTCTTCATCAGGCCCACAAAAACACTCTGGTGGGGGTGGTGGGTCCAAATCCTCCTTTAATCAGAACAAGGAAAAGAAACCATGGTGCAATTTATGTAAAATAAAAGGCCATTGGACAACAGATCCCAGTTGTCCAAAGAAAAGCACCAATGCTCCTACCACGACAACCCCTACTGCTACCCCTAGTGGCCCTACTAATAGCAGTGGTTGTGGGAGCAAACCTACTAATAGCCAATCCAAGGGAGTAGCTGGGCTTACTATTGGTAACTTAGTTGAGGTTGGCCTTGTTAGGGAGGCCACAGAGGCTGTGTTAGTCTCTGAGGGGGCTATTGATTTAGCCACCTTAGTTGCTTGTCCCCTTAATATGGATAAGTACAAGCAGCTACCCCTAATAAATGGTGTTGAGGTTCAGGCCTACAGGGACACTGGTGCCAGTGTGACTATGGTCATAGAGAAACTGGTCCACCCTGAACAACACCTACTTGGTCACCAGTACCAAGTAACCGATGCTCACAACAACACACTTAGCCACCCCATGGCTGTTGTTAATCTCAACTGGGGGGGGGTTACTGGTCCAAAGAAAGTTGTGGTAGCCACAGATTTACCTGTAGACTGTCTACTAGGAAATGATTTGGAGACATCAGCTTGGTCAGATGTGGAGTTGGAGGCCCATGCAGCAATGCTGGGCATCCCAGGGCATATTTTTGCTTTGACAAGGGCTCAGGCCAAAAAGCAAAAAGGACAGGGAAGCTTGGATCCTGGAACAATGGACCAAGTGCTCCCTAAAGCTAGGGCTAGTAGAAGCAAACCACTTCCTACTATCCCTCCCTATACAGTGGATTCAACTTCTGAGGAAGAAGAATTCCCTCCCTGTGCAGAACCTACACCAGAGGAGTTGGAAGCAGACACTGCTGAGCTTTTGGGTGAAGGGGGGCCTGCCAGAGAGGAGCTGAGTGTGGCACAGCAAACCTGTCCCACATTAGAGGGTCTCAGACAGCAAGCTGTCAAACAAGCTAATGGGGATGTCAGTGACTCTCACAGAGTTTACTGGGAGGACAACCTCTTGTACACTGAGCATAGGGATCCTAAACCTGGAGCTGCCAGGAGATTAGTGATTCCTCAGGAGTACAGAAAGTTCCTCCTAACTCTTGCCCACGACATTCCCCTAGCTGGGCACCTGGGTCAAATGAAAACTTGGGACAGACTGGTTCCATTGTTTCATTGGCCTAGGATGTCTGAGGACACAAAGGAATTTTGTAAGTCCTGTGAAACCTGTCAAGCCAGTGGCAAGACAGGTGGAACTCCAAAGGCACCCCTTATTCCACTGCCTGTGGTTGGGGTGCCCTTTGAAAGGGTAGGGGTTGACATAGTTGGCCCCCTTGACCCTCCTGCTGCTTCAGGCAATAGGTTTATCTTGGTGGTAGTGGACCATGCCACAAGATACCCTGAAGCAATTCCTTTAAGAACCACTACAGCACCTGCAGTGGCAAAGGCCCTCCTGGGAATATTTTCCAGGGTGGGCTTCCCAGAGGAAGTGGTATCAGACAGAGGAAGCAATTTCATGTCTGCATACTTAAAGGCCATGTGGAAGGAGTGTGGTGTAACTTACAAGTTCACAACACCCTATCATCCACAAACAAATGGACTGGTGGAGAGATTTAATAAAACTCTCAAAGGCATGATTATGGGTCTCCCTGAAAAACTCCGCAGGAGATGGGATATCCTTCTACCATGCCTCCTTTTTGCCTACCGGGAGGTACCCCAGAAAGGAGTGGGCTTCAGCCCCTTTGAACTTCTTTTTGGACACCCTGTTAGGGGTCCACTCACACTTGTAAAGGAGGGTTGGGAACAACCTTTAAAAGCTCCTAAGCAGGATATTGTGGATTATGTACTTGGCCTCAGATCAAGGATGGCTGAGTACATGAAAAAGGCCAGTAAAAACCTTCAGGCCAGCCAAGAGCTCCAGAAGCAATGGCATGATCAGAAGGCTGTTTTGGTTCAGTACCAACCAGGGCAGAAAGTGTGGGTCTTGGAGCCTGTGGCCCCAAGAGCACTCCAAGATAAATGGAGTGGACCCCACACAATTGTTGAAAAGAAGGGAGAAGTCACCTATTTAGTTGACTTAGGCACTGCCAGGAGTCCCCTTAGGGTGCTCCATGTCAACCGCCTGAAACCCTACTATGACAGGGCTGATCTCACCCTGCTCATGGCAACAGATGAGGGACAGGAAGAAGACAGTGATCCTCTACCTGATCTCTTCTCTTCCACAGAACAAGATGCTCTGGTGGAAGGTGTAGTTTTGGCTGATTGTCTTACTGCTGAGCAAAAAGACAATTGCATAAACCTCCTAGATCAATTCTCTGAACTCTTCTCTACTGTGCCAGGTACCACTTCTTGGTGTGAGCACACTATAGATACTGGAGACAGCTTGCCTCTCAAAAGTAAGATCTATAGGCAGCCTGACCATGTCAGGGACTGCATAAAGCAAGAGGTCCAGAAAATGTTAGAACTAGGAGTGGTTGAGCACTCTGACAGTCCATGGGCTTCTCCTGTGGTACTGGTACCAAAACCCCATTCCAAAGATGGAAAGAAGGAAATGCGGTTTTGTGTAGACTATAGAGGTCTCAACTTGGTAACCAAAACTGATGCTCACCCTATACCCAGGGCAGATGAGCTCATAGATACACTGGCATCTGCCAAGTATCTAAGCACTTTTGATTTGACTGCAGGGTATTGGCAGATCAAATTGTCAGAAGATGCTAAACCTAAGACTGCATTTTCTACCATTGGAGGACATTACCAGTTTACTGTAATGCCTTTTGGTTTGAAAAATGCACCTGCCACTTTTCAAAGGTTGGTGAACACAGTCCTGCAAGGGCTGGAAGCTTTCAGTGCAGCATATTTGGACGATATAGCTGTCTTTAGCTCCAGCTGGGATGATCACCTGGTCCACCTATGGAAAGTTTTGGAGGCCCTGCAAAAGGCAGGCCTCACTATCAAGGCTTCAAAGTGCCAGATAGGGCAGGGTAAGGTGGTTTATCTGGGACACCTTGTTGGTGAGGAACAGATTTCACCACTACAGGGGAAAATCCAAACTATTATTGATTGGATTCCCCCTACCACTCAGACTCAGGTGAGAGCCTTCCTAGGCCTCACTGGGTATTACAGGAGGTTCATTAAGAACTATGGCTCCATTGCAGCCCCTCTTAATGACCTCACATCCAAGAAAATGCCTAAAAAGGTATTATGGACAGCAAACTGTCAGAAAGCTTTTGAGGAGCTGAAGCAGGCCATGTGCTCTGCACCTGTCCTGAAAAGCCCTTGTTACTCTAAAAAATTCTATGTCCAGACTGATGCATTTGAATTAGGAGTACGGGCAGTCCTATCACAACTTAATTCTGAGGGCCAGGATCAACCTGTTGCTTTTATTAGTAGGAGGTTGACCCCTAGAGAAAAGCGTTGGTCTGCCATTGAGAGGGAGGCCTTTGCTGTGGTCTGGGCACTGAAGAAGTTGAGGCCATACCTGTTTGGCACTCACTTCATTGTTCAGACAGACCACAAACCTCTACTTTGGCTAAAACAAATGAAAGGTGAAAATCCTAAATTATTGAGGTGGTCCATATCCCTACAGGGAATGGACTATACAGTGGAACATAGACCTGGGAGTAGCCACTCCAATGCAGATGGACTCTCCAGATATTTCCACTTAGACAATGAAGACTCATCAGGTCATGGCTAGTCTTATTGTCCTTCGTTTGGGGGGGGGGGTTGTGTAGGAAAGTACCATCTTGCCTGGCATGTTACCCCCATTTTTCACTGTATATATGTTGTTTTAGTTGTATGTGTCACTGGGACCCTGTTCACCAGGGCCCCAGTGCTCATAAGTGTGCCTGAATGTGTTACCTGTGTAGTGACTAACTGTCTCACTGAGGCTCTGCTAATCAGAACCTCATTGGTTATGCTCTCTCATTTCTTTCAAATTGTCACTAACAGGCTAGTGACCAATTTTACCAATTTACATTGGCTTTCTGGAACACCCTTATAATTCCCTAGTATATGGTACTGAGGTACCCAGGGTATTGGGGTTCCAGGAGATCCCTATGGGCTGCAGCATTTCTTTTGCCACCCATAGGGAGCTCTGACAATTCTTACACAGGCCTGCCACTGCAGCCTGAGTGAAATAACGTCCACGTTATTTCACAGCCATTTTACACTGCACTTAAGTAACTTATAAGTCACCTATATGTCTAACCTTTACCTGGTAAAGGTTAGGTGCAAAGTTACTTAGTGTGAGGGCACCCTGGCACTAGCCAAGGTGCCCCCACATTGTTCAGAGCCAATTCCCTGAACTTTGTGAGTGCGGGGACACCATTACACGCGTGCACTACATATAGGTCACTACCTATATGTAGCTTCACAATGGTAACTCCGAATATGGCCATGTAACATGTCTATGATCATGGAATTGCCCCCTCTATACCATCCTGGCATAGTTGGCACAATCCCATGATCCCAGTGGTCTGTAGCACAGACCCTGGTACTGCCAAACTGCCCTTCCTGGGGTTTCACTGCAGCTGCTGCTGCTGCCAACCCCTCAGACAGGCATTTGCCCTCCTGGGGTCCAGCCAGGCCTGGCCCAGGATGGCAGAACAAAGAACTTCCTCTGAGAGAGGGTGTTACACCCTCTCCCTTTGGAAAATGGTGTGAAGGCAGGGGAGGAGTAGCCTCCCCCAGCCTCTGGAAATGCTTTGTTGGGCACAGATGTGCCCAATTCTGCATAAGCCAGTCTACACCGGTTCAGGGGACCCCTTAGCCCTGCTCTGGCGCGAAACTGGACAAAGGAAAGGGGAGTGACCACTCCCCTGACCTGCACCTCCCCTGGGAGGTGTCCAGAGCTCCTCCAGTGTGCTCCAGACCTCTGCCATCTTGGAAACAGAGGTGCTGCTGGCACACTGGACTGCTCTGAGTGGCCAGTGCCACCAGGTGACGTCAGAGACTCCTTCTGATAGGCTCCTTCAGGTGTTAGTAGCCTATCCTCTCTCCTAGGTAGCCAAACCCTCTTTTCTGGCTATTTAGGGTCTCTGTCTCTGGGGAAACTTTAGATAACGAATGCAAGAGCTCATCCGAGTTCCTCTGCATCTCTCTCTTCACCTTCTGCCAAGGAATCGACTGCTGACCGCGCTGGAAGCCTGCAAACCTGCAACATAGTAGCAAAGACGACTACTGCAACTCTGTAACGCTGATCCTGCCGCCTTCTCGACTGTTTTCCTGCTTGTGCATGCTGTGGGGGTAGTCTGCCTCCTCTCTGCACCAGAAGCTCCGAAGAAATCTCCAGTGGGTCGACGGAATCTTCCCCCTGCAACCGCAGGCACCAAAAAGCTGCATTACCGGTCCCTTGGGTCTCCTCTCAGCACGACGAGCGAGGTCCCTCGAATCCAGCGACTCTGTCCAAGTGACCCCCACAGTCCAGTGACTCTTCAGTCCAAGTTTGGTGGAGGTAAGTCCTTGCCTCACCTCGCTGGGCTGCATTGCTGGGAACAGCGACTTTTGCAGCTACTCCGGCCCCTGTGCACTTCTGGCGGAAATCCTTTGTGCACAGCCAAGCCTGGGTCCACGGCACTCTAACCTGCATTGCACGACTTTCTAAGTTGGTCTCCAGCGACGTGGGACTCCTTTGTGTAACTTCAGGTGAGCACTGTTTCACGCATCCTTGTAGTGCCTGTTTCTGGCACTTCTCAGGGTGCTACCTGCTGCTGAGAGGGCTCCTTGTCTTGCTCGACGTCTCCTCTCTCTCCTGGTCTAATTTGCGACCTCCTGGTCCCTCCAGGGCCACAGCAGCTTCCAAAAACGCTAACCGCACGATTTGCAGCTAGCAAGGCTTGTTGGCGTTCTTTCGGCGGGAAAACACTTCTGCACGACTCTCCACGGCAAGCGGGATCCGTCCACCAAAGGGGAAGTCTCTAGCTCTTTTCGTTCTTGCAGAAACCTCAGCTTCTTCTGTCCAGTAGAAGCTTCTTTGCATCCACAGCTGGCATTTCCTGGGCATATGCCCATCTCCGACTTGCTTGTGACTTTTGGACTTGGTCCCCTTGTTCCACAGGTACCCTAGATTGGAAATCCACAGTTGTTGCATTGTTGGTTTGTGTCTTTCCTGCATTATTCCTCTAACACGACTTCTTTGTCCTTAGGGGAACTTTAGTGCACTTTGCACTCACTTTTCAGGGTCTTGGGGAGGGTTATTTTTCTAACTCTCACTATTTTCTAATAGTCCCAGCGACCCTCTACAAGGTCACATAGGTTTGGGGTCCATTCATGGTTCGCATTCCACTTTTGGAGTATATGGTTTGTGTTGCCCCTATCCCTATGTTTCCCCATTGCATCCTATTGTAACTATACATTGTTTGCACTGTTTTCTAAGACTATACTGCATATTTTTGCTATTGTGTATATATATCTTGTGTATATTTCCTATCCTCTCACTGAGGGTACACTCTAAGATACTTTGGCATATTGTCATAAAAATAAAGTACCTTTATTTTTAGTATAACTGTGTATTGTGTTTTCTTATGATATTGTGCAAGTGACACTTGTGGTACTGTAGTAGCTTCACACGTCTCCTAGTTCAGCCTAAGCTGCTCTGCTAAGCTACCATTATCTATCAGCCTAAGCTGCTAGACACCCTATACACTAATAAGGGATAACTGGGCCTGGTGCAAGGTGCAAGTACCCCTTGGTACTCACTACAAGCCAGTCCAGCCTCCTACAGATGCTCTCCAACAAAACGACTGGATGGTTTGTTTGGACTTACAGGACACCTATCTCACTATTCCTATTTATCTCGATCCCAGGAAATTTCTTCAATTTCAGTGGCAAGGAGAAACGTATAAATTCTCCTCTCTACCTTTCGGTCAGTCTTCAGCTTCATGGTGTTTCACCAAATTAATGAAACCTGTGGTGGCCCATCTCAGGGCACAAGGTATACGTCTGTTTATCTATTTGGACGGCATTCTTTTAATGGGCCAGAATCTTCAATCTCTTCTTTTACAAATGCATCACTCTTGTTCTTTCCTGTAGGATTTGAGTTTTCTTATAAACAAAGAGAAATCAATCCTCGTCCCATCTCAGAGATTCTTATAAATTCGGTAGAAGCAACTCTTCATCTTCCTGAGAGAAAGGTGAAAGTCAGGGATAACCTGCTCTTTACACCTTCCTTCAATCTCCCTCAGGTTACTTGCAAGAATTGTAGGTCTGCTTTCCTTGTCAATTCACTGATTTTTCCCAGTCCCCTCCATTATCGCGCTCGTCAGAGAATGAAAATTCGTCATCTTTGCAAGGTGTCTTGCTTATTGAGATTCTATCACCCTAGACCACAATTCTTGTATAAAACTTCAATGGTGGGTAGATCATCTCGAGGCTTAGAACGGCAGGACTATTGTTGCATCAGCCCCAGATCTTGTGTTAGAATCAGATGCAAGCCTGACCGGTTGGGGTTCAAGGTGTGGTCAACTATCGACTGGAGGTACATGGTCTCCACAGAAGTCTTCATTGCACATCGACTGTTTACAGATGCTGCAGGCTTCTTTGCGGAGTTTAGTAAAAAACAAAGTCCGATGTTCCAGCCTTCTTCGAATGGACAATCTGTCTGCGGTCAGGCACATCAATCATCTAGGGGGTACCAAATCCAAACCTTTGGCAGAGCTAGCATTTTTTTTTCAAAACTCTATTTTGCAAATTGGGACCCCCTACACATAGATCTCTTTGCATCCCGGTTAAATGCTCAACTGCCTCAGTTCTTCAGTTGGAGACCGGATCCTCTAGCATTAGCAATGGATTTTCAAGAAGATTGGTCTCAGTCAATCAGCTATGCATTTCCCCCTTTTTTAATTATCAACAGGGTTCTTTGTCAAGTACATCACCAAAAGGCCAGTCTAATACTGGTGGTTCCCCTCTGGCATTCCCACGTATGATATCCTCCTCTTTTGGAACTTGCAATGGATTTCCCGGTCATTCACCCTGTTTTCCCGGATCTCCTTATCAATCTGGAGGGATGTCCACACAATCTGACTCTCAACAATTCTCTAATCCTATCAGCTTGAAAGGTAACAGGACTTCCCAATCCTATCCAGGAATTTCGAAGGGAGCTTCGGAATATATCTCCAAATCTTGGGCTCCTGGAACCACAAAAGCATATAAATCGGCCTGGTCTTTATGGCATAGCTGATGTGTGGGGAAAAACTTGTGATCCCTTTTCAGCAGATATTTCCCTAATCACTAATTTTTTAGCAGCTCAAGCAAGTTCAGATAAATCTTATAGAACCATTAATCTTTATCGTTCAGCAATATCCCTCAATCATTCCCACATTAATGGGAAACTGGTTGGAGAACATCAACTTATCTGCCGTCTTTTAAGGAGAGTAAAGTTTTCCAATCCTCCTACTCCTAAATATAGTGCGTTATGGGATGTTAATGTGGTTTTTCAGCTGTTTCTCCTCTTTAGCTCCCAAAATGCTTTCTGCTAAATTGACAATGTTACTATGTTTAGTTTCCAATAAACTTCTGTCAGATGTCAAAGCTTTAGCTATTTCTGGTCGTCATTTTACTCCCACAAGTATACAATTTAAGATTAATAGACATACCAAAACAAATATCTCCACAGTTTTTTACCCTTATTTCCCTAACCAACCAAAGTTGTGTGTAGGAAATTGTTTAAAATGTATGAGCAAAAGACTATCCATCTCAGAAAGTCCTCTGTTTCCCAACTCCTCATTTCTTTCAAGAAACCTCATAAACCGGTTTCTTCTCCTACTCTAGCCTGTTGGGTTAAATGGGTAATGTACCGTGCTGGGATTGATACTTCCAGATTTGGCACGCACTCTTCCAGGGGGGCTATGGGCTCAAAAGTCTTTTGGGCTGGCTCTCGAATAGAGGACATTCTGAGATCGGCTGCCTGGTCTAATAATATCAGCTTCTGTACATTTTATTGTAAACCAGGTAATACAGCTTCTTCTGTGGTGATTGATATGCTTTAAAGAAGCATAATAGGAGCCTCTAGTCTTGACATAAAATGTAGATTTTCCTAGTAATTTACGAAGGAAAGTCTGAATTTTATTAAAGACACGGAGTCGAGTATTATCCCACCACAATATCATATTTCTTTCCCACCCTAACAGTTTCATTTTCCACTGCTTCACCAGGCAATTCATAAGGAACAGGTTCTTCGAATTGCGCCCATGTGAACTCCACAAGTCAGGATTTCTTCTCCAGAAGATTCTTCAACAGGATGGCTTCCATTCTCTTCTCCTGGATTTCGTTTGATAGACTTTATTCACAATGGTTTTCACTGTTTTTGGCCATTTTGTTAATTGGTTGCATTTTACCAATGTTCAATTCTTATTCATAGAGTTCTCGCCCAAGAAAAGAGGACTGCTTGCAATCTAGATACATATTAACTGTGCCATACATTGATTCATTCATTGTGTTTTTTTATGTTGTTCCCATTGGCCTAGGACTTCTCTGGCCTTTTGGGAATTGTTGTTTTTTTCACTTGACTGTGGCTGCTGTTTAAAATAAAGCAAGAAAAGTAAGCATAATACTCCCCTCTGTGTCTTTAATAAAATTAAGACTTTCCTTCATAAATTACTGGGAAAATCTTTTTTTATCACCTATCTGATGTTTTCAGGGAAGATGGTAGGAATCAAAACTAGTCTGATTGTGTAAGTGTGGGACTTGGTTATGAGGGGCTTCAGTTTTTGGATAAACTGGTTCAATGATTGGATGTAAAAGCTAATGTTGAGGGCTTAGTTGTCTGCCCTTCTGGCAAAGCAGACCCGCACCCACGAGGTGTGATAGTAGGACATATTCTGATAAGATTTCCATTCGCATAGTATATTTTTAATCCCAAATGTTAGTAATGAGTTGAGGAGAGGAGGTCCATAGCCTTTATATTTGGATTAGGTGTAAGGGACTGTGAGCCAAGGGGTACAATATAGCATTTGAGGGTAAAGTTGGAGTTGAATACTTTATTTATGGTGGTTTCAGTTTCTGGGAAGAATGTTTTAATCACTTGTATTTGTAGCACATATGTTCATGGGAGCCTGGTGCTTTATCACAGTTCCAGCATTGGTCAGATTCAATATGTGTCAACACCAGGGCAGTGCACGCTCTACGGGCGACTAGAATGCAAAAACCCAACACTCTCAAGATAATGTAATTTATGCATTGTACTGATAAGTTATTGTTTAACCTTTTGCATTGCAGAATTCAATCCAGAAGATTCATTCTTAAGGTGCTTATAAATACTGTTCATTTGCAATGTATTGCTGCAGGCTTCCAGAGTGAGTCAGGGTGTGGTCCCTTTCCAGGGCCTTCTAGAAGCTTTCCCTGCAGCATGCCTGGGTGTGGTTGTGGGCTGGGCCAAGACTCTATAAAAGGGAGCCAGCCCAGCTCCACATGCTCACTATTCAGAGGTCCCGGTACAGAACAGCAGCAACTTCCTGCGCTCCTGTTCCGGTGGCCTACTTGATCCTCCAGGCCTCTGCCCTTCATACTACTTTGGTGATCCTTAAGCAGGGCGGTAAGACGGTGGTTGGGCTGGGCCCCCGACCCCGTTATCGAGTGAGCTCAAGTTCTTGGGCCTAATCTAGCATGACAAAACAACTTTATTCTTGTGCGTGTAAATGTGCGCTTGGTCGTTTTGTGGCATTTGCATGGCGACATTCGAATCGGCAGGACGCGCGATTCTTTGTTGGTGCGTTAACTCTTGATATTCATTGTGCGCTACCATTTTATGGCATTTACAAGGTAGCGTTCGAATCAGCAAGATGCGCAATTCTTTTCTTGTGTGTTAATTCATGATATTCATTGTACGCTACCATTCCTTGGCAGTTTCATGGTGGCATTCGAATCAGCAAGACGCGCAATTCTTTCCTCAAGCTTAATTCATGTTATTCATTGTGCGCTACCATTTCTTGGCAGTTTCATGGTGGCATTTGAATCGGCAAGACGCGCGATTCTTTCCTCAAACTTAATTCATGTTATTCATTGTGCGCTACCATTCCTTGGCAGTTACATAGTGGCATTCGAATCGGCAAGACGCTTAATTCTTTCTTCGTGCTTAATTCATGTTATTCATTGTGCGCTACCATTCCTTGACAGTTACATGGTGGCATTCGAATCGGCAAGGCGCGCGATTCTTTCCTCGTGCTTAATTCATGTTATTCGTTAAGCGCTACCATTCCTTGACAGTTACATGGTGGCCCTCGAATTGGCAACACGTGCGATTTGTTTTCTTGTGCTTTAACCCTTGATATTCATTGTGCGCTACCATTCCTTGGCAGTTACATGGTGGTATTCGAATTGGCAAGACGTGCGATTCATTTCCTGAGTGTAATTCATGTTACTCATAATACGCTACCATTTTAAGGCATTTACTTGGTGGCTTTCGAGTTGGCAAGTCGCGTGATTTATTCCTTGAGTCTAATTCGTGTTATTCATGGTGCACAATCATTCTATGGTATTTACTATTAATGTGAAAATCTGCAAAGTGCGCAATTCATGTACTGTCAATTTGAGAGAACAAAAGCCAGAGTTCTACATGTAATGTTATGTGTTCTTAATATGCTTCTCAAACACGATTCATATGGTGCTTTAGAAATCATTCAGATTGTTTCCTAATCCTCATGCAAAGGATAATACTTGAATCTGAAAATTAGCATTTAACCTTTCTTGATTCCCCCACAGGTATCCAGTCATCTTGAAGCTTGGTCATTTTAAGTTTATGCTTAGGTTATTCATGTTTTCAGAATGACAATGGTTAGAGTCATAGCCTAGTACTGATTCATAAGATGTAATTTTGATATTGTGTGTTTTAACCTTTTTGCTTCATACAGGTCTCCTTCCCAGCTGTTCCCTTCCTAATCCCCTTTTCCCCATTTGGACTCTCTTAGACCCTGTGATCATTCTAATCAGAGTATTGGAGCTGTCTTGTGGTGGAAGTGTTGGGAACGTGCACAAACTCCGAGGATCTGGTGACTCTGACAATATGACCAGTTTTAAAAAGCTTCTCATGTCTTATGTAGGGTAGGGTCCATAGTTTACATTGACATAAGATAGGGGATGTTTTGTCTTTTAAGGAAGAGTTCCAAATATTTTTCAATGAATTTTCAGCTACGACTAGGGAGGGTCTGTTGTGGGAGTATGTTGTCATTTCATCTGGGAGCCCAATGCGAGCTTTTTATTGACGTTGTTGGAATTGTAATAGTTTATGCATTCTGGCAGCTGCGTGTAATAGGGTAGATCATTTTCTTAACAGATTGATCAGATTCATGTATTCTATTGCATTTGCTCAGTGCAACTTTAAGTTTTAAGAAGAAATCACTGTTGTTTAAGTTCTGAGCACATTGTAACCAGGCAAAGGTTTAGGCATTTTAGAGGGTCAATCAATCAATCAAGGATTTATAGAGTGCATTAATCACCCGTTAGGGTCTCAAGGCACTGGGGGGGGAGGGAGCTCCTGGTCGTAGAGCTATGTCTTAAGGCGTTTCCTGAATGTCAAGAGGTCTTGGGTCTGGCGAAGGTGGAGCGGTAGGGAGTTCCAGATCTTGGCGGCAAGGTGAGAGAAGGATCTTCCTCCGGCGGTGGTGCGGCAGATGCAGGGGATGGAGGCGAGGCTGGCGGAGCGAAGATTGCAGGTGGGGGTGTGGAAGGTGAGTCTGTCGTTGAGGTAGGCTGGGCCTGTGTTGTGGAGTGCCTCGTGTGCGTGGATGAGGAGTTTGAAGGTGATCCTCTTTGACACTGGTAGCCAGTGAAGGTCTCTGAGGTGGGGGAAAATGTGGTCACAGCGTGGTATGTCCAGAATGAGGAGGGCGGATGCGTTATGGATTCTTTGCAGTTTTGTTAGGAGTGTGGTTGTTATTCCTGCATATAGGGCGTTTCCGTAGTCCAATCGGCTGCTGACCAGGGCGTGGGTGACAGTTTTCCTGGTTTCGACGGGAATCCATTTGAAGATTTTGCGGAGCATGCGGAGAGTGTTGTAGAAGGAAGAGGAGATGGCATTGACCTGCTGAGTCATGCTGAGTGTGGAGTCCAAGACGAAGCCTAGGTTGCGTGCGTGGGTGGTGGGTGAGGGCGCTGTTCCTAGGGAGGTGGGCCACCAGGAGTCATTCCATGTTGAGGGGTTGGTGCAAAAGTTGAGGATTTCTGTCTTGTCTGTGTTTAACTTGAGGTGGCTTGATTCCATCCAGCTAGCGATGGCGTGAAGTCCATTTTGGAGGTTGTTCTTTGCATTTGTAGGGTCTTTCGTGAGGGAGAGGATGAGCTGAGTGTCATCTGCGTAGGAAACTATGTTGATGTGGTGGGTCCGTGCGATGTTGGCGTGGGGGGCCATGTAAACGTTGAAGAGCATGGGGCTGAGCGAAGATCCTTGGGGAACTCCACAGATAATTCTGGAAGCTTCTGACAGGAACGGTGGGAGGCGGACTCTCTGGGTTCTGCCTGAGAGAAATGACGAGATCCAGTCGAGTGCCTTATCGCGGATTCCAGCGTTTTGTAGGCGTGTGCGCAGAGTGTGATGACATACCGTGTCGAAAGCTGCGGAGAGGTCCAGGAGGATGAGTGCTGCTGTTTCTCCTTCATCGAGCATGGTCCTAATGTCGTCTGTGGCAGCAATGAATGCAGTCTCAGTGCTGTGGTTTCTGCAGAATCCGGATTGGGAGGCGTTGAGTACCTTGCTGTCTTCCAGGAACCGGGATAGTTGGCTGTTTACAATTTTTTCGATGACCTTGGCTGGGAAGGGGAGGAGGGAGATCGACCGGTAGTTCTTGGGGTTGTCTGGGTCTGCCTTTGGTTTCTTTAGCAGGGCGTTGATTTCTGCTTGCTTCCATCTTTCTGGGAAGGTGGCTGACTCGAAGGAGCTGTTGATGGTTTTACAGGGGTGGGGGGCGATGATGATATTTGCCTTATTGAAGATATGGTGTGGGCAGGGGTCCGATGGTGATCCTGAGTGGATGGAGGCCATGGTGGTGGCGGTGTCCTCTATGTTGACGGGGGTCCAGGTGTGGATGAGGTGGGTGTTGCTTGGAGCGTTGGGTTCTTGGGTGTTTGTAGTCAGCTGGTGGGTCTGGGGTTTGAAGCTATTGTGGATTTCTTCTATCTATCGATGGAAGTGGGTTGCCAGTGAGTTGCAGAACCCCTGTGATGGCAGAGGTTCGTTGGAGCAGGTCCTGGGGGTGGAGAGCTCAATGACGATGCCGAAGAGCTCTTTACTGTTGTGAGCGTTGGCGTTGATGCGGATTTTGAAATGGGTCCTTTTGGTGGTGCGGATCAGTTGGCATCCTTGAAAGCAATGTGGTTGGAGTTGGTAGGGTCAAGGTGCCAGGCTTTTTCCATTCTGCGATATAGCCGTTTGGATTCCTCTAGTTCTGGGGTGAACCAGCTGGCCTTGATTCTGTGGACGGTGTTTGGGGGTTTTTTGAGCAGTGCGGGGGTGTTGGCGCAATCTTCTATCCAGCGATGCAGGTTGGTGGTGGCTATGTTGGGGTCCGGGGTTCCAGGGGGTGGGGCCCGGGCGAGAGTGGAGATCAGTTGATCCGTTGATATTTAGCTCCAGTTGCGTCGGGGGGTTGTGTGCGGTGGTGGTGAGTGACTGTTTTTTTGTAGGAGAAGTGGATGCAGCGGTGGTCTGTCCAACTGAGTTTGGTGGTGTGGCTGAAAGAGACGTGGTTGCTGGCTGAGAAGATGGGGTCGAGTGTGTGGCCTGCGGAGGGGGTGGGTGTAGTGACGAGTTGCTTGAGGCCGAAGTTGGCGAGGTTGTCGATTAGGTTGGTGGTGTTGATATCGTTGTTATTTTCTAGGTGGAAGTTTAGGTTACCAAGGAGGATGTAGTCTGTTGAGGCGAGGGCTTGGGAGCTGATGGCATCGGCGATGTCATCACAGAACTGCGGTCTGGGTCCAGGGGGTCTGTAGGCCAGTGTTCCTCTGAGTGTGTTGTTGGCGTTGATGTGGATTTTGAAGTGGAGGTGCTCGGCGGAGTTGATGGTGTCGTGGGAGTTGGTGGAGACTCTTGTGGTGTTTTTGTGGACTAAGGCGATTCCTCCTCCTGGTCTGTTGATTCGGTCTCTTCTGGTGATCTGGTATGGCTATGGCTACGTCTGGTTCTGAGGCCGAATTCATCCAGGTTTCGGTGAGGAATGCGACGTCGGGCGAGTATGTGGTCAGGAGGTCCCAGAGTTCAATTGCATGTTTGTGGATGAAGCGTGTGTTAAGTAGGATGCATCTTAGGCGGTTGTCTGTTTTGATTTGGAGTTTGGAGGTTAGGTTGCAGGTGAAATTGCAGGCTTTGCAGGAGAAGGGTCCTTTGGTGCACGTCAGTGTGGACTGGAAGCAGTTAGAGGAGCGTCCTGGATTAAGGACGTGGAGTTCGTTGGCAGTGTAAAGGTGTTTGGTGGCACGGGAGGCGTGTTGGCCAGGGGGTCTGGCGCTGGGCGCGGTCTTGGCGCAGACGGGCTTGCCTTTGGTGCGCCAGCGGCGCATCCGTGCTGCGGCCGGCATAAGAGGGGAGGTGGGAGGGAGTGGCAGCTGGGAGGAGAGAGGGAAACCTCCAATGGGAGTGCAGGGGGCGGGGGCAGCAGGAGTCAGGAGCGGGAAGAGCTCTGAGGAGGAGGGAGGGATGGGGCCTTCCGGGAGAGGAGAAACCAAGAAGCCCAAACAAGCCCAGACAAGCCCAGACAAGCTCAGACAAGCCCAGACAAGCCCAAACAAGCCCAAAACACTGGCAGTACTTACCGGAGCAGTGGTGAGGAGGAAGCGATCTGCCTGCAAGGATGTAGGGTCAGAGGTCAGAGTCTTTGATGTACAAGATATCTTTTTCTACCCAATTTGACCATACCAGAGACTTCCCTTCTATTTTAATTTTTGTATTTCCCCACAGAGAGGCATACCCTGGTAAGGTTTTTCCTAGGTTTGTAAAAGCTGAATTAGTGTCTCTGATGATATGATATAATGATATAATAGAAGCACTGAATTTTAAGTTTTTTCATTGTTGGAGTAGATATTAAGGAGAACGGTTTTATTAGATGCTCTTCAATATATGCCCACAGGCGCTTGTCACCATTTTTAAAGAAGGTTCACCATTGACCTGCCTTTTGAGAGAGGCTATTTGATACTTGAAGAAGTTAGGCATACTAATTCCACCTTCCGACTTATCAATTTTTAACTTAAGAGAGATTCTACTTCTCTTGATACTCCAAAAGAAATCAGATATCAGACTGTCTAAGGTTGTGAAGAAGTTTGAGAGTTGAAGGGGAGCATGAAGCTAATACATTTGACTTGAGGGGCTATCATCATTTTCTTACTGTACAGGGACGTCGGTAGCCTGAGGGGTTCTGCAGCTGGTAATATTTGGGGGGCTTATAAGCACTTCGACTAGCATACTGGTCGTTCTCCAGGACACACCCCTTTTAGATGAGACTCCGTCTTATAGCCAACCTATGTCAGCCTATGGTGTGTGCTGCAGAGGACCTGAGGCGAATGCGGCACTGGAGAGCGTAAGGAGCAATGAGAGGGTAGAGGAATACAAAGAAAAGCTTAAAAGAGAGAACATTGAGGATGTCAATGAGGAGTCGGGGGAGATGTCAGGCGAGGTCAGAGGTCCGAAAAGAGTTGACTGTGGCCCAGATGGAGGAAAGCCCAGCAGGGAAACAGCGCAAGCCAGAAAATTGGCAACGAGCGGAGACTTGATTACCCATGGAAAGGCATGACAGAGACAGAGAAGGCAGCCACAGTTCACGGAAAAAGCCGCTGCCTCAGGTAAGTCAGTCGGGAGGGAGCACTAGGCCTATTCTGGTGAGCGGTGTGAAGCATCAGTGGTTGTCTGCCTTACTTGTTTTTTTTCTGCTTTTGCCTTTTGGTTACCTTCTTTTCATGTCCTGGTCTTTTTTCAGTGCACAATCACGGGGATGAGAGAAGAGTGTTATGACCCAGAGATGGTTTCACAGATGATTCTACGCACTACCAGCCCTTCTAGGTCTGTACCCTGCGCTTTATAGCCCGCTGGTTTGGTACGAGATCTAGTACAGGGAATACCTGGGGTTGTAGGAACCCTAATGGTGGAACACGCACCTAGAGCACACCAATAGGCATGGGTGTCTGTGGTGATGTCTGTGGTGATGGTTTCCTTAAAAGGAAGCTTGAGTAGGAATTAAGGCTTCCTTCGTTTGTTTTCCCCTCGGGTAAAAGCCTCATCCTCACAGACATGAAGGATGAAGGGCTAAAGAAGGCAGCTGCTACGGAAGAAGAAGTCCAGACAGACAGACAAACCTTGTAGAGTGCTTGTGAAAAGACCATCAATAAAAATCCTCATACCTGCTATCACCAGTGGCCAGTTCGGTGTCTTACTTCCCCCAGTGGTGTCAGAAGTGGGATCTCCAGTAATTCGGATGGGAAGTAGACATGACTTAACAAGTGACTATGGAGGATGTGATAAGACAGCTGGCAGAGGGCCAGCGGCACTTGCAACTGGTAGTGAAAGGACAAGTGAAAGCAGCCCAAGAAGACACAGAGACTAAAGACCTCAGTACAATCCCAGGCCAGTGTAATAGTGGATAATCAATGGATTCCTGATACGACCATCCAAAGACTGCCCAATACCATAGCCAGCACAATGGCACAGCCCAATGTACCCAGTTCTATGCTACAGATGTATCAACTGGGTGAAGACCCCTATTTTTTTTCACCAACTTTGAGAGGGTTGCCTCCACTGCTGTGTGGCCCCCAGAATGGTGGGGACAATATGCGGTGCCTCTCTTGCTTGGGGAATTGCAAGGGCTATCAGGCCACAAACCCTGCCAGCACCACACATTATTGGGATATAAAGAGAATCATCCCAGAATGCCTCGGCTACGATGACGAATATTACCATGTGAAGTTCCAGAAGGAGAAATGGAACATGCAGATCACCCCAGGGCACTATTTTATAGAGTACAAGATCTTGGACACCGTTGGCTCAAATCCTCAACGTCCTCCCTTGAGTAAGTCCAGAACAAGGTGATCATGAAAGAGTTCTTGGACGCACTCACTGGACCCACTTGGTCCCAGATACAGCAACACCCCAAAGTGACCGTCTTGGCAGTCATAGATCTGGCCTGTGCTTTCCACCAGCTTCCAGATTTCAGGGTCAACCAATCCTTGGCACTGACTCCCATATCACATGCCTGGAGAATGGCGTTGTTCCTCCTGAAAACAGGCTATTGCCCGACCCTTAGGCAGAGAGGGTGGGCAGGTTCCACAATGTTTCCAATGGGCAGAGTGGGGCTGTAGGAGGCTGGCCTGGCTTATAGTTGGTACCTTGTGGTACTTACACCCTGTGCCAGGTCCAGTTATCCCTTATTAGTGGAATAGAGGTGTTTCTAGCAGCTTATGCTGATAGAAGGTAGCTATGGCAAAGCAGCTTACGCTGAACTAGGAGACATGCAAAGCTCCTACTATACCACTTTTATCATATAGCACAATATCATAAGAAAACACAATACACAGAGTTACTAAAAATAAAGGTACTTTATTTTTATGACAATATGCCACAAGTATCTCAGTGAGTACCCTCAGTAAGAAGGTAAGTAATATACACAAGTTATATGTACACAAACCCAAAACAGGTAAGTAATAGTAAGAAAAGTAATGCAAACAGTGTAGAATTACAATAGGATGGAATAGGTGAACACAGGTCTAGGGGCAACACAAACCATATACTCCAAAAGTGGAATACGAATCACGAATGGACCCCAGACCTATGGGAGCTTGTAGAGGGTCACTGGGACTGTTAGAAAACAGTGAGGGTCAGAAAAATACCCCACCCCAAGACCCTGAAAAGTAGGAGTAAAGTACACCTACTACCCCAGAAGGACACAATAGTCGTGATGGGGGGATTCTGCAAGAACCACAAACACCAGCAAAGCACTGAAGACGGATTCCTGGACCTGAGGACCTGCAAGGCAAGGGGACCAAGTCCAAGAGTCGCGATAGTGTCCAGGGGGGGCAGGAGCCCAGGAAACCCCGGATGAAGGTGCAAGGAAGCTGCCTCCGGATGGAAGAAGCTTAGGATTCTGCTACAACGAAGAGAGCTAGGAACTTCTCCTTTGGATGGTAGATGTCCCACAGCGTGCTGAAGGTTGCAGAAGTGTTCCCACACAGACATACCGCAAACAAGCCTTGCTAGCTGCGAAGGGTCGCAGTAGAGGTTTTTGGGTGCTGCTGGGGACCAGGAAGGACCAGGATGTCGCCCCTTGGAGGAGGAGACAGAGGGGGCACTCAGAAACTCAGAGAGCCCCTCACAGAAGTACCAGAGCAGGCACTTAGAAGATTTGTGAACCAGAGCTGGCTCAGAGTCACAAAGGAGGGTCCCACGATGTCGGAGTCCAACTCAGAGGGTTGGGCACTGCAGGATGGAGTGCTGGGGACCCAGGCTAGGCTGTGCAGGAAGGAATCCTTGGAGGAGTGCACAGAAGCCAGAGCAGCTGCAAATTGCGCAGTACACAGGTTTGCAGTTTAGCGTTGGGAGGCGAGGACTTACCTCCACCAAACTTGGACTGAAGGATCACTGGACTGTGGGAGTCACTTGGATAGAGTTCCTGTGTTCCAGGGACCACGCTCGTCCGGATGAGAGGGGATCCAGAGGACCAGTGATGCAGTCTTTTGGTGCCTGCGTTAGCAGGGGAAAGATTCCATCGACCCACGGGAGATTTCTTCTTGGCTTCCAGTGCAGGGTGAAGGCAGACAGCCCCCAGATCATGCACCACCAGGAAACAGTCGAGAAAGCCGGCAGGATGAGGCGCTATAATGTTGCTGGTAGTCATCTTGCTACTTTGTTGTGGTTTTGCAGGCATCCTGGAGCAGTCAGCGGTCGATCCTTGGCAGAAGTCGACGAGGGAAGCACAGAGGAACTCTGGTGAGCTCTTGCATTCGTTATCTGAAGAATACCCCAGAGGAGAGACCCTAAATAGCCAGAAAAGGAGGTTTGGCTACCAAGAAAGGAGGATTGGCTACCAAGAAAGGTAAGAGCCTATCAGAGGGGGTCTCTGATGTCACTTGCTGGCACTGGCCACTCAGAGCAGTCCAGTGTGCCCCTAACACCTCTGTTTCCAATATGGCAGAGGTCTGGGACACACTGGAGGTGCTCTGGGCACCTCCCCTGGGAGGTACTGGTCAGGGGAGTGGTCACTCCCCTTTCCTTTGTCCAGTTTCGCGCCAGAGCAGGGCTGGGGGATCCCTGAACCGGTGTAGACTGGCTTATGCAGCGATGGGCACCATCTGTGCCCATCAAAGCATTTCCAGAGGCTGGGGGAGGCTACTACTCCCCAGCCCTTCACACCTATTTCCAAAGGGAGAGGGTGTAACACCCTTTCTCAGAGGAAATCCTTTGTTCTGCCTTCCTGGGCTAGGGCTGCCCAGACCCCAGGAGGGCAGAATCCTGTCTGAGGGGTCGGCAGCAGCAGCAGCTGCAGTGGAAACCCCGGAAAGGCAGTTTGACAGTACCCGGGTTCTGTGCTAGAGACCCGGGGGATCATGGAATTGTCCCCCCAATACCAGAATGGTATTGGGGTGACAATTCCACGATCTTAGACATGTTACATGGCCATGTTCAGAGTTACCATTGTGACGCTATAAATAGGTAGTGACCTATGTATAGTGCACACGTGTAATGGTGTCCCCGCACTCACAAAGTCCGGGGAATTTGCCTTGAATGATGTGGGGGCACCTTGGCTAGTGCCAGGGTGCCCACACACTAAGTAACTTGGCACCCAACCTTCACCAAGTGAGGGTTAGACATATAGGTGACTTATATGTTACTTATGTGCAGTGAAAAATGGCTGTGAAATAACGTGGACGCTATTTCACTCAGGCTGCAGTGGCAGGCCTGTGTAAGAATTGCCTGAGCTCCCTATGGGTGGCAAAAGAAATGCTGCAGCCCATAGGGATCTCCTGGAACCCCAATACCCTGGGTACCTAAGTACAATATACAAGGGGATTATATGGATGTACCAGTGTGTCAATGAGAATTGGTAAATTTAGTCACTAGTCTGCAGTGACAAAATTAGAAAGCAGAGAGAGCATAAGCACTGAGGCTCTGGTTAGCAGAGCCTCAGTGATACAGTTAGGCACCACACAGGGAACACATACAGGGCACATACTATGAGCACTGGGTTCCTGCCTAGCAGGATCCCAGTGACACAAGGGCTAAAACAACATACATACAGTGAAAAATGGGGATAACATGCCAGGCAAGATGGTACTTTCCTACAGGGGCCATTTTGCATGACATTGTCCTCAAATACCCACCCCCCGTCGAACAGATGAAAGTAGGGTAGTGCTCTGTGGATTGGGGGTAGCCCTGATAGATATAGGATGATGATCACAGTAAACCAGTTCCCACCAAGGTTCTGATCGACTCAGGCTGTCGTCACTTAGTAGTGAGCAGTGGAAGATTGGATGTGTGCACAGGGACAATAAGCCCTCTCCTGCGGCAGAGGTATCTATGTAATGGAGGGTGTGTGTAGAGACTGTATGGGTGGGAGCCATCCCATATCTGGTGGAAGAGATGATCCTGGGCAATGAATATGGGGATTTTCCCCTCCTTTTGACTGCTGAAACACAAAAAGCTAATATGGAGTGGCTGGCGAAGGCACCCTTCCAGGGTGAGGAGCTAACAGAGGGTAGGTGTAGAAAGAAACAGACCCGCCGGGAAAAACGTAACCACAATAAAATGGTTGTTTTGGCTGGTGAGGCTAACCTACCTCCTGTTTCTTCTTCCACAGATGGGACAGGGGATGGCCAACGCAGTTTTGAGCAGCCCAGAGAGAAACAACACTAATCTAACTCAGGCCTTGGCCTGGGTAGTGACTGATGAGGATGGACAGGTAGGACCCTATTTCTATGTGTTTAAGGGTTTGTTTTACAGGAAAAAAAACAGGCAAAACAATCTCCCAACTGATAGTACCACTTCCCTTCCATAAACAAGTACTACATTTGGCCCATTGTCAAGCCGGAGGGGGCCCCTGCGGGACAGAAAAAAACTGAGAAATACATTCTGAGAGGGTTTTACTGGACAGGGGTGTTTTCCAATGTGCAATGGTTTTCTGCCACTTGTGACAGATGTCAGCGCATTAATCCCCCACACATACGAAACACCCATTTACAATATCTGCCCATTATCGATGTCCCATTCTCAAGGGTAGGAATTGACTAAGTATTTCCCTTAGTGACCTCAGTGCACGGATACCAATACCTGCTGGTGTTGGTGGACTACGCCACCCGGTCCTCCAAGGCAATGCCCTTGTCAAGCATGACAACCAGTGCAGTTGCTTAGGCCATAATTGTTTTTTTTCCCAGGTGGGCTTCCTGAGAGAACTCCTTATGGATCAGGGCACACCATTCATGTCCAAAATATTAGCACAGATGTGTGAGCTGTTTGGCATCAGACAGATATGGACCTCCGTGTACCATCCACAGATGGATGGTCTCGTGGAGAGATACAATCACACCAATAAAACAATCCTTAATAAGTTGGTCACAGACACTGGGAGGGACTGGGACAAGAAATTATGCCTGGTCCTGTTTGCAATTCAAACCCAAGAACTCAAGGCCAGCCAAAAGCTCCAGAAGCTCTGTTATGAACAAAAGGCTGCGCTAGAGGAGTTCCAACTAGGGCAAAAGGTGTGAGTTTTAGAGCCTGTGGCTCCTAGAGCCCTCCAAAACAAATGGAGTGGACCCTATCCTATAAAGAAAAGGGAAAGTCAGCTACCTGGTGGACTTTGGCTCCTGCAGGAACCTCAAAATTGTTAATCATGTCAATCGCCTTAAACCCTATCATGACAGAGCTGAGATGACCATGCTCATGGTCACTGGTGAGGGACAGGAAGCTGAGAGTGAACCTCTCCCTGATCTCCTCTCCAGCAAGATGGCTCAGTTGAAGGAGTGGTCTTTTCAGATACCTTCACTGACCAACAGCAGACTGACTGTAAGAAGGTCTTGTATCAGTATGCTGAGCTCTTCTCTTTTGACCCCTGGTCAGACTACCTGGTGTACACATGATGTGGACATTGGTGACAGCCCACCTGTCAAAAATAAAATCTACAGACAATCTGATAATGTCAAAGAGAGCTCCAGAGCTGAAGTAAGCAAGATGCAGGAATTGGGAGTCATTGAGCACTCTGTGAGCCCGTGGGCCAGCCCAGTAGTCTTAGTCCCCATGCCTCATTCCCAGGGTGGAAAGAGAGAAATTAGGTTTTATGTGGACTATGGGGACTTCAATGCGGGAACCTAAACAGATACACACCCGATTCCTAGGGCTGATGAATTGAACTAATTGACAGGTTAGGAGCAGCCAAATATCTCAGCACTTTTACTCTCACATCAGGGTACTGGCAGATAGGTCTGACCCGTGGAGCAAAACAGAAAGCAGCATTCTCCACTCCTGATGGGTATTATCAGTTTACTGTTAATCCCTTTGGATTAAAGAATGCCCCTGCCGCCTTCCAGAGGTTGGTGAACAACATCCTGGCTGGGTTGGAAGACCTTAGTGCAGCATATCTTGATAATATTCCTGTGTTTAGCTCTACCTGGCAGGATCTTCTGATCCACCTGGGGAAGGTCCTAGGGGCTCTGATAAGTGCAGGCCTCGCTATCAAGGCAAGCAAGTGCCAGATAGGGCAGGGCACAGTTGTACATTTTTCACACCTTATAGACAGTGGCCTAGTTCAACCCCTGAAATCAAGATCCAGACTATTCTGGACTGGGAAGCTCCAACACCCAGACTCAGTTCAGGATATTCCTTGACTTCACTGGGTACTACAGGAGGTTCGTGAAGGACTATGGCACCATTGTGGTCCTGTTAGAAATGGGGTCTCCAGTTGGTAGTGGTTTGCACCCTGTCCAAGTAGGTCCTCTCACTCTAGTCAAGGTAAGGTAGTCACAAAGCTAAAATAACCCCTGCTCACCCCCTTGGTAGTCAGGCTTATCCCAGAGTCAATGTGTAAAGTATTTGTACACACACACAGTAACACAGTGAAAACACCACAAAAGTACTCAACACTAGTTTAGGGAATAGCCAATATTTATCTAAGTAAAACAAGACCAAAACAACAAAAATCCAACATACATAAGCAAAGATATGAATCTTCAAAGATTAAATCTCAGTAAAGTGCTTAGAAACACAATAGCTCCAACTGGGGTTATCACAACGTCTTGATGGAATCGTTCCCAACATTCCAACGCCACTACCAAGCGAGTGCGGACCAGTCACGGAGTAGCAGAGACCTCAGGTACAGTACCTGTGTAAACAAAGACGTTGCATGGAGTCGTGTAGGTGAGACGTTGCTGGAGCCGGTGTGACGTCAGTTCCTTACTGCAACGGGGGAGGTGAGGGATCGGTTCCTTACTGCTACGCAGGGAAGGGAAGGCGTTGGTTCCTTATCGTTAGAAGGGAAGTGATGCGACGTCGGTGGCGAGGCCTCAGTTCCTTACGATCTGGTGGGGGTCAATGAATACAGTAGTTCAAGACATGAGGCATCGACTTTGCAGTGTCGCGATCACACCACGGGCCACAGGTGCTGCAGCAGAGTCAGAGTCAGGTGTCCCAGACGTCAGGGACATGTCAGTCAGGACTCACGTTGTGGTGGGACTTCAGAGGCACTACATCAGTGTTGGGCCTGCGGCGTCATTCACGGCTGTTGCCCTCAGCGGGGACCATGGCACCGGTGCAGGAAGCGGCATGGAGTCAGACAGTGGTACCAGTTCCAAAGTCGCCCTGGAGTTGATGTACTTGGTTCCTTCTTGGTACACCAGAACTCATTTCCAAGGGCCCATGCACTGTATTTGGCACCACTTGGCAAGTCAGGACTCTCAGCAAGAGAGCAAGGTGCTGACAGATGTAGTCATTGATGTCCCTGAGACTTCTATCAGGAGGCAAGCTCAGTCCAAGCCCTTGGATAACCTTTGGTAGCAGGATGTAGAAAGCAAAGTCCAGTCCTTTCACTCCAGGACAGAAGCAGCAGGCCAGCACAGCGAAGCAACAGGCAGAATAACAGTCTCTCCTACAGCATCTAGCTCTTCTTCCTGACAGAGTGTCCTCAGTCCAGAAGGAGTCTAACTTTGTGAGGTCAGAGGTCCAGTACTTACACCCTTTTCTAACCTAAATCTTTGTGGTGCGCAAGACCCTGCCTTTCCTGTCCTGGCCCCAGACACACTCCAGGGGGTTGGAGACTGCACAGGCCTAGCCCTATTCAGGTGCAAATGTCAGCTCCTCCTACCACTCTAGCTCAGGAATCCTTTAGGATATGCAGGGCACACCTCAGATCTCTCTGTGTGACTGTCTAGAGTGAATTCACAAACACCCCAACTGTCCTCCTGACCCAGATGTGCATTCCACAGACAGGCAGAGGCACAGAATGGTTAAGCAAGAACATGCCTACTTTCTAAAAGGGCATTCTCAAACTTGCAATTCAAAAACCAACTTCAACAAAATATGTATTTTTAAATTGTGAGTTCAGAAACCCCATATTCCATATCTCTAGCTGCTCTCAATGGGAAATTACACTTAAAATATATTTCAGGACAATCCCCATGTTAACCACTGGGAGAGATAGCTGGGAGAGATAGGCCTTGCATTAGTGAAAAACTAATTTAGCAGTATTTCACTATCAGGACATGTAAAACACACCAGTACATGTCCTACCTTTTAAATACTCTGCACACTGCCCATGGGGCTGCCTTGGGTCTACCTTAGGGCTGACTTCCATGTAGTAAAAGTGAAGATTTGGGCCTGGCAAGTGGGTACACTTACCAGGCCGAAACGGCAGTTTAAAACTGCACACACAGGTGCTGCAATGGCAGGCCTGGGACTTGTTAGCAGGGCTACCCATATGGCTGGCACAATCAGTGCTGAAGGCCCAGTAGTAGCATTTGATTTGCAGGCCCTGGGTACACCTGGTGCACTATACTAGGGACTTGCTGGAAATTCAGATATGCTAACCATGGACAAACCAATCATCAATACCATTTAGACAGAGAGCACTGGTCCTTTAGCACTGGTGAGCAGTGGTAAAGTGCCCAGAGTCCTAACGTCAGCAAAAACGAAATTCAAGCCAGGATCAAAAACAGGAGGTCAGAAGCAAAAGGTTTGGGGACAACCCTGCCAAACAAGCCATTTTCAACAGCACAGCTCACAGAAAATACCTCCAAGAAGATGCCAACAAAAGTGAACTGGGCAGTGAGCTGTCAAAAGGTCTTTGACACCCCTAAAGAAGCAATGTACTCAGCACCCATCCTGAAAGCTCCAGATTACTCAGAGCAGTTCATTGAGCAGACAGATGCCTCTGAGCATGCGAAAGGAGCAGTCCTATCCCAAATCATTGATGATGGCCATGACCAACAAGTGGCTTTCATTAGCAGGAGGTTACTCCCCAGAGAGCAGTGCTGAACTGCCATTGAGAGGGAAGCCTTTGATGTGGTTTGCTCCCTGAAGAAGTTGAGAGGCATACTTGTTTGGCTCTCACATCCTTATTCAAACCAACCACAGGCCTCTCTGATGGCTTATGTAGATGAAAGGTGAAAACCCCAAACTGTAGAGGTGGTCCATCTCCCTACAGGGAATGGATTTTACATTAGGACACAGACCTGGGACGGACCTTGCCAATGCAGATGGCCTTTCCAGGTTCTTCAACTTAGAAGATGAAGACTCTCTTGGGAAAGGTTAGTTTCATCTCTTTCGTTTGCCTCTTTTTTACATGGTTGCTCCCACCTTTTGCCTGGTATTGGTTGTGATTTATACTGAAAGTGTACTGGGTTCCTGCTAACCAGATCCCAAGGGCCAGATCTTTTTCTCTAAACTGTACAATTGTTTCCCCTATTGGCAAATCCTTTAGTATCCTATGTAAGTCCCTAGTAAATGGTACTCCTGGTACCTAGGGCCTGAGGTGCTAAAGAGGATCCCTAAGGGCTGGAGCAGGAATTGTGCAATCTTAAGGGACCCCTCACCAAGCACATGGCAGGCTGCCATTGCAGGCTGTGTGTCTTGGTGCACACAAAAGTGAAAACACAACATGGCACACAGCCTGTATGCTATGTCCCCTAACCCTGCATGCAGTATATGTAAGTCACTCCTACAGCAAGACTGGCAGCCCTAATGCAGGGTGCAAGAGCAGATATACCCCTGCTATGTCTTTGTCAATTCTCAGACATAGTAAGTGGCCAGGGAAGCCATTTTAAATGTGTGTGCTGGACACCGGTCAATACGAGTTCCCCAGCTACATGATGGCTTCACTTAAAATAGGATGTTTGGTATCAAACATCTCATATTGGTGAACCCACACTGATTCCAGTGTTGGATTTACCAGTACATTTACCCAGAAGGCACCTTAGAGGTGCTCTCTGAAAGCCTACCAGCCTCTGATGTGTTTGCTGACTGGTTTCTGCCAGCCTGTCACCCGAGACACTGTTCTGGCCCCCGCATGGTGGAAGCTTTTTGCTCTCAGGAGGCTCAGAACAAAAGCCTGTCATGGAAAAGGGTGTACCTACCCCTCTCTAGGGATGACCTGCTAATTAGTCTTCCTAAGGTGGCAAGCCTCAAAGAGCAGGCACCTTTGAAATGGAAATCTGGCTCCTCTCATAGGAGAGGAAGCCACCCCTCCTGTGCAGAGCCCACTTGGCACCTGGACAGGTGGGAAAATTAGCTAGTCAGGTAGACATGCCATCTCCAGGCTAGTACCACCCCTAAGGTGGGCTACTGCAAGGTAGACAGATGTAGCCATCTTTGTGATGGCATACCTAGGATTTCTGGGACATAGTTGTGCCCACTTTCCACAGGAAGTGGTCCCTTAGGGGGCATAGTGACCCCAAGGGTCAGTAGCCCATTGACTACTGCACTACAGATGCCTAGCACCTCTTAAGTAAGTATTTAAGAGAGCCTCTGGCATCGGAGAAGCAGGTCTTGATGACCTAAGAACACCAAGGACACCAAAGAGCAGTGAAAACATTAGAAGAGAAGCAACTCACATGGTACTAACCCCTCTGGCCTATCTGCGTCCCTCGTCGAAATCTGCGGTATAGTCGACTTGTTCTGCAGCTGTGACTCCAGAAACCCGAGTGGACTGCCTGCCTTAGAAAAAGACTTGAGACCTCCCATGAATGGTGGACCTGAATTCCAGCAAACTCCAAAAGAAGGGACTCTGAAGCCTTTGGAACCACCAAAACCGACACCTGCAACCGTAGAGGTGTGGCTACCAGAGGGCTACACGCCCATGGTAGAATCGGTTTTGGGGCGAGTTCTCCCTCTTTGACCCTGTCTTCCCTTTTTCTGTAGGAACAAAAGGCATCCTGCTCAGGAGTGTTGGGGCTATATCCCTCACAAAGGCGGCTTCAACTTTGAAGCTCTCCTTTCGAGCTAACACCCTGAGTGGCCAACATGGGGAAGGAGGTGACACTGCTCTCTTTGTTTCTGTGCTAGGGAGTCATTCACATGACTCCCAAGGCGGTCAGAAACATGTCTCTGTGCCAGTGCCTTTGTGAGGCCGTTGGGCTAGATGGAGCACAGAGTGGCAACATTCTAAAAGTTGCTTCCCTTTAATAATGGTATTAAATTTAACCTTGGTATCAGGTTAGGTTTAATGCCATGATTAATTTGCTATCTTAGATGACCCAGTCTGGTAATCCCATTCAGGAGTTAGCCGAGTTGCAATGCAAACTGGGTACCCTGTGTTAGTCAATGGGGATACTAGCTTTATCCGCAGCAAAACAACAATTTTAAAGTGTTGCTGTTATGACATCTAAAAAAAAATGTTTTACTTATCAAAATACAGCTCCCTACCATAGGTCTCTTTTGACCATCCTTAGGGTAGACTTATATATAATGTTAAGGGATAGAGTGTCTTTGCCATTGAAGTGAACAGCAGAGTTGAACTGGCAGTACAAGCACTGTCCTTCCAGTCTGGAGTGGCAGGCTGGGTGCCATTTTGTACTCTGTAGCACATAGGCTGGCACACACAATGCTGCAGTCCTGAGTGGACACTATGCCTTACATGCCCTCGGTTCTTTGGGTACCATATCCTAGGGACTTATAAGCAAGCCGGTCCTTGCCAATTGGGTGTATCCAATTCAACATGTAATTTGTATAGGGTCCACACTGAGGTCTGGTTAGCAGACCCAAGTGCACTCTCGATAAACCTGCAGCATTAGTCCAAAATGTAGGGGGAGCATGTAAAAAGAGGCATTTCCGTACAGTGAACACATCAAATACAATCACAATAATGACTTGCAGGATTACTAGTAGTTGCCATCTAAATGTATATCTCATTATCAAGTGACAAAATAGTGTAATGCCAAAATATTATATCCATATTGACAAATATGTAATGAAAACTAAAAGATATATATATATATATATATATATATATATATATATATATATATAAATACTTATCTCATGATATTATTGTAGACTGTATTCTGGATCAGGGGTCTTCAACAGGTCAGAAGGATTTGCACAGTGACCAGTCTCCATGTGACTTTTCTAAACTGAGCGGAGACAGTTGGTCTTGTTGCAGGTACCGCAGTCTGCCACAGTATGGGGGTCATTATTACCCTGACGGTCACTAGACCACCAGGGTCACGGTGGTGGTTGGACCGACGCGGTCATGGTGGTCCCACCGCCACATTATGAGTGTGGCAGAGCCGCCATGGTCCAACCCCCAGCAGAATGTCACAAATGTCCAGAGTTTGTTCCACCTCAGGGATACAGATTATAAGGTAAATTTGACTGAGTTGGTGAGAAGGAAGTGTTGTCCGCAGAGGGGAAAGTGAATTATAGAGGAAAAAAGGGAAGTGAAATTGAAGTAAGAGTAAACATTGGTAAATTATAACACATCTCACATTCGAAAGGGTGAATAAATGACCTGTGATGCAACACCATGTTAGAGCAGAGGACAGTAAAATAGAAATATTTACAACAAATAATCAGCAGACATCTTAGATGACTTTCATACTGAGATAGAACATTGACTGGGCTGTATAATGGTTGTAGAGGATCTGGATGCAGGGAAGCAAAACATAGTAAGATTGAGTGAGCTTTGCACAATATAGCAATGCCTCACATTTGCTAATTTTCTAGGAGTATCACATTCTTTTAAAATCCCACAATTCCCAAGGAATCAGAAATGTTAAACCTTTACCTGCTAAAGTGTCTTTCTTTTCATATACACTCAGGCCCTCTATACAACCTTGGCGGTAAATGCCGCCTACCACCGTGCTGACGGCCGACAATATACCGTGACCGCGGCGGTATTCCGCTACGGGTATTATGACCCACACTGAGAAATCCACCACTATATAGACACCCACACAAGTCCGCCAGACCAAAGGTCAGTGATAAATTGGCGGTACCAAAACCCACATCGTTACGCCAACAGGAATACACCCACAGTATCAGGACCCACGAATCACTGTGGCGGTCTTTCAAGTGCGGTAAACCATTGGTGGTACACTCCGCCACGCTCAAAATACACACACACTTACAAAACTACACCACATTGGACAATCCAAACTACACACACCTGACACTCATACACACACCACACCCACACACTTACACAACTATAAAACACACACTCACATTACCCACAACCCTTTCAACAAAAAAAAAGATTGCCAACAGAGAGACACAAGCCAGAAGCACCCACTCAACCTGAGCCACATAACACCATCACCCATATACCATCCACGCACCTCACACCACACACTACAACACATCACCCCACACATCACCCCACACATCCTCATACATATTACTCACACCACATCCATGGCACCCCAAAGACACCCCAGGTTTTCAGAGGAGGGTCATGGTGGAGGAAATCATCCAGGTAGAGCCACAGCTATTCGGATCACAGGTGCAGCAGACATCCATTGCTAGGAAGATGGAGCTTTGGCGGAGGATCGTGGACAGGGTCAACGCTGTGGGACAGCACCCAAGAACAAGGGATGACATCAGAGGTGGAACGACCTACGGGGGAAGGTGCATTCCGTGTTTGTAAGACACCAGGTAGCCGTACAGAAGATTGGCGGTGGACCCCCACAACTAATAACATGGGAGGAGCAAGTCATGGCAATAATGCATCCTGAGGGCCTCGCAGGAGTAGCAGGAGGACTGGACTCTGGTAAGTGTAATCTTTACTACTATAGCCCCCACCCTACCTGCATGCCATCACAAACTCCTACCCCTAACCTCACCCCCATCACCCCACCACCTCACATATACCCCACTATCACAACCCACCTATCCCAAAACTAAGCCCTTCATGTAACACCAATCCATGGACCTGCATCACAGACCTGCATGGATACCCATCACCACAGCATGCACACTAGTGACAATCACTTAGCCAAACCAAGCACAACTCACACAAGCCAAAGCTGCCTTGCTAATAACAACCATAGAGGGAAACATACCCATGCACAAGATGACACATGCAGACACAATAACACTGCATTTTCATCCCCACAGGACCCCTACTCAACGTCACGGGAGAGGAGTTGCCACCAACATCCAGTCCCCACCCAGAGGAGGCCCACAGAGATGACAGCAGCTCTGCACGCCTGGATCAGGATGACCAACCTGGCCCATCAGGGACCTCTGGGCAGTTGGTTACCCTGCCATAGTCCCAACCCACCACAGGGCCTCCCTCCTCAGGAAACACCAGCACAGCACCCACCCAGCGGACCCATGCCACTGTCCCCAGGACATGTCAATTAGCAGTGTGTCCACCACTACTGGGACCCCAGGCAACCCCACAAACACAGGACGATCAGGGACCTGGGGTCAGTGGCAGTGGGCACACGGTTCAGGGGACAGAGGCACAGGACAACAGGGAAGCTGGGAGGACTGCTGTGTGACGGGGGGACAGGCCCAGGGAACCCACTCTCCAGGAGGCACTCTCCAACATCCTGGGAGCATACCACCATACCTAGGAGACCATGGGCCAGATACTGTACAAGTTGCAGGAGATGCAGCGGCTGCAGGAGGGACAGTACCAAGGGATCAGGGAGGACCTCAAAAACATCTACACCATCCTAGTCACCATGGCATGGGTGATGGCAGACATGGGCAAGACCCTGAGGGAGGCAGTGGCACACAAACGAGCCCCTGACACTAGCAACACTGAAGAATAGCCCTCTGCCTCCGCCGGCGCTAGTGGACAGGAGGCCCCGCCACAGGACCAACAGGCCACCAGCACCCCATCCCCTGCAGAAGGAGAACCACCCCACAAACGGTTCCTGCAATCCAGGCAGAAGCCAGAGAACATTGCCAAGACCCCCACCAGGAAATAAGACTCACCTGATTGTCACCCTTTTGTCCCACTCTGGGACAATGCACCTGTGATACAAAGAGACTGGACTCTAACTGGACATTCCTCCACCATCACCCCAGCCCATTGCACACCCCCCTCTACGTATGAGCACTTAAATAAACACCCTTGGAACAAATACTAATCTTGAGTCTGTCAAATGATTGAATCATGTATTAGTACAACATTCTGAAAACATTGCAAGTCATATATACAGTCATTTATACATTGGTATGACCTTTAGTGGGCATCAGTAAACATACCAGGAGCCAGAGTGGACCACAGAGATCTGAAAATAGAGATGCCAAAGGGAGGGTACAGGAAATGGCCATAGACATAGTGAAATCAGGCTGTCATGTACAATGTCCAACAGAAAACTGAAATGTAAAGTGAAGTTACAGTGTCTTACCTGTGTGTCACTGGAAGTACTGCTGAATTCTATTACTTATGTTGTCCACATCTTTTTCTTCTGCCTCCTCTTCCTCAATGTCCACAGGCTCCACCGCTGACACAAGAACAACTCCAGGCTCATCCTCCTGCAGAAAAGGCACCTGGCGTCTCAAGGCCAGGTTGTGCAACATGCAACGATGATCTGGCACCCCTTCTTGGGTGAGTAGTACAGGGATCCACCTATCAGATGGAGGCACTGGAACCTGGCCTTCAGGAGGACAAAGGTTAGTTCAATTATCCTCCTTGTTCGCACATGTGCCGCATTGTAACGTTCCTCTGCCCTTGTCCTGGCATTCCACACTAGGGTCAGTAACCATGAGAGGTTGGGGTAACCAGAGTCACCTGCAAATATCGAGGGATACCTGTTAGACACACACTAACCCTTAGGGACAACCACATACCCAGACACAAACATACTGGGTGGTAACCTTGGGCTCGCCTATTAGCCACACCCGGTGCCTCTGGAGTTGGCCCATCACATACTGGATGCTGCTATTCCTCAAGATAAATGTGTCATGCACAGAGCCAGGAAACTTGGCATTCACATTGGAGATGTACTGGTCTGCCAAACACACCATCTGCACATTCATAGAGTGATAGCTTTTTCTATTTCTGAACACTTGTTCATTTCTCCATGGTGGGGAAAATGCTACATGTGTACCATCTATGGCACCAATGATGTTGGGGATATGTCCCAGGGCATAAATGTCAGCTTTCACTGTGGCCAGATCCTCCACCTGGGGGAATACAATGTAGCTGCGCATGTGTTTCAGGAGGGCTGACAATACTCTGGTCAACACGTTTGAGAACATTGGCTGAGACATCCCTGATGCCATGGCCACTGTTTGGAAAGAACCTCTTGCCAGGAAATGGAGCACTGCCAGGACCTGCACTAAAGGGGGGATGCCTGTGGGCTGGCAGATAGCTGACATCAGGTCTGGCTCCAATTGGGCACACAGTTCTTGGATTGTGGCCTGATCAAGTCTGTAGGTTAGGATAATGTGTCCATCCTCCATAGTCGCAAGGTCCACCAGGGGTCTGTACACCAGAGGATGTTGCCATCTCACATTCATCCTCAGCGTCAGAAGCCTATGGAGGAAAACAGTGAACAGAGGGTCTTATTCACACATCAGTTGAAATAATGATGCATCTTTTACTTTACAGAACCTGTATGTGAATCTGAGAGTCAGTTGCTGTGCCAATGTCTGCTGTGACGCAGTTAGATGCCATGGCCTGTGCCCCCCCTGACATAGCGGCGGCCTGACCTGTGAGGATTGATGGACAAGTGGAAATGAGGTAATTCCGCTGGCGTTGTGCGCCGTTGCAGTATGCAGTTGACCAACGCCGCTCAACTTCGCATTGGTTAGCATTGGGCCATATGGGTTCCAGGAGCCAATGGCAATATACGGCGGCGGCCATTTTCTATCTGTTCACTCACTTGCTACCGGACCTTCAACAGGAAAGGGCCTACACTGCAAGTGCTGCTGTGACCTGTGTCTGGAAGCTACAATGGCTCATGTGTCTGGGGAAAGGGCTCCTGCCTTCACAGCGGAGGAGTTGGAGAAACTGGTGGATGGGGTCTTACCCAGTACACATTACTCCACGGTCCTCCAGTCCTCCAGACAAACAGGTGAGTAAACTGTGAGCATGATGTGTGGGCCATGAATGTATGGATTGCTGTGCGTGTAAGCCACATGTAGGGGGGGCTGAAGCATCCTGGCCAGGGTGATGCATGTATGGTGGTCAATGTATGTGCATCATGGGATGGGATGGGAGGGACTTGGTGGGCCATGAGTGTGACGGTCTGGACGGTTAACTAATGCCCTTTTCTGCTGTCTTTTCCATGCAGGTCAGCGCCCATCAGTAAATGGGAATTTGGCGTGCCATCGCCAAGGAGGTGCAGACCCTGGGGGTCTTTGACAGGCGGAACACCCACTGCCGCAAACTGTGGGAGGACCTGCACCGCTGGGCAAGGAAGACGGCGGAGGCCCAGCTGGGGCTGGCCTCCCAACAAGGAAGGGGTGCCCATTGTACCCTGACCCTCCCTGATGTTCCGCATCCTAGCGGTGGCCTATCCGGATTGGATGGATGCTTGAAGGCATCACAGCAGCCACAAGGGGGTGAGTGCAGATTCAGATTCATGACTGTGCACGCGTTAAGGTTTACCTGGGTGGGGGATGTGGATTGTGGGTGCCCCTAGGCCAGGGGGAACATGGCAGGATAGGTCCCTTGTTGGGCAGGCTCTGAAGCACTCCACCCCCAATAGTGTTAGTGTTCATCTACTACTGGGAAGGGTCCTGTGGGTCTCAGGTGTGAAGCTAATGGCATTAGGCATTGTACACCATGGGCTGGTGACTATCTTATTAACTGGTAGTGCATGGCCTAGTGCATAGGGCTGCTCCCTGTGAGTTGTGTACTCCAACGGTAGTGTTGTTGTTGGCATTGACCTAGTGTATCCTCTGTCTTGCCCCCCCTTTTTGTTTTGTCACCCTGTCTTTGCGTGCATTAGCATCATCTGCCGGAGGAGCAGAGGCACCGGCGACGGAGGAATCTGCATCCCACATGGGCCAGGAGGCCGAATCCACCGATGGTGAGGGCACCAGTGGGACGGAGGGCGAGGGGAGCACCACGACGGGGACAGGAGGGGACACCACAGACAGCGACTCCTCCTTCTCCGATGAAAACTCCCTGACGGTGGCAGACACCTCTGTGCTCACCCCAACAACAGGTACAGCCGCCACCCTCCCTACCAGCACTGCCCTCCCAGCCGCCCCTCAGCGTGTTTCCCGTGCCTGCTCACCCAGGAGGGTGGCCATCTGCTTTGCCCCAGGACCTCAGGCCCTGCCCCAGTCAGCCCTGCTGCCCTCAGTGAGGAGGCTATTGACCTCCTGAGATCCCTCACTGTTGGGCAGTCAACATACCGAATGCCATCCAGGGTGTTGAGAGGCATTTGCAACAAACAAATGCATACCTAGAGGACATTCACTCTGGTGTGACGGACCAACAGAGAACATTTCAGGATCTGGCCTCAGCACTGACGGTAGCCATTGTTCCTGTCTCTAGCCTCCCTCCTCCAACTTCCTCTACCTAGTCCCAATCCCCTCAACCTCATCCTCAACCTATCCCAAGCACACGTTCAGACCAGCATTCACCCAGATCACCACACAAAAGTGGCTCAGACAAACACAAGCACCACACTTCATCTCGCAGGCACTCACACAAACATCATCCCCATGCAGACACACCAACATCCACTGCCTCCACTGTGTCCCCCCTACTCCTCCTCGTCCACCTCCCTCCCAGTAGCGTCTGCACTCACACCTGCATGCACTACATCCTCATCCACTACCTCCTTCACCAGCACGCCCGTCACAACACACCCCTCACTGGCAGTCACCACCCCCACATCCATGCACACGTCCCCTGTGTCCTCTCCCAGTGTGTCTGTGACCCCTCCTCCAAAAGTACACAAACACAAGCACCCACCCACCCAACAGCCACCCACCTCACAACAGCATCCAGCCCATGCACCTGCACCCAAACTCAGCAGACAGACACCTCCTACAACCACTCCCTCTTCCTCCACTCCCAAACCCTCTCCCTCTTCCCGCCCAAGTGTCCCTAAGAAGCTTTTCCTGTCAAACATTGACCCCTTCCCTACCCCTCCCCCATCATTCCCCTTGGGCCAAGGTGGCCATAACCCAGCCCAGTACCTCAGCCACCAAATCGTCATCCACTGTGGTTCCTGCAGCTATAATAGGCTCAAAGGGGGCACCCGTCAGCCCAGCCAGTGTGCCACCAACCCCTGCCAAGGCCAAAGCCACTCTGCCGCCTGGCAAGGTGAAGAGGGGGACAGGATCCAGCAAGGGGAAGGAGCCACAACCACCCAGCAAGGCCACCTCAAAGACTCCAGCTGCCATACCCAAGGTCACACCACCATCTGCCAAGGTGAGGAAGGGGCAGAAAAAAACAGCCAAGGCACTTCAGCCATCCGAGGCTGCAGGTGAAGGCCTGGTGTGTACCAGCATAACCACCAGCACCTCCACCTCAGCCAGCACCGATAGCAGCCCTGCCGCTAGCACTGCGGCAAGCCCCCTCACCTGCACCGCCGCAAGCCCCTCCGCAGGCACTGCCGCAAGCACCATTACTGTCAGTAGCAGCAGCCCCAGTGGGCAGCCATCCTGGGCTGCAGGTGAAGGGCTGGAGCCTCCCTCCACCACTGGGCGCACCAGCACCTGCACCACGGCCAGCACCACCACCTGCACCACCGCTAGCACCACCGCAGGCCCCGCCGCAAGCATCACCACCTGCACCGCTGACAGTAGCACCACTTGGAGCAGCAGCAGCCCCAGTTGGCAGCCGTCCGAGGCTGCAGGAGAAGGGCTGGAGCCTCCCTCCACCACTGGCAGCACCCCCACCAGCCCCGGGACTACCACCAGTTTGCAGCCATAGCTGTCGCCGGATGGAGTGTAGCCCTGCCTCCATGGACTATCATGCAACCTGGTCTCTGCAAATCTCGTGCCTCAGACACCCAGGAGAGGGACTGTGAACTGCCACACCCCAAGTGTTACATCACTGGGCACAGAGCCCCCTCCAGAACCAGTGGAGAAATGCATCCACTCTCCCTATCCTTGGCAGGATGAAGCACACTGGGCACAAAGCCCCCTCCAGAACCAGTGGAGAAATGCATCCACTCACCCTATCCTTGGAAGGATGAAGCACACTGGGCACAAAGCCCCCTCCAGAACCAGTGGAGCAATGCATCCACTCACCCTATCCTTGTCAGGATGAAGCACACAGGGCACAAAGCCCCCTCCAGAAACAGTGGAGAAATGCATCCACTACCACCTTCCTTGCCAGGATGAAGCACACTGGGCACCAAGCCCCCTCCAGAACCAGTGGAAGAAGGCATCCACTTGAGAGATTGTGGCCTTGCACTCCCCAGGACCAAACTGTGGGCAAACCACCCACTAGACAGACTGTAGCCTTGCACTCCCCAGGACCAAGCATTGGGCAAACCACCCACTAGAGAGACTGTGGCTTTGCACTCCCCAGGACCAAGCAGTGGGCAAACCACCCACTTGAGAGACTGTGGCTTTGCATTCCCCAGGACTAAGCAGTGGGGAAACCATCCACTTGAGAGACTGTGACCTTGCACTACGCAGGACCAAGCAGTGGGCAAACCACCCACTTGAGAGACTGTGGCTTTGCACTCCGCAGGACCAAGCAGTGGGCAAACCACCCACTTGAGAGACTGTGGCTTTGCATTCTCCAGGATCAAGCAGTGGGCAAACCACCCACTTGAGAGACTGTAGCTTTTTTCTTACCACCAAAGCCCTTCAAACCTCAAACTTTGGCAAAAAAACATGCAGTACCCTCACGTTTCTGTGAGAAATAAAATTACCTGTTTCTAGGATGTGGCTGGCTGCCATATTTTTGCCCGTGCTCAGTTTCTACCCAGTGCAACCTACTAAACCAAGACATGTTTTAAAACTAGATGACCTGATAAGTACAAGTTGGTCTGCCTGTATGGATCCCTCAAAGTCCTCTTATCCATGGTGTCCTACAAACCTCAAAGGTTGCCATTATTTACACATTTATCTAAAATTACTGTGTTGAAAACTTCTAAAATCTGCAGCGATCCACAAAATGTCTACCACCCGGCCTTGCCACACTTGTCCCAATAAAAACGAAACCCCACTTGTGTGGTTCGGCCTAGAGCCCGCCACAGAAATGGATCAAACCAGTAACAGTGCAACTTCTTCCAGAAATGCATTATGTTAGGCATTTAGGCAACATTTGAGGTTTACAGAGCATTGTGAGTATACGAGTGGGGCCCATGCAAGCTACACTACCCTGTACTCCTCTATGTGTTCATTTTTCAAAAATGTCAGGGGTTGTTAATGTTTCTTCAGAGGCCATTCAGTAGTCAAGTACAGATTTATACTGATAATTTTTGGTGCTAGCAGGATCAAGGAGTATATACTAATAACAGTGTTAGAATTGTGAACCTATCACGTAGTGGTAGTGAACTGTAAAGCCACATGAAGGCACCAACCACTTTACAGTTCATGCCCATGACTTTCATGCATGCCACATAATGCTATTCACACCACCAGCCACAAGCTCAACACGCAACACTCACATCAACAAACTGCTGCCATTTAAGGTCCATCACTGCCACCCAACCAGCCATCTGCCAACTTAAACTTAAATGCAGACACATCTCTGGAAAACCAATATATATGCACTGCCAGCCAAGAACCACACATACCACTAGCAAACTGCCACAGAATTGCCACAGCGCACATACCACCAGCCACTGTTAGGGGTTAGTTCCTTGCCAGAGTTTCACTGAACACGATCCGTGAAGCTTTGGGAATTGTACTTCCAAAGCAATTGGATTTGAATGTGGTGTAGGTCACCTGATGTTCCTGTTAAATAAGGGACGACTCGGTATTAGAGTATCCAGTTTCAGGTGTTATTTGTGTTAGATTTATAGGTGTTTAATATTTCCTCTGTTTCACGTCCTCCTTTTGGCTCCAATTTCTCTTAGGATGGGTTATGCCGGTTATCTGATGAGATGGTGATGCCTATTCTTTGTGTTTTCTTTCTAGGTTCCGCAGATCTTTTCCCGTCCGGAGCCCTCGGAAAAAACAAAACCACATGCAAGTAAGTCTTTTATTTGTAACAATGCTCAATATGTTTCCTTTCTTTCTCTATCTGTCTTTTCTTTTTATTTTCTTATTTCATTTGCTTTTTATTTTCTCTCATCATTCCTTGTTATTTCCTTATACAGGAGTCTTTCTTAGGTCGGCTTTCTTATCTAACTACTCCAACTTTACATTATTTTGTCTGTGGGGAAAAATTGCTTACTCCCTTTTGACTCTTTTCTTGACATGGATTTATTATCCAGTTTCTTCGAACCTTAGCAAAGTAGGAGAAAGAACAAAAAATACATTTCCTTTTCGATTTTCCTTCTAGTTCTCTATTTCGTTTTTTATGTTTACTTTAATTTAAGGATCTTTCTGGAATTTTCGATAGATGGCTTGGATTCTTGATTAAGCTTAGTTGTCTCCTTACATTTTCCCATCTACTGCCCACTGTCCTTTCACTTTAGCACTTACCTGTGTTAGCCACTGATAAAAATGGGGTCTGTAGTTGGCAGTGGTTTGCACCCTGATCAAGTAGGGAACCTCACTCTTGTCAGGGTAAGGGAGTCACACCACTAAGATATCCCTTGCTCATGGGAGGTGATGCGTTGATTCTCTCCTCGCAGGAGAGGGGATGCGTTGCTTCCTTACTGGCAGGGGAAGTGGTACATTAGTTGCTTACTGGCAGGGGAGGTGATGGGTCAGTTCTCTCCCTGCAGGAGAAGTGATGCATTGGTTTCTGGTCATGCAGTCCCTGTTCCTTGCTGCAGTGCTGATGAGAAAGTGATGCCCAGGGACGATGCGTGGGAAAATCCATATGCGATGTGATGATAGAGCCGCGGTGGAACAGGTGGTGGGTCGATCGTACACGCGCTGTGTCATTTCTTCCACTAGAAGACAGGTACTGCATCAATTCTTCAGCGGCAAGGTAGGCACTGCGTTGATTCTTCTGCCAAAAGCCAGGCATTGTGTCGATTTTCAGCCGCAGCACCCCAATGCGTGGATTTTCTTCCTCAGGACACCAGTTTACACTTACAAAGGTCCAGGAACTGGATTTGGCACCGCTTGGCAAGTCAGGACTCTCAGCAGAGGAGTCCAGGCACTGGCAGATGAAGTCATTGTTGTCCCTGTGACTTCTAACAGGGGGCAAGCTCAGTTCAAGCCCTTGGAGAAACGTGGAAAGCAGGATGTAGAAAGCAAAGTCCAGTTCATTCCCTCCCAGGATAGAAGCAGCAAGCAGCAATTCAGCACAACAAAACAACTGGCAGAGTGGCTGTCCCTTATACAGCATCCAACTCTTCTTCCCGGCAAAATCTCCTCTGTTCAGAAGTGTTCTGAAGTTGTGTTCTCAGAGGTCCAATACTTATACTAATTTCTGCCTTTGAAATAGGCAGACTTCAAAGGAAAGTCTTTGTGCTACACAAGACCCTGCCTTTCCCTGCCCTGGCCCCAGACCCACGTCATGGGGCTGGAGACTGCTTTGTGTAAGGACAGGCACAGCCCTATTCAGGTGCAAGTGTTAGTGCCTTCCTCCACTCTAGCTAAGGAAAACCCATCAGAATATACAGAGCACACCGCACAGGATCAAAAACAGGAGGTCAGAAGCCAAATAGACCGGGGAAACCATGCCAAGAGCTGACAGGTATAACAGCCACACTCCTTCAGCAGCATGACAGGACCAAGGGCCACTGTGGTAGTGATGTTCTGTAGGAGCTCCTTCAGTGAGTGGGTTTTTTGTTGTATGGACTCCCACTGAACTCTCTGCTTTCATTGTGGCCATTCCCTGTATCTGTATTATTGGCGTCTTCTTCCCTTGCAGCGGCGGTAACTCCACTCCTTGCAGTGACACTGTCTCCCCACCTTCTAGTGCAGACATCTCCTCCTGAACTTTTGGCTTCTCTGCCTTGTACTTCTCTCCTCTAGTTCTTCTTCTCTCTTTCGCTCTCCTTCCTTTTCCTGAAGAAAAAAAATCCTTTCTAGGTGTCTACCTTTTCTTTTCCTTCCCCTTGTTTGTGTCCTCCCGCTCAGTTGATGATTCTTCTTTGTTTCCTTTTAGGGCTTGGCAGCGGCGAAGACCAGGATGAAAGTGTAGGTAAGTACCTTGTACATCCCCGCCCTTTCTTGGTCCCTCATTTGTCATGGTCTCTAAGGGCTTCTCCCTTGTCACCTCACCTGCTTAATCTGTACAAGAAACACATCAACTAACAACAGCAGGCTGTGGTGTTTATGATTATGCAGATGATTTTCAATTATAATTTTATATTGATGATGCCAGGGCACTTGAGAAGGTTCAAAATACAATGAGATTCATTGTTAGCTGGATGGCTAGAAATCAGCTAAAGTTAATTACTAATAAGAGCAAAATTGTCTTGTTGAATAATAGCTCTAATCTCTGGAATGCTAATATATTACCCTTAGATCTTGACCTAGCACCCAATCCACGTCCCTCTGCTTGGGATAGTGATTGATGGTAACCTCTCACTAAAACCTCATGTAAGAGTTGTGTCAAAATGCTACTCTTTGTTAAACAATCTGGAGAAGATTGCACGTGTTGCCTTTTCAAACAAGAAAGCTAATTGTGACCTCAGCTATCAATTCCAAACTTGATTGTTCTAATTCTGTCAATGCAGATCTTTCTCGCGCTGCAAACTCCAAATCATTCAGAATGAAGCAGCACTTTTGATTTTCCTCCAACCCTGTTATTCACATTCTATGCCTTTGCTCAGAGAACTCCAGTACTATTAGCACCAGGAAACCACTGGTGAATATACACTCTGAACGTGTTAATAACTAAACATAACATCTGCCTTCTACCTATACAAGACCCCTATGAAAACAAACATAAGCTAAGCTTAGACTATCTGTTCATGTCTCTCTCACCCGAAGTCTTAATACTGTTAGGGTGCCAGGTGAACCTTTCCATACACTTCCTGATGGCAGCCTGCCTAGGATAAAAAAAAGTGCCTCCTGAGCACTCATTACACTAAAGCCAGCTCCATTCAGCATGTGCAAGTAACTTGAGGATGTTGGAGGAAGCACTTGGGGGGTCATTACAACATTGGCGGTAAAAGCCGCTTACCGCCGTGCAGAAGACCGCCAATACACCGCCGCGGCCACGGAATTCCGCCACAGCTATTATGACACACATCTCGGAATCCGCTGAAATTCAGACACCCACACAACTCCGCCACACCAAAGGTCAGTGGAAAACTGGCGAAAACAAAACCTCCACCTCCACGCCAACAGAAACACGCACACATCTCCAAAACACCGCCACATTGGACAATTCCAAATACACACACCTGATACACATACACACACCACTCCCACACACCCAACACAATATAAAACACACACCCACATCACCCACAAACCCCTATGACAAAAATTATAGACGAAGGCGAGAGAGACAGAGAGCACAGCAACTGAGAACCCCACCACACAGAGGCACACAACACCATCACCCATACAACATTACACGCACAATACACCACACACCACTACACATTACCACACACATCGACACTGACACCACCCCACACAGTACCCAAACCACCCCATTACACGCCAAAGACACCCCCGGTTTTCCGAGGAGGAGCTCAGGGTCATGGTGGAGGAAATCCTACGGGCAGAGCCACAGCTGTTTGGCTCACAGGTGCAGCACACATCCATAGCCAGGAAGATGGAGCTATGGCAAAGAATTGTGGACAGGGTCAACGCTGTGGGACAGCATCCAAGAAATCGGGAGGACATCAGAAAGAGGTGGAACGACCTATGGGGAAAGGTGCGTTCAGTGGTCTCCAGGCACAACATTGCGGTTCAGGGGACTGGCGGCGGACCCCCACCTCCTCCCCTACAACTAACAACATAGGAGGAGAAAGTCTTGACCATCATGCATTCAGAGGGCCTCGGAGGAGTCGGTGGAGGAATGGACACTGGTAAGTCAAATCTTAACTATCATATCCCCCACCCTACCTGCATGCTATCACACACCCCCACACTCACCCCCTCCCCTATCACTCCAAATCCTCACATATGTACTAATAACACAAACCACACATCCCAACACCAAGCCCTGCATGACACAACTAAGCATGGTCACCCCTCACCAAAGCATGCTCACTGCACATACCCATAACAACCCCCTAACCATCATCACACAAACCCACACACAGGAATGCTTGCACTGGGGTACACAAACACCAAACCATTGCACATCATTACACACACACACATGCAATAATCATGCTCTTATATCCCTGCAGGACCACTAAGGAACGTCACCACACAGGAGGGTCCAGACATCTCCACTCCACCCACAGAAGGGGCCCACAGTGACGACAGCAGCTCTGCCCTACTGGATCCTGATGACCAGCCCGGACCATTGTGGGCCTCTGGACAGTCGGTTCCCCTTGCACAGCCCACAACGACCTTCCCCCTCTGTTAACACCAGCACAGCACCCACCCAACAGGCCCATACCTCCGTACCCAGGACACGTCAATCAGCGGTGTGTCCACCACTACAGGGAACCCATGAGAACTCACCACCCCACAACAACAGGGACCTGGGGGCAGTGGTAGTGGGCACACGGTCCAGGGGACGGAGGCACAGGAACACAGGGGAACTGGGAGGGCTGCTGTGCGACAGGGGGCGGACAGGCCAAGGGAACCCGCCTCCACGAGGCCCTCTCCTCCATCATGGGAGCATACCACCACTCTCAGGAGACGATGCCAACGGTCCTGGCCAAGTTTCAGGAGACCCAGCGCCTGCAGGAGGAGCAGTATTTGGGGTTCAGAGAGGAGCTCAGGACCATCAACTCCGCCCTGGGCACCATCGTAGGGGTGCTGAAGGACATACAAAAAACCATGAGGGACACCGTGGCACTCCAAGGGGCCCGACACTAGCATGGACGATGAAGTGCCCACCACCTCCGCCGGCGCTAGTGGACAGGATGCCCCGCCACAGGACCACCACACCAGCACCCCACCCCCTGCAGACGGACAACCACCACGCAATCGGTCCCTGAGAACCAGGAACAGGACAGAGCAAGATGGCAAGACCCCTGCTAGGAAATGAGACCACCCTGATTGTCCTCCCACTGTCCCACTTTGTTACCCTGTCCATACTTCAACTGCCCCAGCTCCACTTCCTATGCCCATATGGGCAGTGCACCTGTGTGACCAATAGACTGGACTCTGCCATGGACATTCCTCCACCGTCCCCCATCACCATTTTCCAACCCCCCTCCATTTTTGAGCACTTAAATAAACACCCTTGAACCACAAAACAATCTGGAGTCATTCTGTGATTTGGTCAATTTGTATTATCAATGACAGTGTCAAAATGCACTCCCAATTGTAAAGCCAACATACCTATGTCACACATCACAAGTCCATGAAGGATGCAAGCAGATGACACACGTTGGTAACCACACCTGTGAAACCGTAATGGAAAGGTACAACTCAGTGACCAAATACTGCTATTAAATAACAGACAGGATCGAGGTAGAAGTGTGAAAGTGAATGTAATGTGAAAAAAGGTTTTTCTCACCTGTGTGTCACTGGAAATATTGCTGTATGACTGACTCCCTGTTGTCTATGTCTTCTTCCTCAGCTTCCTCCTCATCACTGTCCACAGGCTCCACAGCTGCCACAACACCGCCATCTGGACCATCCTCCTGCAGAAAAGGCACCTGGCGTCACAAAGCAAGATTGTGAAGCATCGAGCAGGCGATGATGATCTGGCACACCTTCTTCGGTGAGTAGAATAGGGAACCACCTGTCATATGAAGGCACCTGAACCTGGCCTTCAGGAGGCCGAAGGTGCGTTCGATCACCCTCCTAGTCCGCCCATGGGCCTCATTGTAGCGTTCCTCTGCCCTGGTCCTGGGATTCCTCACTGGGGTCAATAGCCATGACAGGTTGGGGTAACCAGAGCCCCCTAATAGCCACACATGGTGCCTCTGGAGTTGACCCATCAAATAAGGGATGCTGCTATTCCGCAGGACGTAGGCGTCATGCACTGAGCCAGGGAACATAGCATTTACCTTGGAGATGTACTGGTCTGCCAGACAGACCATCTGTACATTCATGGAATGATAACTCTTCCGGTTCCTGTACACCTGTTCACTCCTGTGGGGGGGGGGGGACCAGAGCTACATGGGTCCCATCAATGGCACCTATGATGTTGGGGATATGTCCAAGGGCATAGAAGTCACCTTTCACTGTGGGCAAATCCTCCACCTCAGGGAAAACGATGTATCTTCTTACGTGTTTTAGCAGGGCAGACAACACTCTGGACAACACGTTGGAAAACATAGGCTGGGACATCCCTGATGCCATGGCCACTGTTGTCTGAAAAGACCCACTAGCAAGGAAATGGAGCACTGACAGCACCTGCACGTCAGGGGGGGATTCCAGTGGGATGGCGGATTGGTGACATCAGGTCTGGCTCCAACTGGGTACATAGTTCCTGGATAGTGGCACAGTCAAACCTGTAGGTGACGATTAAATGTCGCTCCTCCATTGTCAACAGGTCCACCAGCGGTCGGTACACCGGAGGATTCCGCCATCTTCTCAAATGTCCCAGCTGACGGTGCCTAGGAAGGACAACAGCGACCACAGAGTCAACAAATTCCCAGGTATGTACCCACAGATACACAGAACACGACACCAAACACAAAACCCTTCCTGTATGTGTGTTGAGTGTAGGCCTAGCTATGTGTGACGCAGTAGTAAATGAAGCCATGTGGGCCCCCGAAATGGCGGCTGCCTGACCTCTAAACTGGGACAATGGGAATGTGAGGTCACTGCATTGCCGTTGTACCCCGTCGCGGTAGGCGGTGGTAGACCACGGCGCAATGCTGCATTGGTTAACATTGGACCCTATGGGTCCCAGGAGCCAATGACGAAGTGCGCCGGCTGTGATGATACACACCGCCGCGGACGTGACTGCCATTTTCTATCTGTTCAATCACTCGATACCTGATCTTCGACTGGAGAGGACCTACACTGCAAGTGCTGCTGTGACCTCGGTCTGGAAGAGACAATGGCTGCTGCGTCTGGGGAAAGGCCCCCTGCCTTCACTGCTCAGGAGTTGGAGAAGCTAGTAGACTGGGTCCTCCCCCAGTACACGCTACTCTACGGTCCTCCAGACCAACAGGTAAGTACACAGGGAGCACGTTGTATGGGCTATGCATGGGTGGAGAGGGCTGGTTGTAAGAGGGAAGGGGGCAGAGTTCAGGGAAGATGAATGCATGTGCCACATGGCAAGGGTAGGGATGGGGGCCACTCACATCGGCGGTGCAGTTGGTAATGACATGCATGTCATGTAGGTCAGCGCCCACCAGAAGAAGGACATTTGGCGTGCCATCGCCAAGGAAGTCCGGACCCTGGGGGTCCATCAGAGACGGGGCACCCTCTGCCGGAAAAGATGGGAGGATATTTGCCGCTGGAGCAAGAAGACGGCGGAGGCTCAGCTGGGGATGGCCTCCCAACGTGGGAGGGGTGCCCGTCGCACCATGATCCCCCTGATGTTCCGGATCCTGGTGGTGGCCTACCCGGAGTTGGATGGGCGCTTGAGGGCATCACAGCAGACACAAGGGGGTGAGTACACTCTCATTCTGGGGACTTGGCGTGCTGTTGAGGGGTCTGGGTGGGGGAGGAGGGCTGTGGGTGTACCTAGGCCAGGCAGAAATACGTAGGCTAGGCCCCTCCGTAATGCAGGGCATGTGGCACTCCACCCCACCTCAGTAGTGGGCCAAGTACAGGTATAGATGCCCCTGTGGCATCCATGTGTGCAGATGTCCACCATAGCCATGTAGGCCATATCCCAGCAATTGCATCTGTAGAGGCCAAGAGCACGGCGTAGTGCAGGGGTCTGCTGTGTCTGTATTGTCCGCCAACGGTAGCGGTAAGCCATGCACTCAACCTGTCTTTCTTCTGTCGTCCCCTCCCCCTTTTTCTGCTCTCCCTGTTCTTTTGTGCATCAGCATCATCAGGCGGAGGTACAGTGGCACCGGGGCACGAGGGAGCTGCATCCCACATGGCCATGGAGGGCCACACCATGGACTCAGAATGCACCAGTGGGACGGAGGGCGAGGGGAGCTACACGTCGGTCACCGGATCACCAACCAGCGACACGGACTTGTCCGCCGATGGGAGCTCCCTTGTGGTGGCGGCACCATCTGTGCCTCCCACTTCTACAGGTACAGCCGCCACCTCCCCTACCAGCACCGCCCTCCCAGCAGCCCCCCAGCGTTAGCCCCGTGCCCGCTCACCCAGGAGGGTGGGCATCACCTTCGCCCCAGGCACCTCAGGCCCTGCCCCAGTCTCCCCTGCTGCCCTCAGTGAGGAGGCCATTGACCTCCTCAGGTCACTCACTGTTGGGCAGTCTACCATTGTGAATGCCATCCAAGGTGTAGAAAGGGAGTTGCAACACACTAATGCATTCCTGGAGGGCATTCATTCTGGTCAGGCTGCCCATCGTCGAACCCTGCAATCTCTGGCCTCAGCACTGACTGATGGCAGCCATTGTCCCTGTCTCTAGCCTCCCCCTTCCAACTTCCTCCACTCAGACCCAATCCCCTGTACACCAGCCTGTCCCAAGCACACCATCAGACAAGCATGCATACACCTCAACACCCAAAAGTAGCTCAGGCAAGCATAGGCACCACACAACCCACAGGCACTCACACAAGCATCACCCACATGCAGACACAACATCCACTGCCTCCACTGTGTCCCCCTTCTCGTCGTCTCCCTCCTCCCTCCCAGAATCGTCTATACTCTCACCTGCCTGCACTACATCTACAGGCACTAGGACTCGCACCTGAACACCCAGCACCACACCCGCTCACCTGCACTCACCACCCCCACTCCCATTTACACGTCCCCTGTGCCCTCTCCCAGTGTGTCTGTGACGCCCCCTCCCAAAGTACACAAACGTGGGCACCCACACACCCAACATCCATCCACCTCACGACAGCCTCCAGTACCTGCACCTGCACCCAAAACACCTAAAGTGACACCTCCTACAACCACCTCCTCTTCCTCCACTCCCAGACCCCCTCCAGCTACCCATCCCAGTGTTTGTCAGAAACTGTCCCTCTGCAATGTTGACCTCTTTGCCCCCACCCCCACCCCTCCAATTCATCAGTCCTGTCGTAGCGCCTCAGCCAAAAAGACTCCAGTACCAGTGGTGCGTGCTACAGGTGTGTGGAGTGCACCGGCCACCAGGGCAGGCAGTGTGACACGGAGCCAAGGCACTGCCAGTCCACCCCCTGTAAAGCATCTCAAGTTGGAAAGTGGCCCACGGGACCGGGTGAAGACTCCTGAAGGCAAAACTACTCACAAGGGTCCCAGGGGGATTGCAGAGTCAGCTGTGACTCCTCCAAAGGTGGGGAAGGGCCAGAAGAAGTCTGCACAGCCTGGAGAAGGGCGGCATCCTTCCCGGTGGCCGGGACGCCACCGCCAGCACTGTCGTCACTGGTCAGGAGACCACCGCCAGAGTCAGTGTCCAGGAGGGCACAAGTATCGTCACTGGTCAGGAGACCACCGCTGGAGTCAGTGCCCAGGAGGGCACAAGTATCGTCACTGGTCAGGAGGCCACCACCGGAGTCATTGCCCAGGAGGGCACAAGTATCGTCACTGGTCAGGAGACCACCGCCGGAGTCAGTGCCCAGGAGGGCACAAGTATCGTCACTGGTCAGGAGACCACCGCCACTGCCGGAGTCATTGCCCAGGAAGGCGCAAGTATCGTCACTGGTCAGGAGACCACCGCGGGAGTCATTGCCCAGGAGGGCACAAGTATCGTCACTGGTCAGGAGACCACCGCCGGAGTCAGTGCCCAGGAGGGCCCCGGCTGCCATAGCCCCGAGGGGCAATGAAGGACCGTCATGCCACACACCAATGCGCCATGGCAAAGCACTGCTGAACAGGCCAAAGCACCGCTGAACAGGCCAGAGACTGCCATGGCAAAGCACCGCTGAACAGGGCAAGCACCGCTGAACAGGCCAGAGACCGTCATGGCAAAGCACCGCTGAACAGGGCTAGCACTGCTGAACATCCCAGAGACCGCCATGGCAAAGCACCGCTGAACAGGGCAAGCACCGCTGAACAGCCCAGAGACCGCCATGGCAAAGCACCGCTGAACAGGGCAAGCACCGCTGAACAGGGCAGAGCACCGCTGCAGTAGGAAAAGACCGCCACATCAAGCATTGTTATCCCATGTACAGCTGGGACAGTGACGGGACAGGAACTGTCACGGGGAGCCTAATCCAGTCTAGGCACCATTCCCCCTCCAGAACCAGTGGAGAGATCCATCCACTACCTCTGTCCTTAACAGGATGAAGCACTCTGGGCACCAGTCCCCCTCCAGAACCAGTGGAGGCTGTTATCCACTTGAGAGACTGTGGCTTTGCACTCCCCAGGATAATGCAGTGGGCAAGCCACCCACTGTAGAGACTTGAGAGACTGTGGGTATGCACTCCTCAGGATAATGCAGTGGGCAACCCACCCACTGTAGTGACTTGAGAGACTGTGGCTTTGCACTCCCCAGGATAATGCAGTGGGCAACCCACCCACTGTAGAGACTTGAGAGACTGTGGCTTTGCACTCCCCAGGATACATCAATGGGCATGGAGCCCCGTCGTGGATGTGGCGTGGTGCTGTAATCCGGCTGAGGTGCCCCCCCTTCCCTTCCCCCTGAGGTGCCTGTTGTATTTCTCTCTGATGCCCGGCAGTGTTCTCTCCGTTTGTGGACAGGTATCTTGTGTGGGCCTCGCCCATGCATTTTTGGCCCAGTGGTGCACGGACATTGAAATGTGCATATCTGCACTACTTCTCGTAATGTATATACTTTTTAATGTGTTTATATCTATCTGTATATATTTGGTACATGTATTTTGATACATTACAATGTTTGAACTGATTTTGTTTTGTCTTAGCATTCTTCCGGGGGGGTTGTGGGTTGTTACTGTGATGTTTGGAAATGCATTGGTGTGTGTGTTGTAATGTGCGAGGGTCGGGGTGGGGATGGGGGTGTTGTGTGTGTGTGTCCCTGACTTTTGCCTCCCCCCTCCCCTATGTCGTAGGTGCAGTACTCACCGTTGTCTTCGCCGCCGCAGGCGCTGCTGTTCGTAGATGAGGAGGAAGACAAGGGCAGGGAGGATTTGTCATTCCAGCTCCATGGTGTCCTCCTTCCTAGTGGGATGTGTTAAGGTGATGGTTTTCCCATTGCAAAAGTAGTTTCCGCCGTGTTTTTATCCACGGTGAATCTGCCCCGGAAAAGGTGGCGGATTGGCGGGTTGTGATACTGTGGGCGGTACATTGTCTTCCACCTGTCTGTTGACGGTGACCGCCGTGGCGGTCGGAGTGTTAAAGTGGCTGTCTTTGTTGGCGGTTTCCGCCACGGTCATAATTCCCTTTTTTTGTCCGCCGGCCTGTTGGCGGTCTTACCGCCACTTTAACACCGACCGCCAGGGTTGTAATGACCACCTTGAGGCCTATTCCTCAGACAGTTTGGGCATAAATTCCATTGAAAACCGAGGTAAATATGCTGGGGCATACTCCCTTAAGTTCCAGAAAAAGTACAACCAGAAAGCCTAAGGAGCTTATTTCAATCTTAGCGGTAAGCATATTCTGTTGCATAGGTGACAGAGTATCCTTATCGCTAAGATGATGGTCCACCCACCATATTTACATGCAGGCAGACCATAGGTGTCACAATGGTGGAGACAAAACCATCTCCACCATGGTTCCACCCTTCTGACAGGCCCGATGGAGTACAGGCCATCGGAGGCTGAATCCTATATCTGTCCACCTAATTTAGATGGGTGGACATAGAGGTCAGTTTTCATGGCCAATCACGCTAGGGGAAATGATGGTAAGGGACAGTAAAAGCTGTCTAATGCCCCGCTTGCCATGGGAGATAAATCTCATGATGAGGGACGAGGGAGGCTTTTGTTTATGTTCAAAAAGAAAATCACGCTTTGTAATTTTCTTTTTGAAAATAAAAATAAGTTTGATGGACAGCTTTGGCATGTTGTTGGAGCCATGCACTGTCTGTGCTATAGTGTGTGGAAGAAAGTTGGGGGTGTCTGAGGAGGCATTTGTGGTCCATTCCTCTGACAGTGTGAGCAAATCTACCTTTGTAAACTGCGGTAACCATGCTGGGTCAGAAACTAGTTAAGTTCTCTGATGAGTTCTTCTGAAAAGACTGAGGTTCTAATTACTAGTGTGGTGGTCCTCAAACCGCCACACTTGCAGTGGCTGTCAGACCGCAGTGGTGTGGCGGTCTGACTGCCACATTAAGAGGACGGCGGGAAGCTCCGTCAACCTACTGCCATCTCAGCCAGGATCAGAGATCCCAACAGGCTGACGACTGTGCAGGTTGGAATCAGCCAGGGCAGCACTGAACTCAGCACCTCCCTGCTGATTACAGCCTGGTTCTCTGCCAGCCTTTTCATGGCAGTTTTATCACCATGAAAAAGCTGGCAGAGAACAGGTGCAGGGGTCCCTCTGCTCAGCACCTTTGTAATGCACATTGACTGCTATGCATACAAGGGTGCTAGGGGTTCCTGCGGGTGGCTGCCACTTTCCCGGTGGGTTGACTGGTGGAAACCTTGGTTTATGCTAATCAGCCCAGCAGGAAAGTGTTAATGGGGCTGGTTGGGAGGTAGCCAGCATGCTGACAACCACCCTGTTACGAGTTTGGCAGATGGGTGTTCCCATCCTTCAAACTCATAATCAGACCCAAAGTCCCCTAGGGTTTGGCGGTCAGTGTACAGAGTTTAAAAATGGTGCATTACCTGTCCACCATCATGTCCAGTGTATTGACTGTAATTGGGGCCAATAGAATTCTGCAATTTTGTGGATGTAGCATTTTCTGCATAATTATGGTTTGCTACATTTGCCACGCAATTCATCCTCTACTGCAGTATCTGCAGATTTTAAGAAAAAAATAGTTTCTAGCTCAAACAGAAGTTGGGCAAAATATTGAGTTTTAAACATTAAGATACAGAAATATTGGAAAAAAGAATATTGTGATGCAGAAATATCTTTGGCAAGAATATATATTTTTCTTTTTAGGTAAGTAATATAATTTTCAAGAATATCTATGTTTATATCGTTTTCATTTATATATATGTAACGAATATTGTTTTTAAATGATCTTTTTGAGTTTTAGTTCATATATTAATTTTATATATTAAATATTGTTTGTATAATTGTTAACAATATTTTTTAATATAGTTTATCGTTTTAAGTGATTTATAATTTTAATTTCATTGCTACTAATAATGTATAGTGTTGTAGCAGGTTGTGAGGTTTGTATCGTTGGGAAATTAAGCATGATTAGCTAGCAATTAAGTATTGATTTATTACTAATGTTTTATTTGATTATTAATTATGTATATTGTGTAATTATTATATTTTTTAAGTTTACATAATAGGTGTGGGTTGTGGTATTTGTAGGAATATAGGTTGGGAAGCAAATTAAGTAATAACTAATGGGCCATTAATTATGAATGTATTATTATTATATATTTAATTATTATTTTGGTAACAGCTGTAATAATGATATTTTTTTCAATTATAAATAAGGTGTGGGCTGTTGTGTTTGTAGGGGCATAGAGAAGTTGTATAATGTATTAATAATGATTTAATTGATTATTAATTATGTTAATTGTGTTATACTTATATATTTTAAGCATGGGCTGCTAGGATTGTGGAGGTATATTGTGGAAAGTTCATTAAATAACCAATTATTAGCGTGGTTTTAATTCATTATTATTAATTGGTGTGTGTGTGTGTGTGTATGTGTATATATATATATATATATATATGACTATGACTTGGGCCAATGAAAAACTCTACAAGCCTTAAATAAACATCAAAGTTGTTTGGAGTGCCGGTTGGTGATTGAATCCTTTTTGATAACATATATATATATATATATATATATATATATATATATATATATATATATATATGGAGATAGATATAGATAGATAGATATTTTTCTTAGCAGAGTTTTATATTACTGGTCAACTAATGGGGTTATTAAAATATTGTATATGTTTGAAGTGAAGTGCTTTCCCTACTGCTGCACAGACTGGAGTGGGACTAGTATTATTACCCCTCTGAAGACTAACACTTTCCCTACGGTTGCATACACTGGAGTGGTATATAGTAAATTTAACCCCTCCAAAGTCCACCGTTTTTCCTACTGTGGAGCAGACTGGAGTGGAAGTAGAAAATGAAACCTCTCCAACATCTAACGCTTTCCCAAGTGTTGCACAGACTGAAATGGGAATAGTCATTTTAATCCCTCCTACTCCGTCACTTTCCCTACTGTTAGACAGACTGGAGTTGGAACGAAATTTACCACTCCGAAGTCCAATTATTTCCCTACTGTTGCACAGACTGGAGTGGGAATAGTAAATTTTACCCCTTGGAAGTCCAATGCTTGCACTACTATTGCACACACTGGAACATAAATGGTAAATTTAACTCCTCTGAAGTCCAGTGCCTTCCCTACTGCAGAGCTGACTGGATTGGGAATAGTACATTCAACCCCTCCGACGTCTGAGGTGTTCCCTACCATTGCACAAAGTGGAGTGGGAATTAACATTTTTACCCCTTTGAAGTTTAATGCGTTCTCTACCGTTGCACATATTAGAGTGGGAATAGTACATTTAGCCCCTTCGAAGTCCAACACTTTCCCTACTATTGTACAGTCTGGAGTGGGAGTAGTATATCTATTATTTCTAGACTTAAAGACTTTTTAATAATATTAAGTATATATATATATATATATATATATATATATATATATATATAATGACTGATATACAGCTTTTTTATATTTGTAATATTTTTAGGAATGTTATAGTTTTTTTTATATTTAATTAATTTGGTCATTTATTTAATGTTTTGTAGTTAACGTTTTAATATTTTTGTTTAATGTATTTTTTTATATATATATGTGTATATCTATAAATGGAGATATGTATATATGTATATATATGTATGTGTATACATATAAATAGAATAAATGTTTTTATTAATAGTATTACATTATTATTTGATCTCTCTCTCTCTCTCTATATATATATATATATATATATATATAGATAGATATATAGACATCTATATATGTGGTTATTTATATGAGTATATATTTCCACCAACAAGTCTGCTGGGCAGCAAATTTTAATTAAAAAAAAAACTATTTACAAAAGGCCAGTGGCCAGTACAAAGTCCAGGTAGGGCAAAGATAGCCCACACTTGACTCCCATGATGTAAAGGAACAGCCCACTGAGAAGGGGCATCAATGGGGCAGCCAGGCACCTCAGGGTTCAGGGGCAGGGGTGGGGGGTGGTGACTCATGTTTGGGGGGGGTCTTGGGTGTAGGTTCGGGAGGTGGAGAGGGTTTGAGCTTGCCCTTGGGAGGAGGAGGAGTGGGCCTGGACCGGGGGGGTGGCAGAGGGACCAGGGGCTACACGAGCTTTCTTCTTCTCAGGGGAAGGGGCATGGGAATGGGTGGGGTGGACTGCGGAGGACTTGGATGAGGAAGGAGTGGGTTTCAGGAGGAAAAGGGAACGTTTAGGGACAATTCGGGGTCGCCACTGGGTTAGTACAGGTCAACATGGGAGAGGGAAAGCTTACAAGGTGCAGCTGGAGGGGTTTTGGAAACAGGTTTGGGAGTGGAGGATGACGGAGTGGAGGTATGAGGTGTAGGTCTGCTGTGCTTGGATGCAGGTGCCTGTACAGTATGCCCATGTTTGGTGGATGTGTGTGGAGTGGATGTCTGGGAAAGTTTCTGTATCCTTGGGGAGGGGGGCGGACACAGTGGGGGAGGTGGATGTTGCTGTGTCTGCCATTGAATGTTGGGTGTGTGCCTGCATGTGGTGGAACGTGTGGTGCTTGTGTTTGTCTGCATGCCTCTTGGGTGTTGATTTGGGTGCATGGCTGTCTGGATGTGTGGTTGGGATGGGAGAAGGGAGTGGGGTACTGGAAAGGGTAGAGGTTGTGGGGGGGGGGGCAGAAAGACCAGGGGCACTGGCTGCCGTCAAAGAGGAGGTCAGAGCCTGAAAAGATCTCTGGAGACCAGACATGGCACTGTGAATGCCTTCCAGGAATGCATTGCATTGCTGCATCTGGGATGCCAACCTCTGGATTTACATTCACAGTGGTTGTCTGACCAACAGAGATGTTTCTCAGGAGGTCAATGCCCTGATGAAGGTGGCGCTTGCATTTTCAAATATTAGAGATTGTTTGTCCACTGAAACGTGTGTCAGCTTTGAGGATATTTAAAAGAAGATTTTGATGAAATTCCAAGATTTTAGCCGCGATGAGATCTATGCCTCAATATTAAGGATTATCTTGATGAATTTTGAGCGTGTGGCCTGGATGAAAATTGAGGATTATATATATGAACTCTGAGATTTTGACAGGTATACAAACTTGATACTGGGCTATATCCACTTTTTGATATATCTTTTCTGATTATTTTTTATTTAGTGTGAATATATTTGTTGATTATCAGTTTTTCTATGCATTGGAAACTCATTATATGAAAAATTGTTGGTTACCCAAATTGGATTGTATTCAGAATAGTAGCCATATTAAATCTATTATTATGAGCATGGCATATAAAGATCATTGTCTGTAGTTGTTTGTTTATATTGTCATCACTAATTTTTTGTCCAGTGTCTTTATTTTAGATTTTCTGTTTTGTCTTTGTCTTATTTGTTTATTACTCTGTGTTGCAGTTAAACTTATTGTGATTTATTGTAATCCAGATGATTGATTGTCAGGTTATTGTATATGGGGGGGAATTGTTTCTTAATATATGTGCTGTTGTTATTTCTTTCTAGATTTCTAAGTGTATATTAATAAAAATATTTTGCTTGAAATATGTATTGATATTGGATTAATTCATACAATGGATTCTGAGGTGAGAGTGTTTTTGTGTTTTACTTTTCTTGTGGGCAGCCAGTCCTTGGCCTGGAGACACTGGTGTGGGGGAGTTGGGCCAGAGCTGCCGGTGGTGGCTGAGTGGTAAGGGTGTCAGTGGTGTCCTGGGTAGAGCTACTGGGGGGTGAGTGTCCAGGACTGTGGTATGGGCCAGGGTTCTCCTCTGTGTCCAGACATCCCTCTGCACTCTCCTGAGTGGGGCCTTCGTCTTCAGGTGGAGTACTGGCATTCCTTGATGTCTCCATCCGGGTGGTATGGGTGGTGGTGCCTGTGGGTGTGAGAACAGAGATGTGGGTGTCCTGCACTTTCATGTCCCTTGCAGCTCTGCTTAGGAGTTATTGGTAGTTCCATTCCCATGTGGTGGCATGAAGGGTCCCTTGGTGTTCTTTTGGATGCATTTGGTGAGGGGGGAGTGGTGAATTCTGGGTGTTGTGGTGCTCCTGCCATTTCATGCGTGGGTTGGTGACTGTGCACGGGGGATTTGTATGAGGGGTTGTGGACATCAAGGGGACATGGGTAGGTGTGTGTGGGTGTTGTGGGCTGGGTAGGCAATGGGGGCATGGTGGTAGGGAGAGGGATGGGGTTATGCATGCATTGCAGGTGTAGTTGACTTACCCGAGTCTAGTCCTCCAGGGAGTCCAGTGAGGCCCTACGGGTGCAGGATGGCTATGACCCTCTCCTCCCAGTCGGTGTATTCACGGGGAAAAGATGGGGGACCCCCGCCAGTCTTCTGTACGGCGATATTGTGTTGTGAATCCATGGAATGCACCTTCCCCGCAGGTTGTTCTATCTCTTCCTGATGTCATCCCTTGTGCGTGGATGGATTCCTACTGCATTGACCTTGTTGACTATCCTCTGCCATAGCTCCATCTTCTTGACCATGGGCTCTACTGCACCTGTGCCCCAAATAGCTGCAGCTCGACCCTGAGTATTTCATCCACCATGGCCCTCAGCTCCTTGTTAAGCGCGCGTTTTTAAGGGGTGCCATGGTTTGTGTTATGGGTGGTGTGTTGTGTGTGTGACTTGTGTGGTGGTAGTTTGTATGTGTGTTGTGTGGTTTTCTGTGGTGCTTTTGGCGTTGCAAATGATTGTGGGTTGTGTGTGAGTGTGTTTTATTGTGGTGTGGATGTGTGTCAGTTGTGTGGTGTTCAAAATTGTCAATGTGTGCTTCTGTTGTTGGCATTTCCCATTTCTAAGTGCGGCTGTCATTACCACCATAGGCCATTCGACATCCACTGTCTGCCGCACTGATTTGTGCATCATTATTTGGTGGGTGGGGGATTTGTAGGGATGGCGGTGGCGGGTGCTGTGTCCTGCTTTTTCGCAGTCGTTGGCGCTGGCGGTGAGTGGAGGTTGCAAATTATTGGGTGGACTGTGTTTCTGGCATTATTATTTGGCGGTGTGCAGTCCACCGCCACTGGTGGTCTTTTGTTCACCGTCAGCACAGCGGTCGGCAGTGATTACTGCCAGATTCATAATGAGGGCCAATATTTGTGATACACCATTTCTATATCTTGATATTGTTGGTTCCGATATTCTGTCAGACATCTACTCAAATGCATAAAAAATGACTAAACACACAGCAACACCTGTTGCAATGTAGCAGAAAGCACTTTGCAGACATTCACTGGTCAGTGTTCTGATGCTTATTGGTGTATTTTGGTGGGGGCTAAGCTTGTACAAATGATGTGTTAACCTTTGTAAGAATGACAAAATAAGGAAGTAATACTATCACAAAATGTACTGCAATAAGCAACATAACTTGCCTTTACTTGCCACATACTTTAGTCAACCTTGCCACACAATTTGGCGATGATGACATATTCCAATGCCCCATAATGCAATTGCAATATGGCAGACAGAACATCAGGCACATTTTGACAGAGGATGAAGGTGGCAAGTAGCCAAAAGCAAGAACAATGTGTGTCTGTTTACTAGAATCAATGAAAAGATACAGTGGCTGCAATTTAATTTAGGAAATACGAATGCTTCATATTTTCAAATCAGATGGCATAATTGAAACCCCTACATAGCTACTCATGTAATGGTCCATGAAGTATGCATCTATGAACAGCCATTTGGAGCAGATAATAACACCTAATGTTTGTGCTCCATTTCAGCCAGTTTCCCAGAATTTCACTTTTGTGTGCTTCAAAGTGAACCAATGTGGAAAGAAACAGGCCAGACTGAGATGGGCAATGGGGACAGTATTATCTACTTTACTGCCCCTTTCCTTGCTTAGCACAAACCTTTCATCTGCAGACTCTTTTGCTCTGTTGCAGGAATGTGGTTGGCAAAGTGCCAATCCTTCAGCCTTGTAACAATATCATCAGGAGGGAGGGGACCTGGTATCCCACTGGCTAGTTAGTTACCACATTCCTCTAGGCTCGTAGTGGGCTTAAAAGATGCACCCCTATTACCTAGACCTCATATCTTGTATGTACTGGAGAGATGACCGAATAAGGGCTGCCTTGTTCCCCGAACCCAGCAAAGTGAGGCTGCACCAAAGACAGGACTGCACACGCTACACTTGTGGACTAGCAAAGAGAGGACTGTGCTTGCGGTGCCCTATTTGTGAAAAAGTTGCTCACAAGTGCCAGACGGAGAAGATGACTCCAAGAGTCATTTGGCTGACTCCCTGTTACAGCCACAGGGCCATAAAAGCTGGGAAGCCTGCACACTTCAGAGCCCAGCACCAAGATACCTGTTTGCTGCTGGATGCTGAGGTGCAGCCTGAAGTCCTGACACTCAGCAGTTGCACCCGATCCTGCTGGTCTCAGGAGAGTTGTCTGAGTGATGTTTGTTCACCTATCAAGGAAACAACCAAAGGAAATTGCTGGTTTACTGTAACTGGAGAACAGTGATAACTGGTCTTGTGCTGGACACAAACTCTGTAGGAGAATTAACTCTGAGGCCAAATTCGCCCCTCCCATGGTTTGAGGACAAATGGGTAGTCACAGGAAGATCCCTGACACTGGCTCAGCTTCCTCAGCATCTTCGAGCATCTTCAGCATCCTTTATCCCTTTCATCAGGGCTACTCTATTGACTTCCATGGAGTTTGACCATCAGATTTAGAACTGGGCTGGAGACAGCTTAAAAATAGGTAATTGCTCACCTCGACCTGACTGGTCCCTGTAATGGGCTCTCTACTGCAGTTGGCACACCTAAGAGTGCCCCTGTAGCTGTTTTGAACTGGCTTGTTGTGGCTAACCCTAAATCATGATTGCACTACAGTACAATATTTCTCAAGGCTTTACACTTGTTCCCTTGATAACACCTGACTGCTCTGTGATACAGCTACCTAGGACTGAGCTATGGTTTTACAGACAACCCTGACTGGACCTGATATGGGGCTATGTCATTATTACATGGTGAGGTTGCACAATCACACCATATACTAATCCACATTTCCTCACATTTATGAATTAGAGATTGTGCAAGCTTCCATACAATCTCCTTACTAACTCCTAACATGTAAGGGCAACCTTCAGGATTTATTGTGGAGTCCTTCCTGTACTATCAGGCTGTAGACATAACCAGTAGAGCTCTTGCACAACATGTACATCTGGATGCTGTAACAAGCTCTTTTTTTTGGTATGTACTACAAGAACATCAGTCACTTTTTGTACAAGATCAAGGATTTGTGGCCCGCCATGTTCCTTCCAGGAGTATAAACCTTTGAAAACATGGCAGATAAATGTTCCAAAACACAGCAAATTTTGAACAATCTGTCATGGCCTGGGTTGTCCAGAAAAATGCAGCAGAATTATCATTTAAATGCACCATAAACTGCAACATCTAAACCTGTCTCTACTCATGATAAAAAAAAACATACGTGGAGACCAGTAGGACTATACAGTTGATTTGTGTAATATTCCCATGTTTAGCTTTAGGCCCGCATTTTATTAACTCCACTAGTCAAGTGGGAGGCCATTGTGTGTCCTGGGGTGAGACCCCAAAGTGCCTTCATACTCCCTCAGAAACTGTTCGGCACTCAAATGTTTTGAGGGAAATTTCCTCAAGGAAGTCTTCATCCAAAAAGATGGAAGTAGTCAATAGGAAACAACAACAGTATTGACATTACATCCAGAACCTGCAGTGAAAGGGATATTCTGTGAGTCAACTAAATTAGGAGGTTGTCAACTGAGCACTCTGCCTATGCTCAGCACAGTACCTACCTGCACTCTGGATGTGTCTACCCTGTCACTGACACCGATTGTCCTTGCAAAGGTACATCATCGCTACCATGGGCTTGTTCCTCAGATTTACTAGAAGACAAGTCATTATCAGAAGGAACTCAGACCTGAAAAATCACTTTCAGATTCTACACTCTGATGGTCTCCCTCAGATGCTACCTCAGTATCAGACCCTGCCTCAGAGCTGCCCTCCATTATTTAACTTAGAATCTGGGAAGCAGTCATTCAACAAGACACTACCCCTGTTTTCTATCTAAAACATTCCGGCCAGGACAAATGCTGAAGTATTGCTAGAAATGAATATTGTTCGTTTGCTATGAATGGAAAAACTCAAATGTAGAGCTGTGAGAGTGGGAATGTATTAAAGAGTGATCACAACAACATTCTCAAAAGGGAAAGAGAACTTATCTGGCTCCACTCTGTAATTCGAAGAACTTCTCCAAGATACTAAAAGAGAAAATGAAAACAAAATGACTTCAAGTTGCACCACAGCTAATAAGGCCAAGGTGTATTGGGACAAATTTGTGCCTGAAGCCAGGAGAAACTTCTTTGTGAGACAATTTATTCCTTGTGAAAGAGCAGAAGGTTGGTGACTCTCAGTAAAGTTCACCGTGTGCACCATATTCCCCTCTGCCACCAACTACCCCATTATAGGGCTAGGTGTAATCCAACTTCAGACATTGATCAGTTATGGCGTCATTCACATTTTACTTCCACTCAGTACAGCATACATGATAGTGCAGTCTGTGAGCCCACATCAGCCATCAGTTATTGAGCCATTCTTTTGCTTCCACCCACCACAGCAAATGGAAATGTGCCAGTCCACTTCAGTTATTGTGCTATTCACATTTTACTTCTACCCGCTATAGCATGCATCCTGGGACAGTAGGTGATCTCACATGATCCATTGATCAGTTATTATGCTATTCACATTTTACTACATCTCAACATAGCACATTTCATGGGGCTATTGGTGAGCCCACATCATCCTGTTGTAAGAATCATGTCTTCCAGGACAGAGACCACTTTTTCATTTTAGTTTGAAGACGTGTTATTGAACATTTAACAAATGATGAATTGCTATCTCATCCAATGCTTGTTTTTGACGTGTTTTTATTCTGTAAATGTATATTGAACATGTCTGTTAAGCAAGATCAATCAAAAACACATTTAGTGATAACTTAGTCACTATTTAGCTTAGGTATTCCAGGAATCTTCTGACTGTTTCCCTTCATAATTCTATTATTTGATCTATTTTAATCGCTTCATTTTAGGCTTCTTTCTTTTAGATTTAGGTTTTAAGCACATACAAGACAGGTTCCATTTTACCTATAGTCTCCATTTTAGTTAGCCTGCCCAGGTTTTTTTTTTTTTTTTTATTTTGGCCCCAATTCTATCCTAAGTAATGGAGGGCATCTTTTTAGACAATGGATGTTGCAATGTTTCCTCACATTATGCAGAATCATCAACATGTCTGTGCAGATGTCATCTGTGCCTATCTTTCCAAGAACTATGGAAGTGCCAAGTCATTCAGATATAGACATCAACAAAACCCCCAGTGCGACATCAGTCTGGGACGGGTACCCTTTTCAAGGTCATATAACATCCATAGCCAAAATATAATAGTCTGAATTGACGTCCTCCTATCTTATATGTTCATAAGGAAACGTCTGGGTCTCACACCTTGATGCACATAATCCATGTCAGACATTCCTCAACTCATAATAGAAATGTCAGTCTCTGATAAGATTCAGCATATACTGTCACTTGACCACTTACTTAGGATAAAAACCTCAGCCAGGTTGCAGACACAGATGCAAATCGCAGATCCAGATGAGCATGGCACCAGATTCTATCTCATCTGAAAATGCCTCCACCAAGACTCCGCGAGGCTCTGTGAAGCATTCCATTCTCCTTTTACAAACTGGTGCCAGGATTGTGTTCCCTTGTAGATGCAATCTTCTAGCTCTTGCCCTTGTGCTCAAAATAGCTGACAAGCTATTCCAAACAGGCAACAAATCCTGTTGTCCAGGTATGCGTACCACATCCAAAACTCAGGCTTATTATTTATACATTTACTAGAACTAGCATAGTGCTTAGAGACACCACAGTGATGGTGTAAGGACTATCAATTGCGATGTTACGATTTTTCCCTGCTTTCACTGTTACTGAAAAGCTTAGCTGCTTTTTATTATCATCTGTGATTTCACCAGTATTATGTGCACTAGATCCCAGCATTTTAAAATACCTGTTTTAAAATAAATATGTTAAAATACATATTCCATTTCTAGTGGCCTTGAGTGTGTAAATCATTAATGAACGATTGTTTGGATTACCACTGCTCTCCCAGAAGCACTGACACCACATCACTTATAAATGGGGTAGGGATCTGTGGGGCTACAAAAATCTGTCTTTCACATTCAGCACTGGTGTATTGCACTAAGTTCACTTGTGTCACCCATGGGTGTGAAAACGAACCTTGTAGAGGTGAGCCAGAGACTCACAACAATCCATTGATCAGTTATTGTGCCATTCACATTTTACTATCACCCAGCACAGTACATTTCAAGGGGAAATTATTGAGCTTGCATCAGCCACTGATCAGTTACTGTGCCATTCACATTTTGCTTCAACCCCTCACAGCATAGAGCAAAGCATCAACCCGATTTAGCATCAATCAGTGTAGGAAATTGGGGTTATTGGTTGAGGGGGTAGATGCCCCACTCAGGCAACAACAGCAATCCTTGTCAGGGTAAAGCACAAAAGTCACTAAATGAACCCGTGCTTACCCTTCTGTAACTTGGCACATAAGCACTCAGGTTTGAATTAAGGACATTGTGTAATGTATTTATGCAGTACATAAACAGCAATAATGTGAAAAAACAACAAAAGAAAAAAAAACACATTGGAAAAATAGAGTAAATTGTAATACATAAAATAAAATCTAGCGCCTAAAAGACTAAAGCATCAACAGTGGGTATATGTTCGCACAAGACTAGGTCAAAGTCAAAAGTTAAGGCATGCCGCGATGGAGTGCAGGTCCGATACAAGGGATGAATTGGGCCCAGTCTTGACTTATCTTTGGAAAGAAAGTAGAGTTGAGTGGGTTAAGGCAGAAGGCTGTGTCTGAGGAGTACTCGAGTTGGGGGATCCACTGGACAAAGCCTCAGTGAAGTCATCGATGATAGCGGGTAAAGCTCTCTGTGGAAAAAGCTGGGTTTCCAGGCATAGGAGGCCGTCAATGAGGACCCAGTATTCATCAAGCCTGGTAAACATTTCTACCTTCTGACTTGGACAACTTTTTGGAGGTGGAAAATCTCCAGCAGGGCGAAGCTGCAGGCTGTAGCCAAAATGCTGTTGCTGAGAGACCCAGATGAAAAGAATTTCCTGCTGTGGAGAAGAATGTACCAGGAGCTACTGTGAAGTCAAGCCAACCAGTGAGGTAACTTGGGTGGATCACCTTGCCTGTAGGTCCTGGTCTTCTGTTGGTTCTCCAGAAATATTTGCTTGAAAATGTTTTTAAGGCCCAGCTTTTGGAGAAATTCTACAAACACCAAGGGTCTAAGACCTGGCGGCACCATTTAAGGTGGTTATAACTTACTTCAGCAGAGGCCAGCCGCAGGGTTCAAGGCCTTAGGGGTTAGTTATGTCCCTGTAGCTCAACCAGCCAACTATCTCTTTGACTCACTCCTGGTGGTCTTGAGTTCAAGAAGATGGTCCACTTCTCCTTCAAGCATCAAGGCAGTCCTTTTGGAAGCAGGGCAGTCCTTTGGAGGCATCCTTACGTCCAGGAGTGTACTGAAGAGTTGTTCTGAAGGTCCAATATTTCTAATTGGTGTCAGCCTTTGTGTGTTGTGATACATCCTATCCTACATCCACATCTAAGTGTGGAATGTTTTTCCCTTAACCTCTCAAGACTCCAAGAAGTCTGAGGTGACAAAACGCTGGTGTCACGGTCCTTTGTATTTCCTGGAGGCATGTCCTTTGAAGTGCAAGTGGGATAGGGGACTCCACCCTCGGCCATCTTGCCCACACCTAATCCTTTTAGTGTCATTTTCTGGGAGGAATACACAAAGCCCAACAGTAGAGCCATTCACAGACATGCGGCCCAGGACACTGGCAAAGGCACAAAATGGTTAGGACTGGAAAATGCCAACTTTCTAAAACTGGCATTTCAAAACAAATCTTACTTTACGATTTAAGATCATTTTAAAATACATTTAATTTGAGACCAAGCAGCATATCTCTATCTGCTCCAGATTGAAGGTTAGCACTTTAGAAATGTAATACGGTAACCCAGTTTTAGTCAGTAGGAGAGATGGGCCTTAGAGTAGGGAAAATTAACTATAGGAATTTTTCACTATTAGGATATGTAAAACTTAAGTACAAATATCCTACTTTTTAAATACAGTGCAAGGTGCCCTATGAACTATTAGGACCTACCTTAAGGGGTGACGTACATGTATTAAAAAGGAAGGGTAAGGCCCGCAAAAGTTTTATTTTGCATGGTCAAAATGGCAGCTTAAAACTGCACTACAGGCTGCAGTGGCAGACCTGAGACACATTTTAAAGTGCTACTTTAGTGGGAGGCACAATGAGTGCTGCTGGCCCACTAGCAGCATTTAATTTACAGGCCCTGGGTACATGTAGTATCAGATACTAGGGTCTTATAAGCAAATGAAATGTGCCAATCAGGTGTAGGGCAATTTTACTATGTTGAAGGGAGAGAGCAAAAGTGCTGTTTCGCAATAGTAAAGTGCACAGAATCCTCATGCCAATTAAAACTAATTCAGAAAAAGAGGAGTGAAGGCAAAAAGTTTGGGGGGAATACCACGCCAAGGATGTGAGGTCTAACAATCAGTTATTGTGGCTTTCACATTATACAACCCCCTGCCGCAACATACTTTGAGGATGTGGATAAGCCCACTTCAGTCATTGATCAGTTATTGTGCCATTCACATCTTAAATTCACCCTTAGCAACATATATCCTGGGGCACTGGGTCCTGTCTTTTCCGCTGTGTTGCCTAGGTCACGGGGCCAGAAATGCCCCAGCCAGAAGACGTGAAATAAATAACTTTCACATTTTTCCTTTCTGGGGGTCTAAGAGGAGGTGATCATTGCCCCACTCTGGTGCCCGAGCATCAAAAGGAAAAGTAATAAGTCGTCTCTGGCTCATGGGGGGTTGACCCATGCCTTGGGAGGGGGGTGATCCTTTCCCCAAGAGATCCCTGTTGCCTTGTGGGATCCTGGCTCTTGGATCACAGTGCACATGCAATCCATGAGCAGAGATCTATTTGAAAGAGGAGACACTCCTGTTTCCAGCAATTCCTCCCTGAAACTATTGTACAGCCCAAAGGGCGCCAGAAAGGCCTTGGGCAGTACAAAAAAAAGGCCTCTAATTTTTTCATGTCCCACTTGAGGGGCCCTATTGCCCCCCTCGGGAACGGAAAATCTCAAAATATTATTTTTTTTGTCCCCTGGGGGGTTCAACCCATAGAAGGGGGCTGGCCGACCACCTTCATAAAACAACAACTAATTAGTGTTGAGTAGGATTCCTTCTCGTCCAGATCTGTTTGAAAAAAGCATCACTGAAAAAAAGCGATTCTCCCCTTATCAGCAATGCCTCCCTCAAACACAGAGTTGGTGGCTGGAAGAAGATATCCCCCCAGACACTCACAGAGCTGTCTTTAGCCACTTGCTAGTCTGGTGGGATCTGTGATGTTAGTGCGCCTTGTGATGTGCTGATTTCACTGAGAGGCAAGGTCGGGGCTACTTAGGCAATCCCATGTCATCCTCAAGGTGCCCACATAAGGGAGAGCTTCTGGTGCAAGCAACAAAGGTTCCTCCATACGTCTCCTGCTGGATGACCAGTTGATCCTCTTTCACACTACAATAGTAGAACAGAGGTTAGCAACGGACCATCCACCACACCTAGGGCGTGAAGGAAAGTAGGGAGTTGGGACATATTAGTTGTAGCCATTGGAGACATCTGAAAGAGAATATAATGTAATAAATGAATTTAATAAACTAGAATCAGAGGTAAATGTGAACATATGCATAACTATTCAATGGTCTTTCTATACTATTCGGTATAACCTTTCATGGTGCATAATGTATTTTAAGATCTTTTGTAAATGCCTCAATTTGATGATAATTACATTTTTATTTCATTATGCCTGGAAATAATAACTGGTACGCAAACATGTTTCAAGCTGCACAACATTATTACATTTCATGTAATTGTTGTAGTTATACAGATGCTCAACTCTTATGTCAGTATGATAATTCAATATGCCGGGGTTGCTGACCGAAGTTTATATTATCTCTTCAGTCTAGAAGCGAGGGTAATTTGTCACTGTTGCGATGGAGTACCCTCTCTGCCAAACTCTAAATATGGCCCTGCATCTCCTCCCATATTTTGAATGAGAATCACACACATACAGTGTGGATTACAACCAGATCTCATTATTATGCAGTGTGTCTCTGCATGCTATCCTTAGAAAGCCCCCTGTTGTTGAATACATATCTCACACTCTAAGGCAGGGGAGGAAACTTTAGCCATCACCCATCCACCTCCATCCAAACACACACACCCCCACCCCTCGACATTCAAACGTACCCCCATATACACACTAACCTCCCCACCCGATACACAAACTAACACCCCCACCCCCAATACACGCACACACCCGCAGACATGCAAACACCACACAACTGCCCCCACCTCCCGCAGCCACACACACACACACACACACACACACACACACACACACATCACCCCCCTCCCTGACCCCCACAACAGTCAAAGTGCCCCTCACCCCACCCCTCCTCCCCGCATACCCGCACACAGACACCCACACACACCACACATATACGCATTCACTAACACTGGCATACACACATTCATACACACACTGGTATACATGCATTCATACACACACTGGCATACATGCATTCATACACACACTCACACATTCATGCACACACTCAGACTCACACACAACACCCACCACCCCCCTCTCCTATCAGAAGCCAAACTTATCTTGGTTGTGGATGGTCTTCCGGCAGGGAACGGGAAGTCGTACTGCTACCACCAGTATCACCCTGCCAGCAGAACACTACCAGGCCATATTACTGGTCATGTACAGCAGGCGTCATTCTACAGGTGTGGCGGTGCTGGTGGTAGCATCTCCAGCTTACCACCGTCAACCGCCATGAGCATTGCCGGATTTCCACCCTTATTGTGCCGGAAGTCAGGCAGTGTTCATAATATGGCAGACGGGTGGTAGCCACGGTGGTGATATGTTGGCAGCCGTCCCCACGGCGGTAGGCGGTATTTACCGCCAATGTTGTAATAAGGGCCTTTGTTGCATAATTGTCTGTACTATTCAGTTGGCTACTTAATTAAGGGCTTTCAAGAGGCTGCCCAGTCAAGACTGATGAAAAGTTTGGAATTGACAGACTTTATCAATACCGATTAAATGATCAACATTTTATCTATTTATGCACTCGCTGCTAGCACAAGCATTTTTGCACTATGCCTGAAGCCCTTTATAAAGGTAAATTGCTTGTGAAGTGAATTAAACTACTGCGAAACAGTACATTTTTCACAAATGAAAACATTTGTATGTGATTTAGTCATTTATGGTTAAGATTGATAGTCTCATAGGAGAATTTGTTTTCCACTTACTCCCTCCTAGTGTGTAATGAACAGCAAGCTTTTCTGTCAGAATCATTGGTCTAAGTGGGTGGGATCCGTGGAGCACTACATGCCCATACTTTTTTAATTTAAGAAAAGCAGTTCCCCTACTTTGTCTGAAAAGAGAACTTCCTGGGATGGTTCTGGCTATTGAAATTCTTCTGATGACTGGTAAGGCAGGGACTCTCCTGTGCTGTGAAACAGAGGGTGGGGTAAATAGCTAAATAGGTGTTCATGCCATGGTGCCTGCTTACTTGAAAGAAGTGTATATGTGAGCAACTGGTTAATCTACAGATGTAAAGGCTGCTGGAAGCCGGTATTGGCTCTTATTGACCGAGCAACTTGAGGCTGTCTGATGAGACACCATTATTCTTTTTGATTGGTAGTGCAAGGCAGTGAAGTGTGTGCTTTTAAAAGACAGTGCACAGCATAGACTCTGGGTATTACTAAAATATATATTTTGGAAGCCATGTATTTGACTTCACCCAAACGTTTACTCACCCCAACTCCACTGCACGCAAAAATACAGTTCTCATACTTTCTTGGTCGCAGACTACCAGAGTTAGTTTGCTAAAGACATTTTGGGGACAGTCAGAAAGTTAACCTAGGAATGCATTCTGCCCATTGCTTGCCATTGGCTTTGTGGTTTGTAACTCTCATGTGTAGTTGTGAGAAAGTAGCCTCTTTCTAGCCTTGTTACCCCCACGTTTGGCCTGTTTGTGAGTGTATGTCAGGATGTTTGTCACTGTTTTCACTGTCTCACTGGGATCCTGATGGCTAGGCCCCAGTGCTCATAGTGAAAACACTATGTTTTCAGTATGTTTGTTATGTGTCACTGGGACCCTGCTAGTCAGGACCCCAGTGCTCATAAGGTTGTGGACTATATGTATGTGTCACTGGGATCCTGTCACACAGGGCCCCAGTGCTCATAGGTGTGCATGTATGTGTTCCCTGTGTGGTGCCTAACTGTCTCACTGAGGCTCTGCTAACCAGAACCTCAGTGGTTATGCTCTCTCATTACTTTTAAATTGTCACTAACAGGCTAGTGACCAATTTTACCAATTCACATTGGCTTACTGGAACACCCTTATAATTCCCTAGTATATGGTACTAAGGTACCCAGGGTATTGGGGTTCCAGGAGATCCCTATGGGCTGCAGCATTTCTTTTGCCACCCATAGGGAGATCTGACAATTCTTACACAGGCCTGCCACTGCAGCCTGAGTGAAATAACGTCCACGTTATTTCACAGCCATTTTACACTGCACTTAAGTAACTTATAAGTCACCTATATGTCTAACCTTTACCTGGTAAAGGTTAGGTGCAAAGTTACTTAGTGTGAGGGCACCCTGGCACTAGCCAAGGTGCCCCCACATTGTTCAGAGCCAATTCCCTGAACTTTGTGAGTGCGGGGACACCATTACACGCGTGCACTACATATAGGTCACTACCTATATGTAGCTTCACCATGGTAACTCCGAATATGGCCATGTAACATGTCTATGATCATGGAATTGCCCCCTCTATGCCATCCTGGCATTGTTGGTACAATTCCATGATCCCAGTGGTCTGTAGCACAGACCCTGGTACTGCCAGACTGCCCTTCCTGGGGTTTCTCTGCAGCTGCTGCTGCTGCCAACCCCTCAGACAGGCAGCTGCCCTCCTGGGGTCCAGCCAGGCCTGGCCCAGGATGGCAGAACAAAGAACTTCCTCTGAGAGAGGGTGTGACACCCTCTCCCTTTGGAAAATGGTGTGAAGGCAGGGGAGGAGTAGCCTCCCCCAGCCTCTGGAAATGCTTTGTTGGGCACAGATGTGCCCAATTCTGCATAAGCCAGTCTACACCGGTTCAGGGACCCCTTAGCCCCTGCTCTGGCGCGAAACTGGACAAAGGAAAGGGGAGTGACCACTCCCCTGACCTGCACCTCCCCTGGGAGGTGTCCAGAGCTCCTCCAGTGTGCTCCAGACCTCTGCCATCTTGGAAACAGAGGTGCTGCTGGCACACTGGACTGCTCTGAGTGGCCAGTGCCACCAGGTGACGTCAGAGACTCCTGCTGATAGGCTCCTTCAGGTGTTAGTAGCCTTTCCTCTCTCCTAGGTAGCCAAACCCTCTTTTCTGGCTATTTAGGGTCTCTGTCTCTGGGGAAACTTTAGATAACGAATGCATGAGCTCAGCCGAGTTCCTCTGCATCTCCCTCTTCACCTTCTGATAAGGAATCGACCGCTGACCGCGCTGGAAGCCTGCAAACCTGCAACATAGTAGCAAAGACGACTACTGCAACTCTGTAACGCTGATCCTGCCGCCTTCTCAACTGTTTTCCTGCTTGTGCATGCTGTGGGGGTAGTCTGCCTCCTCTCTGCACCAGAAGCTCCGAAGAAATCTCCCGTGGGTCGACGGAATCTTCCCCCTGCAACCGCAGGCACCAAAAAGCTGCATTACCGGTCCCTTGGGTCTCCTCTCAGCACGACGAGCGAGGTCCCTCGAATCCAGCGACACTGTCCAAGTGACCCCCACAGTCCAGTGACTCTTCAGCCCAAGTTTGGTGGAGGTAAGTCCTTGCCTCACCTCGCTGGGCTGCATTGCTGGGAACCGCGACTTTGCAGCTACTCCGGCCCCTGTGCACTTCCGGCGGAAATCCTTTGTGCACAGCCAAGCCTGGGTCCACGGCACTCTAACCTGCATTGCACGACTTTCTAAGTTGGTCTCCGGCGACGTGGGACTCCTTTGTGCAACTTCGGCGAGCACCATTTCACGCATCTTCGTAGTGCCTGTTTTTGGCACTTCTCCGGGTGCTACCTGCTTCAGTGAGGGCTCTTTGTCTTGCTCGACGTCCCCTCTCTCTGCAGGTCCAATTTGCGACCTCCTGGTCCCTCCTGGGCCCCAGCAGCGTCCAAAAACGCCAAACGCACGATTTGCGTGTAGCAAGGCTTGTTGGCGTCCTTCCGGCGGGAAAACACTTTTGCACGACTCTCCAAGGCGAGAGGGATCCGTCCACCAAAGGGGAAGTCTCTAGCCCTTTTCGTTCCTGCAGAAACCTCAGCTTCTTCTGCCCAGTCGAAGCTTCTTTGCACCCGCAGCTGGCATTTCCTGGGCATCTGCCATCTCCGACTTGCTTGTGACTTTTGGACTTGGTCCCCTTGTTCCACAGGTACCCTAGATTGGAAATCCACAGTTGTTGCATTGCTGGTTTGTGTCTTTCCTGCATTATTCCTCTAACACGACTCTTTTGTCCTTAGGGGAACTTTAGTGCACTTTGCACTCACTCTTCAGGGTCTTGGGGAGGGTTATTTTTCTAACTCTCACTATTTTCTAATAGTCCCAGCGACCCTCTACAAGGTCACATAGGTTTGGGGTCCATTCGTGGTTCGCATTCCACTTTTGGAGTATATGGTTTGTGTTGCCCCTATCCCTATGTTTCCCCATTGCATCCTATTGTAACTATACATTGTTTGCACTGTTTTCTAAGACTATACTGCATATTTTTGCTATTGTGTATATATATCTTGTGTATATTTCCTATCCTCTCACTGAGGGTACACTCTAAGATACTTTGGCATATTGTCATAAAAATAAAGTACCTTTATTTTTAGTATAACTGTGTATTGTGTTTTCTTATGATATTGTGCATATGACACTAAGTGGTACTGTAGTAGCTTCACACGTCTCCTAGTTCAGCCTAAGCTGCTCTGCTAAGCTACCATTATCTATCAGCCTAAGCTGCTAGACACCCTATACACTAATAAGGGATAACTGGGCCTGGTGCAAGGTGCAAGTACCCCTTGGTACTCACTACAAGCCAGTCCAGCCTCCTACAGTAGTGAATTCTACTTTGTTGTAATGGGATACAGGAGTTAGCTTAACCTTTGACTTGCAGACTCGTGCTCCAGTCACCTAGGGCCAGATGTAGGAAAATCCGATTGTGCGACTTGCAAATTGCGAGTCTGACTGACTCGCAATTTGCAAGTCGCAAAATCGGATGCAGGATGGTGTCCCTGACACCATCTGCGAATCGCAAGAGGGTCGCAAAGACCCACCTCGTTAATATTAATGAGGTGGGTCGCAATTTGCGACCCCCTTGCGATTCATAGCACTCACAGGGATGGTGGCCAGCTGGAGACAGCAGGCCACTATGTCTGTAATTGCTTTTTTAATAAAGCAGTTTTTTTTTTTGTATTGCGCCCGTTTTCCTTAAAGGAAAACGAGTTGTAATACAAAAGAAAAAATGAAACGTTTTTGTTTAAATTTTTCAGAGTCATTCACAAAGGGGAAGGGATCCCATTTGAAATGGGTGCTAACTGTGAATTGCTTTGCGACCGCATTCGTGGACACAAAGCAATTCTACATTGCGATGTGAATCGCAAATAGGAAGGGGAACCCCCCTTCCTATTTGTGAGTCATTCCCATTTTGCTGGTCAGTAACCAGGTTACCCACTCGCAAAATGGGAATGACCATTGCGATGTGCGTTTGGCATGGTGCAAACAGCGAAATTCGCTGTTTGCACCATGCAAAACGCTTTCTTCATCTGGCCCCAAGTGACTTTTACTCTACTTAGCTTGCTCTGTTGTAGCGCATTTAATTAATTAAATATTTTAAGATGGCTGCCTTGTTTTTAGTTAGACTCATGTTTTAGTTTGCGTTATCAGTGCCACTGTGCTAAGGCATCAATATCAAGCGACAAAGATAAACAAACTGTAGGTGTGCACATTAGGTACTTCCCCTCTTCACGCTTTCGAGGGGATGTTTATATAAATTACCGTCCCAAGCATGCCTTGTTATCTATCGTTTGGGAACAGACCTAAGCCAGGAGTCCAAGCAGATCTGTATAAATATTCCTCACATAAACAGATAGAGGGATTCCGACCAGATGCCATCGCTACTATTGATGCTGCACGTCACCTTGACGCTGACCCAGTCTTCGTGTCATCACAGAGTCTGAGCTAGAGACCTCATTCCAAGATAACAAGGGTTGGGGAATCTTCTCATGAACATGACATTGGCAGATGAGGTTAAACACGCCTGCCTCTCTTTTAGGTTAGACATTAGGTACATACCATTAGGGTATTAGGACATTTTCCACACTTTGTGTCATTTCATGTATTGCAACATGGTGTGAGTCTTTGTATTACTGACTCTTGTCTTTACCATTCTGTTTCTTGCACTGTTCATTATCCTAATTATTGCAGCCCATGCAGCTCATCCCAGATCGCAGTTTTGCTAAATAAAACCTATTGAAACCTTACTGCATCTTCTTCGTTGCCTGTGTTTAATTGAGATATGTTGTTAATGTGAGAAAGGGGTAATCTCTGTTTAACTTAACCACATCACTCCCTGAGATGTCACACTTTTGAGTCCATGTGTAAAGGCTGCCACAAATCACTTTTTACTATTTGGTTTTCTGGTGAGTTGCTGCTTGTGAGCTGGGAGGGTTGGGACAACAGTTGCGATTTTTTGGAGGACTGGCATAGTTGCCTACAAACATAAGTACTCTCATCCTTAAAAAAACAGTCTTGGTAGAGCAAGAATCCAACTGCAACATGGTGCCACCAACGATGGTGTTTAGGCACTAATTTACGGATACCCTAACACTATCTCACAGACAACGGGTATCGTTATACGGAGGCGTCCGTGGTCTTGGGGAAGATCCTCCTCAGCTCAACAGAGACCACCTAATTAGGCTGTAGGTTTTTCGAGCTCAAACTCACAAAAGGACTTTACTCCCCACTTTGTGTTCCATCACTTTACTCATTTCACAATATGGCTAATGCCATAGATATTCCTGAGAATACTAGACAAGTATTAACTTTACATTTAGTAGGGTATGGCTTAACAGAAGAGGGCAGGGATGTTACATTCATAGTGGAAGCTAGGGAAGCTTACCAAACAGAAACATTATATCCCTGGGTACACTTTCCCAAGACAACACTACATTTACATTCCACACATACAGAATATCAAACGTACCAATACGGTACCAAGCATACCAGTATCATGAAATACCACTCACTTTTCAGGAGCATCAGAACTGGTTTGAAGGCACCCTACCACATGTGATACAACACGTGAGATTAGGTCCACTGGGTGATGATGACCCAACATGGCCTTTGTTTGCCACATACACACCTCACCCAGGTATACAAAATATGCAGGCAGCAGACCTGCGAGACATATATCTTAAATTAGTAACACTTTACAGATGACTTATTCAGTTCGTAATGTGAACTCTGAACACTATACCAGCGCATCCAGCACCACCAGCACCTGCTGGATACCAATTGGCTACTGGGATTAATCCACAAACAGTGCATACTATCATGGGTAAGGTACCCACAGAATCAGGAAAAATCCCGTTCTGGATAGCCCAGAAAACGAATCAGCTGGAAGCTGTGTTTCCCCATAAGGAACCACAGGAGAAACAGAGAATTCTCACAATGTGCTTTCCCTTCGGGATGGTTCCCTCAGTGGAGAACTGTGCTACATGGGGTACAGTCTTTTCTGCAATATACACTACCACACATTGTACTCCGACACTTGCCAATTTGCCGGAAGTGTTAAAACAAATACAGAATGAGCACAGGGCTGCACCAGTCCTAGATTTGGGTATGAAATTAATGCGTAACTTCGACGCAGTCTCCTCGACAATACTCAGTAACATTAAAGGGGAATTGGTAGCACTGTCGATTAAAAATGCCAGTACACTTGAGAACATTGCTAAAGAACAAGATGTGGACAGTGACACTGTTAGACAGCACAGCATAGTCATGATATGTCGCCAGAGTCCGAAAGGTAATCTGTATACAACAACTAGTGTCCTCCCACCCAACAGGGTTTATGATTTAAATATCCAAATTAACGGAGACGTGGAGTGCACCATTGGTGTGATATTTTGGGACGAACTTAGTTGTGATATCCTGCTGGCCAAAAGGGACTGGCCACCTGAGCACGTCCGTAAGCTCCCACATGGGGAAGATGTCATTTTGCCTTCTTTCTCTGATCTTGTTCCGGAGGTGGTAAAACAAGCCTACGCTGTCAATTGGGCTTTGGCGCAGGCACCTGAGTTGTACCGCTGTCATGTAGGTTGGGACAAGGACTCTCCTTGGCATGTGATACCTATCAGGTCTATACCACAACCATAGCCACAATATCCTGTTAAACATGAACCAAAAGCTCCAGTGAGGGAGCTTCTCACTCAGCTCAAGTACCAGGGAGTAATTACACCCTGTGCTTCTGCAATGAATAACCCATTATTCCCCGTTGCAAAACCAGACCATTCCTACAGAATAGTCTTAGATTACAGACACTTAAACAGTCAGCCTTCCAGCTGCTCCACCCTCCCACCTCCCCCTCTTAATGGCGGCCGCTGGGCGGAGCCCTGTGTGACTCCCTGACCTGGTTCTGGCCAGGAGTCCACTTGGCTCCACCAGCCTGCCCCGTGCCCCTGACCCCACTGACTGCCGCCTCCCCCTCTTAATGGCGGTCGCTGCGAGAAGCACTGTGTGACTCCCTGACCTGGTTCTGGCCAGAAGTCCACTTGGCTCCACCAGCCTGCCCCGTGCCCCTGACCCCACCGACTGCCACCTGGACTGAAGTTCGAGGCCCTCCACCACCCGCAGGACATGCCTGCACCTCATCCCTGGTGCCTAGTGGTAGGCATATCCTGTTGTTTTTTTAAGTATTTCTTCGTGGTTGTGCATTTTTTGTTTTTCTAATCGCATTTAGTTTAAAAATAGCATTTTCCGCTTCCTGCACTGGATTCTTTGTATTCTTTGCCCCATTGTGTATTTTTTGCATTTTCTCTCTGTCCCTGTGCCCCCTCTGTATTCCGCTTGTTGTTTCCTGTGTCCGCCCGTTTCTGCTGGCTCTCGCCGGTCCCATTTCTCCTGCCGCTGCGTCCCCTGCAGCCCCACTCCCCTTGCACACCCATTGGCCCTCACTCCCGCCTCCCAGCTGGTCCACCCTCGCACCTCCCCCTCTTGATGGCGGCCGCGCCACTGGCGCACCAGAGGGGCACCAGAGGCAAGCCCGTCTGCGCCCCTCCGTTTCTGGACCGCGCCCAGCACCAGTCCCCCTGGCCCTCGCTGCCAAGACCCCCATAGGCAACATTACTCCTCCAATAAACTCCACGCCCTCAACCCAGGTGAACACCTTGCCTGCGCCCAAGCCAAACCCAAGCACACACATGGACCCTTCACATGTCATGCATGCCATTTCTCCTGCACCCCCACAAACACCAACCACACCAACATGCTTCACACCGACTATAACACGCCCCACAATCACACAAACACGCCCCACAACACTAACACACCCTACAACAACACTAACACGCTCCACAACAACACTAATGCACCCCACAACAACACTAACACGCTCCCCAACACCACCAATGGACCCCACAACAACACCAACACGCACCACCACAACACCAACTCACTCCACAACAACAACAGCCTCCACAACCACCTTAACTGCATACTCCTAAACACCCTCTCCGTACACAAGCACGCCATCGAGCTCTGGGACCTGATCACAACACACTCCCCTGACATCGCCTTCCTTATGGAAACTTGGATGAACCCTTCATCTGAACCCGACATAACCATAGCCATCCCAGAAGGCTACAAAATCTTCTTAGAGACCGTCTAAACAAACCAGGAGGAGCCATCGCCATCATACATAAAAGCACCATCAAGATCACCACCAACACCCACGACACCCTGGAAAGCGCAGAGCACCTACACTTCCTAATTCACATAAACGCCAACACCATCCTCAGAGGAACCCTCATTTACAGACCACCAAGACCTCGCCCCCGTTCTGCAGTGCCATCGCTGACACCATCAGCTCCCACGCCCTCACCTCCACAGACTACATCCTCCTTAGTGACATCAGCTTCCACCTGGAAACCCCCTATGACCACAACTCCACTACCCTGCTAGACAACCTCACGAACCTAGGACTCAAACTACTGGTCACCTCACTCACACACTCAGCAGGACACACGCTAGATGCAATCTTCACCTCCAGCAACCACATAACATTCACACACACCACCGAACTCTATTGGACTGACCACCACTGCATCCACTTCTCCTTCACGAAACCCCCACCTACTACCGACAGCACACCACACCATACCATACCATACCATAAGTGGTACAAGATCCCCACAGAACACCTGCTCGCCAAGCTCTCACAAACTACCCCCCTTGTCAACGACCACAACGTCGCCGCCCACAACCTCACACAATGGATCACAACCTGCACTGACTCTCTCACCCCTCTGAAAAGTAACAATACTACCCGCAACATTAAGACCGCCCCCTGGTTCACCACTGAACTTCAAGCCTCCGAGCGTGAATGCCGCAAGACCGAGAAAGCTTGGTGCCAAGAACCTCCATAATTAACTTCTTCACCCTCAAAACTACCATACACAAACATCACCAACTCATCAGAACCACCAAAAGATCTTACTACAAAGAACGCATAGATAGTAACTCACGTAACAGCAAGGAACTCTTTACAATAATCAAAGAGCTCACCAAACCCAAATCCTGCAACACCGACCCCACTCACACACAAAATCTATGCAACTCCCTCTCCAACCACTTCCACCTCAAAATTCTAGACATACACAACAGCTTAACACCACCTGCACCCACCATCACCACCATCGACACGACCTATGACACAACACCCCTCCACTCCAACTATCTGCACATCTGGGCCCCTACCAATGATGAAGAAACCGAAACAACCATGAACTCCATCCACTCGGGCTCCCCCACGGACCCCTACCCCATCACATCTTCAACAGGGCCAGCCCAATCATAATCAACAGCTCCTTCAACACCGCCACCTTCCCGGACTCCTGGAAGCACGCCGAAGTAACCGCACTCCTCAAAAAACCCAAAGCAGACCCGGATGACCTCACAAACTACCGCCCCATTTCTCTTCTCCCCTTCCCCGCCCAAGTCACTGAGAAGCTAGTGAACGCCCACCTGTCTCATTTCCTAGAGGAAAACAACACACTCAACACCTTCCAGTCTGGATTCCGCAAGAACCACAGCACTGATAACGCCCTCATCGCCTGCACTGACGACATCAGAACCAGAGTTGATAAGGGCGAGACCGTCGCACTCATCCTCCTGGACCTCTCCGCAGCCTTCGACACTGTATGCCACCAAATCCTCCGAACACGCCTCTTCAATGTAGGAATCCGACACAAGGCCCTGGACTGACTCGCCTCCTTCCTCGCCGAAAGAACCCAGAAAGTTTGCCTCCCCCCCTCCAGTCCCCAGCAACCAAGATCATCTGTGGGGTCCCCCAAGGGTCCTCCCTCAGCCCTACCCTCTTCAACATTTACATGGCCCCGCTCACCAACATCCTCCGCAACCACGAAATCACCATCATATCCTACGCAGACGACACCCAGCTCGTCATCTCCCTCACCAGGAACCTCACCACCACCAAGACAAACCTCCACGCCGGACTTCTTGCCACCGCCAAATGGATGACAGCAAGCCACCTCAAACTCAATGCCAACAAAATCGAAATCATCATCTTCGGCCCCAACAGGACAGTATGGGACGACTCCTGGTGGCCCACCGCCCTAGGACCACCCCCAACACCCTTCACCCACGCACGCAATCTCGGCATCATCTTAGACTCCTCTCTTTCCATGACCCAGCAAATCAACTCTTTAACTTCCTCATATTTCAACACCCTCCGCATGCTGCGTAAGACCTTCAAATGGATCCCAATAGAAACCAGGAAAACCGTCACCCAAGCATTCATCAGCAGCAGACTAGACTACGGAAACGCCCTCTATGCTGGTACCACAGTCAAGCTTCAACAGAAACTCCGGCAGATCCCGAACGCAGCCGCAAGGCTCATCCTGAACCACCCACACCACGAACACATCTCCGCCCACCTCAAACTCCTTCACTGGCTACCCATCAGCAAAAGGATCTCTTTCAAAATCCTCATCCACGCCCACAAATCCCTCCACAACACTGGACCAGTCTACCTCAACAAAAGAGTGAACTTCCACACACCCACTCCTCTCCTCCGATCGGCTGACCTCGCCCTCACCACAGTCCCCAGCATCCGTCGCACCACCTCCAGAGGTAGATCCTTCTCCTACCTTGCCTCCAAGACCTGGAACTCCTTCCCCACCAACCTACGCAAGACCTAGGATCTCTTGACCTTCAGAAAACACCTCAAGACATGGCTTTTTGAACAGTAATTCGGCATTCCCCCTTCTTTTTTCCTTCCCCCCCCCACAGCGCCTTGAGACCCTACCGGGTGAGTAGCATGCTTAATAAATTGTTGATTGATTGATTGATACACATACAGAGGCTATACAAAATTCACATAGCACAGCACTGATTAACAATTTAGGGCCAGATGTATCAAACAATTTAGCAATTGCAAAAATGCGTTTTGGTATGTAACAAGTCCACTTTGCGATTCGGTAACTTGTTACCGAGTTGCAAATTGGATTTGCGACTACATACCGATTCGGTATTAGGAAGGGGCGTGCCAAGGGCGTCCCTTGCCAATACCGAATCACAGAGGTATGTATGATTGTTTTGTGACCATGAAAGCGGTGGCAAAACAATCGCAGTTACCACCTACTTCAAGTAGGTAGTAACCCATTCACAAAGGGAAAGTGGGTCCCCAAGAGACGCCTTCCCCTTTGTGAATGCATGCAAAAACGTTTTTTTTAAGAGCAGGCAGTGGTCCCATGGACCACTGCCTACTCTTAAAAAAATGAAAATGAAACTTTTCATTTTTAAACGCATCCCGTTTTCCTTTAAGGAAAACAGGCTGCATTTTAAAAAAAAGATTGCTTTATAGAAAAGCAATCACAGACTTGTTGGTCAGCTGAGCACAGCAGGCCACCATCCCCGTGATTGTAGCCATTCGCAATGGCTCGCAAATTTCAACCTACCTTATGAATATTGATGAGGTAAGTCCATTTGCGAGCCCTTGCGAATCGCTAGCGAATGCAATAGCAATTACTTATTTAGTATTCGCTAAAAATCAAAATTAGGTAATCGCTGTTGTAAAGATTGATACATCTGGCCCATAGTGCGTAAAAAATACAAAACAACGTTGGATATTTCCAATGGGTTTTTCAGCTAGAACTTAGCACGTAAAAGTTGGACCTGAGTGCATTCTCATTTGGCTCACAGATATGCTTTTGCCGTTTGCCCCAAGGCTACAAGAACAGCCCAGGGCTGTTCTCACCTCAAGTAAATAATTATTACATGATATTGATCCCGAGGCATCTCACAGATGACGACCTCAACATTCATCTTGCCAGGCTCAATCGGATCGTCTCAGGATTTGCAGCCCTTGGCTACATATTCAATTTTAGAAAAACTAAAATAGCCTTTCTCAGGGTACTGTTCCTGGGATATGAGCTATCAAAAGAGGGAAAGAGCCTGGTCCCGCACTTTCTAGAAAAATGTGCACAAGTTCAACACCCTAACACTCTCAAGAAACTACAGTCTTTATTAGGTCTCTTTAATTTTGGCAGAACATACTTTCAGACAATGCACAACGTATCAAGCCACTCTATGACTTAATATGCCCAGATTTTTCTAGCAGACACTGGACAGTTGAACACACACGCATCCTTAGGGAATTGCAAAAGGACATGCTATAAGCCAAACTCTTGCACACCTGTGACAACAAAACAAATTTGGTCATCAGAATATTGCTGGTGCCATTGGGATTACTTATGTCACCTTTAACGAGGGCGACACGGTACCCAAAGCATATAAATCACATTTATACTCCAATGCAGAACGACATTTTCCACCCACAGAAAAAAATCGAACTGCAGTTCAGATGGCTGTCATTAAGGAGAGGCCACTTGCCCAAGAGAAAGCATTATTGTCGTTACCCCGGTGCCAGCCTTAGAGGCTGTCACCAAAGCAAGAGTTCCTACCGCTAAAGCATTACATCCACAATGGGTTCATTGGGCAACCTCCCTGACCGCCACTGATGTTGGCTACATCTTTGATTAAAAACTTCAGACACAAGAATTTCTCCAATACGAACAGGAGTACCCTCTTCCTCTAGATATTTTGCCACTTGACAGATACCATACTGTCATTTATACTGATGGTTCAGCACAACCAGCTGTAGATACCAAACATCAATATTCAGCTGCTTGCGCAGCCGTGAGTGGAGTGATGAAGGATGGAGTTTTCCACCCTCAAAATACCTACATGCAGACCCTAGGGGACTGCATAGCTCAGTTGGCTGAACTTAAAGCCCTTCTTCTAGCCCTAGAACATACAGAGCCAGGTTTGCTGACTCTAATTGTCTGTGACTCATACTACTGCGTCCAGTCCTATAATGATTACCTCAATCATTGGAAGCTGAATGGGTTTAGAGATTCCAAGGGGAACACCATGAAACACACAACATTGTGGGGGAGGGTGGCTGATCTCAAGGATAAGCTACCATGTGTCCATTCTGTACATACACTGGGCCACCAAAGTGTCGGAGTACATATTATTGGCAACACTTTGGTTGACGAAGCAGCCAAATCCACAGTAGCTATGGCTTCTGTGGCTGCAGTGACTGGTTCTCAGATGAAATTGGAGAATGAAATTCTGACTGCCGTGAAGGCTTTGGCTGAAGGCAAGTCTCTTCCAAAAGCATACCCTACAAAATATTCGTACAACATCAGAGCGCAGAATGTTGCCTATGCAACAATTCTTGGGGTTGGAGATCGAGCGATCCCCAATCAAGACCAGAGATTAGATCTAATAAAAGCAGCGCATGAGGGTGTTGCTTCTGCTCATGCTGGTATCTCGGCCACAGTAACACTCTTCCAGAAACGCTTCTGGTGGCCAGGTCTATACAAACAGACAAAACAATACGTCCTTTGTTGTAACATTTGCCAGCAAATAAAGGGCTCTAATATCAAACACCCACCGCAGACATCCTTCTTAGTGTCTAGCAGGCCACTACAATGTGTACCTGGACCATTGTGGTCCACTTCAATCTGATGGTGCATACAAATACATCTTAGTCGCTGTAGATTCTTGTTCTAGATTCCTGTGGGCATGGCCCCAGCAGTCGGCTGACGGTCGAACTGTTATAAAAGACTTGCTGATCTTTATCGGTACATATGCGGTTGCAGCATTCCATTCGGACCAGGGCCCTGCATTTGCCTCTAAGGCATTCAGGGACACCATGGGGACGATGGGTGTTGAACTCCATAACACCTCACCATACCATCTCGGGGTAATTTGGTAGTGGAGAGGCAGAACCATGATCTACAGCAGCCCTTAACAGCTAGAGTATTAGGTTCCGGCCGCAGTTGGCTTCTTTACCTATATGCGGTCGAGAGAGCACTGAACAATCTGCCAAGACGGCCCTGGGGGGGACACACTCCTTATGAGGTTCTCTTTGGGATACCTATGTATGTCCCTGATCTTGATGGCCCTGGTTTGGTGGCAGCAGACACACCTTTTGACATAAATGAACGTCTCACTGTCTTACAGGAGCTTCAGCAATTTTGTGATGATAAATCATCCGTCACTATGCCCCTTAGGAATAAGGGATTTACCAACAACTTCCACTGGCTGGATTCCTAAAGTCGGGGATCTGGTTCGTGAGAAGATTGCTGTGAAGAAGGAATTTGGTCTATCTTAGAGAGCACCAGTCCCAGTCCTGGGAATACAAGGTACCAGAACTGTCATCTTACCACCACTGCCTGGTTCCAGAGCAAACAGATTCATTTCTATTAATGAGGCCAAAGTTCACCATGTGGCCGATCCTGCACAGGAGACCCAGAGGTCCCTTGGGTAGTTCCCGATCCCCTCTCACTACCCAACAGGACATACCTCTTCAAAGTAGAATTAACAACACTACTTCAGACTACACAACACTGTCCAACGATGCTACAAATACCTCTTCAATCGTGGGGAGGGCGGATAATGAGCTCTTGCTGATTCCAGTTAACTTTTCAACGACAGCACCTGTCCAAGATTTTTCTCTTTTTACACCAACACTACACAGACTGATGACACCATATACTATGAGCCTCCACATGAAGTGGATCCATCCAACAGTATTGCACCTCCTCCTGCATTTGCAGAGACTACTTCTGGTTATTTAATCGACATTGATGACTTTTCTTCAGACTCATCCACTCCAGTGATTGAAAATGTATCAAAGACACATAAGCTGTACCTGTGGCTTAAAAATAAATATTTAATTCACCCATGGAACTATTAATGGTTCTGCTTGACATGTTTGCATTGTTTCTATGGATTGGATTCTTTACTGTTTTGTTTTTGCTTATGAATGGTCATTACCTTCCTGAACGCTCCTCAGTTGAGTTTGTGGATGAAGTCGTAACTCCATATCATTCCTCACATAAGGTCCGAAGAGACTTGTCCCTTGTGAACATTTTGGCTGTGCCAATTCCTGATGGGATTGTGTGGAACAACGTTCCATTTGATATATATGGGCCTAATGAGGTCATTCAAATTCCATATGTATTTAACATTTCTATAACAGATGTAATTACACCTGGTGTTGTATCTGATGATTGGGATGTCCAGACAGTTGATTCCATGTTAACTGAAATGAAGGACTATTCAATGTTTGAAAGTGATTATGTATAAAGACATACAATGAATTATGGGTGAAATGTTCTGTTACAATAACTGGGAACATTACTACCTGCACCGTACCACCAGACACAGACCAGTACTTAACTACACACAGTGGGAACACTGTTCAACACCACCAGTGGGGAGCCCAAAATGCTATTTAGATGAGTTCACATATTTAACTGGGCGTGACACAAAAAATTCAGCGTCAGACTATTTCAAATTACCTCCTTCAAAAATTAGGAAAATTTTGCTAACGGATACAAAGCTGATTTATTCCGATTCCTTTGTTTCTCATCTTGCAGTTGAAGGTTACGAATACTGGAAGAATACTATTGATTTAAAAAGTGTATGGGGAACACAAGATTGTCAAATACAAGGTAGAGAAGATTTATTTAGAGCATGCATGATTCCTGTGCAAACATTGTTTTTTAAATGACACCATTTAACAGACATCCTGTCTGGAGTTAGAAAAAATAAAAGAATTGAACACGCCCAGTATCCCCACACAGGCGAAGTTTAATGATTGGCAATTCTTCCTCAGTGTCACCAATGAAGGGATAGATGCAAAGGTTCAGGCTGGTACCTATAATTCTTCACTTTCCAGTCCAGGCAGGTGGTTGATGTGGCCAATAGACACCAATGGATGTCAGGCACGTTTTTTGAATTCCTCAGGGGGTTTCAAGATTTGCCAGCCAGATCCTTGCTTCGTCTCAGGTCAACACATGGGTATAGTTCCAACATACAGTGTGGGTAAACTGTGCCAACAATGGGTAAAGTCTAACACGTTAGCTGCAGTTAAAGAACATCTTAACACTCTTTCTGAGGATACAGACATATAGGATGTTTTGCTAGATCCTAGAAAGCCACGCTCTAAAAGATTCATCTATGCTATGTATAATGAGATCTGGAAGCTTTCTCAGATAGAAGCTGCTGCACGTTTAAGGCAAATAGATGAGGAAAACGTAGAAAAGGCTTTAGCTGCTGTCAATAAAGGCATGAACAGTCTGTCCAACAGAATTTATTCACTGACAAACATAGTGTCATCTGCGGTAGATATCATTCAAACAGACATGTCCCGTTTATACCATGGAAAAAGTCACCTGTGTTCCATCATGCAGCTAGGTTGAACGTTACAAACAGTGAAAAATGGCCGAATTCCATGTAAGTACATTAACGGTAGTGAATTGTTCACTGCTTTTAATTTATCCAGGACACAGCAGACAATGGCTAAAAGAGTAGCGAGATTCATCATGCTTCATTTAGAGACGTTAGAAAAGTTGCCTTTCACAGTTGCAGAGAGTCCTTCAACAGTATGGCTCCTACATGGCATCATTAATCTGCCCATTTCCACTTTTTGTTTTTTGAAATGCCTGAAACATCTTGCCGTGGGCAGGTACGGGCGACTAGGCAATGGCGATATTAAAGAAGAGTGGGAGTTGCCCTTTGATTATAAATGTCTAAACGGCGAAACAGAGTTCTTTCTTAGCGGAAGCGAATGTGAGACTACTGTTGGTCATTCAGTGGTCTGCAAGCAGGTGTCCCTTCATGGCCTTTGCAAAGCTGGGGTCATGAACTTAGCCTTCTTTCTGTAGAGTACTCCAGTCCCTTTGATCCGACCAGCATTTCATGTACTTTCGAATAGAAGTTATGTTGCGCTGAGGGACCAAAGCTGTTGCGGTATGCGACTGGGAATTGCCTACACAATTTCAGTCTATAATGTTGTGGACAAGTTTTATCCCCCCTCCCACATGGGAGATAAAAGTAACAGAAATGTGGCCTCACATTGATACTGTTAATGTAAATTATGACAAGCTGAGCAGACTAAAAGCGCTACTGTTTCAAAAACAAGTCGAGTTGACATAATCTAGAGAGACGTATGCTCTCCAGATATTGGGATCATCAGCTGAGATACAATCCCTATTACATACCAACTTCCCCAAGCACTTTGGAGAGCCGGTACCCAGAATCTGCAACGCCTCGAACACTACTGGGATTGTTCACTTCTTTAAGGCTGTTGGGTCTGGATTTGTGTCCATCTTCCAGACTGTCTTCAGAGTCATCCCATCGGCCATCCATTCACTCTTTTCAAGTGTGTTTGGTGGCTTTCCTATAATTTTGGCATTGATTGGCAGAATACTGCTTGTATTTCTTCTGATTCTCAGTGGTTGTGTCTTTCCAGCTACACAAAGCAATGGAGCCGCTGCCACCAGCTCAACTGAGCCGTGAATGCATGGTTCAGATCTTCAATGCTTCCTTGCTGGAGGAATTGGAGCGTGATGGGTCATTGTCATTCCGACCACTCCTATGGTGCATACAACCAGCCTTTCACTGCGTATAAGGCTTCTTCGAACACTTGCCATGAAATCCATGGCGGTAAGCACTATCAGTGCCAGGGAATTCCTTCCCTGGCACTGATAGGGGTCTCCCCCACCCCGCACCCTCACCCTGACTCCCTCCCCTACCCCCCCACCACCCCTGCCACCCCTCCAAAGGTGGCAGGGCCCCCCTCCCCACCCCGACCCCCAACAGAACATCACCCATACCCACAAGACACGCATGCAGGCACCACCTACACACTTACACTTACACACGCCGACATACATGCCTACATTCACACACACCCACATTCAAACATACACGCACACATCCATACAGACATACCCACAGACATACACACACTCATTCCCATACACACAACACCCCCGCAAGCATACACGCACTCACACACACCCTCTACATACACACACGCACACACCCACGCACCCACACAACACACAACACCCCCCCAGCCCCACCCCTCACAGACGATCGACTTACCTGGTCCGACGATCCTCCAGGAGGGGACGGGAGCCATGGGGGCAGCTACGCCGACACCACACCACCAACAGAACACCGCCACGGCGAATCACAGGACGTGATTCGCTGGGCGGTGTTCTGATGGCGTGGCGGTGGAGCAACCTCCACTTCCCCGCCTCCTGCCAGTATGGCTGTTGGCGGCTCTCCGTCCGTAAAAGGACAGAGAGCTGCCAGCGGTCATAATAGGCCGAGCGGCAAACCGCCAACACTGGCGGTCTTCCGCACGGCGGTCTTTAAAAAAGACCGCCGAGGTCAAAATGACCCCCTATATCTCTTTGTATGTTTTTTAGCTATTGAGCTATTGATTTTAACATGTTTTTAAATGTGATTTTTGTATCTAGCTTTTTTGCTTTAAGCTTTTAGTCCAGAGCATATTTTAGCATTTGGATTCGTTCACCTTTGGTGGCATCAAGTTCTAGGGTCATACTTGTTACCTCAATGGGGAGGGTGTAGTGAATTCTACTTTGTTTTAATGGGATACAGGAGTTAGCTTAGCCTTTGGCTTGCAGACTCGTTTCCCCGTCACCTAGTGACTTTTACAGTACTTAGCTTGCTCTGTTTTAGCGCATTTATTTAATAAAATCTTTTAAGATGGCTGTATTGTTTTTAGTTAGGCCCATGCTTTAGTTTGCGTTATCAGTGCCACCGCGCTAAGGCATCAATATCAAGCGACAAAGATAAACAAACTGTAGGTGTTAACATTAGGTACTTTCCCTCTTCACGCTTTCGAGGGAATGATTAATTAAACTACCATCCCAAGCATGCCTAGTTATCTATTGTTTGGGAACAGACCTACGTCAGGAGTCCAAGCAGATCTGTATAAATACTCCTCACTTAAACAGATAGTCAAAGGGGTTCCGACCAGATACCATCACTATCGATGCTGCACATCGCCTTGACGCTGACCTGGTCTTCGTGTCCCTATGGACTCTGAGCTAGAGACCTCATTCCAAGATAACGAGGGTTGGGGGCTCATCTCATGGACATGGCATTGGCAGATTAGGTTTAACATGCCTGGCTCTCTTTTAGGTTAGAGATTAGGTACATAACATTAGTGTATTAGGACATATTTGACACTTCATATCATTTCATGTTATTGCAAGATGGTGGGGGTCTTTGTATTAATGACTCTTGTCTTTACCATTCTGCTTCTTGCACTGTTCATTATCCTAATCATTGCAGCCCATGCAACTTATCACAGATTGCAGTTTTGCTGAATAAAACCAATTGAAACTTTACTGCATCTTCTTCATTGCCTGTGTGTGATTGAGATATGTTGTTAATGTGAGAAAGGGGTAATCTCCGTTTAACCACAACACTCCCTGAGATGTCACACTTTTGAGTCCATGTGTAAAGGCTGCCACAAATCACCTTTTACTATTTGGGTGTCTGGTGAGGTGCTGCCTGTGAGCCGGGAGGGTTGGGATGACAGTTGCAATTTGTTGTAGGACTGGCATAGTCGCCTACAAACATAAGTACTGTCATCCTTAAACCAGCAGTCTTGCCTAGAGCAAGAGTCCAACTAAGACATATGTTCTTGTTTCCAATTTGCTCACTTTATTTGTTTTAGGCTGTCCACCTTGAGTTCATAACCTTTCCTTGCCCAAACAGTAGTTAGAGTATCCTTCTGAGTGATCCCTTTCTGCAAGCAGGCTTGTAAATCTCATTCTTATTTTGGCAAATTTGCTGTGCATTCAACAACCGCAGTCAAATGTCAGTCGCTGTCTTGCCAGGGTGCTTGTTTACTTTTCTTTCTCTGAGTTCAAAGTGAGAGGATTTATGTGACAATTGTGCTATATATTGGGGGGTAGGAAAGAGTTTTTTTCTAGCATTCAACAACATTTAAATGAACTTTGTAAGTATTTCAGAATATAACTGAATTGTGAACACAAATTAAGTAAATTTTTTGTTATTTCTGAAGTGTGTTGGAAACAGATACTTTAATATGATCAATACAAATGTTTACACTAGTTGATGCAATTTCCACACATTCTTTTCTGTGCACTGTATAGTTTTATTAGTAAAACTGTGTATGTCTGTGCAAATGTAATGGTCATTCCAATTGATAAGGTGTTGTCTGTAATAACAGTGTGCTACTACACCATGAATACTCTATTCTACACCACTCTACTCTTCACGCCACTGCACTCTACTGTGCACCACTTCACTTTACACCACTTCACTCTACACCACTTTGTGCTACACCTCTATACTCTACCCTGTACCACTCTACGCCAAGCAATCTTTGCCACTCTACACCACTTCACTCTTTGTCACTGCACTCTACACCACTCCACTCTAGACCACACCAGTCTATCCTGCACAACTCCACTTTACACCACTACACTTTACACCACTCTGCAACACTGCACTCTATGCCCCTGCACTCTATGCCAATGCACTTTACTCTGTGACACTCAACTCTGTGCCCCTGCACTCTACGCCAATACACTGTATGACACTCTAATGTACTCTACACCACTGCACTCTATGCCACTGTATTCTATACTATTTTAATCTATGCCATTACACTCTGTGCCACTCTATGCAACTGCACTCTAACCTGCACCACTCCACTCTATGCCACTTCACTACTCTGAAACAATCTACTCTACGCCACTGCACTTTACCCCACTCTACTCTTAACCACTGCACTTTATGCCAATGCACTCTACACAACTGCACTCTGTCACTGCACTCTATGCCACTGCACCCTACACTGCAACACTGTACTTAACGCCACTGCTCTCTACACTACTGCTTTCTGTGCCTCTCTACTCCACTATACACCACTGCACCCTGACACTCTATTCTACACTCTGTGCCACTGCATTCTATGTCACTTGATTCTACTCTCTGCCACTTCACTCTGCATCACTCAGCGTTACTCCACTCCTCTGTACACCACTGTATGCCACTGTACTCTATGCCAGTGCACTCAACGCCACTTCACTTTACGCCACTCTACTCTGTACCACTCTACTCTGCACCACTGCACTCTACTATGCACCACTCTGATCTCTGCCACTGCATTCTGTGACGCTGCACTGTACGCCGCTGATTTTAATGCCACTGCACTCAATGCCATTGCACTCTATACCACTATCCTCTGCAACACTCTACGCCAATGCTCTCTACTCTACACCACTCCAGTGTATGCCACTCTAGCTAAGTCCACACTACGCAACACCAATACACAACACTCCACACCACTCTCCTCTACCCCACTAATGTTTAGCCATGATGAACAGCAGCCACGCTGGTGTGCAATATTCCCAAAACATATTGGCATAGCCAATAGCTCTTGCATAGGCAAGACTTATTGGCTTTGCCAATGCTTGTTTAATTCCCTTCGACCACTAGACAGAACCATTGTTTGATTGACATAATGTACTGCCCAGTTTTTGAGGAACACAAGTCAACCCTGTTTCATAATACATGTGTTTACATTAGGAGCAGTGTGCCCGGTGGCAACTCAGAGGAGAAACAATTGACATTATTATGCATAAAAGGAACAACGAGTCTCTCATTTCTCCGAGTTAGAGCTATTAGCAGTTGTAAACTCCCAACCTGACTTTTCTTGCCACATTAAATGGGAAAAAGAGCACGATTGCGCTGCTACAATTCACTCGTATTGAAACCTATTGGCAAAAGTGCAATTATCTACATAACTGGCAAAAGTACAATTAACTATGTAACAGAGTCGATGTCATGGAAAGCGCTCGACTTCTGCCAAGCGAGATCGTGCTGCAAAAAAAGATAAAAATTAGTCCACAAACCAGACGGAAAACAGTGCGCCTTCCATGTTTTCAGTACTTGGTTGCTGCGCTCGAAGAGGGCTACCCACCAGAAAAGGCATGACGTATGCATGCCTTCCACTAATGAAAGCAAGCAGATTTTAACAGGCAAGCCCACAAACTAATGAAAGACATTGACGTGACATGGAAGGGGCTCTGAGCCCTTTTCTAACTATTAAAGCGCCTCGTAAGTGAAACGCATGCGCAAGTGCATGTGACGAAGGCTCGACCCTAAAAATGTATGTCAGAGAGGGGCTACGGAGGGATGAGGTACACTGCAAGAGGTGGTAGCGAGGGAATTTGTGAAGAATGAGGTCGTGGGGTGGGGAGGAGCACCAAAAACGAATGTTGCACCAGCGGCCACCAGCTCTAAAGCCGGCAGCGAGTGAGATGGAATGTTTAAGTACAAAACTGGCGTACATTCCCCTGCAAAACAGAGCTATGCAGGCCACCACTTCAGAATCATGTTTGAGGTTTGTTGCAAAAAAAATTGGAAATGTAATGTTCACTTTCACTTGCACTGGAAAGGGATGTTTAAGAACAATAAAAAATAAATATATATGAAAAGTCCCAGCTTAAATAGTACACTAATTAGTCCTTTTTGGGGAATATGTGGTGAGATTTAGTCTGCCTGGTGCATATGTAGGGAACACCGATGACGCCTACATTCATTCGATCTGGAATTGCTGTTCGGGAGTGGTCTAAACAAAGGTGTTTTATCTTGGGTCAGAAGAATGCGTCTGTACCCCGCCGTGACACTAAATACATTGACCAGAGTCCACAGAAACAAAGACCATTGAAAAGTTAAATTCTGCACAGATTATTTTTTTCTCCTAGGTTAAAATGCTAATTCTGAATGTTCTTCCCGATAAATGTTGAAAGGTAAGCCTGGCAAAAATGTCTGCCCCTCAGATAAGAAAAGAAATGCTTTCTGAGGAAAGATATGCTGATGAAGCTTGGAAATTTCGCATGAAATACCAATTCATAATGTACTGGTATCTTGTGTCAGCAACTGATAACAAAGAAAAGAGTGAAAGAGAAATTGTTTTTACCATTTCTGGATATTGCGGATTATGTTTTTGCATGGAGAACGAAAGAAGATAAGGCAGTGGCGAAAGGTGGCTGCCCTTCAGTCTGCGGGAAGGAATGTAAACAAAAGGCGAGTTGTGAGCTGATGTGTAAAGGAAGCCGGTCCGAATGGCTCATAACGAATGGCAGCAGCGGAGCCAATGTGAGTTGGAAAGAGCTTCAGGAGTCTTTGCTTGCCACACAGAGGAATAGACTGCACAAAGCAGACAGAGTGAAGCGCTCCTCAAAGAATTCACAACAGATGCTTCCAAAGTCAAAAAAAAAAGTCATTTACTTTAAGAGAGGTTGCTGTAACAGTCATGAATGTTTAACAAAAGCCGAAGGGACAAAATGTACACCGAAAATAAAGCTGAATACTCTGAAAGTGGTTGCTGTAACCAAATGCGGCAAAGGCACAAGAGTTTAACACGGGATGAAAGCAAATTGGAGCTGGTGATAGCGCGTCAGAGCCTTGATCAGTAAACTTACAAGGAGACATGCCTAGGCCGATGAATCTTTTGACCACGTTCGGGGACTTCCCAGTACGCGATATCTTTTTGGCATCACAATCAATATGACGATAACTCAATCAATATTCACAATAACTAATCATTGAGCTAATCAATAACAGTTAATAAGAATCAATAAAGTGAACATCCCATGACCTTTCAGTCATGAATAACCACACAAAATTAGTTAAGTGTTAGGATATTTATTTCCCTATTGGTTACAATCTAAAATCATTTCAGTTAATCTCATTAGCAATTCATCTCATTAGTAACTCTTCAAACTTTGTAATTAGAACACAATTAATCAATGCATAGAGAATATTTATTCAATTCTAATATGTCATTAATAAGAAGCAACTTAGCAAAGCCTCAATAGTGCATGATTCAACAAAACAAGAACCCAGTCATTTGTCTATTTGCGTCAAATATTTGTGAACACCTTAACTAACCTCGAATTAGCATCAGCATGTTAGGCTTCATGCAAAACAATTTAGCAAACACAAATTTGGAAAACATCTAACTATGGCTTCTATCAAAAGAGCAGTTGGTACCTAGAAAGAAAAGGCAAACAGACAATTACAATTATCATCAGATAGTTACCCCTCCAACGAATCAGCAATCAGCGTCAGTCTTTGTCCTCAGTCGATTCACCATCAGCAAAGATAGGACAAGACAAAGTCTCAGTATGGCATAGCTAAAGAACAAGACCTCCCTCATATGGAGGAGAAGAAAGTATCAGTAAGGACTTAGATAGAGGATGGTTAAAGTATCAGGAAGAATAAACGGTAAAGTCTCAAAAGAGCAATGGTAAAGTATGGCTTAAAGTAGAATGTCTGAATAATGGCTGATTTCTCCTCGGGTCATGCGGTTAAATCAAAACCGTCCAATTTACTTTTAATTCCTCATTGGATAATATTTGGTGCATCATTATCTCCGTCTAATAATTCTCCACGCACCTCACTAGAATTTTCCACAAACCACAGTTCTCATGTCGTTGATGGACTCACGTTATTGACGTCTTCATCGGTTGGAATGTCAGGTAACAAAAGTTACACTTTACGCTCCAGTCAGTAGTCCCATTGTTTTCTCCTACTCCAGGCAGCCTTGCACCTGTTATGAATTACACTGTTGCATTCAGCAAGAATGTCTCCTTGAGCAAGTCGGGTCCTGTTAGAAATGGGGTCTTTGGTTGACAGTCAGGTTACCCCCTGTTCAAGCAAGGACCCTCACTCTAGTCAGGGTAAAAGAGAATCACCCTCAGCAAACCCCTGCTTACCCCCTTGGTAGCTTGGCAGAGCAGTAGGCTTAACTTCAGAGTGCTAGGTGTAAAGTATTTGTACCAACACACACAGTAACTTAATGAAAACACTACAAAATGACACAACACCAGTTTAGATAATTGGAAATATTTATCTAAACAAAACAAGACCAAAACGACAAAAATCCGACATACACAAGTCAAGTTAGGAATTTTTAAAGATTAAACTCAAAAATAGCGCTTAGAAACAAAAAATGCTTCGATGAGATGTCAACTCGGCGTCGTGACGGAGTCGTTCCCAACAAGCCGACACCAGCGGCGCCGGACACGGAGTTGCGTAGACCCCCAAGTACAGTACCTTTGGTGAAGAGTGAAAACAAGCCGATGCGTGAAGTCGGGGATCGCGGCGTCTGTGCGAAACGTTGAATCTACGCACTTCGAGTGGCGTCGGTCACGACGTGGTGCGGAGACTTCCACAGAGTCGCGGACTTCAGCGGGGCTGCAGCGGCGTTGGGCCTGCGAAGAGCGTCGCGTTCCACGCGTCAGGTGCAGGCGGCGTTACCGGATTCAGCAGCGGCGGCGGTCCGGAGTCGTCCAAAGTCGATTTCCTTGGATTTCCACCAGCTTTCCTTTCAAGGGCCCAGGGATAGGATAGGGCACCACTTGTCAGAGCAGGAGTCTCTCCAGAGACTCCAGGTGCTGGCAGAGAGAAGTCTTTGCTGTCCCTGAGACTTCAAACAACAGGAGGCAAGCTCTAACTCAAGCCCTTGGAGATTTCTTCACAAGATGGAAGGCACACAAAGTCCAGTCTTTGCCCTCTTACTCTGGCAGAAGCAGCACTGCAGGAAAGCTCCACAAAGCACAGGCAGGGCAGCACTTCTTCCTCAGCTATCAGCTCTTCTCCAGGCAGAGGTTCCTCTTGGTTCCAGAAGTGTTTTCTAAAGTCTGTAGATTTGGGTGCCCTTCTTATACCCATTTTAGTCTTTGAAGTCACCTTTCTTCAAAGGGGACTCACACCTACTTGTGAAATCCTGCCTTGCCCAGGCAAGGCCTCAGACACACAGCAGGGGGTTGGAGCCGGCATTGTAAGAGGCAGGCACAGTCCTTTCAGATGAGAGTGACCACTCCACCCCTCCCTCCTAGCAGAGATGGGTAATCAGGGAATGCAGGTTACACCCCAGCCCCCTTTGTGTCACTGTCTAGTGCGAGGTGAAAAACAACCCAACTGTCAAACTGACCCAGACAGGGAATCCACAAACAAGGCAGAGTCACAGAATGGTTTAAGCAAGAAAATGCTTACTTTCTAAAAGTGGCATTTTCAAACGCGCAATCTTAAAATCAACTTTAGTAAAAGATGTATTTTTTAATTGTGAGTTCAGGGACCCCAAACTCCACATGTCCATCTACTCTCTAGGGGAATCTATACTTTAATCATATTTAAAGGTAGCCCCCATATTATCCTATGAGAGAGACAGGCCTTGCAACAGTGAAAAACGAAATTGGCAGTATTTCACTGTCAGGACATATAAACCACATTACTATATGTCCTACCTTATCCATACACTGCGCCCTGCCCTTGGGGCTACCTAGGGCCTACCTTAGGGGTGCCTTACATGTAAGAAAAGGGAAGGTTTTGGCCTGGCAAGTGGGGGCACTTGCCAAGTCAAATTTACAGTGTAACAATACACACACAGACACTGCAGTGGCAGGTCTGAGACATGATTACAGAGCTACTTATGTGGGTGGCACAACCAGTGCTGCAGGCCCACTAGTAGCATTTGATTTACAGGCCCTGGCACCTCTAGTGCACCTTACTAGGGACTTACTAGTAAATCAAATATGCAAATCATGGATAAACCAATTATATACAATTTACACGGAGAGCATATGCACTTTAGCACTGGTTAGCAGTGGTAAAGTGCTCAGAGTTGAAAAACCAACAGCAACAGGTCAGAAAAAAATAGGAGGCAGGAGGCAAAAAGACTGGGGATGACCCTGCATAAGCAAAAGTCCAACAGGTCCCATGAGAAAGAATTTACTGCGGCTACACATACATATCTAGCGTCTGGAAAAGTACGGTTTCGTGTCCTTCATAAAAACAGCACATTGCACATTAGAAAAACACAGTTTAATATGAGACCAGGCAGCTAGGCCCAGACCCTCGCTAACTATGGCCTAGTAATTAATTTAGCAAAACCCAAATACATTACTCTAATTATGATATGCTAATACAAATGCAAACATTAGTACATAATTAGTTCATCATTAATGAGTTTCATTAGTCTTCGTATAAATTGATGGCCACTCTCCATGGGCACATTTCAAATGTGTGCACTATTTTCTATGTTAACACATTTTCTATGCCGTTTCATTACACAATATATTGCAAGCTTTTCATGGTAATATTGCTTATAAAAAGACACACTCCAACAATCCCTCCTCTGATGACTCTTGTCATCACACAAAACCTTACCCCAGAAATTTTACATTTTAAAATTCTCTCATTTCAATTTCTTCCCTTAATCTTTCCCCCGTTGACTTTGCCCTGAATAATTTCTCCCTTCGTTTTTCTTCCCTCCTCTTATTATTTTTCGTCATTTTCAATTTTATTCTTTTACTAATTTTACATGCCACCCATAATCCGAATAAGCAAGCTATAACAATCAATATCCCCTGTATTATTTTCGACAATATCCCATGGCAAATACTACTAAACCAATTTCCCACTGAAGCAAATCCTTTCCCAACCTTTTCCCAAACACCTGGTTCTTTCAACTCCTTCAAGTCTGTACTATCCCTAGTTAAGTTAGTAAGCATACTTCTAATCTCATTACTATTTTCCGGTATGTAAACACAGCAATGACGCTCATTAAGCATCCTACAAACTCTGTCATTTTTCACTAAAATAATGTCTAATGCAAGCCTGTTTTTAAGAGTCATAGCCCGCTCCGCAGCAAGTTCAGTATCCATCAGGATATAGCCTCTGAAAAGTTTGTCAGCATGTTATCCACAATAGTAGACAACTTTCGAATCTTTATGGAGTTTTCGATAACTCCCACTGAAGGAATTATCGCCCCAAATATGTCTCCTACTACACCAGCAGCAGCCTCTCTTTTCTGTCTATTACGATGTAATTCAGACAATTTCAGAAACCTTTGCAAATCCTCAAGTTGATATATCTTTGGGAAAACTATCCCCAAATAACATGTCCCATAACATCCCTTTGGAAGACGGTAATAAGCATTAAGTCCACGTATATAATAGATCCCAGGGATCACTGGATCCTGTCCATTTAACATGAACGTCCATTTACTCTGAAAAAAAACCACATGCTTATATTCACTCATTCCCACAAACACATTGTCATAATATGATTTTGGCTTAAATATGCAAAGCTTACCTACGTGTAGTGCATCTAAAGCTAACTTCCCCTGTTCCCTAATTGCACTATAACCCTCACTACTAGCAAAAGCTTGCAGCTGTAATCCTTTCTCCAATTTACCCTTCAATGCCCTTCTTCTATCTTCCGTGTGATCTAAAAAGCATTTCCCTACAGTTGTAAGCAAACATGTCAAATTATTGCGGTGTGCATAAGATGTACTAATTGTTAATGTTGCCTCAAAGAATCTTTTAATTAACTTTATACTACAGTACTTAGCTACCTCACTCAAATCCTCTATGATAGGCACGTAAGAAAACACAAGATCATGGTTGGAGTAAAAATACTGAATCTCTTCCTGATTATAGAATCTTGTTAGTAACAGACTACAATTTATCCCATATGTTAAAGGCAGACTATGATAAGTAACCCCCTCCTATACGGAAAGAGGAATCTGTGTACACACAAAACAATCCTTCGCATCCATTGTGTCAACGTACTCACTCAGCAAGTGATAGAAAACATTAGTGGATAGTTTCCCTTTTGTGTTAGTTTCCTCATGCAAGTATTTTGTATCCTGCTCAAACCTCTCACAAGCTGTTAGTGCAGTGGTAGTCTCAGAAATTGTAGCATTGTTAGTTCCGCTTTTAGCCATTAGTGACACAACACCCAAAACCAACACCCAAATATTTACAGCGCCTATTCCCTCTATCATCCCCTCTAGTGTTAGCCATGATCTGTAAAGAATCAGAAAGTGAAGGAAGGTTATTTCAAACAACAACAGAGGATAGTTAGAAAATTTTCTTCTCTCTTTTTTTTCTCTCACAGCAAAGTCAAAACAAGAAAGTATTTACAGATTTCACTTTCTCTCCCAGGATCCATGTCTATTCAAGTTAGCAACTTGTCAAAATCAGTTTTCAAAAATCAATTCAGGTTATCAATGTTTCATCTGGTAAATTATCAGTCTCTTTCCTCAATTTATTTCTTTAATTCAATTCTTATGCCAATTCAGTCTCTTTGGCCAGACTCAGGTACCAAAGTACTGACCTGGAATCTCTCGATCAAAGCAAAACGCCAAGAACTCTTGTTGCCATTCAGCTGACGTTGCATACGCCCATTCAGGACTCACATACCTTCTGTTCGCTACCCTCTTTCTTTTCAACATGCGATCACCTTGCAACTCTCCTTCACTCAGATCTTCTCTCCTTGTTGTATCAACCTCTTCCTCTATTGCATCTTCAACAACCACTTTCCCTTTCTTCATTTGCATTTCCGGCCACTTATCTCCTTTCAGTGTCTCTCTGGTCTTTGATCTTTCCAGTGGCAACTCTTCACCCTCCTCTGACTCTATGGTGTTTTCTCTTGATGGACCTGCAATTTGCTCAGGAGGAGTCCGGACACTCTGACTCTCTTCCGCCTCAACTCCTTCGCCTTCTGGGTCTGTCAGGGGTTCTAGTTCATTTCCATATTCGTCTGCTTCTGGGAGAACCTCCCTCTGACTTGGCTCTCCTGCTGCCTCAGTTGAGATAGGCTCGCCGTCACCCCTCTGGGTCTCTTCTCCTTCGTCTCTTACTGGAGTGACCAAGCCGTTCTCGACGGGCTCTCCTTCTGTCTCATTTCCACTTCGATCACTCTCCGGCCCTGAGACTTCCTTCTCTGTTGTTGGTACTTTCAACAACTCAACTTCCTCATCAGTTGGACACATCACCTTTTTCATGTGACTGGCATGGATCCAATTTAGAATTCCCGCACACTTGACAGCAGTAGTAGTTGTTAGTATTACTTGTTATGGCCCCTTCCAACGTGGCGTCAAACTCGTCTTCCTTACGTGTTTCTTGATGACAACTCAGTCACCAGCTTTCAGATTGTTTCCTGGATCATTTATCAGTGGCAGGGTGGTAGCTTCCACCTGGTGAGAAAAAGAGCGGACCACATCAGCCAGACCCTTGCAGTAGTCCAACACCATATCATCCGTGATATTCACAAGAGCATTTGCAGGCACTGCGGGCAGTCTCAGAGCTCGGCCCATGAGAATCTCATGAGTATACAGTCCTGTTTTCTTGTTAGGTGTATTTCTTATTGACATTAGCACCAAAGGCAATGCATCGGGCCATTTCAAGTTCGTGGCTGCACACATCTTTGCCATTCTCGACTTCAGGGTACCATTCATCTGCTCCACTAGTCCTGATGCTTCAGGGCGGTAACTAAAATGCAACTTCTGTTCTACGTTCAATGCTGTACACAATAGCTTAACCACCTCGTTGTTGAAGTGACTTCCCCTATCTGATTCTAAAGAGATCGGAAACCCGAAGCGTGGTATCAATTCCCTACGCAGCAGCTTCGCTACTGTGAGACTGTCATTCCTACGTGTAGGGTATGCTTCAATCCAGTGACTAAAGATACACACAATCACCAACACATATCTCAACCCTCCAAACGGGTATCTCAATAAAATCCAATTGCATACTGCTAAATGGACCTCCTGCTCTCCCAATGTGGCTCAAACTCACCACTGTCCCTTTCCCCGCATTCATCTGTTGACAGATGATCACCTATGACAGAGCACTTCTGCAGCTTGCCTGAACTTCGGGTTAAACCAGTCAATTTTAAACAACCTGATCACGGCATCCCTCCCAATATGTGCTTGACCATGGTAAAACCTTGCAAACTGTGACAGGAGACTGTTCGGCAAGACCATTTTCCCTTCATCTGAAACTCACAAGTCATCTGACCTTTGTACACATTGCATCTTGACCCAAGAACGCTTCTCATCCTTGCTGGCACGTCTCTGCAGCAATCTCAATTCTTCTAACTTGTCAATCACGTTAAGGCGTAACCTGTGCATGTCTCATTTTCTGTTTCAGGTAACAATTCCCACTGATCCTTAAACGATATACAGTTCAATGTGCGAAACCTTGCGTCTTCATCCGCATATCCGTTCCCCATTGAAACAAAGTCTTGTGACTTCAGGTGAGCACTGCATTTCACCACAGCAATTTCATGAGGTAACTGAATCGCGTGCAACAACTCCTTAATTCTTTCACCATTTTTCACTGGAGAACCAGAAGAGGTCAGGAAACCCCTCTGTGACCATAGTTGGCCAAAATCATGGACAATTCCGAATCCGTATCTGCTGTCAGTATAGATAGTCACTCTGAACTGGGCAGCGGCATGGCAAGCTCTAGTAAGAGCAACCAGTTCAGCCACTTGAGCAGAATATACTCTCTCTAGCCAAGACGCTTCCAGGATACCAGAGATCGTACATACAGCATATCCGGCTCTCAGCACTCCTACTGAGTCTCTTAAACATGAGCCATCTACAAAGATAATTTGGTCATTTTCTTCCAATCGGGTATCTTTAATATCAGGCCTGGGTTTGGTGCACATTTCTGTTACCTCAAGACAATCATGTTCTACATCTTCAACCTTGGTGTTTTCATTTGGAAGCAAAGTTGCCAGGTTCAACACTGTACATCTTTTCAATGTTACATTTGGTGACCCCAATATAATCGTTTCATATTTTGTCAGTCTTGCATTCGTCGTGTGCTGCGTTTTGGTACGAGTCAACAGGATCTCAACTGAGTGAGGGACCATGACTGTTAAAGGATGTCCCATCACTATGCCTTCACACTGTGTGAGGCTTTCACCAACTGCTGCTACTGCACGCAGACAACCCGGTAAGGCTGCTGCAACTGGGTCCAAAGTAGCTGAAAAATATGCTACTGGTCGGTTTACACCTCCATAGACCTGTGTCAGGACAGACAAAGAACATGCATCACGTTCATGACAAAACAAAACAAAAGGCTTCGTGTAATTAGGCATACCTAGAGCTGGAGCCCTGCACATGCTCTCCCTTACCTCAGTAAACACCTTCATTTACTTCTCTGTCACCACTATGACATCTGGCTCTTCCTTAACCGTCAGTCTCACCAATGGCTTGGAGATGACTGAGAAATTCAGGATCCACTGACAACAGTAGCCTATCATTCCCAGAAACATTCTAACATCTCTCCGTGTCGTTGGGGTATTCATCTGTAACAGTGCAGTCACTCTTTCCCTGGATAACTTCCTCAACCCTTTCTCAATTTGATGACCCAAATACTTCACCTCTTTCTGGCAATATTGCAACTTCTTTGGGGACACCTTGTGTCCGCTCTTTCCCAGGTGATTCAGTAAGGCAATCGAATCATACTTGCACTCATCCCTCGTTTTGGATGCGATCAACAGATCATCAATGTACTGCACTAGAGTCGATTGAAAAGGAAATTCCAATTACTCCAAATCCTTCTTCAGTATTTGATTGAATATAGACGGTGATTCCGAAAACCCTTGAGGAATTCAACACCAATTGTAAACCTTGTCCAAGAATTTGAAACTGAAGAGAAATTGACTGTCATCATGAAGAGGCACAGAAAAGAACGCTTGGGACAAATCAATTACTATGAACCACTCTGCATCACATGGAACCTGGAACATAATCACAGCTGGATTTGGCACCACTGGGCAGCATTTCACCACTATGTCATTAATCTTTCTCAAGTCTTGGACAATGCGAACTTTCCCACAAGGCTTTCTCAGCCCCATTATTGGTGAGTTACATGGAATGCTCATCACCTCCTTCAAGACTCCCTGTTTCACAAAGTCTGCAATTAATTGCGCCACCTCTATAAGGACATCTTGTGCCATATGGTACTGCGGTACCTGGGGGAACATAGCATTTGGCTTTACATTGACTTTAACCGGTTTTACTCCTTTTATCAATCCTACTTCTTTCCCTGTCAAATCCCGCACCTTCTCTTGGACTGTTCCCTACAAGTCTGCTGGAAGATCAGCCACTGTGAACATTGGGAAGAAGTTAATGAGAGGATACTCCTCATCTGTGGTCTCTGTTTTAGGCTCTGAAATCTGCTCCTCATCTCCTTCATCGTCACTGTTTGTCTGAACCTCAATTCCCTCATTGGAACAGGTGATCGAACACCTTGTCTTGCACAGTAGGGCCCATATTTATACTTTTTGACGCACAACTGCGCCAACGCAGTTGTGCGTCAAAAATTTTAGCGCTGGCTAACGCCATTCCAAAGCGCCATGCGGGCGCCTTATTTATTGAATGACGTTAGCCGGCGCTGCGGACTGGTGTGCGTCAAAAAAATGACACACAAGGCAGCGCCGGCGTAGGGGAAAATGGAGCTTGGGCGTCAAAAAATGGGGCAAGTCAGGTCTGAGGCAAAATTTTGGCCTCAACCCGATTTGCGCCATTCTTTTTTTACGCCCAACCCCCATTGAAATGACTCCTGTCTTAGCAAAGACAGGAGTCATGGCCCCTTGCCCAATGGCCATGCCCAGGGGACTTATGTCCCCTGGGCATGGTCATTGGGCATAGTGGCATGTAGGGGGACACAAATCAGGCCCCCCTATGCCACAAAAGAAAAACGAAAAAAAAAACACTTACCTGAACTTACCTTAACTTCCCTGGGATGGGTCCCTCCATCCTTGGGTGTCCTCCTGGGGTGGGCAAGGGTGGCAGGGGGTGTCCCTGGGGGCATCGGAGGGCACCTCTGGGCTCCTTCTGAGCCCACAGGTCCCTTAACGCCTGCCCTTACCCAGGCGTCAAAAAACGGCGCCCATCAGGCTGGGCGCCGTTTTTTAAGGCCTGCCCCCTCCTGTGCGTCAAAATGACATCACAGTATAAATAAGGCGCACAGGCCTTAAAGTCATTTTTTGGAAGGGAACGCCTACCTTGCATATAATTAACGCAAGGCTGGTTCCACCTTCCCAAAAATGGCGCACATGGTGGAACTTTGACGCCCGCTGCGTCGGACGTCAAAGTATAAATATGGGGCAGGGTTTGCTCCGAATGTGTGTCAAAAATTTTGACGCACATTCGGCGCAAACAGAGTATAAATATGGCCCTAAGTCTCTTCCCAGTAGGGACACAGGAGTCGAATCTCAAACCACAAATCGATGCAATCCCTGAAAAGTGCCAAGCTCAACTTGAACCGGATCTGCGATCGGGTTTGTCAGGAGTTGATTTGCCACTCCTACCACCTTGACTGTACGTCCCGAAAGAGGCAGTTTCTGAACCTCTGCGCTTCTGACTGTAGAGCGTGTTGCTACTGTGTCAACCAAGAATGAAACCTTGTGACCCATTACCTTCCCCTGAACATAGGGCCCTTTCTGATCTACTTCTAGGGATGCTGCAAGCCTACACTCCTCACTATCCGAACTATCATCCGACCATTCATTGTTTATTCCATTCTCACCACGCAATGGGAACTGTTGTACTATGTTATTTTGACTCATTCTTTGACCTGTGACCTGTTGAGGAAGCATCACCTGTTGCTGTTCCATTGGCGCTAAGGACAATTGCATTTGCTGTCTAGGTACCACGGGAACCTGCTGCTGCATTTGTAGCATTTGCATTGGTTGTATACGTGGCATCTGCACCTGCTGCATAGGTGGAAACCCTGCATCTGATTCATGTTGTTCGGAAAGTTCGGATTAGGACCTCTCAGCCTCGGTCCTTTTGAAATGCACTGACATCATTGCTTTGTTGAACAACACCCTCCTGCACCATCATCGGACACTCCCGCTTCCAATGTCCAATGACCCCGCAAGCATAACAAGGTAACATCTTCATCCCCTGTACATCGTTTTGAACTACAATAGTGTTCAAGTCTGTGCTTCTGTTCACAAAACCTCCTCAACCTCTGCCTCTCACTTGTGCCTGAAACATTCCGTTTCCTTGGGGCTGCTGCACCATCTGTTGTAGACAACCTCCCTGCATCCCTGACTGTGCTGCCTTAATTTGCATCACCATCGCCTTCTCCTTCAACTTTCTCTGCTTCAACTCAATCTCGTCACTACAGTACTTTGCATACTGCAGCACCTCATCAATCGGCTTTGCTTGCCAACAAATCAAGTGATTCTTAATCATCTGACTGATCTCAGGTCTCAACCCTTCAACAAATCTAAATACAAGGTGATTAATGTCCTTCGCCTCACGACCTGTGTACCACTGTAGTGCTTGAACGCCTTCAACAACCTAGGCATGTATTGACTCCTTGGCTTACTGTGCTGTCCGATCAATCTTTTGGCAATCAATATTCTTCGGCGAAACTCTCTGTTTCAAGAACTCAATCACCTTATAGTAGTACTTCATCGCCTCAGGAGACTGTGCTCCTGTGACTCTATCCCTTGCCGGTTCCGCGGTGGGCCAATCCACACTTCTCTTGCATTCAAGCCACAAATCAGCTGGAACTATGATATCAAAGATAGTCTTCAGGTCTTCCCAGGGACATCTTGCAAACTTCACAAACCTGTCCGTCTGCTGATACCACTCTATTGGTTTCTCCCTCAGCCTGGGAAAGTCATTTGTAAATGACAGGATATCCCCTCTAGTCCACAGCACATGGACAGGAACCCCTCCAGCTGTCTCTCGCATTGGTAACATCTTTACCGTACCAGCATCTGGTAACGTCTTTGCTGGCTGCTCTAAGCAGTCACTTTTCCTCTTGTCTCTTTTCTTCGCCCATCTACCTTCCCACTTCTATAAGGCTCCCCAAACTTGTGCACTCTGCAGTATATCTTTAAGGTGTGCCTTCATCCCAGTAGACCTCATGTGTTCAAAATCCTTAGGCTCAAAGTCTAACCTGTAACTCCTCTTCAGATGTTTGGTATTTTCTAAGTCTATTTCATATTTATCTGCCAAATTTGCCAACCTCTGATGCACCCTGCTCACTTCTTTAGTTATCTTGGGACACAAGTATCTCAATTGTGCTTCCGTGTATGATTCTAGCCTGTTCACTCCCATGCTCTCTTCAACAAGTTCATTTGCCTTCATGCCCAACCTCACAACATTCAGATACTCTTCTCCTTCTGACCTCCCTGCTGCTGTAGGAGTAGTCTGTGGTGAATTTAACTTGTCTAACCAGTCGTTCAGCTGTTAATAATAATATTAACTTTATTCGGTCTTTGAGGCCATCAAAGCATAAAAACATAAATATCAACATTTAAAGACATACAGTAAAAAGATGCAAACTAGCTTGATGACTTGATACATATATACATAGATTAAAACATAACTAAAAATATACACCCCTTTCCTTCAAACCTTCTAATTTCTACATCCTAAAATAGATAATAAGATAAAATAAAGGATATATCTCAGTGAGCGACGTCGTATACGCCATGCTGTCGCAAGGAACTTGCTAACAGCATGGATAACATTTTTAGAAGTATCACTCTTTAAAATTCTAATAGCTATAAAACACTGCCTCAAGCCCAGATCTCGGCAGGTTGCATGGATCCGTTTTGACCTAGGGGTCGTGTAAGCAGGGCAAAAGAACATATAATGTTCAATGGTTTCAGTGCAACGAAGGCAGGCCAGGCAAAGATCAGTGGATAAGGGCACGCCCCAATTTTTTGTTAAAGACAACAGCGGAAGGCTTCCAAAGTGGAAGCGTGCATAGAGATCCTTCCCCAGTAGGTCAGGAATCAAATCAAGATATTGTTCAAATTGGGGATACCACTTGAAGTCAGTAAATAGATTGGTCAATCTGCCAAAGGATGTACAACAGGCCAAATTACTTGTTATGTGGGACCAGTATACTGTCTTCAAGAGGGTCTTATCAGATCTCTCCAAGTTGTGTGGCTCATCCCAAAACCTTCGTAGACCCAGAGTACGGAACCAGTTGGATACATGCATAACCCAGGGTATGGAGGCCGCTCCCGGCCTCCTTAGAATGTCAAGTACTGAATCTCTGTATACAATAAGTTCCGGAACAGTCCAGATCCTTACCCAGTATAACAGGGGTCTTAAAGCTACCAAGTCAGCTATATAGTTAAAACCTAGGTCCAGAAACATGGGGATCAAAGGAGTACTCTGGGGGCACGCAAATAGGGCCCTGGCAAAATTATTTTCTCCCACTGCTAGTCTTTTATTCTCGGAGAAACCCCATAATTCAGCACCATAGGCGGCTGCGCCCTGCGCCTTTACCAAATAGATTTTGATAGCTGGGGATACAGCTTTAGATAAAGAATTCTTATAAATGCGCAAGATAGCAGCCGCTCTGTGCTGAAGAAGCCCCACACTTTTGCCAATTTGTTCCTCCCAGTGCAAATTATTTGAAAGCCTCACAGCCAAGTAGTCTATGGTCTTAACTCTTCTTAATAGGGCTCCATCCAATTTGATGGTGCATCTTCGACTGGAGCCGGAGGTAACCACCATCAATTTTGTTTTGTTAACATTCAGTTCCAAACCATGATCATCACAAAAGGACTTAAATCTATCCACAGGGATTTGGAGGCCCATAGGGGTCTTGGAGATAAGAAGAGAATCATCAGCAAACAACAGTATTGGGATCTTCTGCTCATTTAAAGTGGGAGCATCATTGGAGCATAAGGACAGCATTTGCACCACTTTTTTGATAAATAGCGTGAATAGAGTAGGAGCCAAAACACAGCCCTGGCGTACTCCCCTCCGTATAGGGATCTTAGCAGTAAATTCTCTTTGGTCGCCCCACCTCACTTGTGCATATGTATTATCATGTAACCGTTGTATTAAAAGAACTTAATTGGTGGGGACGCCCACCTGGAGTAATGCTTCCCAAAGCTTTTCTCTGGAAACCAAATCAAAGGCAGATCTGAGGTCCACGAAGACAACATAAAGGGTTTGTTTAGCAGCGACCACATACTTCCAATACAGGAGAGTCAACCTAAAAACCTGGTCTATCGTGCTGGTTTTAGAACGAAAACCTGCTTGCAGCATAGAAAGGGCCTGATGTCCTTGGACCCAACTAGTTAACCTCTCTAGCAGTTGTTTAGCAAAAATGTTCTGCATATTATCAATCAGACTAATAGGTCTATAATTGGCGGGGGAGTTTGCATTACCCTTTTTAAAAATGGGGATTATCTCAGCACCCTTCCAGGTGCATGGAATTACACCACCAGCTGCGATTTTGTTTATAATCAAATTGATATACGAGGACCAGATAGTTATTTCTGATTTATATAAGTCACCTGGTATCTTATCAGGCCCAGGCGCTTTTCCTGATTTTAGTGAATTAATTGCGATTTTAGTTTTCTCTAACGAGAAGACGAGTGGTTCAGGGCGGTCACCTGGCTGCCCAGCCAAGGGGTAGTTGAATCATGTGCTGGGGGATATCCAACTAAAGGGTCAGCATAGAGTTGGGTAAAATGATCTACCCAAATCTCGGGTTGAATATGGTTCCTTATGCGCCACCTGCCCCCTCCTTGCCCTCTAGACAATAACTCCCAGAACATCACATTATTGTTGTTTTCCGTGGCAAGAATCAAACCCTGCCATATCGAGTCTTCCCATAGCTTTTTGCTAATATTTGAGCCTTCTTATATGATCGCCTAGCTGATTGAATCTCTACTGAGGTGCCTATCTTAATAGCAGCTTTTAATTCCGATTTGGCCCTACTGCAGTCCTCATTGAACCATCCTCTATCACCCTTGGAAGAAATATCACCCTCTTTGGCTCTAATCTTTTTATAGAAGAACCTCTGCAATCCCTTCAACATTCCTTGATGAATGTCTAGGATAGGAATGTTATCAGTTTCATATCCTCATAGATTGCCAGCTCATCTGTAAACAATTTGTAAATCCCAGCCATCGAATGAGGACTAGACAGAACCTTTGGCCATGAGACCCTGGTGTAGTTATTATTCAATACTGGAGAGGGAACCACTGTACGTTGTGCATTCAGGGTTCTCCTAAAAACAGTCCCATCCATAGAGAATATCAAGGGGTTATGATCACTTTCTCATCTGGATTCTACCTTCATGTCCTTTAATAGAGGCCATAACCTAATATCAAGTAAAAAATAATCTATTATGCTTGAGGCCATCCCTCGTTTAAAGGTAGGTGCCAAATTTGATTCTGAGGGTGTACGTCCATTACAAGCCCTGAGACCATACTTTAAACATAACATAGCTAGCTGGAGGGCTACACAAGAACAAGTGCGCAGGTAGTTGTTCATTAGCTGTGGGATTCCCCACGTCTCGTCTTCCTCATCTTTTAATCCAGTAAGTATATGCGAGGATTCAAAAGTACAGTTTAACTCCCCTGCTATTATTAAATAAAAAGGGGGATTTAAGGAGTCAAGAAATTCTGTCAACTGTATCAAAGTTTGAGACTCGATGCCCCTGGAAGCAGATCTCGCATATACATTAATAACAATCATTTTAAATTCCCATTGTAGAGTAAATTGAACTCCCATTAAATCCACAGAATCTATTTTTAACAAGAAGTGTTCACAATGCAAGTCCTTATTAATAAGCATTAGTAAGCCCCCTTTGAAACGGCCTTGGCCCCTCTCTGGTTGCTGTGCAGGAAGATTATATGAGAAAAACCCATCAATAAAGATTTGCTCATCAGCCCAGGTCTCTAGAAACAAACAAATGTGAGAATTATTAACAAAAGTAGCCCACTCCGTGTCCCCCAGCTTCTTACGGAGACCAGCTACATTCCATGTTAAAATTAAGAGCTCGGGGTTGACTAGATATATTTTCCGTTAATGGGGCAGAGTCCCTCCTCCATACAATTGTCCCCAGTAATACCACCTGACCACACATCCTGATTTCTATTTAGTCAATCAATAGCGTCCAGGGAATGAGAAGAGTTGTGGTCCACAGGAGGTTCGCATTCCAGGGCTGGGGCTAGCTCACTAATATTCCTTTCTATACAAATACAGGGTGGTTTTGAAGAAAGGTTAATGCCAACCCTTTTCTTGACCCACAGGTCACGTGTTCAGATTATGAATTCCATGAGATGGTCCACCGTAGCCTTTTTAATAAAACAAACAGAGATATATTTAATGATTTAGCCCTGGTTGACTATGTCTTCCTACCTCACGGATATCCGAACGAATAACCGAAAGACAATCACATCTAAAGCACAACCAGTGGATAACCTTATTGGTCAAGGATTCATGATAGTCAAAAGAACCAGGTGGCAGTTTGGGAACGTTAATCAGTACTGGCTCTACTTATTTGGCCTGAGTGTTGTACCTGTTGTACCTGCCGTGGAATACCAGTCGAGGAGATACCTGAACCAATGGGGATCCCATGGGGGCCAGCTGCTCCATCTAGCCCACAAGGTGTAACAGCCCCCTCGAATGCGTCTTCCGCAGGGCTGGACCGTGTTGCAGTATAGACACCCCCCCCGGGCGCCTCTAATATTCGAAACTCCAGTACACTTTTGGCGTAACCTTGCGGCTTCAGACTGATTGCTCTCAGCATGGGGCGGGAGTGAATCTGTTGGAAGGGGATTTGTAGCTACCTGGGGGGGGGAGTGACTGATGTTAATCCTAGCTTGGGTACAATTTTCACCCCACCCATTTCCATTCCCACCTTCTTTCTTGTTATCTGGCAGCTACAACCACATTTTGGCACCAAGTTCTTTCTCATCAACCCCATTAAAGATACAACCAAGGTCTTTACTTCGTCCACCTTTCGTAAAACAAGGGCTAGATTAACATTCTCATGCAAAATTTGCACACCGTGAGAAACGAGTGCATTATTTTGCTGGCTAGCATCCTCAATGGCATCTCCATGCAGAACGTGTGTTACACAGGCAGGCAAAACTCCCTCTTCCTCCAATGGCCCAAATCGGTTAGTACATGGAATGTTAGGAATCACTACAATCTCTGGGCTTAGAGGGGGGGAATAGCCATAGTACCCGTGGGAAGGAGAAACCGAATGGTTAAATGGAACATCCGCAGTACTGCTTGGGGTTGCTACTGTCTTATGCACAATTTCACCCCTAGGGACAAGAGAAGCCTCACTTGGAGAGGTCAAAACTGGAGAGTATGTTGTTCGTATCTTCTTCTTCCTAGCAAAGATTTCTGGTATTTTCCCCGTCCCCAGGGTTTCACTCTTTTTTGTAGATGGATGAGAATTGCCTTTGAAAAGTTCATCAACCTCCTTAAATAACAAATCAATTTGATCCAGGTGATTGAATCCTTTGCTCTTTCCGGGACTCACTGATTTTTAGTGTGCTTTTTCAACTTTCTTGTGCCGTTCTGGCGAGGTGGAACATCCACGGCTTTACGTTTTCCTATTGCTGGGTACTAACAAAATACAAGTCACAAGTTCAAGAAAAGTAAAGATTGCCCAGTGGACTTGTTCTTGTATAAGAAGAGTAGTAATGTTTGTCAAGCCTCTGGCACTTAAGGGAAGCCTAACACCGCCCCAAACGGCTTAAATATGTTAAATAGGATAGCCAGCACTCACGTGGCGCTTCTTACAAACTCAAGACAAAGGGGCCCAGAAACAAACCTTAGGGCCCAGAGGGGTGGCCCAGCCCAGCCTCAGACGGCCTCTGACAGGCGCAGGCAGGCCCGCGAGCAGGAGCGCGTGAAAGAGCTTTAAAGTGCTCTCGGGCCCGCCCCCTCGCCGGTGCTTCTCTGTTGCCAGGATACCAAGAAACGTGCGTCCCGCGAGCAGGATCGCGTGAAAGTGCTTTAAAGGGCTCTCGGTCCCCACCATCTCATCGGTGCTCCCCTGTTGCCAGGAAACCATGAAACGCACGTTCAGCTGTTGTGCAGTTAAAGCTTGTAAGGAGATATTCCCAGCCTGCACTATCGGTGTTTGCAGTATGTTCGTACTCGAGATCTGCGGAGTCAACAGTCCCAAACCTGATTGTCTCACGGCATCTGGAGGAGCCACAGTTGGAATGAAGTCTAACAAAGACCTAAATCTTTAGAATGTCGGTTCCACTGGACTCATCCCTTGTGAGCTCCCTACTAACCCTCCTCTTGTCATCTTTTGAGTCATTATACCTTGATCGCATACAGTAGGCTTCGGCTGCGCCTACAGTGGTACCGGTGGACCAACTGTAATGGGCAAGGATATGGCAGCTGGCGTCTGCCTGTTTCCCATAACCTGTGGAGTATTAACTCCCATATTCTGGTTCATTATTGGTGCTATGGCTGACTGCGGTCCTGTAACTGAAGTGTAATTCGGGATCAATTGTTGCTGTAACTGGGGCAGTAAAGGTGGAGTTGGATCAGTCTGAATCAGCTTTGGCCTCGAATGTGCAGGCTCTGACGGCACCATCAGATTCGTTGTGGTCTCTAAGGTTGGGGCATCAGAGTAAAGTTTCTGAACCTGTGGTGGCTGTAGCTGAGATTGCATCTCTGGAGCAGTGGACACACTAATACTACTCTGCACCGGAACTGGTGTCGAGACAGGAGTAACCTGTATCGGATTCGCTGTCACCTTCTCTTGAGTCAGACCTGCAGGAAATGTACTAGTACTGGGTCTATTGTCATCTATTGAATATAGCGGCAGTCGGTCAGTCAGTAACTGATTAAGGAACTCATCATCGTCTGAGTCATCCATCTCTGACCAGGGCTTCTTAGCCTCTTTATCTGTAGAAGAACTTTTGTCAGTCTTACAAGTAGCTTTCCCCTTTTTGTCTTCACCTTTTTGTCTTCACCTTCTTGAGCTATTGCTGGAAACATCCTGATTCCATCTATTGTTTCTCTCCTCCAAACTCTCTGTGCACTATCCCACATAGCCTCCGCTAGTGTCTTTTCTGCTTTCCTCATTCTCCTCTCAAATTACTGTTGCTGTTGTCGTATTGCCATCAGTTCCCAAATTGCTAACGCCTCAAACTGTGCTGGCCTTGGAGGTGTCTTTAGCTCATTTAGCACCCTCTGCAAATTTTCCAAAACCCTTATGTTAAACGTTCCGTGCTCCAGAAATGCCAAACACCCTTCTTTCTCTGTCGCTTTGCACCATTGCTTCAGCCAAAGACATGGCGCGACACCCCTTTCCTCCATTACAGCGTACACTTGTGTATCCTCTGGCGGTGTAACCTTTCCTACACTCACAGTAATATATACATCTCCCCTCAAAGCGCTCTTTAAAGCCTTGAAACATTTAATTTTTGCGTCTTTTAATTTGTTGACAATTGAATCAGGAAGTGACTTTAGTTCCCAGAACTCTCTTCGCCTACCTTCTCAGCCAATTGCCTCTCACGGACGGCTGCCAATCCGTGCCCAACCCTTCTCACTAACCGACCTATCCCAGCGTGGCTCCAATGACGTCACACTCACACACTGCGGCTGACAAAGTCTTGCGGCTTGTTTTCCTCACTCTCTCGATTCACACAAAACTAATGCAATATATTGCGAACCCCCACAAAACTCAAATGTGCTGGTTTACTAGAGGAAAGGGTAACACAATCACTTCAGAACTTTACAGAGATTTTGCTTAGCCTCTGCCGCTACTCTCTCCTTCTCAGATCCCGCACTCGCAAGCAAAATTTGACCCGCAAATGTTACTCTCGACTTGTCAATGGGTCGTTCTAGTACACTTTAGAACTCACCAAATCTCCATCGAAGTTTTCATTCACTTACTTTGACTCAAACTCGACTCATCGATTTCACCATTGACCTATTAAACCGCGCAAATTACAACATAAACCAAGTGTTTCAGACCACGCAGAGTCCGTACATCATCAACAACCATGTGGACAATTTTTTAGCACAAAGCGCCATACTCACACGCACACTCCTACTAAAACTTCATCATTTGGCCTAAAATCCTCACAGACTTCACGCATAAGCTGTGCAAGCGCAAACCCTACTTCATTCACACTATCACTAGAATGCCAAGAACAAACTCAAACTCCCTTCAGCAAGCTCTGAGATTCCGGGAAAGTAATTTGGGACTTAGGGGCACATCATTTCTCCAATTTGCATCATCGAAAAACCCAATTTTCTGATACACCTTGCTTACTTCCAAACCACGCCCCTCAAATTCTAGCAGACCTTTTTTGAACCATCAATCCTCTCAAACAGCTGTCCTTCGTCCTAGGGCCCCCACGGGCCAAACCGTCCGCACTACTACCAAAACTGTTATCAACCCGTAATCTTCCGTACTGGGTCCCCAAAGGGCCAAACCATTACCTCTGCTACCAAAAACTGATAGCGCATTAGAGCCTTGATAAGTAAACTTACAAGGAGACATGCCTAGGCCGATGAACTAATCATTGAGCTAATCAATAACAGTTAACAAGAATCAATAAAGTGAACACACCATGACCTTTCAGTCATGAATAAGCACACAAAATTAGTTAAGTGTTTGGATATTTATTTCCCTATTGGTTACAATCTAAAATAATTTCCATTAATCTCATTATCAATTCATCTCATTAGTAACTCTTCAAACTGTGTAATTAGAACAAAATTAATCAATGCATAGAGAATATTTATTCAATTCTATTACGTCATTATTAAGAAGCAACTTAGCAAAGTCTCAATAGTGCATGGTTCAACAAAGCAAGAACCCAGTCATTTGTCTATTTGCGTCAAATATTTGTGAACACCTTAACTAACCTCGAATTAGCATCAGCATGTTGGGCTTCATGCAAAACAATTTAGCAAACACAAATTTGGAAAACATCTAACTATGGCTTCTATCAAAAGAGCAGTTGGTACCTAGAAAGAAAAGACAAACAGACAATTACAATTATCATCAGATAGTTACCCCTCCAACGAATCAGCAATCAGCGTCAGTCTTCGTCCTCAGGACATCAGTCGATTCACCATCAGCAAAGATAGGACAAGACAAAGTTTCAGTATGGCATAGCTAAAGAACAAGACTTCCCTCATATGGAGGAGAAGTAAGTATCAGTAAGGACTTAGAGGATGGTTAAAGTATCAGGAAGAATAAACTGTAAAGTCTCAAAAGAGCAATGGTAAAGTATGGCTTAAAGTAGAATGTCCGAATAATGGCTGATTTCTCCTCGGGTCATGCGGTTAAATCAAAACTGTCTAATTTACTCATAATTCCTCATTGGATAATATTTGGTGCATCATTATCTCCGTCCAATAAGTCTCCACGCACCTCCCTAGAATTTTCCACAAACCACAGTTCTCATGTCGTTGATTGGCTCATGTTATTGACGTCTTCATCGTTGGAATGTCAGGTAAGAAAAGTTACACTTTACGCTCCAGTCAGTAGTCCCATTGTTTTCTCCTACTCCAGGCAGCCTTGCACCTGTTACGAATTACACTGTTGCATTCAGCAAGAATGTCTCCTTGAGCAAGTCGGGTCCCATGAGAAAGTATTTACTATGGCTACACACACATATCTAGCTTCTGGAAAAGTACAGTTTCGTGTCCTTCAGAAAAACAGCACATTGCACGTTAGAAAAACACAGTTTAATATGAGACCAGGCAGCTAGGCCCAGACCCTTGCTAACTATGGCCTAGTAATTAATTTAGCAAAACCCAAATACATAACTCTAATTATGATATGCTAATACAAATTCAAACATTAGTACATAATTAGTTCATCATTAATGAGTTTCATTAGTCTTCGTATACATTGGTGGCCACTCCCCGTGGGCACATTTCAAACGTGTGCACTATTTTCTATGTTAACACATTTTCTATGCAGTTTCATTACACAATATATTGCCAGCTTTTCATGTTAGTATTGCTTTTAAAAAGACACACTCCAACCATGGCATGCAACGAGGTTGTGCAGCGAGATTGTGCTAGAGACAAACACACCCACCAAATACAAACAAACAGGAACACATACCAAATGCGGCAAAGGCACAAGAGTTTAATAAGGGATGAAAGCAAATTGGAGCTGGCATGCAACGAGGTTGTGCAGTGAGACTGTGCTAGAGATGAATACACCCACCAAACAAAAACAAACAGGAACACATTCTAAAACAAGCGAGATCGCGCTGCGAAAAAAGATAAAAAGTAGTCCACAAACCAGACAGAAAACAGTGAGCCTCGCATGTTTTCAATACTTGGTCGCTACGCTCGAGGAGGGCTAACCACCAGAAAAGGCATGACGTATGCATGCCTTCCACTAAAAAAAAGCAAGCAGATTTTAACAGGCAAGCCCACAAACCAATGAAAGACACTGACGTGACATGGACGTGGCTCCGAGTCCTTTTCTAACTACTAAAGCGTCTCACAAGCAAAACGCATACGCAAGCGCATGCGATGCAGGCTCGACCCTAAAAAGCACAGAAAAAACTGGGGAAAGAAAAACTGCTCTCTCTGGGCAATCGGCACTCAGGAAGTGAAGAAAGGCAGCAGCAGTTCTGTCTCCTCTGTGATGACGATTACCACTGCTGCTGTGAGTGTGCCCCACATAGAAAAGGACTGTCTGCTGGTCCATGCTTTGGTGCCATCGCCCAGAACACACAGGTTGCTCTGGTCTTAGGGACAGAGCTTCGGCTTCTAGCATACATCATACACTCAGACACCTTTCTTTAGACGGTGAAACTAGCTACTGCCCGAAATGGGTCAGAACTGCTGTGGACAGAATGCAGTGCTTTCTGGGCGGGCACCAAGCCCACAGGGCACAGATGGGCAGAAACAGATTGGACGGCCCAACCCAGCTGATCTCGCTCTGACGAATGATTAGCACCCAATGGGAGGTGCTTTGGTCGGCCCACACTACAGCTCAGGAGATGTCATACGTTGATGGAGTGTGTGTGACTTAGCTGATAACTGGCCCCTCCACCTGTCTTCATATGGCAGCAGTTATTATTTGTTGAGAAAGAAAATGATACAAGAGTGCATCTTGCATTGCCTTTGTTCCAGACAAATGTTCTTTCTTCTTGCCACATTATTTTTCTCATGCTACATAGTCCTTTATTTTCTGTGACCTTTTGTTCTGCGGCATCTCCTACTTTTTGTCCTAGATCATTTCTTCTTGCACAGGTTTTTCCTTATTCATCCTAATCCTTGCTTTCTATGTTGCTTACTTCTTGACCCACATTTTTTATTTTTCTTGTATTTTCTTGCCTATTCTGTTTCCCTCTTTTCTTTGAATCTACATCTTGCTCTAGCCAATGCCCTTTGTTTTTTTGTTATCCCGTTTTTCATCTTGTCTTACATATTTGTCTTGCCTATATTATTTGCTACATGTAGGTCTTTTTTTATTCTATGCCGTTTTATATAATCCTAGGTGTATTTTGAATATAAATTTCTTCAAATCTCATCTCATATTGTTTATTCCAATGTTCTTTTCTTCTTGGGCTATACATACTTTTTATCTTATACATACTTTTCTGCTCTTCTCTTTTCGACCCATGCACTTTATTGCCTCATGTTTTTATTTTATTTTACCCATTATATTTTCTACTTTCACTTTGCCCTTTTGTGTTTCTGAGTTTCCTTTTCTTCTTAACCTCTGGCCCTTTTTCTTGAAAAATATCCACTATTTTTATCCTCCGTCCTTTTTAATTGATCCATATCCTTCCTTTCTGTACATGTCCTTATTTTAATAAATAAAAAAAAAACAAGGGGCAAGTAGACATTGGCTCTGCGTACAGACGTTTGATTGTTGCCGAATACAGCATGATCAACAAATCGACCGACTATAAACTAGTCCTCAGCAGGTCATCTAGGAACATTTGTCTCTCATCAGACACCATCAGTGAGCCCACTTACAGTCCCCAGGACCCATAACATAAACGACCATCAGAAACAGCGGTACTCAGTCATCAGAATCTTCAACTCACTACGCAGGTGCTCAGAGTCTGTTACACACCCTCGACTTGATCACTGCATTTATACTAGACAAACGTAGCCTTCTTTCAGACAGCTATATGCTGATCCCCAAATGACCCAAGAGAACCGTAAATGGTCAGAGAAAGTTTTACCCACAAATCCTTTCACTTACCCTCACATTCCCGTAAGCAGCTTTCTGAGACTTTCTGCGCGCCCTGGTAGTCACTCATTCACACTTGGACAGCTCCTGATGGCATGCTGAGGAACATCATTTGACTGTTTTCCAGGCAGCAGTCTTCCTACCTCTCTAGTTTTGCCACAATCAGTCCTAGCCCCTTGAGATACCTCTGGAAAAAAACTGTTGTCCATAGATATTCATTTTTGATTTCTGTTTTTGTATAATTAGAGAAGTAATTTAGCTTGGGTAGACATTGCTGATCTGGGTCGATTTTTTTTCTGGACGACATTTGCAAAAATGGTGGATATGTTGCAGTGATGATGTAATATTTCAGGAACCATGAGACCTATATACTTCATTTTGGTGTCAAAAACATTGTTTTTTGGGGCAAGAAGTCTTATAGAGACAGAAAACAATTCCACAGGGCAATCTTTCTGCCATTTTCTAAAATGGTAGCTCTATAATGATGTGTTTTGGCCATCATATTTGTAATTTTTTTAATATTGTTTTTGCTTCAGGTGTTCTGTTAATTCAAATTAGTAAATATGAGCGAGGCAAGTGGTAGCAGAGGAGCTTTACCTCCTGACAGAGTGTTGCTAACTACAAAATCTGAGGACTCCTTTAACGAAGAAAAATGTGTCATATAACAAACTGATCCAAAAGAAAAATTAACATCAACTGCAGCTGAACAGAAGAGAGTTTGAGATGTTGCAGAAATATGGCAAGACGAAATTCTCAAAAGATTGAAATTGATGGGTGAAGAGGATCTAATATTTTATTATTTAACAACAAGTGCTACAAGTCATATACAATGGAAAAAAAGGCAGGAAAAAAGTCATCAAAAAACTGCAGAAACCAGTAAATCACAACAAGAATCGACTCTTTTGAGAAAGCGATGACAACCAAACCCAATGCCCATCCACTTTGAAGATCTCTGGCTACTCCTCGTCCAAATCCAACAACTGATCCGATAGCAGAGGATCCTCAATGTGTTATCTGTGGTTTAGCCAGAACAAGAGCCAAAGGGACTGACAGAAAAATAAAGTAACGAGTATGCGAGTCTCAAAGGGCAAACATGCTTTATCTGCAGTTGGTTTCTTCCTAGATTAAGTTTTCAGCCGAGTAGCTGATCTATACAGTGAGGTGAAAGTATTTGCAGAGGATTAAATGCCCACCCAAACTGCATGCATGGATACATTAGAAAATATGAATGTACAAAGAGCTCCCAGCAACAACATGACTTCCAGCCTTCAGTTAAGTTTGCACTCTTTGAAAAAGCAAATTAAGTTTTAAAGCCACACTTGAGTGCTAGCTACAGGTTCACACTCAGAGAGAGCAGAGAAATAATGGTCAGCATTGATGAAACTGTATGGATCCATTAATAATAAAATTAACATGTTTCTGCTGAGAATGTACAATGACAGAATTCATTTTTATCAGTGTAACAAAAAGAGTGAGCCACTTATAGTGTTCTCAGCTGATTTGCTGAAGTTCTTTCTGCCACAATAAGATCACAGGATGCAGTAAAATCAGCATGAACACTTTTAAGAAATGTCCTGAAAGATTTGGATTTTGGAATTAATGACAAATTTTGTGATGCTCCAGAGCTCCGCAAATCATTAAGAATGTCTGATGTTGTCTTTACATTTTTACTTCATTGTTTAAAACTGTTGCAAACTAAAGTTCTTGAGTTCGAAACAGAATGCAAGAACATTGATGATGGCTTTGAAGATATAAGCAAAGAAGGAGAACTGACAGGCTTATGCTGTGCAAATGAACTGTCTTTTCAAATCATGTTTTATGAATTGCATCACAACAAACTCCACTTCACCTGATGACTGCCCATGCAGTCTATAGCAAGTGCAAAAGTAGAGAGCTAATCACTTCAATGAATAGGACTGGCGTATCGACAAATTATAATGCTGTAGTACAGAGAAGGAACTCATTAGAAGCCCATGCTGTAAAATCTTGTCAGTCCAACAGCACACTACTTCCAAGTCACTTTACCAGGATAGGATTTACAATAGCTGCTCTTGATAATTTTGATTTTGAAGACAGCTGTTCTTTGTCTGGATCATCCAGCACACATGATATTGCCATGGTGCATTTTCAAGACTGTTACAATAAAGTAGCTGCTGGAAAACAAGCTGTGTCAGCTGTAGGAATAAACAAACAAAGCTGCAAACTTATAACCCAATTACCTTGCCAACATGTGGAAAATCACTACAAGCCATTAGCATATACCAGTCTAGCAGAAAGTTTAAAAGTGTCTGGGGACATGGATCTTCTTCTACCTGATGCTACAGTCCGCAAAGCTGATTTAACAGAATTTATCTTATTTCTTATTTGCTGCAAGATGAAGAAAGCCAGTTCCTCCGTGGGCTGGAATTCATGCTCTGATCTCTCAGAATATCATCCCACTGAAGAATTTTGGGTTTTTACCAGTTATACCATCTCCAGGCACAAACTACACAACAGTATACACAGCTCTAAGAACATTCCAAAATCTGTGCATTCAGCTTGAAAACCAGCCTGTCTTGCCAACTTTCTGTGATGAAGGTGTTTTCCGTATTGTAGCTGACATTTGTATGAGCAATTCAGTAAAGGTTGATCATCTTTATCCAGTGATGGGGGTTTTCTACATGGCAAAAGTTGTGTTGCAGTGTGCAGGAAGTTATCTCAGTGGATGTGGCATAGACAATGCATTTATTGAGGCTGAAATGTTTGGAAGCAAAACTGTTGCGAGCCACTCACCTGAACTCCAGGTAGTTCCGAAGGGGTGACGATAATCGCCAAATCTCAATGAGAACTGACAGGGCAACAATGAAGGACACACTGCAACCCTAGGAGTTTCAAGGTGAAGGGGGGTGGGATGAGCGAGAAAGAGAAAAATACCTGGACTTCTGCGTATTTGGATCTCTCTACTCCGGGCACTGCTGGACTCAAGGATATCTGGATTCTGATTCTGGATTCAGGATACTGTTAATCAGGATTATTCTGATACAAGGGTCTACACTCAGATTTCTCTGTGATGAAACCACACTTTAAAATAGAAAAAAAACTCAACAGATCTTTGGCACTAACTAATGTCAAATCAACATACCGATAGTTCTCACTAGAAACATTCCCCAGTGTGATTCAAGAATTATCAAGGAATTATCATGAACTAGAATTATCGTGTACAAGGATTTCACTGAGAAAAATAACTGGGTCAACTACTTTACATTTTTCAGTAGTTCAAGAGTCTCAAGAGTTGAAGGTTCATATGCAAATATGTAATGGCAATCAGATTATAGTTCTTAATTGTCCCAAAAGTCATTAGAACACCAACATCAGATTCTGATCGAGAAAACACAGATTGGAAACCGAGTATGGGCACAAGTTCAAGGAAGGCGCAGCTATTATAAGAAATATGACTTTTCTGTAATGTGTTTTCAGTCACGAGATTGATCTGAATATTATTGCTCGCCTTCGATAAGTTTGATTACTGAGCTCTGATCAAGATCCCAAATTAAACAGAAAAACTTGTGTTACCTTATTTTGGGTGACTCGTGTCTTTTGCCAGTGCAAGAAAGCACAATGTGAGAGATGAACTCCAAGCTGTCTGTCTTTTACAGGTACTGTGGAAACTGTGGAGAAAATTTGAAATACTAGGTCAGGAATCAGGAAGCGAAGAAAGGACTGCCGATGCATAGGGAAGGCTGCCAAGACAGGCAAGCGTGGCATCCAAGCTAAATGAGGCTAAGCAGGATTTCCTTCAAAATGGCAACTTTTATAGCTGGACTGAACCAGGTGCGGGAAAACACAAGAGGAAAGCAGAGGAACTCATTATTGCAATTACACATGTTTCTCAATTGCCTTTTTTCCATAAGGAGGATCAATTAAAAAACCAACAGTTCTTGACAGTTGGCATGTGCGTCCTGGATTACCTGGGTGAGGCACAGGTGGTTGTAGACACTCAACATGTACTTCCAGGATTACCTGGGTGAGGCTCAAATGTTCAGAAGTTATCTTGACAGCAAGCATTGGTCTAGATCTGCTTTAAACATTGCCGTTATGTTATTAACTGAGTTTCCAAGTCACACAAGTTTTCAAAGGCATACCATGGTTCAAACTGGTACTGTGATGAAAAGAAATTAACAACACCTCAGATATCACTCATGAAGGAGGTGAATAAGGCATTACTAGCCCTGCTCACACGACAAAACCAATCTAGTCAGTATTGAGTGGAACTCATTATGCTAGTTTGTTACAAGGGGTGCTCATCACATCTGAGGCTATAGAAACATTGTGTTGGAATGCTTTCTGCAACAAAAATGACAGATTTGGTTTTGCATATCTTATCTCAGAAGTAAACAAGGCACAGGGTGCACTTCATTCAAATGACATAATGCAAAGCAGGCAATATTCAATATACTAAGTTCAAAATCAGAGAACCTGAAAACCAAGGGCCTCATTTACAATAAAATGACGCAGAGTGGTGATGCAAACCAGCTTGCTCGCCACGCTGCATCACTTTGAAAATGCAGGGATGTGTCATATTTACAGAAATATGATGCATACCTGCACTTTCCTCTGCTCTGGTGACCAAACTGGTACCTAGTGCCAATGCAGGTGCCCTTGCGCCATAGTGCAAGGGTGCCTGCGTTGCTGGGATGATTGTTTATGTGCAGGAATTAACACCTTCCTGCACAGAAACAACCATTAATGGGGTTTTCCTCTTTCTAGGCACATAAACTATCATTAATAGACTTTTTCTTTATCTGTGAGCGCTGTATATAGAGAGGAAAATCTTGGGAGAAATAATGTTATTTCTTCCTGTTGCGCCACTTTAATGCTACCCCTAAGGTGGGGTAGGAATCTGACACATTCTTAGACTTGTAAATCTGGGAATGCATCACATTCCATCGGACTGCATGGGTGTTGCATGGTAACACCCACATCAGCACCCATGGAAAACCTCTTTCACAGAGTGTTATGCGTGAAAGGGGTCCATATTTGCAAGGCCATGAAAAGCCACGCCAGGTGGTTTTGCATGCCTCGAAAATATGGGCCGGGACACTGCACCACTGTAGCATCAGAAAAAAGTACGCTCTGGTGGCATAAATGAGGCCCTAAGTTCTAAGACTTTGTCAAAGAATGTGAAGAAAAATAAGAACTTTGCAAGTACTGGGGAAATGTTTTGCACATGATAGCTCTAGTGAAAAACTTGGTACATGCTGATCAGGAAGGTGATCGGGAGATGCACGTGAAGACTGTGGTGTCACTGATTACTGTGCTTCGCAAATTCGATTGCATAAACTACCTGAGGTATAGGTCCTAGTATTTAGAAAGAGTGAAGAAGCTAGGGGTGGAAAAACCGTACCTCTACAGAATATTAATCAAAAAATATTTTGTGGTGAAAGACAGAAAGGGAAGATTCAATCCTATGGCTCCAGATATAAAACTGGAACAGACGAGACAGATCACAGAAAAGCTCCAAGGGAATTGTTGGTCAGACACTTAAAAGTGAACATGTTGCTCACCATGACATCCTTTCTATTTGCAATGTTTTCAGAAAGATGACAAATTCAAAATTAAGAGACCATTGTGAAACTGTTCCTCACCACGAGCGTGTGGGAAAGAGAGGGGAATGTTTTAATAAACATGTTGACAGCCTTCTTCCTTTCATGCAGCAGCAAGGCAACCCCTTTGAAATGACTGAGCCAGTGCAACTTCACAACTATTTGAACAAATATGATGTTGATAACGATATAAAGACACATCTACTAGATGTCCAAGAACATGGATCAAATCGAAGCAGGTGAGATTTATATTGAAAGAGAAAAAGCTGTTTGACATAATCACTAAAGCTAAACTTCCACACTTTAATGTCCATAGTAAGAGTTTTGACCAACCAGCCACTACAAAACAGGTTACAATAAAACAAATTTCCCAAGCACATAGAGAGATGGATGTAGCAAAAGAAAGAGGTAAATTTATCAATGACATTCTGTTGCATGAACTTCTTCCAACAAACGCATTATTTGATGGAGATGCTGCAACCAAACCAGTGAAGCAGAAAATCATACAAGAATGTGAAAAAACACGTTCACCTGAAGACTTTCAAATTGAAAAAAGTGTCCTCATTGAAAACTGCTGTTGTTGTGGACTGTATGTCGCAATTGCAAAAGTTCAAGATTTCATTCATGCAAAACATTGGAGAGGTAGTTCAGACTGTTCTACAGATATCAAAATTAGTGTGCACCTTGCAAGAACTGCACATTGTCTTTGACAGTTATCTTGAACTATCTGTCAAAGAATGTGAGAGAATCAGACAAATGTCCAGAAGTGGAACAATTGACCTTGCCTGCATCAAAAATTCGATACCAATGCCTGTGCAACTTGATAAATTCTGGTCATCAACATCGAACAGGATGAACTCGGAGATGTTAACTCGTCAAAACATTGCTGATGCTTCAGTGAAGACTGAATTTCCAATTATTGCAAGTGGAATGATTGTCATTGAGGAGTTGGTGCCTGCAGAGATAGATTCAAAAGGTACAGGCCATATTGTTCAAGAACTTAACAATACATTGGAGGACTCTGACCTTCGTGTTGTGCTGCATGTTGAGTGGGCTGTTCAAAATGGTTCCAATCAAGTCATTGTACTGTCAAATGACACAGATGTTATTATTGTGCTACTTAGATTTGTTTCAATGTTCATAATTCAAGGATTGTCAGAGTTATGTATCCGTTATGGAACAGGAGAGAAAATACACTTAATCCTGCTTCATAATCTCTACAAGAAACGTAATCCAGAGATGCCCAGTGTTTTTATCAAGGTACATATTCTTACGGGTGATGACACTATGAGCAAAATTGGAACAAAGCTTGGAGCTTTAACTGCTGAACCTGTGAAGTTTCTAAAAGGTTTTGCTGAGACAGAAGAAGAATGTGACTTTAAAGGCATAGAAATATATGTTGTGCGTGTGTGGAAAAACATTTCTGATTGTCACATGTTTGACGATCTACGGTACCTTGAGTTCAAGAAATCAGTCCCACTAAGTGACCTTCCACCGATATCAGATTCTGTGCGTGGACACGTTAAAAGAGCGTCTACTTGATCAGAAGATGTGCAAATGTTTTGGATCATGCATATGTAGAGAAAGATCTGTGTTAATATGGTGGGGAAGATATTTATGGAGCGCTAAAACTTACAAACAATTTAAAGCCTCTACCCAAAGAACTTACACGTACATGTACTTGCAAACCTGTGCTACAAAAATATGTCCCTGCCAATATGCTCCTCTCAAATGTTCAGCATTCTGCAAATGTACCACGTGCGATTGCCAAAACAAATAAAGTACACAAAAATAAATAAATAAAGTCCGAAAACAGGAGTGATAAACATTACTTTTTCATAGTCATATCATAAATATTGTTTGGTGTATACATAAATTAATTAAATCCATTATTATTTGTTTCATTTCAATATGTTTCTCCTCTTCCTCTGTTATAGTTGCCATTTGGAAAATGGAGGAAAGGTTGCTCTGAGGACTTATTTTCTGTCTCTATAAGACTACTTGACCCCCAAAACCTTTGTTTTGACACCAAAATGAAGTATATAGGTCGCATGGTTCCTGAAATATTCACTGCAACTCATCCACCGTTTTTAAAAATGTAATCGAAAAAAACTTTGACCCGGATCAGCAATGTCTATCCAAGCTAAACAATATCTCTTATGATCCAAAAGCACAAATCAAAAATGAAAATCTCTGGACAACATTTTTTTACAGAGGTGTATCAGATGGCTGGGATTAACTGGAATGACTGCCATTGTCAGGAACCACCAACCCTTGGGAATAAAGGTAAAAAGAGTTAACACAGCAACCTTCCTGGTCCCTTCTTTAGATAAATCACACCTAGACAAGAGACAACAGATGTCCATGCCTAGACAGGGAAGGTTAGACAGGGGAGGTGAGGATGTATATATAAAGTAAACATAATCAGTAATCAACAAGCAAACGCTAGCTTTTTTGTAGATAGGGCAGGGAACTTATAGAGGCCACTCAGTAGGAAATTAGAGACACACCAGTTAGGAAGCTCAAGATCAGATTAAGTCCAAGCAAAAAAGTTCTGCATAAAGTTCTGGATTGGAGAAAACTAGAACCCAAACTCTGAGAAAAACTGAAGAAAGAAAACACAAAAAAGGTGAAGAGTGCAGGACAGGCAAAGAAAACTATTTGTAAGCAGACAAGTCATGTAACCGGTATGGATGGCAAGCAAGGGTTTCTTATGAACCGTTTTTCCAAGGGCCTGACTGGACATTTTGGCCACCTGGCATTTCTAGCACACTTTGCATGTGAGGAGGCTGCTTCAGGGTTGGATGGGCTTTTGGGAACCATACCTGAAAGTCCTCATTGCCCCTATTCTAGCCAGAACCTCCTGCTAGTGTCAGCATTCAGTTGAGGGCCCTCTTGCTACCCTATTTGAACAACACTCATGTTATAATATGACTACGTGTAGAGCACACATCTCACCCAGGAGGCTATCCAAACACTTGAGAAGTAGCAACCTGAGCTGGCCAAGTCTGAGGTATAGGCAAAGAGCCATGTCTTCAGGTTCTTGCACAATTCAAGGACTGAGGAGTTAGCTTTGAAGTGCAGGGTGAGGTCAGTGGGGCGTAGATTGTGTAGGCTTTATATGTGTTGGTGAGGAGCTTGAATTGTGCACATTTGTGGACTGGGTGTTAGTGGGGCTTTCTCAAGTGTGGGGTGATGTGTGTGGGGGGGAGCATGAGAGTAAGTCTGGCCACTGCATTTTGTATGACCTGAACCCTCCTGGTCAGGTGGTCGGTGATGCCATAACAAGGTACATTGCCGTAGTCCAATTTACTGGTTATAAGGGCATTTATTTTATTTATTTAGTGTTTTATAAAGTACAAACATGACCCAAGAATAGAAGAGTGATCTACAAATGATTGGAAACAGATTCAAAGACCTGAAACATACACATTAACACCTAACATAAAACAAAGAACATAAACTTAAAACTAGAGCAAGATATGGTATGTTGTTTCTGAGCTATAATTAAACATCCACCAGTCAGTTATCAAGCACTGGGACAAATCCTAAAAGATGTGGTTCTGGGTCCTGCATTAATTCAGATTAAGTTTTGGTGGCACCCATGAAGACAGGCTAACCAAGATTTTGTGTGAGGAATCTGTTTATTAGGATCTTTTTCACCTCTCCTTTATAAATGTGTGGTGATCTACAGGTGTTGATTGGGAGCCATTTGGTTATTTTTTCAGACGATCCTTTACAATGTAGGAACAGGAAGACGTGACCGCATTGGTCATCAAAAGTTGGTTGTCCACCACTGTGCCTAGCCTTGACTTGATTGATCAGGCAGGGAGTTGGTCCTAGGTCTGCTGGCCACCAATTAGAGTTCCACAGGGCACTGTTTTTGCAGAAGAGTAACACTTTTGTTTTGTCTGTTTTGAGTTTCAGACAGTTAATCTTCATTAAGCTGGTGACTTCGGACATGCTTGAGGTGAAGTTCATCTGGGTGTTGGATATTACGTCAAAGAGGAAGAGACTGAGCATGCTGTCATTGGTATAGAAGATGATGTTGATTCCGCGGGATCTGATGATTTTGGCAGGACGTGAACAGTCTTGCGATGAGAGATGCTCGGGGTACTCCACAATTGAGTTTATTATTGGCTAAGGTGGAGGGGGCCAGGCTAACCAACTGGGTGTGTCTGGGGAGGAAGGAGCAGATCCATCAGAGGGCAGACCCACGTATTTCAGACTTATGGAGGCGCTGAATGAGGATAGGGTGGGAGACGGTGTTGAAGGCAGCAGATAGGTAGAGTTGCATGAGAACTGCGGCATCTCCTCTATCCATGATCAGTTTGATGTTGTCTGTAGCGCTGATGAGACAAGCCTCTGTGCTGTGGTAGGCCCTGAGGTTAGGTGAAATCCTTTGCGATCACAAAGATGTCCTTGGTTTGTTTGTGCTGTCTTCAATACATTCAGTCAGTGCTGACAGCTTACTGGATCTGATTTTCTGGTTGTTGAATATGAGGGCTAATTTGAAGGGGCTTTCATCTTGGGTCTGTCTCCATCTGCAATCAAGCTACTTACAGTGGCATTTGATGAATCAGAGTTGTTCTGTGTGCCAGCTTGCTTGCAGTCTGGTTCTGGTTGTGGCATCAGTTTTAAGTGGGGCAGTGGTATGGGTACAGTAGGTTATCCAGATGTGAAGTTATTGATGGATCATGCAGGGTCGTCATGATGTAGTGGTCAGTGGGCTTGGAGTTCTGTGGTCCATGTTTCTTTTCGAATTCTGTTCCAGTTTCTTTGGGCAGTTTTGGGATGTGCTGCTCCGCGCTGGTGGGGATTGAGCATGTCAAAGTGGAAGATGTGTGGGTTAGTCCAGGTGAAAGTGGTGGGCTTGTCCACTGAGCGGTAGTTAACGTTAGCGAGGATAGGGTCAAGGTGATGTCCAGCAGCCTATGTGGGTTCTATCACTTGTTGGTTTCAGTCTAAGTGTGGTCAGGTGTTTCAAGAGGTTGTTGGTGTTAGGGTAGGTGAGGTCCTCCAGGTGGTAGTTGAAGTTGCTGAGGGGGATGAAGGAGCTGGAGTCGAAGCCAGGGAGAGCAAAGAAGTCCTAGATGGAACTGCAGATATCTGATCATGGGCCAGGCATCCCGTAGATGAGGGCAACCTCTAAGATAGAGTTATTGGACATTTGCAGTTTAACTCCTCGGGTGCCTGGGACGAGCTGGTCTCACCATGGGCCACAGATGCAGTGTACTGCACCTGGCCCATGGGGGGGGCGCTAGCGCTCCCCGTGGGCCTCCTACCCACCCCTCTCATGGGCAGGGATGGAAGGGGAATCGCTTCCCCTTCCACCCACTTGACATCTGATGACGTCAGTGCGCAATTACGTGCTGACCTCATCAGAGGCCGCCCCCTTCGCGATCACATTTCTCTTCCAATCCGGGGTGGGTGCAGGGCGGGCAGAGAGGCATCAAAGGAAAGAAAAGGCCTTTCCTTTCCTTTGATGTCTGTCTGAGCATTTCCCACTAGACAACAGGGAGTTGTTTTTTTTTGTTTACAATGAAGGGGATGCCCCTGGAGGGCATTTTTTTATTGGGCCTTTTCTTCCCCCCCCCCCCCCCCCGGGGGCAGATCGGCCTATTTTTCTTAGGCCAATCTGCCCCCATGGGGGACAGAAACCACTAGACACCAAGAATTTTATTTCCACACATTTGACGCAAGGGGAGCAAGCTCATAGGCAAGGGTCTTTCCCCTGGGGGGCAAAATTATTTTAGGCCAGGGATTGATGTGTGTTTTGTTTGGGGGGGGCAGCCCCTTGGGAAAGCTTCGCTCCCCATGGGGGAACATTACTGTTGGCTATATTGGCCTATTCTTGTAAGGCCCATCCAGGAGACTATTTTTTTTTTCAATGAAAGAGGGCGAGTATGGCCATTCTCCCACCCTAAATAAATGGGGACAAAGTTGTTCTGTCCAGTGGTGGGCAGATGGGGCAATTACCACCAATCCACTCCCCGGGGGCAGAAAGCCTACAAGATGCCAGGAAATTCACCCCCCACCCCCAACTGAAGTGGGGTAACAGTCTTGCAGCTTTCCTCCCACACACTAAAATATCTTATCCCAATGGCAAGCAAGTGGACATTTGATTGTTTTGGGTTTTGTTTTTACATTTTGGCCATGAGAGCTTGTCTAACTCTCAAAATCGTCCCACTTTGAATGGTGAGGGCTGCACTTTTTGGACTTTGGGACGCTGCCATGTAGAAAAATCTGCGAGACCTAGTCACATCTGAAAACTAAACATCTGGGTGAGTCCAGGGTGGTGTGCTTCACATGCACCCCACACCATTTTCTTATCCACAATTCCCTGAAAACATCCAACTTTGCTTGAAATCACACATTTTTGTTATGGAACCTTCCGGAATCTGCATGAATCCACAAAATTCCTACCACCCAGCTCTTCCCTGTCACAGGTACTTAACCCACCTACACAAGTGAGGTATCATTTTTATCGGGAGACTGAGGGGAACGTTGGGTGGTAGAAAATTCGTGCTGGTGCGGTGATCCCACCCAGAAATGTGGGAAAATGTGATTTTGTAGCTAAATTTGAGGTTTGCTGAGGATTTTGGGGGATCCACGCAAGTCACACCTCCCTGGACTCCCTTGGGTGCCTAGTTTTCAGAAATGTCTGGGTTTGATAGGTTTCCCTAGATGGCTGCTGAGCCCAGGACCAAAATTGCAGGTGCCCCCGACGCAAAAACAGGTAGTTTTGAATTTGATAATTTTGATGTGTCCATCTAGTTTTGGGGCATTTCCTGTCACGGGCACTAGGACTACCCACCCGAGTGAGGCACAGTTTTTATTGGGAGACCTGGGGGTATGCTGGGTGGAAGGAAATGTGTGGCTTCTCTCAGATTCCACACTTTTCTATCACCGAAATGTGAGGAAAAAGTATTTTTTGGGCAAATTTTGAGGTTTGCAAAGGATTCTGGGTAACGAAACCTGGTGAGAGCCCCACAAGTCATCCCATCCTGGATTTCAGTAGGTGACTAGTTTGAAAAAAATGTACAGGTTTGGTAAGTTTCTCTAGGTGCCGGGTGAGCTAGAGGCCAAAATCCACAGCTAGACAGTTTGCAAAAAACAGGTAAGTTTTCTTTGGGAAAATGTGATGTGTCCATGTTGTGTTTTGGGGCGTTTCCTGTCGGGGACACTAGGCCTCCCCACTCAAGGGAAGTACTGTTTTTATCAGGAGACTTGGGGGAACACAGAATAGAAGAACAAGTGGTATTCCCCCTTGTCTTTCTTTAAATTGTTTCCTTCCAAATGTAATAAACTGTGTAACAAAAGACATCTATTTGAGAAATCCCCTGTAATTCACATGCTAGCATGGGGACCCCGGAATTCAGAGATGTGAAAATAACCAGTGCTTCTCAACACCTTATCTTGTGCCCTTTTGGGAAATACAAAGGTTTTCACTCTTTATATTTCACCAAATGAATTTCTGTATACCCAGTATACAATGAAAACCCATTACAAGGTGCAGCTCATTTATTGGCTCTGGGTACCTAGGGTTCTTCATGACCTACAAGCCCTTTATATCCCCACAACTAGAAGAGTCCAGCAGATGTAACGATATATTGCTTTAAAAAATCTGCCGTAGCTGGAAAAAGTTATACAAGAAAACGTGGACAGAAATGGCTTTTTTTTACCTCAATTTCAATATTTTTTTTCATTTAGCTGTTATTTTCTGTAGGAAAACCTTGAAGTAGCTACACAATGACCCCTTGGTGAATTCAGAATTGTTACTACTTTTCAGAAATGTTTAGCTGTCCGGGATCCAGCATTGGTTTCACACCCATTTCTGTCACTAACTGTAAGGAGGCTGAAAAACCAGAAAATAGTAAAAATGGGGTATGTCCCAGTAAAATGCCAAAATGGTGTTAAAAAATGTGATTTTCTGATTCAAGTCTGCCTGTTCCTGAAAGCTGGGAAGATGGTGATTTTAGCACCACAAACCCTTTGTTGATGCCATTTTCAGAGAAAAAAACAAGCTTTCTTCTGCATCCCTTTTTTCCCCATTTTTTTTTTGTTTTAACGAAATCTGTATTTTGGCTAATTTCTTGGTCTCCTCCAGGGAAGCACACAAACTCTGGGTACCTTTAGAAACCCTAGGATGTTGGAAAAAAGGATGCAAATTTGCATGGGGTCAAGGTGATGTCCAGCAGCCTAAGCCTAAGCATGAACTTCCCCAAATAGCCAAAAAAAGGTCTGGCAACTGAGGGGGGAAAGGCCTGGCAGCGAAGGTGTTAAGGACAATGTGTTTTAAACAGTCAGTGGTGCTGATGGACGTAATGGAGCAGTGGATGCTTTCTTTGATGACAGTGGTTAGTCCTCCTTCGGATTCGTGGTTTCTGATCAGTCCTATGATTTTGTATCTAGAGGGGATTGCTGTGGAAATGTTGGGGTGAGCCGAGTTTCTTGCCGTGTAGGGGACCCCAGATTTCAATGGGGTGTCTGATGGGTGAACTGGTGTTGAGTAGGATGCAGTTCAGGGAGGACTGGGAGTTATGTATGGGGGTGGTGTAGGGTGTATATGTGTGTGGTGAGTGAGAGGTTGCAGCGGAAGGGATGTGGGTGGTGTGGCATGCAGGAGAAGTGGTAGTTGATGCAGGAGAAGCACCTTCTGTGTTTTCTGGGGAGGCCTGGGGGAGCATCAGGGGTTCAGGGCATGAAGTGTTTCAGCACAGTAGCTTCAGAGTGTGATGGATGAGTGGCAGACAGGAGGTCCTGGAGCTGGGCACATGAGGGGCTTGGATGGGCACAGAAGGGCTTGCCCCACTGGCACTCCTGGGTCATGGATCCACCTTTATATGCAAAAGGGCAGAGGAAATCAGGAGGTGGATGGCAGAACTAGAGGGAGCGGCGGGAAAGCAGGTGAGGGTATGGGAATAAAAATAGGAAGACTGAGGGGAGGGAAAGGCACAAAGGAGGAACAAGACCATGAGGCAAAAAAGCAAAGAAAGAGGCTAAAAGCAGAGAGAAAAGTGGGCAAAGGTTGAGGGAGAAAAAGGAACAGAACAACAGGGGGACCATCCAGGAGTGGAAAACCAGGCAAAATGGCAGAAACAGCAGAACATGAGTGAGAATCAAAAGAGTGAAAGGGAAATGACAAAGAGGCAAACAAAAGTTAGAAAGAGAAAAAGCTGGCAAAGAGGCAAAAGGGAGCTAAGAGGAATGGCAAATAGCAGAAGGCAAAGTGTAGGAGGCTGGACTGGCTCGTAGTGGGTACCAAGGGGTACTTACACTTTGCACCAGGCCCAGGTATCCCTTATTAGTGTAGAGAGGTGTCTAGCAGCTTAGGCTGATAGAAAAGGTAGCTTAGCAGAACAGCTTAGGCTGAACTAGGAGACGAGTGAAGCTCCTACAGTACCACTAGTGTCATATGCACAATATCATAAGAAAACACAATACACAGATATACTAAAAATAAAGGTACTTTATTTTTATGATAATATGCCAAAGTATCTCAGTGAGTACCCTCAGTATGAGGATAGCAAATATACACAAGATATATGTACACAATACCAAAATATGCAGTAATAGCAATAGAAAACAGTGCAAACAATTTATAGTCACAATAGAATGCAATGGGGGCACATAGGGATAGGGCAACACAAACCATATACTCTAGAAGTGGAATGCGAACCACGAATGGACCCCAAACCTATGTGACCTTGTAGAGGGTCGCTGGGACTGTAAGAAAACAGTGAGGGTTAGAAAAATAGCCCACCCCAAGACCCTGAAAAGTGGGTGCAAAGTGCACCTAAGTTCCCCAAAGAGCACAGAAGTCGTGATAGGGGAATTCTGCAAGGAAGACCAACACCAGCAATGCAACAACGATGGATTTCCTGACGAGAGTACCTGTGAAACAAGGGGACCAAGTCCAAGAGTCACGATCAAGTCGGGAGTGGGCAGATGCCCAGGAAATGCCAGCTGTGGGTGCAAAGAAGCTGCCACCGGATGGTAGAAGCTGTGGATTCTGCAAGAACGACAAGGGCTAGAAACTTCCCCTTTGGAAGATGGATGTCCCACGTCGTGAAGAGTCGTGCAGAGGTGTTTCCGTGCAGAAAGACCGCAAACAAGCCTTGCTAGCTGCAAGGGTCGCGATTAGGGTTTTTGGATGCTGCTGTGGCCCAGGAGGGACCAGGATGTCGCCAATTGCGTGAGGAGACAGAGGGGGCGCCCAGCAAGACAAAGAGCCCACTCAGAAGCAAGCAGCACCTGCAGAAGTGCTGGAACAGGCACTACAAAGTGGAGTGAACTGGAGCTCACCCGAAGTCACAAAAGAGGGTCCCACGACGCCAGAGGACAACTCAGGAGGTCGTGCACTGCAGGTTAGAGTGCCGGGGACCCAGGCTTGGCTGTGCACAAAGGAAATCCTGGAAGAGTGCACAGGAGCCGGAGTAGCTGCAAAACACGCGGTTCCCAGCAATGCTGTCCAGCGTGGGGAGGCAAGGACTTACCTCCACCAAACTTGGACTGAAGAGTCACTGGACTGTGGGAGTCACTTGGACAGAGTTGCTGAGTTCAAGGGACCTCACTCGTCATGTTGAGAGCAGCACTAGAGGACCGGTGATACAGTTTTTTGGTGCCTGTTGTTGCAAGGGGAAGATTCCGTCAACCCACGGGAGATTTCTTCGGAGCTTCTAGTGCAGAGAGGAGGCAGATTACCCCCACAGCATGCACCACCAGGAAAACAGTTGAGAAGGCGGCAGGATCAGCGTTACAAGGTCGCAGTAGTCGTCTTTGCTACTTTGTTGCAGTTTTGCAGGCTTCCAGCGCGGTCAGCAGTCGATTCCTTGGTAGAAGGTGAAGAGAGAGATGCAGAGGAACGCTGATGAGCTCTTGCATTCTTTATCTAAGGAATTCCCCAAAGCAGAGACCCTAAATAGCCAGAAAAGGCGGTTTGGCTACTTAGGAGAGAGGATAGGCTAGCAACACCTGGAGGAGCCTATCAGAAGGAGTCTCTGACGTCACCTGCTGGCACTGGCCACTCAGAGCAGTCCAGTGTGCCAGCAGCACCTCTGTTTCGAAGATGGCAGAGGTCTGGAGCACACTGGAGGAGCTCTGTGCACCTCCCAGGGGAGGTGCAGGTCAGGGGAGTGGTCACTCCCCTTTCCTTTGTCCAGTTTCACGCCAGAGCAGGGCTGGGGGATCCCTGAACCGGTGTAGACTGGCTTATGCAGAGATGGGCACCATCTGTGCCCATCAAAGCATTTCCAGAGGCTGGGGGAGGCTACTCCTCCCCAGCCCTGACACCTTTTTCCAAAGGGAGAGGGTGTAACACCCTCTCTCTGAGGAAGTCCTTTGTTCTGCCTTCCTGGGCCATGCCTGGCTGGACCCCAGGAGGGCAGAAACCTGTCTGAGGGGTTGGCAGCAGCAGCAGATGCAGTGAAACCCCGGGAAAGGTAGTTTGGCAGTACCCGGGTCTGAGCTAGCGACTCGGGGGATCATGGAATTGTCTCCCCAAAGCCAGGATGGCATTGGGGTGACAATTCCATGATCTTAGACATGTTACATGGCCATGTTCGGAGTTACCATTGTGACGCTATACATATGTCGTGACATATGTATAGTGCACGCGTGTAATGGTGTCCCCGCACTCACACAGTCCGGGGAATTTGCCCTGAACAATGTGGGAGCACCTTGGCTAGTGCCAGGGTGCCCACACACTAAGTAACTTAGCACCCAACCTTTACCAGGTAAAGGTTAGACATATAGGTGACTTATAAGTTACTTAAGTGCAGTGGTAAATGGCTGTGAAATAACGTGGACGTTATTTCACTCAGGCTGCAGTAGCAGGCCCGTGTAAGAATTGTCAGAGCTCCCTATGGGTGGCACAAGAAATGCTGCAGCCCATAGGGATCTCCTGGAACCCCAATACCCTGGGTACCTTAGTACCATATACTAGGATATTATAAGGGTGTTCCAGTATGCCAATGTAAATTGGTGAAATTGGTCACTAGCCTGTTAGTGACAATTTGGAAAGAAAATGAGAGAGCATAACCACTGAGGTTCTGGATAGCAGAGCCTCAGTGAGACAGTTAGTCATAACACAGGTAACACATACAGGGCACACTTATGAGCACTGGGGCCCTGGCTGGCAGGGTCCCAGTGACACATACAACTAAAACAACATATATACAGTGAAATATGGGGGTAACATGCCAGGCAAGATGGTACTTTCCTACACAAAGTATAAGAGGCAGAAGTGTGCTGCTGGAGCAAAAGGCTAGGAGTCTCAGGGCAGCTTCAGAGCTGAGTCTACAAGGTCAGGCTTGCTCAGAGGTCTAGACACAGGTAAGTGGGTAGACAGGGCCAGACTGTGCCTACTTAATAGATAGCATGTGCTTTTCAGCTGGAAAAACAAGCAACCTATAACATGTTACTGTAGCACTTGTCTTTGCACTTAGACATAGAATGATTTATCTTCAGGCAGCATAGGGCAGGAGTCAAACACCCTCTGTTCCTACATCTGGACCAATATCAGAAGCTACAGGGGATATGGGAAGCATAGGCTTTTCTCTGAATCTGTGCTAGCATATGTTGGGATTGGAATGTTCCCCACACGGTGTATAGTAGTGGCCCCCTGCCATGAGTGCCCAACTGTGAGTATCTGGTATCCTTGTGTTTGATTTTCACCCTAGCCTTACGCTAATCTAGCATGTGCGCAGAGGCCTTAGCCTATCCCTTGACATACGCAACGTCCTGAGCCTTTCTGTAATTGGAGGGGCACACCAAGCATACCCTCATTCATACACATTGGATTACTTTCCCTGTCGTGGGTTTAGCACATAAAAAGGTGGTAGCCTCATGCCATATTTTGCGAATCCACATTTTGATACCTTTTGATCAGATTCTGCTTCTATGCACATATTCCGATGCTAGCAGTAATATCTCTTGTGTATGTTGTACAGCCTTGCGGTCTGCATGGGACATGCATAGTGTTTGAGCGAGTCCAATTAATGGAGGCCTGTGGGAACCATTTTGGAAAACCCTAGCGAGGCATTGCACAAGGTGGGGGTGAGGTTTCTCCCGGACCGAGAAGTGTATTGATGACATTCCTGAAGCTGGAAGGAAGAAGACCTAACCACTGAAGTGAGGGAAGAGGGTACAAGGCTACTTTAGAAATTCAATTAGATGTTTTGCTGAGAACTGAACTGCTGATTAGTCTTTCTACACTGCCATTTGGATGATGGCAGGGTTAAAGGTGGGGCTGCATGCATGCTGTTGTGCAATGTAAGGTGGCCCGTTTAGTTGAGGCCCACCCTTTTGTCTTTCTCTGAATGCTCTTTTAGTTGGCTGATGAAATCTAGGTGTGAAACCTCACATTTCCTTGTGCCTCTATTGTGGGTGTTCTAGGTTGGTGGCTATGCAGCCTTCAGGAGCATCACTTTACACAAAGACTGTGTCATGAGATCAGCCTTGAAAGGACACTTGGAAAGTGAACTGCCCCAAACTGATATTGAGAGTGCAGTGGCTCCACATCTATCTGGTTTTACTGTATAAAAAGGGAACTCAGTACCTGTTGTGTTCCTTTGCATTCCCTGTCTCAAGTCCTCTATGACCAATGCAGGAAGTGTTCCGCAGAGTACACAGATGACTGCTGTGCAACAAGAGCTGGTGCCTGCCAGACAACCAGCCTTAAAGAGATGAAGGGATATCACTTGAGTCTGATCCCTTGCTGGAAGAGTTAAACCTGACTTGAAGCACCTCGAAGCCAGCCTGCATGCTGAGAGAGAGAAGGAGCCTGTCAACTCTGCTGATCTGTGTCTATACAAGAGAAGCATAGTGAAGCAAGTCTAAAATGCTGATTGATCTTCCAGAAAATCACTACTATGGAGAGCGATCTGTTTGCCCCAGTGTCAGTGGTTTACAGGTTTTCATGCCTCCAACCAATTGAGGGTGACAAAACAACTCAAAGAGCAGTGAGTGCTTTACCTCACTTAGGTAAGACCTGTTAGACATGACAGAAAAAGACCTGGATAAACGTGCTGTATTAAGTGCTGATAAAGCTATCTACTGATTAACAAAGCATACTTCTAAGCCACTTGGAGAGAGGAAATCTCAAGAGACTACTTCCAAACAGGAGCATAAAGACCAGGGCAATTCCCAAGGCTCCAGGAGAGGACATAATCTGAAAGGGAATTTGGGGCCATATGTATGAACACATTTTCCCATAGACACAAAATGGGTAAAACCCTTTGATACATCTGGCCCTTGGTTCCTAGACAGGAACAATACTAGGAGAAGGGATGACAGGGAGGTTCTTCCAGACCCAGGGTGATTACTTGTTATAAGTGTCACAAAGAGGGGAATTACAATAGAGACTGTTAAGTGAAAGATCCTGTACCAGCTGCAACCTAGATAGTGAGTGTATTTACTGTGGGTGAAGGACACATAAATGTCATGTTGCGTGCAGCCACAGTTGCTATGGGCATTTGGGAAAGGGACCAGATGCCCTGGAGCACATACACCCAAACATGACAGGGTTTGTGTTGAAAGCTAGTATCAATGTGTGGAAGGTTCCTTGCAGGACTATGGTTGAGAGGAAGCACCTCAAACCAGAGGAGATGCTCCCTGGTACTAATGACACAGGTTTGGTAGCCAGTGAAGAAATACCTGGATGCCTTAGTTGTGGTAGAATTCAGTGGCAAGTGAGATATAGTTGATTAATTGACATGAGAGAAGCAAGGTCCTGCAGGTCTCTCAGGCAGTGGTTTGATTGCCTCTGGTTTGGTACCAAGATTAGCATCCTGGATGTTATCATCAACCCTACTAAATGTGTGGTATATCTAGATAGATGGCCTTCCCGTCAAGGGGTGTATGCTTCAGAAAAAACGAAACAGGCAGGTGTCTCGCACTCTTCTCTATAACAAGTTAGCTCATCTAGGTTTACAATGCTGCAAGTGAGACATTCCTGTCATGAGTACTGCTATCTACAGGGGTTATTTGTACTTGCACATATCCTTAACCGAATCTCTGTAAGCAGTAGACACACACAATTGGTGTTTTTAATGATTGCTTATTTATCATTTATTACGTAGAATAACCTAATCTCTGTAAGCAGTGGACAGCCACAATTGAAGTTTGTAATGATTGCTTATTTATTATTTATTATGTAGAATCAGCGCACAAACATGTATCCAAGCGATGGGAACTAGTTTTATTGTTTCAGCAGCCATAATATAAAACAGAAATAATATAGAAAAATCCAAAGTAACTCATATTGCACATCCCTACTAACTGCATTAATTAGTCTAACCTCTACCTATCTCTATATCTGTATTATTGTCAGCCTCCTCATTATTTTATTGGCAGAACAATTAGCCCTTTCTCTCACTAATATATTCCAAATCATGTATTATCCTCAAATACATCCAAAACGAAGATCCCAGATTTGAGGTTGGATATCAGCTCTTCAGCATTCTCCCCAAGCTATTGGTCTTCATGTCTGCCCTTCCACAATTATTAGGACTCTTCATACCTTTCTCCTCAATGACTCTGTATAAATAGGGGAGGGGGAGTTCCATGTGCCACTCCTTGCACCCACACGACTGCGTGAACAATGTTTCAGCTAGGGACATACCAGAAAGGAAAGCAGTTTTGTTAATACATGCTTCCTTCCTCATTAGCTCCATACTCGTCCGGTCAGCCTTGCAGTGCTGCTCCCCACACAGCAGAATGGACGGTTTTCTCTATGCTTAATTTCTATTATTTTTGTTGGTGGGACTAATGTTAGCCAGTTTATGAAATAATATGGCAAACATGCTCAACCTGTTAGCTATTATCACAATTCTAAATATTACTTTTCTATTCCCTAACCTTTCATATACACACTCGAAACGATTGGTGTAGTCATGTTTATCATACAATTGGGCCTCATGTATGTGTAACAGGCACAACACATTAGAAAAATCCATGCCTCATACATCATTGGTTTGGACCTCATCAGCACTGTTGACCACAGCACAAACTGGACGTCTGTCTGAGGAAGAAACGGGCACCATGCTAGGTTTGCCTAGACCACAGCAAGGTAGTAAGTAAATGAGGGCAGACTCTGATAAGCACAGTCAATGGCATACATCGACCATGAGGAGGAGGAGGAGGCCAGGTGTTTCAACCTGTAGAGGGCGAGGATCGGGTTCACCTAAATTGGGTCCATGGAGATTAGGTTTTTTTTTTGGTTTTTTTAAGGAAAACTGACTTTATTTTGAGGTTTTGCTGCTTAGTCAAAAACAACAAAATTAGGGCCAGATTTAAGACAAAATGACGGTGCGCAAATTTGGTAGCGTCGTGCACCGTCATTTTCAAAACGCAGGTATGTACCATATTTACTAGAATACGGCAAACCCCTGTGGTTCCCCCTGCGCCGGCGCTAAATTTGCTACTGTGCACCAACACAGCAACCCTTGCACCGTGGTGCAAGGATGGCTGCTTTGAGGGGAAGATTGTTTTGGTGTAGGAAGGAACAACTTCCTGCACAAAAACAATCCTAAATAGTGATATGCTCTTTCTATGTGTGCTGCAGAATGCAGCAAACAGAGCAAAAAACGAGGAGAAATGAAAGCATTTCTCCTCGATGCACCAGGGGTGGAATTAGATTTTGGTGCTGCCTCGATGTAGGCAAGTACCATCTTGCCTGCCATGTTACCCCCATTTTCACTGTAGGTATGTTTGTTTTTTTGCCTATTTGTCAATGGGATCCTGCTAGCCAGGACCCCAGTGCTCATAAAGTATGCCCTGTATGTGTTCCCTGTGTGGTGCCTAACTGTATCACTGAGGCTCTGCTAACCAGAAACTCAGTGTTTATGCTCTCTCTGCTTTTAAAATTGTCACTGCAGGCTAGTCACTAATTTTACCAATTCTGATTGGCACACTGGAACACCCTTATAATTCCCTAGTATATGGTACCTAGGTACCCAGGGTATTGGGGTTCCAGGTGATCCCTATGGGCTGCAGCATTTCTTTTGCCAACCATAGGGAGCTCAGACAATTCTTACACAGGATTGCCTCTGCAGCCTGAGTGAAATAACGTCCACGTAATTTCACAGTCATTTTACACTGCACTTAAGTAACTTATAAGTCACCTATATGTCTAACCCTCACTTGGTGAAGGTTAGATGCAAAGTTACTAAGTGTGGGGCCACCTTGCACTAACCAAGGTGCACCCACATTGTTCAGGGCAAATTCCCCGGACTTTATAAGTGCGGGGACACCATTAAACACGTGCACTACATATAGGTCAATACCTATATGTAGCTTCACCATGGTAACTCCGAACATGGCCATGTAACATGTCTAGGATCATGGAATTGTCACCCCAATACCATTCTGGCATTGGGGGGACAATTCCATGCATCTCCGGGTCTCCAGCACATAGCCCGAATACTGCCAAACTAACTTTCCGGGGTCTCCACTGCAGCTACTGCTGCTGCCAACCCCTCAGACAGGTTTCTGCCCACCTGGCTGCTTCTGTGGGGGCTCTCTGAGTTGCTGAGTGCCCCCATTGTCTCCTCCTCCAAGGTGCAATATCCTGGTCCTTCCTGGGTCCCAGCAGCACCCAAAATCTTCAACCGCAACTCTTGCAGCTAGCAAGGCTTGTTTTGCGGTCCTTCTGCGTGAAAACAACTCTGCATCCTCCAGCATGCAGTGGGACATCTTCTGACCAAAGGAGAAGTTCCTGGCACCTTCCGTTGTTGCAGAATCTTTGGCTTCTTCCACCCGGACCCAGCCCTTTTGCACCTTCTTCCGGGGTTTAGTGGGCTCCTGCCCCCGTGGACACTTGCGTGACTCTTGGACTTGATCCACTTCCTTTACAGGTCTTCAGGTCCAGGAATCCGTCTTCAGTGTTTTGCAGTCAGTTGTTGTCCTTGCAGAATCCCCTGTCTCGACTTTACTGTCTTTCTGGGGAAGTAGGGTAACTTTACTCCTACTTTTCAGGGTCTTGGGGTGGGGTATCTTGGACACCCTTAGTGTTTTCTTACACCCCCAGCGACCCTCTACACACTACACTAGGCCTGGGGTCCATTTGTCGTTCGCATTCCACTTTGAGTATATGGTTTGTGTTGCCCCTAGGCCTATTTCTCATTATTGCATTCTATTGTGATTCTACATTGTTTGCACTACTTTTGTAACTGTTACTTACCTGTTTTTGGTTTTTGTGCATATAATTTGTGTATATTACTTACCTCCTAAGGGAGGGTATCCTCTGAGATACTTTTGGCATATTGTCACTAAAATAAAGTACCTTTATTTTTAGTAACTCTGAGTATTGTGTTTTCTTGTGATATAGTGCTATATGATTTAAGTGGTATAGTAGAAGCTTTGCATGTCTCCTAGTTCAGCCGAAGCTGCTCTGCTATAGCTACCTCTATCAGCCTAAGCTGCTAGAACACCTCTATTCTACTATTAAGGGATAACCGGACCTGGCACAATGTGTAAGTACCACAAGGTACCCACCATAAGCCAGGCCAGCCTCCTACACTCGGGTTTACTAAAACTCGTAAATCTGGGGCAGAGTCAAAATGCTATGGGTGTTACCCTTGGGTGTTACTGTGGCACGTCCACAATAACACCCATTGCACGCCTCTTCCATGCAAAGTGCTGCATGTGAAGGGACCATATTTACATGGCGGTGTTAGGCCACAAAAATTGGGTCAAGGCCACTTTGTAAATATGGTGCAGTGCATTGCGCCACCAGAGCGTCACTAAAAGTGACACTCCTGTGGCGCTAGGAGATCTTAAATGTGCCCCTAAATGTTTCCATCGTTCTCTTTCTCTGTAGGGTTCCTGCTGTTGTCCAGAGTTTCTTCCCCTTTTTAGCACCAACCTCTGATTTCTGGACCCTCAGTACAAAGGATATGGTAAGTATGAGTAAATAGAAAGAAAAACGCAATAATTTTTACTACTCTGTCTTCTTCCCTCTTTAGGCAGTTAGGCTGCTTTTACCCGCTTTCCCTTCATTCAACTGACTAATTGGTCTTTTTCTCACACTCCTTTCGTTTTTTGGGGGTTTACGTCCTCCAGTTTTTCCTTTCTTTTGTCCCTTTGAGCTTTGGATGTCCCCATTTATCCCTTCCATCTCCGAAGGCGACTTCTGTTTCTTTCACAAGTCAGTTTTTCGGTCCTCTCCCCACTTTTACATTGTATTGCTTTGAGGTTTACTGCGTGGTCCCTACGGCCCCCTGCCTACCTTTTAATTCTTGACCCCTAAAGCCCTCCAGGTATATACTTGGGCAGCCAACACCCCTCCTGTGGGACGTGGCGCAAGCAGCATGTGGTGAGGTGGAGCCAGGGCCAGCTTTAGGGCGGTGCGAGCAGTGTGACCGCACCGGGTGCTTACCTGAATTGGGGGCGCTGACCTCAGGGGGGCGCTGTGTTTAGCAATACCTTACGAAACTTGCGATTTAAAAGCACCTGCTGAAAAGTTTCTTGTGTGTCCAGCTTTCAGGAAACAATTAAAATGTCACAATACCTCTAGGGAGAGAGTTGGGAGTTTTATCTAGTGGCAGCTTTCACTCGCCATAAAGTAGTGCAGAGGGTTAATGTGCCTGCTGCAAAGAACAGAACTATATTTTATGTGGATAGCTGAGTGGATTAGTAAAGCCAGCCTTTCCAAGAGCTTTAAAATAAATGAATGTATGTGAAAGGGGGGCTATGGAGAGACGAGGTGACGCCTCGTCAGGGGTAGTAAGCGCTATATAAATACTATTACTATTACAAATACTATTACGTTTGCTGGGTGATACTGAGTAAATCCGAGGGGGTGGTCATGGAGTAGGGAGTGCCAAAAAAAGAATGTTGCACCGGGCACCCCCAGTACTAAAGCCAGCCCTGGGTGGAGCTGTAGCTATGTCCTCCTACGTCTTGTTGTGCTCTTCGGTGCCCTCCTTTCGTCCACTTCTGCTTTGGATGTCGGTCTGCATTCTGAGCGGAGCTGTTGCTCTGCGTTAGCCGATAGTGTCCTGGCAGCAGTTTCCATGGTTCCTCCCTGGTACCTGTCCTGTGGAGGCAGAGAGATCTCTTCAGGCAGGTTTTTATAGGCTCTTTTCTGTGTCTGCGCTTGTCCTCTTAGTCATTTCACTCTTTCTATACCCTGTGGTCTAGACTGTTTTACCTTTTTGACGTTCCGTCTTCTTCCACCCAATGCTTAATTTGTAAGTAAAAACATGACGGTGCCCCAAGCCATCCTTTGAAATATGTGGCTACTGAAATTAAATGTGCGAGCGACGCAACATTATCCTACTTCCATTTCGGGCCTCTTTAATCCATTTACAGCCACTCTCTGCCCCTTTTCACTCTTGCAGCTTTCTCCCTTTGTGATGCTTTTTCGTTTTTCTCTTCCTCCGTATTTCCCATGTTTTTCTTTTGCTTGCAGTAATTGCCTGATGCCAAAAAATAAGTGCCAGTGTCCAGCACCAGAAAGCACTGGCTCAAATTAGGCACTGCATACACCCCTACTTGTGATGGCACAAAGCAGAAGACAGGACGGCATCTTGAAACCAACGCCAGGAAGCCAGGTTAGTCTTTGTCACACACATCCTCCCCTGGTTCTTCAGTTTTGAAAGAGTACTAGGGAATCTTGAAAAAATATATGTATACTTATGTGATCTTTCTATTTTATATGCTTTTCTTGAAACTTGTAAGGATGTAACAACTAAAAACCACCAAAGTACCCTGGCATTGTTGTCTTTATGTGCAAGCCAGGTTAAGGGTGCGTGATCTGTTAATTGTGTGAATTCACTGCCCTGTAAATAATATTTTTTATTTTTTTATTTGTTTGTTTGTTTACAGCCCATTTAACGGTGAGCTAATCTTTTTCCAATCATGAGATAGTTTAGTTTCTTGATTAAATAACTTCTTGCTGATAAAGAGAATATCCCTGACCTACTCCTTAACCTTATTCATTTATAGTCAGTCATATATATCAGTATCAGCCACAATGTATTTGATTATTTCTTTTTCAGTGTAATGTTGAAGTATATAAACTTCACTTTGTTTTTACAACACAATAATACTCCAGGGTAGAGTTCTCTCTATAGAAATTCATAAATAAAAAAAGGGTGTGATGTGGTTTCTCTTTTTGTATTTTTTCACACTAATCTTAAATCCGTTTCTGCAACTGGTATTGTAAGACAGTCAGTAGTATTGCAGTGTGCAAGCACAGCTCAGTAGTTTGATGTGGGTGTCATTCACAGGACATGCTTCTGACCCCTCGAGTGGGGTGCAAGAATTTCATAATGTTTTCACTGTGTTTCCACTGAACTCTTTTGATGTTGTACTCTGCACCGCTGACATTTTGACCTCCTGTCAGTTTCAATATGTAAAACCGAATCTTTACCGAATAGGCCCACTCCTGAACATGGTGACTGATTTTACAATTAAGTTGGGATATTTTAAGTCATCTTATCGGTACATAAATGGCGGGGGTTAGTTAAAAGTCAAATTCCAAGTTTGAGCATGAAGAAAAGTTTTCTTGACTCACAGTCCCCACATGTCTGAACGAGATTTACAGCAGTCCATCTTTAACAGTGTACAGTCTCAGCTGTAACTGAGCACTAAATGTTCTGAACAGCTGCTTAGCATTAAATTGTATACAGTAAAAATGTTAGGTTTATTTCCTATCAAAAAGGTAACTTGAGATCAGCAGCCACAGGTACCAGTTAACTAAAATTTCTGGATTCAATTACATTTTCACGAACTCCTGTTTGGAAATATCTAGAAAAGTAGTTTTCAAAGCATTTAGATAATTAAGGAAATTATAAACCATGAACACATTGGACTTTTATATCCTATGTTGGTAAATTCACTTTTTAGAGGTTGTTATGTTTCCATCCTGTGTCGGCGGGTTGATTCCTTTCCCTTGGCTTGACACCTGTGGTTCACAGGTTATGACAGCTTTTCAAACCAACTGACACTTCTCAAATCATTTTGTGAGCAAAGCAGCCTTTTCCAGGACTTCTCCTTTTTGAATGACGAGGTTCTAGCCAGAAGAGACCGTCATTACAAGGAATTGGAATAGGTGAGGCTAAACGGCGTAAGAGCCACAGGAGGACCAGCCACCGCACTTCCCACTCTAGGGCAGCAGAAAAGAGCTTTCCTTGTCAACTCAGGTGGAACCTCAGGGACCTCTTTAAAAAGGCTTTCTACTACTTTCCAGTTCAGGAGCTAACCTAAGCACAGGCAGATAGCAGGTGACCTAGCTGGAAGAATTATAATCTGTTGGTTAAGTCTGGGAAGAGCTGGCTCATTTTTTGCTTTGAAACCCTAACAATTGAAATATGTATTTATGTTCATTATCTGTCATTAAGTGGACTGCATTTATGGAGGTAAACATCTTTGAATAGTGTACTGAGCCTAATGTATTGTTCTCACCACTTCCCTAGCAGTCAGAACAGCTTTCCAGTGAGAAGTGTGATGGTTCATCCCCCCTGGCTCCTGCAACTAGAAAACAATCGTTGTGGTACAAAATTGATGAGTGGTGTCTCATTTTTGCACTTGTCACTGAATTTAATAGTTTGCTTGGGATTTGTAAGATTTGAACGATCCTAAAAACAGCGACGGCTACACCTGCCTGGAAGAAAATCACCAAGACCAGTGGTGCTTGTTTGTCTGAGGAACTAAGTAGTAGCCTTTTTCTCCAAAGGAACTACTAGTCTGATGCCCAACAAGCACTTCCTGTGAAAATTTAGGATTTTTTGGAACAGGGAGCAATTGAAGGCTTTTTCAGAAAGACTGGGCACCTAGAAATTACTTGATGCAGATACACCCTCGCTGGCTAAATGTTTCTTATCTGTCCAACTTTGAGATTTTGAGCGTGAAGTGTAAAGCTACTGCATGACAGTAAAAAAAAAAAAAGGTATTTAGCCTTGTGACGCCCTGGCTACAGCATCCACCCTTGAATAACTGAACATTGTCAACATCCAGAAAAATTTGACGTACTTCCCAGTTCTCATAAACATGAAAGGGAAAAACCACTAGTTTCAACCACCTGTGCTAAAGAGGGCGTCTACACCCTCATCAATCACACCGTTAATTTGCTTTGGGTCTTGGACCCTATTGTTTCCTGTAGGACTATTGTCACTACTTTCTAATTTTATAATTTCTGTGTATTTTTTTATTTACTCTTTTAAACTAAATTAATTTAGCAATTTCAACTTGCTTTATACTTCAATATAATGTTTCTTGGTGGTGTTGTTCATATACCGCATGCCGATAACTCCAAGGAAGTCCTTTTTGCTTTTGCTAAGGTACGAGATAAGCATGGGCTTCTTCACAGAAACTTGTTTACTTATGAAAAATTTCATTGTTTTAATTTCGTGATAACTCAACCACAGCTCATACCATGACTGAGACCTCTCTTTTTCCATAATTTTACTCTCTGGTTCTCTAGAGGATGCATGCCATACAGTTTGAAAAACACTTTCTTAGCGGGACTCTTTATTAGCTGGTTTTGGGTGTATGAGGGCCAGGTCAAATTTTATGATGCCAGCAAGGGGTTCCTGAGAGCCCTTAGACATACTGTCATAATGAGGCGAGAGCACTGTTAATAGTGACTGATGGTGGATTGTTGCACACTGAGTGACTCCCATAGGCTAGTAGACTGTGTGAAAGAAGATGGGTTCTGAGAGGCGGAGGAATGACAGAACCCTCAACAGCAGATTCTTGCCCAATACTCAGAGGAGGTACTTCCCTCTGAAAAATGTTGCGGCAAGAGGATAACCAGAGTAAAACCACACTCTCTCTCTCTCTGGAACACACGGTCAGCCACAAAAGGGTCTGATAGGGAGGGGTTTTGCCCCATACCTTCCTGCATAAAAGGTTGTGATCAGGATTTCCTCACAGTAGGTCCCTTACCACCCACCCTTGGTTTCCGCTGTTAATGCTATATGAGTGAGTGAGTGTGTATGTGTGGTGTGCTTGCATTGCAGCTGATTGTGCTGTCACTGTTTGGTATTCAAAGGAGATCCACACTGTCCGCTGCACTTTTCTGTATTTGAGGGGAAGCCTGTATTGCTGCTACCCATACAATACCCGTTTCTTGTATCAGGGATGTTTCCGCCACCTCCGACGGATACTCTTTTGTGTGTGGAGTGCTTACGCTGCTTGTGTGTGTTTTATAAACGGCTCTACTTAACTTTATATTTAAAGTTTGAATGAAGAGGGTGTGTGCTTGCCTCACTGTTTACAAGGTTTGCTCTGCTGTCTTAGATATAGACCATTCACTGCTGGCAGTTTTCAGTGCTCACTGTTACACATTTTGGCAGGTTACGCCACTTGGAGGCACCCCCAGACACATTGTTACACTTGATATAAAAAGACCTCCTCTGGGATGCTATGGTTATTTTTCAGTACCTTAGTTGACTTAGAGCAGAGTGTGATGTTCACGGCAATGAAGCTCTTAAGACACTTGACTGACATCCTGTGTGCTGCCCATGCACATGAAAATTCCTCTGTTTACTGGTCTAACAAGTAGGACAATGTCTGCCTACCTCTACGAGTGATGCATGCACCCCTACCTCCATGTCACGACCACCTTTAGTTGGTTAATGGTAAGATAATCCTTTGAAAACATTACACTCTTCCTTTACCTAGGGCCTATTTTCTAACTTTTCTGTTACCAAAGAAGGCTGTTTCCTAGGGCTCTCACAAATTACTCTTTGGCAGTCTTTCTGATAAGCACTTAATTGATTCTCTGGTCGTATGCACTCTTCACATGCTCTTCTCTGGCATCTTTCCCTCCTATTGCCTTTCTGTGCATGGTTTATATACTATGAGGGGAACTCCCTCCATGTATGCTCATATTGGGGTAGCTACAGTTTACCCAGATAGCATTTGTTTGGGTGCATGAGCTCTCCAAGAATCATTTGAAGTATCTTCCTGAAATGGCAGACCAATGTCAATTTTTGGTTTGTTCTGAAAACCTGCAACTGTGAGTAACTATCAACTCTTCTATCTTGCGTGCAATTGGAACAACCATTACAGCCCGTAGAAACTGTTCATTTGAGAGGATTCTGAAAACTTCACTCAGTTTTTGCTCCTGTCCTCACTCAGGTCTCCGAGTGCATGCTGAGCGTCCACTTAGTCCTGGCGCCTGCTTCACTGGCTCTTCTCAGCCGGCATTTTGTTATTGTTCTTACTATCCAGCGGTGGTGCGATTTGAGGGACATTGCAACCACACCTGGTGGGGTTGCAGTGGTGACAGTTCACCTCCATACCATGCCCGTTGTTGAATGCCCTGTAAAGGTGTGAGTTGTGATTGGATACCTTCTCAGAGAAAATGTAATATGGTAATCTCAATATTTTGGTTATGTTCCATTGCAATACATTATTATTGATCTAGCAAAGCACTTTACCTCTGGACTCTTGGTTCTAGTAGAAGGTTATTTAGCTTTATTGGATTGTTGAATGCTTGAGTGCTTAAAGTATCTTTCGAAGTCTGTTCCCTGAAATGGCAGACCTTTGCCATTCTTTCTGGCAGACTCTGTGCACCTAATTGTTCCTCCAGACTGGGTATCATTATGTCAGCCATTGTAGTCTTTACATTTTCTAAATCCTAATATTGGAGATTTACTACATCCGTTAAAATTGTCCATCTGGGAGGTTGCAGAAGTCTGCGCTCAGTTTTTCTTCTGTCCTTGCTATGGTTCCTGAATGTGTGGTTGGCTGTCACTTAGCCCTGCAGCCTGCCATTTTATACAGCAGGCACACCTTTCAGGGTGGTCTCTCATATATCCTGAAAGTTCAAAGTATTATTCAGTGTATTTTTGGCTATCAGTCTGGCATGTTTTTCTTCAAACTACCTCCTGAAATCTGGGAGGGATGGTTGACCTTGGGGGCCTTATTTACAAAACTGTGGTGCAGGGCAGTGCATCAAGTCATCTTGCATTAAAAGAAATGTGCTGTATCTATGGTATACAGCACATTCCTGTCCCTTCCAAATGCGCTGGCCCCGTTTTGGCTGCCTACTGCCAACGCAGGCACCCTTGCACCATGCTATCATCAGGATTGGTTTTGTGCAGGAAGGGGCACCTTCCTGCTCAATACCAATCTGGGGAGGCTTTTCTTCTTTCTTTTTGTGCTGCAGAATGAGAAAGAGGAAGCAACAAGGAGAAATGAAGATATTTCTCTTCATTGCGCCTCCCCCTGTGAGGTGTAAAGTTTTGGCGCATTACCCAGGTTTACAGGCTCTCGTAAATCTGGGGATGCATCAAAATCCATGGGTGTTGCATGGGAAAACCCACAACAATGTCCAAGGAACGGCTTCTTGGTGCCGAGTAAGGCAATGCAGCGACTTGCACTGCCTTGACTTACTCCATAACTATAAGGTCATTCAAAGCCACAGAAAGTGGATTTGAATGGCCTCAGATATGATTCAGGGGTTTGCGCCACCGATGTGTCACTAAAAGTGATGCAGCAGCGACACAAACCTCTCATAAATACGCCCTTGGGTGTCTTCACAAATAATTCACCAGCTTCTTGGCACCCCATCTATACTTCAGTTTGAAAAGATAACAGTAGGAAACTAGCCTGAATATCTGAACCTCAGACTCTTAGTGAAATCATCAAACAAATTTCCCCATTTGTAAGAGGGATCTTTGATAGTCAACTTGAAGCTTTGTAAGGGAGCTAACATCAGAAATACATTTCCATTTCTGTTAAGCCAACGTGACTCCATAATGAAGACCAAGAATCAGTTGATTCAATCAGAAAGGTTTATTGTAGAACATTAATCCAGCCAGTATATATGCAAAACAGGAACACATATAAAAGGTATAACAACACAGTCTGGAGACTAAAGTGTGGCAGTAATTTAAGTAATAATAAAATGAGATACAAGATAGTAACAGCCAGGATACAGGGGGAACAGACTGCCACAATCAGGTGTTCCATAAATAAACCCCCCTTTTCTAATCTAATTATAAACTAAGGTGGAAAACTCTAAAGGAGATTTCTAAGGGAGAGCATAGAAACTGTCAGCATGAGTTTGAGCTTCAATAGAAGCCCAAAGGAAATGGGAAGAGCGCTCAGCATAAAGCTTCACACTCAAAGAAGCACAGCAGAGAGATGTGTTCCCTCTTAAAGTGAGGATTAAGTCTGTCTAACTAGCTATGAAGCACCAGTTAGAAGTACAACAAACAGTTGCCATAAAATCCATATCTCATTCCCACCAATGAGAGGCAATCCCATAATCGCATTTTTTGAGAGTCTACAATATACGAAATGAGTTCCCATCTCCACAGGTATGTTGGCTTTGGATGTTGCATCATCCTAGTACACCGTAAACAGGAGGCTTTCTCTCATCATCATAGCTCCGCTTCTCTTTGAAACCGTCTTCTCCCAGGCCTCACTATCAGCAGTCTGATACATAACAATACGCCTTTCTCCAGCTAACAAGAAACACAGTATCACACATGCAGAGGAGAGAAAACATCATAATGGCAGCATTAAAGCAAACATTTTCAGTTAAGGCCTAATGTCAAGCTAGGTTAACTCGAGAATCAAAATGGATGCATTTTACAGTATTATATCAGTAGGAAGTAAACACTCATTATTAAACATGAATATATGATGAGGATTATTATTACATCAGTCCGTTGATCAACTTAATACACTTATATGTAAATTCTTAGTGATTGAGGTACTTACATATCACTAATTTATTTAAATGTATTACATGGAATTGTAGTTAAACCACACATTAAAAATAAATGTCATGTGTGTGTGTAAATGAATATAGATGACAAATGTAGAGTGGAGCCTAAATCACACTGCTCCAATCCCCCTTTTGATGGCTAGGATAGCCATCACAATATCACATGAATTATTCTTCTGAGACTAGTTCAAAACTTAGGGGCAAAATTACAAGTTTTTGATTTTGATGCAGGGCAGCGCAGCAAGTCACTTTGCTGAGCTTCCCTGTGTCAAAAGAAAAGTGCAGCAATGCACCATATCTATGAGATATGGTGTAGTCCTGTCCTCTTCCACTGGGCTGGCACACAATTTGCTGCCATGCGCCAACGCAGAGACCCTTGCATTATGGTGCAAGGGCGTCTGCGTTGAAGGAATTATTGTTTTTGAGCAGAAAGAGACACTCTCCTGTACAAAAACAATCAATGGATGTGTTTTCCTCCTATGTGTGCTGCACATAGAAAGAGAAAAAACAAGGAGAAATAAAGTTATTTTTTCTCTTTACACCTCCCCTGGGGAGGCATAGGCTTTTGATGCATTCACAGGTTTACAATCTTTGTAAATCTGGGAATGTGTCAAAATCCATGGGTGTTGGGTGGGAACATGCACCGCAATGCCTCTTTAAAGCAGAGTAAGGCAACGCAACGACTAGCGCTGCGTTGCCTTACTCCATAGCTCCAAGGCATAAAAAAGCCATGCTAAGTGGCTTTGCGTGGCTTTATAGATCTGGGTCTGCAGCCTGCACTGCTGTAGCATCACGAAAAGTGACACACTGGCGGCGCATGATGCTTGTAAATATGCCCCTCAGTCGTCTTCAGCATCTTATGCGTTGTGTTTTCCAGCTGCTTCATTTCATCATAAAACCTACAATGACTCTCCTCCAATTCTACATCCCTTGTCTTTCTTTTGCTTCCATTTTCATGTACTCCTCCTTTCCTTGTTCTCATGCACTTGTACCCTTTAACGCCTTGGGTGCCCTGGATGTTACGGTTACGTCCTGGGCTACATTGCTGCTGTGCCAAGGACGTAACTGTTACGTCCTGCCCATGGGTAGAGCGCTAGAACTTCCCCCATGGGCCTACCACCCCTGTCCCCTGGACAGCGATGGAAGGAGAATCTCTTCCCCTACCACCCCCAACCCCGTCCTGCCCCCCTCGCCGATGACATCTGATGAAGTCAATCTGAAGAGAAACTGATTTGATTCTCCTCAGACGCGGGAAGGGAGCAGGTCAGAGAGGCAAAGGAAAGGCTTTTCCTTTCCTTTGATGTCTTTCTGAGCATTCGTGCAGCACAATCGCATACCAATCGTGGTGCAGGAATGCCCACTAGACACCAGGGATTGGGTTTACATTTTGTAAACACATGAGGGGAGCAACCCTTTGGGCAAGGGCTCCTCCCCACCAGGGGCATTTTTTATTATTAGGCCATTTCTGCCCCCCTTTTGGGCTGATCGGCCTATGTTAATTAAGCCTATCTTCCCCCAAGGAGGGCAGAAAGCTCTAGGAACTGGAGATTTTTTTTTTTTTTTTACTGGAGGAGAGCAGCCCCTAAGGCAAGGGTCACTCCTCTTGGAGCCAAATTTATTTTAGGACATTTCTGTCCCCTTTGGGGGCAGATCGGCCTATTTTTGTAAGGCCCATATGCTCTCAATGGGGGCAGAAAGCCCACTAGCCACCAGGGAAGAATTTGTTTGAAAAAAAAGAGGGTGGGGTACGGCAATGCCCTCACCCCAAATAAATGGGGGCAAAGTTGTTCTGTCCACCTGTGGGCAGATGGGGCAATTACCCCCGATCCATTCCCCGGAGGTTGGGGGAGGCAGAAAGCCTACTAAATGCCAGGGAATTAAAAAACAAAAAATGAAAATAGTGGGGTGGTGGCTACCAACCAATAGGGGCATGGTTATGCCCCCATCCCACTCAACTAAAGGGGGTAACAGTCTTTCAGCTCTCTCCCTGCACACTAAAATATCTTATCCCAACAGCAAGCAAAAGGACATTTGATTATTTTGGGTTTTGATTTTACATTTGGGCCATGGGAGCTTGGCTAACTCTCAAAATCGTCCTTCTTGGTATGGTGAGGGCTGCACTTTTTGGACTTTGGGACGCTGCTATCTAGAAAAACCTAGACATATCTGAAAGCTAAACATCTGGGTGAATCCAGGGTGGTGCCCTTCACATGCACCCCTCACCATTTTCTTACCCACAATGCCCTGCAAACCTCTAACTTTGCTTGAAATCACAGATTTTCCCCACATTTTTGTGATGGAACCTTCTGGAATCTGCAGGAATCCACAAAATTCCTACCACCCCCGCACTGTCACATGTATACCGATAAACATTCTGGCCTACTTATCAGCCGAATCATTTTTTTTTTGTAAACTGCTCTTTTGGACCCACTTAGTTCCCCCTCAATTTCAACATGTTTTTGATCTCTTCCCTGTCACAGGCACTTGGCCCACGTACACAAATGAGGTATCATTTTTATCAGGAGACTGAGGGGAACGTTGGATGGTAGGAAATTTGTGCTGGTGTGGTGAACCCACATAGAAATGTGGGGAAAATGATTTTTTTTAAAGATAAATTTGAGGTTTGCTGCGGATTCTGGGTATAAAAAAAAAAAAAACACCGGGGGATCCACGCAAGTCACACCTCCCTGGACTCCCTCGGATGTCTAGTTTTCAGAAATGTTGGGGTTTGGTAGGCTTCCCTACATGGCTGCTGAGCCCAGGACCAAAAACGCAGGGTGCCCTCTGCCTCACCCCCCCCCCCAGAAAAAAACAGGCAGTTTTGTAATTGATCCTTTTGATGTGTCCACATAGTGTTTTGGGGCATTTCCTGCTGCGGGCACTAGGCCTACCCACACAAGTGAGGTACCATTTTCATCAGGAGATGAGCTGGGCAGAAGGAAGTTTGTAGCTTCCCTCAGATTCCAGAACTTTGCAGCACCGAAATGTGTTTTGTTTTTGCCAAGTTTTGAGGTTTGCAAGGGATTCTGAGTAATAGAACCTGGTGAGAGTGCCACAAGTTACCCCATCCTGTGTTCCCCTAGGTCTCTAGTTTTCAGAAATGCCCAGGTTTGCTAGGTTTTCCTAGGTGCGGGATGAGCTAGAGGTCAAAAACCACAGCTAGGCACTTTGCAAAAAACAGGTTCACTTTCATAAGAAAAAACTGATGTGTCCATGTTGTGTTTTAGACCCTTCCCTGTCACAGGCACTAGGCCTAACCACACAAAAGAGGTACCATTTTTATCGGGAGTCTTGGAGGAGTGCTGGGTGGGAGGAAATTTGTGGCTCCACTCAAATTTCAGAACTTTCTATCACCAAAATATGAGGCAAAAGTGTTTTTGCCAAATTTTGAGGTTTGCAAAGGATTCTGGGTAACAGAACTTGGTGATAGCGCCGCAAGTTACCCCATCCTGGGATCCCCTAGATGTCTAGCTTTTAAAAATGCACAGGTTTGGTAGGTTTTCCTAGGAGCCGGCTGAGCTAGAGACGAAAATCCACAGCTAGGCACTTCCCCCCCCCCCCAAAAAAAAAGTCTTCAGTGTAAAAATTGTAGGTGTCCATGTTGCTTTTTGGGGTGTTTCCTGTCGCGGGCACTAGGCCTACCAACACAAGTGAGGTACCATTTTTATCGGGAGACTTGGGGGAATGCTGGGTGAAAGGAAACTTGTGGCTCCTCTCAGATTCCAGAACTTTACAGCACAAAAAAATGAGGGAAAAGTGTTTTTCTTTTTTTTTTTTTAAACAAATTTTGAAGTTCCATTTTATTGGGAGACTTGGGGGAACACAGAATAGAACAAGTGTTATTGCCCCTTGTCTTTCTCTAAGTATTGCCCTTCCAAATGTAAGACAGTATGTAAAAAGGAAGTCTATTTGAAAAATTCCTTGTAATTCACATGCTAGTATGGGGGCTCCGTAATTCAGAGAAGTGCAGATAACCACTGCTTCTCAGCACCTTATCTTGAGCCCATTTTGGAAATACAAAGGTTTCCTTGACACCTACTTTTCCCTTTTTATATTTCACCAAATGAATTGCTGTATACCCAGTATACAATGAAAACCCATTGCAAGATGCATCTCATTTATTGGCTCTGGGTACCTAGGGTTCTTGATGAACTTACAAGCCCTATAAATCCCCGCAACCAGAAGAGTCCAGCAGACTTAACGGTATATTGCTGTTGTTAAAAGTCTGCCATAGCTGGAAAAAGTTATAGAAGAAATTGTGGACAGAAATGGCTCTTTTTTCACCTCAATTTCATTTTTGCTTATTTTATCGGTTACTTTCTGTGGGTAAACCTTGAAGGATCTACACAAATGACCCTTGCTGAATTCAGAATTTTGTCTACTTTTCAGAAATGTTTAACTGTCTGAACCCAGATTGGTTTCATACCCATTTCTGTCACTAACTGGAATGAGGCTGTGTTTTCTGATTCAAGTCTGCCTGTTCCTGAAAGCTTTGTTTATACAATTTTCAGGGAGAAAACCACATGCTTTCTTCAGCAGCACTTTTTTCCAATTTTCCTGAGAAAAACAAAATTTTAGCTGTATTTTAGCTAATTTCTTGGTCTTCTCCAGTGGAACCCATAAACTCTGGTTCCCTTTTAGAATCCCTAGGATGTTGGGGAAAAAAAACGTGAAGTACGCTAAATAGCCAAAAAAAAGGCTCAGCATCTGAGGGGGAAAAGGCCTGGCATGACAGGGGTTAAACATGACAGAGACAAATCATGCAAATTGTCATGATTATGGTAGGTCTCCATATAGCGCCAAAAAGCCCACTACCTACGGCAGTAAATCCCTTTCCAATAGTTCCCCATGCACCTGTAGCTTCTAGGTCTGCCAGACCTTGCTTCAACTCAGTAGTATTCTCAATAAATGTCTTTATCTCCTTACTCTTGTCAGGGATGTACATGCAACATGTTGAACCTTCAACATCTTACAGACACCGCCCTCCTTTGCAAGAAGGATATCTAACGCATGGCGATTTTATGGAACCGTAGACATAACAGCCAATACCTCAGTATGAACAGGTAACAAGGATCCAGTTGTATTAGTAGGTAATTTATCTACTATAGAAAAAAAGCTTTCTAATCTTGAAATCATTCAAAACTGCTCCTACCGGAGAAATGATTGCACCAAAAATATCCTCTGCTATTTCAGAAGCACTACTACTACTACATTTTGACCTACCAGGTAATCCAAAAGCACAATCACCTATATCTTCCACATGATAGACTTTTGGAAAGACTGCAGCCAAATAGCAAGTACCAGACCAAAATCTCCACCCTCACGGGACAGGTGTCAGTTATTCAATGTCTAATCCTGACCGAGGTCTCGGAAATTTCACAGCTACTGAGCAGGGCCATCCTTTTTTCATATCTTAAAGAACTGGAGAAGGGCTTTCTAGAAAAAAAACCTCATTGAGCAATTCAAAACACGCTGGATAGTTCAGGTCTGCTTTGAAAATAACACACTGGGATTTGGCCACAGTCCTAAGATGCTACATCAAAACAAAGCTGTTCCCTGCTGTCTGAGTACATCCTTATCAACCAAAGCCCTTGGTGAGAAAGAACACAAAATCAAGAACAGTTTACAATGTGCAAAAATATGGGCACGTTTAACATGACAGTGTAACGCTACAATGAAGTCAATGGGCAGCTAAACTGAATACAAAATGTAGTCTGCAATTGGTGAACACTAGATAGCTAATACAGGTGAAAAGTGGTGCAACCAAAAGTCAGTGGTCACAAACACATATTTTACTACAGTAGCCAAGTTGATTTACCATTTTTAGTCTGCACAAACCCCGAATTCTGAACTTAATATTCATTTGTTCCCCTATTGGGATTCAGACGACACTCACACTTCCAATGCCCCAACTTGTTACAATGGTGACAAGGATTAGATCTCAAAAGTTGCAATATCAATCCCAGTCTTTGCGTCAATCGGATCACGATAACCTCTACCCCGTAGAACACTATTTCCACCTTGCATCATAAGTCTTCCCTGTGGGTGCACAAGCCCTTGCATTCCACCCATATTGCCTACATACAGCTGATGCTCACCTCCCCTATGTGTTACCTTCATCTGGACCAGCATAAACGTTTCCTTCAGTTGCTTCTGCTTGATGTCCAATTCTTCAATGCAATATCTAGCCTACCTCAATATTTCAACAATAGACGTTTTCTGCCAACAAATCAAAAGTTGCTGGAGCATCATTCAAATCTCAGGCCGTAGTCCCATCACAAACCTAGACACATACCCTTCCATGCCTTTCCCTTCTGGGTTGTACATCGTGCAGTGTTGTGTAAACTCTTGCAACAAACTCTTATAGTAAGCATGCACGGTCTTCTTTTGGTTCCTGTGTGGCTCTGTTGATCTTTACCCAATAAATATCCTTCGCAGACACTTCCTCTTTCAGATATGTAATCACCTGTTTCAAATGGACATAGGAATTTTTAAGGTATCAGGGCAGGCTACTCTATAGGCATGAGTCCCGATGACCTTAATGTTGAAGAAGCACGGAAATGATAGGGCACAGCTATCTTAGTCGGGCCTAAGGAAGTACTTCCAGTCACTTCCCAGGTCAGGGACACTAGCAATTTGTTTGGAGTATTCACTCCAGTAGGTACTGTCAAAGAATGTGTCATTCCTCTGGGTGACTCTGGATTATACACAGGAACCACTGGGCCAATAGTAACAGGAACAGTTATGCATCGGGAACATTTGGAACCAGGGCATGAATCTCTGAAAGTTCTCCTGCTGGGATCTGATTTAGATCCATAGGTGTTGTGGCACCTTCAGGGCTTCCACCCATAACAGCACCTTTCAAACTGTCAGAAGGAGCAACATTATAATGTGGTGGATGAGACAATAACAAGAATCATCACAAGAATGACTATCATCTCCAGAATCCTCTGTTGCATCTATATTTTTCCTTCATTTCATCCTTTTCTTCTTCTGAGGTTCCTTGTCTGTCAATACAGGGTACAGGCTAATTCCGTCAATTATTTCTGTTCACCACTTTTGCATCCAACTTAGCGCCAGCATAACTGAACTGCTCTCTTAGCTCTATCCTGATATTTCTCACTGTCCTTAGCATGGGGATCATGCTCCCAAACATTAATTCCTTCATATTGGTGGGTCTAGGACGTGACTACTTCTCCTACAAAATCTTCTCAAATTCTTACAAATTCTCCAATTAAATGCGCCATATCGAAGCAATCTCAATGCTCCATGATCTCTGACCTTATGTTACTGGCTCAAATTAATGCACATGTAAAGCGCCACATTTAAGGTCATGTAAAGACCTATTGTGCCTTCAGGAAGGCACCTCTTCACCTTCACAAACAGGAACCTTCACATGCCCTCAGATCATATCTTTATTTGCTTTGAAACACTTCATGTTTACAATAATTTGAACAGTCAAAGAACAAGAAACATATTTCAACAAGCTGCAATCCTTAACCAACCACAGTGAACTATTATCTGGTGCTAGTAACCAAACTCAGCACAACACCTTCTGCTCTGTCCTATCACAGTGTGACTGACATAATAACCAGTAACAGCACGTCACCTATACCAACACTCAATCTCAGCATGGCACACTATGACAATTCTTGCACTTTGCAGTGGTCCACCCTCGTTTACAATTTTCTCACAAATGCAACCTCTCATGAAACTAAGCAAGCACAATAAATTACACTTTTGTCTGCTCCTCTAAGGAATTCAAAGTATACAGTCACCCAAGAAATAGTCAGGAATAACACTTTCCAACTCACTCGCATGCATAGATGAAGACTCGGCCAGCGGGAAATCTTTTTGACTAATACAGTTTCTCCTCTGCGCAACTCAGTCCACAACCACCAATCGCTGTTAGTACTCTCACAACAAAGCTATAATTCCCTATCTCAATTGTGCAGGCAATGGTACGTCACAACCAACATCACAAAACATAGCAGATAAATTACATTATAATATTCTTATCTATCTTAGACAATCCCGATAACCGCTGAGCTTTAAGAGCATCTACGCAGCAACTCAAGCATTATCACATCATAACCCACCTCATACACAGTTGCAACACATTACATTATTAATACTGACTCTCCCCCAGATGCTACCAATCCTTCTGAACCACTGGAACACCCATCACTCTTCAAAACTGGGTCATGAACTTTTAATGACTTGGACTGGTCTTGGGCAGCGCTGTATTTTATTCAAAGGTATTCTAGCTCCCTCCCCTTCAGTGACTAACCATCCGTCTGCTACCATCTGATTGAGCATGGATATATGAACCTCAGTCTCTTAGTGAAATCATCAAACAAATTTCCCCATTGTCTTATGGACTTTCAATACTAGACTTGAAGTATCGTAAGGGAGCTAACTTCTGAAATACATTTCTATTTCTGTGAAGCCAAAATGACTCCACAGTGAAGACCATGAATCAATTAATTCAACCATAAAGGTTTATTTTAGATCATGAATCCAGCCAGTATATATGCAAAGCAAGATCAGATTTACAAGATATAACATGGGCTGGGGACTAAAATGTGGCAGTAAATTAAGTCCTAATCAAATTATATACAAGATAGTTACAACCACGATACAGATTGACACAATCAGGTGTTCCAGAAAGAAACCTCCCTTTTCTAATCTAATTATAAGCTAAGGCAGAAAACTCTAAAGGAGAAGCATAGAAAGTGTCACCATGAGCTTCCGTAGAAGGCAAAATGAAATGGGAAGTGTGCTCAGCATAAAGCTTTACACTCCGAAGCCCAGCAGCTATAGATCTGTTCCCTCTCAAAGTCAGGATGAAGTCTGCCTACCTAGCTATGAAACACCAATTAAAAGTACAACTAACAGTTGCCAGAACATCCATATCTTATTCCCACCACTGAGAGCCAATCCCATAACTGCATTTGATGGAAGTCTACATACTCCCTAAATTCCCATTACCGCAGAGCCAGGTACACATCTTGGATGTTGCATCCTCCTGGTACAGCATGAACAGGAGGCTTTCACTCACTATCATTGCTCCACATTTGTTACCAACTTTATTCTCCACTGCATCACTGTCGGCAGTCTAATACATAACTATGAGCCTTTCTCTAGGTAATGAGAAACAGTATCACACCTGCAGAGGAGAGAAAACAGAATACTGGCAGTCTTAAAACATACATTTTTAAGGCAAAGGCCTTACGTCAATCTAAGTTAACTCGAGAATCAAAATGGATGCATGTTACAGTATCATATCAGTAGGAAGCAAACAATCATTATTAAATGAGTTTATATGATAAATATATTACATCAATCTATTGATCACCCTTGTACACATATGTAAATTCTTAGTGACTGCAAGGGTTACATACTATTAATTTATTTAAACGTACCACGCGTTAATGATATGTGTGTGTGTGTGTAAATATACATAGATGATGTATGAAGGGCCGTGCCTAAATTATGCTGCTCGATTGTCTATAGGGGGAAAAGGGTGGAGGCCTCAGTCTTATTATGAACATTGTCTCAGTGCAAACAGTTCACCAGCATCGCGCATTTTTGTGAGGAATAGCAAGCATGCGCTTGCTAGCTCGACACAAGCAGCAAAACCATCCGAATAAAAAAGTGCATGTTGTACATGTACAGGAGCACTATATTAACATTAAAGTTAAAAAAAAATACAGGAGGTTCACTCCAAACCTATTTACTTAAAAAGAGTACAATCTAAATTTGAAGACACCAAAATGACAGAAATGGGGCAGTCAATAAGTAATTGCATCCACAGAAAACAATGAGAGTCTGAGAGGTCACTGTAATTCTTTGAGACGCAAGGTGGGGAACTGTGGAACTACAGGAGTGTTCGACTGCACAAGTGTGAATACCTTGATTCCGTGGTACCACAAAGCTCAGAGTAGGACAAACCCAGAACTTTTTGTCACCAATACTACATAGTTGTACTTTTCTTTTTTTATTGCTTTTGAGTTGAAACCCGTCTGTGGGCCAGTGCCGGAGGCTGTGACAGGGCATGGCTCCAAGAGGCCAGATAACATCTATGTGAGATACTCCTGAAGCCTTCTTTCTTGTGGCCAAAAAAGTCCTCCTTCAGAATAAATCTAAAGTCTAGCAGAGGTCGGCCCTTTCTCGTGGCGCTTTAGTTCCTTGTCCTGGCCCAAGTCACAATTTATAAAACTTTCAGAAAACGTTTATGGTCTGTAATTCTGATGCTCCAAGTGTTTACAGACCTTAAGGGACTGTGTTTGAACATTAGGTCACAAGTCAAGTGGGGAAAAACACTCCCAATCACAGCCATATGTCCAGTTCGAGCTGGTGCTACTGGTTCTTTTTGAAAAAATGCCCTGTGCACTTTGGGTCTTCAGAAAGCCAGCTTTTCTGAAGCTGAGAATAATCTTCATATTCAGATATTCAAGGAGAAGCAGTACTTTGAGTGATTGGTTCTGTTCCCTACATACATTTTAGTAAAATACCCTCAGACTCTCTACTTGACTTTCCCAGCAATGTGGTTGTATTTCTTTGGTTTACAGTAAAACTATTCAACAAGGCCATTCTATGGGCTTGTCACAGGGGAACCTGGACTAAAAATGGTTCTCCCTGTTTCCTAGGTTCACCCCATTATGATCAAAGTGAAACACAGCCTTACTAGGCATGGTTGTTCTATCTCTCCCATGGACCGAGACTCCTGGATGTCTGTGCGATTCTACAGCTTCCAATGAATCTCAGTGGATGTTCAGGTTGTAAACAGAAGGCAGAATGCTGTGTGCCGGGCCATGCCTTTGGAAGGTTGCACACGTTCCCTGTTGGTTTGCCGAAAGAGAAAGCAGTAACAACTTGTTTGTCTGTACAGACCTTTCATCAGTGACCGTCTGCTTTCCACACTTGGCTGTCAAAGAGGAGTGGGCTATAGCTCAGGAAGTCTACAGTACTGAGAGACCCTGAGATCTACGCCTCATTCAGACCTTCTCCGGAAGTGGAGGGAGAAGCAAATGAAACTAATTACTTGCGCCCTGTGGAAAAAAACAAAGAATGAAGCAGATACAGGTGTCATGGTGAAACTTGCTTACTTAAAAGCTGGAAAGTAGCAACTATATCAAAATTATTTTTGCAACATATTTAATAAAAATCCGTGCTGACTAGTGAGTTTTTTCTTGCTAATTTGGTCTCAACTGCCTTGATTATTTTAACCAGCACATTTAGAAGAATTGGAGCTTTGAGACTGCACAATTTTGTAAAAGTGTGAATTACTCCAGCCTCATTAGGAAGAGGGCCCTGTAATCCATGTTACCACTCTAAAAATGCAAATGTATTCAGATGGCATTGTAATTTTGAAAGATATGCAGAGTTGCCCTATTTTTAAAAGACACATTGACATCTGCATTACTTAATACCAGATGTAATACCTGAATCCAAAAACATTTTTCAGACTAACTTAACTTTCAGGCCTGGTTTGTGTCACAAGACTGCTTTTTAGTGCACGTGTTAGGTGGTTAACACACAAACAGGTGTCAAAAGCCTCACTCTGGCCCTTTTTGGCCATAAACACATTTCTTCACTTTATTGAATTTCAATGCAAGTGTCAGTCTTCTTGCTATTGAGTAGCTGGACTTCCTTTTGCCATAAAATGCCAGCCCCTCTTGAACAATGACTCATCATCATACAGTGTGGAGTGGGGCTGGCACTCTACATGCAAATATTTTTGTTGATCTGCTTTCAGGTTTTGAGGTGTGTTTCAGCCTGTGGAATTGTTTAATGGCCATAAAATGTTCAGATGACTCACGGTCTACCAGAGCAGTGATATTGAAGCCCTTTATCAGGACTTTGCAGTTTGGATAACTGTTCCCTATTTTTTAGTGTCCATTAGCTTAAAAATTAACTATAAAAGTAGTTATTTGTACTTCATAAATCACAGATAATCCTCATGCAATGCAGGTCTTACAGGTCTTACCACATACATTTGATTTTCTGCAGTGAAGCCATGTTTTCTTTTTCAGTCCAGTTGGTCAAGTATGTGGTCTTCCCCACAATATTTTATGCATATTTGTAGAGCGCACCCGGGAGGTTATCTTGGCACTGTGCAGTTGTGAGTAAAGGAAAACCAAGGGCTTAGTTGGACTACTCAAAAAGCCAGATCTTCATCTTCTTGAATAATACAAGGAGGCGGCTCTTGTGTAACATTATGTCATCCCACACATTAGGAGCAACGTAAGAGAAGGCTCCACCACCAAATCTAGTTTTCTGTATGCATGGGATTTGTGCAAGTAGGGATTCCTGAGGAGCAGAGATGTCTCAAAGGTTTGCAAAAGTGGATGCAAAAGTGGATGCACTTGTTGAGCAATGCTGGGTCAGCGTTATACAATGCCATGAAAGTGTGGTTTAGGAGCTTAAATTGTGCTGGTTTGTGAATGAGGAGGCAGTGGAGCTCCTTCGGTGTGTTGAGAGTGCAGCTTGAGAGACTGCTAGTGATTCTGGCTACTGAGTTTTGAATGGTTTGCCTTCTGTGAGTTTTTTTGATCAGGATCAGCATAGAGGGTGATCCTGTAGTCCACCTTGCTTGTGTCCAGGGGCCACGCAGCAGTTTTCCAGGTGTGACTACAAGCCATTTGAAAATCATCCTCAGCATCTTCAGGGTATGGAAGCATGAAGCATGGACGAAATTGACTTGGGTGGTCATGTCAAAATCGCAAATGTTGAAGATCCTGTGATTCTTGGCATGGGAGGGGTTTCTGTCTATAATCTGTTGACCACTAGGGGAATCCCACAGTGATGTGCTCCTTCCAAAGCAGATGATTTTGGTATTGTTGGTGCTCAGCTTTAGATAGTTTGTCTTCATCCAGTGGGCAATTTCAGTCATGTGCACATTGAACTTGATCTAGATGGTGAGCATTTCCTCAAGTGTTGTTGGCATAGAAGTGGACATTGCTATTGTGAGCAGGTGATGCTGGCTAGAAGGATCATGAATGCGTTGAAGAGGGTCAGGCTCAGGGAGGACCCTTGCAGAACACCACAGATGAGGTCCGGGTATCCAATGTGTACTGTGCCAGGCTGACTGACTGGGTCCAGGAAGACCCAAAAGACTCTAGACAAACCTCACTGATAAGGCCTACAATTCAGAAACCAATTCGGCATTGCTAGTGTTCTAGGTAAACCACAACCCCCTTACAGAGCAGTGTTACAGCTGAGCAGGACATACCACCCTATGGTCTGATTCTTGTCTTTTGTTTAATTTTTTTTTTTATTGCCACCCAAGTCTATTTTATTCTTAGCCTGTCTTTCTGTTTTGAGCCTCTTCGATTTTACATGTTCTACATCACCTGGGAAGGGCTTTATGATTTGCAAAATATATGCCCACAGGTATGGGAGTTTGTGCATGAACGATTGAAGTCTGGTGTAGGATCCTTGATTGCTGAACATCAAGCAACCCACATGCTTTGAGGGATGGGAAGTGATTAAAAGTATCTCTTCAATTGAAGAAGGATGATTAAAGAGCTAATGAGATAATGGGTTGCTGTACACTCTAAAGCTGGCCTGCTTACCAAGCAAGGGCATGATTGAGTAGAATGAGTGCTAGCTAAGTACATGAGCGGATTGTCAGGGGCAGAATACGAATGGCTTCGAGAACCCTATCTTAACTGTCACACAAAATAATTGGCATTGATTCAATAATGCTTTAGTTATTACTGTATGTAACTGCTGACATTCATCCACTGCTATATATATACACACACACATATATATATATATATACAGACACGTACATACATAAGGATTCCTACTGCAGCTATCACATTTCTCATCATGAACCTCAATCTTCAGGTTCAAAACAAATGGCCTATATAGAATGTGTTTAGGAGGTACAGATTGTGTTGTTGGTGCCATGATAGGCTTTGACCCACAAGCTTATTCATGTTAGTATACTGTACATCATGAAAGCAAATTTTGACTTAAATACAACCAGTAATATTCTATGTGGTGTATTGTTGAAAAAGAATATTTAAAAAAAAGTATGAGGTGGTCTCTTGGTTTTACTCCAGACTAAATGTAACTTTCCATGCCAGCTGTAGCTATATGTTGGTGATATGTAATCCAGATAAAACACCACTGAAGACAGAGCTAATGTGGTTGCAAAGGTGTAGGCCAGATACTGAAGATGTGAGGAGCACCTCTTCAGAGGTAGTACCAAAGCGAGAATGAATCACATGAAGGGCAATGACTGAGGCTGAAGCACAGATTAAGGAGCCAGATGTCACACAGCCGTCCGCCACAGACACTGGGTGCAAAGGAGCCACTTTTAGGGCCAAGGTCCTAGAGAGTGACCTGAACTTGAAGGCTCCAACCTTAAGGCGGACCACAGAAAGGAAAGATCATGTGAAGGAGCGACCTTTGAGTACTAGAAAATCAAATACCCATTTGCTTCAAGTCACATACCCTGAGCCAATCCAGATACTCACAGTTAATGCATGGCCTTTAAACAACTGACATCAACCAACACTCAAGATGTTGAGTCAATCAGAATATTAGAGACCAAGCGATTAGGGGTCTCCAGCAGGAAATCTATTCATTGAAGCACGAACAAATGGAATGTCAGCAGGTTTGTCGCAAGACAGTTTGGTCAAAGGGTAATTTAAAATTATGGGACTTAAAGCTGAATATGCACTAGCAAAGGTGAACCAAAAATAATAATGGGGGAACTAAGCAAACTGCCTTTTAGAAGCTTAACTTAGAAAGAGGAACGTCCAAACTTCAGTTGCGGTGGTAAGAGAACGTTGGAGAGATATTCAGCCATGCGCATGAGGATACTAGGTGTTTTTGGAATTGTGTATCTCCAACTACAAACAGAAGCAGTTCAAGCAGGTAGATCTCTTGGAGTATATTAGGGCTGCAAGTTTAGAGAAATCTCAAAAACAAGATAGCTAGGCAGACCAGTAACATGTGAAATTATTAAAACAATAAGTTTTAAATCTTTTAACCTTAGATGCAAAACTGTTTATGCAGACATTTTAGCCATGTACCAGGAGGACTTGATGCCCACTCCTGATGCTCCGTTACAAGGCTTGTTGTAATCCTATGTTGCAAAGTGGGGCCAAAACCAACAAAGTTATTAACCTCAGACATTGCAAGCAAACAAGGGATAAGTACCATATTCCTGTCTTCAAGCATTTGACAGTGTGCGTTGGCGAGTCCTCAGCCAGCAAGGGTTCCGACTCAAATTTCGGATCACAGCACTGGCAGGCTGTGCCTCGCCACATGCCAGGAACTGAGATACTGTTATGGATTCACTGAAAATTATCACAAAATGACACCAGGTAAAGATGCCTGCTGTCTTCCCAGCAGTATGCCATATACATGGGGCCACTTGCTGCCAATATTACAAATGCAATGGACATAATGGGGTTCAGCTCTAGGCAGAATATAAATTCTATTTTTAGACCGTGACCTGGTCATCGTCCAAGACCTGGAGGCTCTTAATTGAACTACGAGCTTATAGACTGGTATAGTGCCTAAAAATACCTATGCAGAAATTTGAGGGTCTGTGTAATGACGTGAACTGGAATGCCGGTTTGTCATGCGGAATACTTTGACATAACAAGGTGATGTCTGAGGATTCCATGCGACTAACGGACGGCTGCTCACATCGGAACTCTGTGTCCCATTTTCGGATTGTATTTTACTTCCAACTGCTTCTCATTTACTGAATAAACTATCATTCATGAAAAGAGGAACAATTGACTACGCATCTTTACAAATGAATTGGCAATGCGTATTTACAAGTGGCAATGAGGATGAACTAATCTGCCCTGCCGCACTTCGCTCTTGGTTCTGCTTTGACCCAGCTCAGACGATTTCTGGTCAGTGAAATTCCTGACAGCCTTGGCTCTTGGCTGTACACTTTGTGGAGCACAGAGTAAGTTTACAACGTTGCAGTTATTTATCCACAACGATGTACATAGCGCAAGCCTTCATTAGCAGTGCGCGCTGTGGTTACACATGCGTGCTGTACTGGCCATCGCTCACGCGAGTCATTTTTATGGCAGCGCTTTTTTAGTATTTTTTTTTTTTTAACTGCTGTGTTCTGGTGGAAATAAGGAAAATAAAGTATAAAAGAAGACTTTACTGAGTACTCATCGGAGAATCTTCTCACTTTGGAATCGTGCTCTCCTCTGCTAGCAGGAAAGCTCAGCAGTCAGCAAAAGGACTTTTTTGTGGTCTCTCTGAGGTAGATAAAGGGCTTCTACAAGGAAGAGTGGCAACTCAGTTCAGCCATCTTTCTTTTGGGACAGTGTGAAGACCCGAAAAAAAGAAAAAATACTTACATTTTTTTTCCTTTGTTGGCTAATATTGAATATTTTTCTTTTCTTCTTTTCTCACTTTCTAAAAGATAAAAAATAGATCTTACAAAAAGGAAAATGCAGAATGTGATGCCACCCACTCCTTTCTTACAGGACCCTGGTGGTCCTCCCTTGGAATGGAAATTATGGCTCAGTTCTTTCAAGGCCTATCTGGGAGCTATGGATGGGCACAAATTTTGGCCTGAAATGAGTTTAATGTATTATCTGGGTGTGGAAGGACAGGACATCTTTGATAATTTACCAGCCTATGAGTTACGTGAGGATGAAGAATTGGATGAATTCTAAATGGCGGTCGCACAACTGGACAAGCACTTTACTAAAACTAAGAATATTGTAGTACATAGGTAAAAAAAAATTACAAGTTCACAAAAACCTTATGAAAGTGTAGATTTGTTCATTACAGCATTTAAAGTTTTAGCTGCGAAGTTGAAAATTTTACTTCAACTCATACGTGATCAGTTGGTAGCGAGGTGTTATTCCAAAAGGATCCAAGAAACATTACTAGCATGTAAAGACCCGTCCTTAGATAAAGCTATTGACATAGCAAAGAGTATTGAATGTTCCTTGGAGGATGCAAAACGATTGGAGTTGTCGTCGTCTAACATTTCCATTTCATGTGCTGTGATGAGTACACAGAACAATGATAAGAAACCAGCTCGTGCTGAAAGAAAACAAGAGAACACTTAATTTCCCAGGAATACTTTGTCACCGAAGTACAACCACAAGACTATGTATTTCAGATGTTGTTCTTCGAATCATATTTCCTCTTTTAAGAACTGTCAAGCTGTTAACCAACAGTGTAGGAATTGCAACAAACTTGGCATTTCTCACGAGTGTGTAGAAGTATTAAAAAGAGTAATGTTCGGTGTGTACTAGATGGAGACAAGGAAACAATACAACATGAAGATAATGAATTTTTATTAGTAGGCAGAGACAATTCTGCCGTTAACAAGCTAGTAGTAGATACTGATATTGATGTGTTAATTGGAGGAATTGTGGTTAAACTATTGGTTGATACAGTAGCTCGCATTACAATTGTTTCACTAGAAAAATTCAAAGAGTTTTGGGCAGGAAAAACTCGCTCTCCTCCTGATGCTGCTACACTAGCTTTTGAAGGTAGCAAAATTTACTTGATTGGGTACTTTTGGACATCATTGTCCATTTTTGTTGAAACTATTCAGGGCAAAGTCTATGTAGCCAAAAAAAGTATTAATGTCTTTGGGCTAATTCATCAAGATGAGTTTGATTTTATCATCAAACCGGGAAGGAGAAAACCTGTGACCATTGAGAGAAGTGATGCCAATTGTGTTAAAACTATTTCAGAAACTGCAAATTTCTGGCAAAAAAAAATTAAGAAATTATTTCAGGACAACTTAGGGAAAATAACAGATTTCACACTCACAATTAAGTTGAAACAAGGGGCGGCACCTGTTAAACAAATTGAGAAATGTTCCCTTTAGTGTGAGAACAGACTTATCCCATTTGCTAAGAGACATGTGAACAGGGTATAATAGAGAAGGTGGAAGCAACCCTGTGGTTGTCTCCCATAGTTTTAGCAAAGAAGATTTCTGGAGATTTGAGAATGTGTGTGGATTTAAGAAGCTTGAGTGAGGTGATTTGGGTTGATAGTTTCCCGTTACCAAGAATTAATGACCTTATTACGAAGGGAGGTTCTGCTAGTTGGTTTACGAATCTAGATTTAAGATCGGACTATCACCAAGTGGAATTAGATGTTAATTCAAGATATCTTACCACCTTTGTGACTCCGGATGGGACATTCCAATTTTGCAGATTGCCATTTGGTTTAGCGTCGGCAGCTGCCGTTTTTCAGAGATTGATGACAGATATGTTTCCCAACAATCCCAATGTGGTGATATTTCAAGATGACATTTTGATATTTGCTGACACGGATATTGCACATGATAAAATCTTGGAAGGTCTGAGGACTTTGGAGGATAGAGGGGTTACTCTAAGGAAGGACAAATGCATTTAAGACTAGAGAAATTGAGTATCTGGCCATGTTATCTGAACAGGGTGTCAAACCTAAGCCAGGATTAGTAAAAAAACATTCTTGAAGCTCCTGCCCCAAGGACCAAGGAGCAATTTGTTTCTAGGATTATGTGAATTTTATGCAAAGTTTTTGAAGGATTTTGCCAAAACCACAGAATGTCTCTGATCAATTCTTAAGAAAAAACAAGCATTTTATTGGTCTGAAGAACGCAATGAGGCATTTGAACAGATGAAACAAAGCCTTGTTAAATCTCCAGTGTTACAACCCTTTTCAGAAAGTAGTAAGACCATAGTTACAGTAGATGCGTGTGAGTATGGTTTGGGCGCAGTCTTAATGCAAGTTTCAAGTGAAGGCAAGTAGAGTACCATCGGTTTTGCATCTAGGACTCTGCGAGTGGTGGAACGGAAATACTCTAATTGAAAAATAACTCTTGGCCTGTGTATGGAGTGTAGACACTGTCTTAAAAACTGATCATCGTCCCTTGGTAGAGATTTTATCAGGAACAAAAATTAAACGCTCTACTGCTCGTATAGCCAGATTATCAGCTAATGTTAGAATTCAATTTCGCGGTTGAGTATATCCCTGGTGGGAAAAACAGAGCAGACTGTTTATCTCGTCTACCTATCAGACGATATGACGAACTAGAGTGGGTGACTGAAATTGAGGAGTGTTTTATAGCATGCACTGCGGAGTTTGATAAAATCTTTGATGAAGAGACTTGGATCAAGTCATTACAAAAGGATAATTTGTTATGTGAGGTGATGTATTTTGCTAAGACTGGTAGGCCGAAAGAGAAGTTTGCCATCTGAGTTACAACCTTTCTTGAAGGTGTCAGATGAGTTATCCATCGAAGGTGACAAACTCATTCCTCCAGAGTGCTTTAGAAGAGATTTGATAAAGCACATTCTGGCCATCTGGGTTCCACCATTACCAAAAGAAAATTGAGATCAGACTTTTGATGGCCTATGATGGACAAAGAAATTGAGGAATTTGAGAAACTGCTCTAGGTGCTGCATGAGTGACAAAGTACTAATTACTCAAGAAGTGGGGGATTCTTTTGTTCCAACCCCAGCTAGAGCTTGGCAGACACTTGGTCTGGATTTTCTAGATCCCTATCATGTGCTACCACTGGACATGAAGTATTTCATTGTAATGGTGGATCATCTTTCAAGATGGGTAGAGGTCCTACCTGTAAGGTTTCCAACTAAACAAAGTGTCATTAGATGCTTGAAGGATGTTTTCAGTCATGAGGGTTTCCCTGAACAGATCTTGACGGATAATGGGGTTCAATTTGTGGAAATGTGTCAATTTTTAAGCAAATGTGGAATTAAACACATAAGAACTCCATTATATCACCCCCAAAGCAATGGTGTTGTAGAACGTTTTAATGGTGTACTTGTAGAGTGTATTAAAGCTGCTCTTAGGAGCAACATCTCGGTAGATCAAGGTATTAAGAAACTAGTCTGGTCTCATCGTACTACACCTCACATTGCCACTGGTAAGAGTCCTTTTTAACTAATGAGGGGCAGAGTTGCGACAACAGAATTATGTCCTTTTTGGATGATTGAGTTGTTTCATGAAGGAAGTAACTTGAAGGAGGCTTGGAATGTGGCAAGAGAATTCTGATGTTGTGGGGAGGAAAAGGCTGAGTGGGATACAAGGAAAAAATAGTCTGCAGGTTGGCGATTGGGTGAGAGTAAAGGATCCCTTAGTAGTCCAGAAAGGTATGTTGAAGTTCAGAGAACCTCAACAAATTCAAGAGGTATGCAGAAATGTTACAAGACTGACAGATGGTAGTTGGTGGTATATCACAAGGTTAGCCTTAGATCCCAGCATTGGAAGGAGAAGTGCAGGGAGTGAGGAGTATGGTTACAAATTCTCTGATCAAGCTGGTGGCAATGGTTTTAGTAGTCACAAATCACCTAAACAAGTGGGGGAAAGAGCTCCTGTCAGGTCAATTAAAAGTTGGCAGAAGAAAGAGTATGAGAAAATGTCATAGGCCCATAAAATTTCAGGACTTTGTTTTGCCTTAAAGGAAAAATACAATAATATTTTTTTTTATTATTGGTTTTGTTAGTTATGTTGAATGCAAACTTTGTATTTCTTGTTGGTTCTAGTAACTTCCGTCATAAGCATGTTTCTTTTTATTACTCTATTACACTCTAATTGTGTTTTTTGTAAAAAAAGGTGGAGAAGTGTAATGATGTGAATTGGAATGCCGGTGTGTCATACGGAATCCTTTGACATAACGTGTGATATCGGAGGATTCCATGCAACACTAACAGACAGCTGCTCACGTCGGGACTGTGTCCCATTTTCGGATTGTATTTTACTTCCGACTGGTTCTCATTTACTGAATAAACTGTCATTCATGAAAAGAACGGCATTGACTACGCGTCTTTACAAATGAATTGACTACGCGTATTTATAGTCTGAGATTCGGATTCCTTTGACATGGCCTTGCTGAAATCTCATTCACCATTCAAGTGGATCTCCATCTCTAAATTATTTAGGGGATATAATTATAAGCAATGCTAGAGTCAATACACTCCATTAATTTCCCACATCTGATGGACAAATAACTGCAGCAATTAGCCCCTGCCAAGAGTGCTGGTCCCTTTAAGTCCACACTCCCACTTATCTTATTCCTCTTTCAGGCGATCTCATTGTAGGTTGACTGTCCCCCATCTACAACTCCAGGAGATCTACATCCATTTGAGGAAGGAGGTAAAAGATCAAAATTTAGAAACAAAAACTGGTGTTTTGTAGAGGACATGTTGGCAGATTGGTCTCTGTGGGAAGTGACCTCGTTAGATGTGCTAGATAGGCCAAAGAGTATGAAGAATGCTCTACTTCGAAACGCCACACTTGAAATGTGTGACAAGGTGGGCGTGATTTAGGATTGGCCTGCACTTTTCTTACATGCAGCTATTTCAGATTGATTCCTGGAAAAGAATTGTTCTGGGCTTGGCATGAGCTCCACTGCACAAAGGTAAGGGACTTTCACAGAGTGTGTGCTCAGCTCTTTCTAAAATGGGGCAGCCCTTATGGATAAGGGGATGTTTCAGATACTGGGTGCACAGCTGGAAGAGACCTACTGCCTTTGTTTTATACACAAAGCAACCAGAGATGGTCAACTTATGACCAAGACAACCAGTGTTGCTGGTAATGATTGCTTTGTAAAGGATGCAGCTAATTTTGTAGATGGCGTGCACCAAGCAGCGCAGCAATGAAGTTCCATCTAGACAGGTGATGGATCATATTTCTTCAGGCCCTGGATGAGACTTTCTGCATCATTTAGGGTGCCAGTGTCAACTCTTGGAGGCCCTGGAACCGGGCATTACCTGTGCAAGTGTAGGAGTATATAAACTGCTACTGGAAAAGGACACATCACCGAGGCGACCCTTCCAAAGTGAGTAGACATAAGAGCTAGGCCAACAGTTTACAGAAACAGTGGGATATTCATACCAAACCATAAGGGGAAAGTGGTTGAAAAGAGGCACCTAAATAATCATCTGAACCTGGGGGTAATCCAAACTCATGAAAATGTGGTTCTTTTGGGGCCATTGCTCAATCAGCTTTTGTATTTAAGGGAAAGTATGAATTGTAAACCAGTCACATTCTTCACAAGAATAACAGGCATCACAATCCATGGCTGTAGGAGGATGGCCTGGCTTATAGTGGGTACCCTGTGGTACTTACACCCTGTGCCAGGTCCAGTTATCCCTTATTAGTAGAATAGAGGTGTTTCTAGCAGCTTAGGCTGATAGAAGGTAGCTAGGGCAAAGCAGCTTAGTCTGAACTAGGAGACATGCAAAGCTCCTACTATACCACTTAAATCATATAGCACAATATCATAAGAAAACAATACACAGAGTTACTAAAAATAAAGGTACTTTATTTTTTTGACAATATGCCACAAGTATCTCAGTGAGTACCCTCAGTAAGAAGGTAAGTAATACACAAGTTATATGTACACAAACCCAAAACAGGTAAGTAAGAGTCAGGACAGTAATGCAAACGGTGTAGAATTACACTAGGTTGCAATAGGAGCACATAGGTCTAGGGTCAACACAAACCATATACTCCAAAACTGGAATGCGAATCACGAATGGACCCCAGACCTATGGGCGCTTGTAGAGGGTCGCTGGGACTGTAAGAAAACAGTCAGGGTGTCCAAGATACCCCACCCCAAGACCCTGAAAAGTAAGCGTAAAGTACACCTACTACCCCAAAAGAGCGCAATAGTCGTGATAGGGGGATTCTGCAAGAACAACAAACACCAGCAAGGCACTGAAGGTGAATTCCTGGACCCGAGGACCTGCAAGGCAAGGGGAACAAGTCCAAGAGTCGTGAGTGTCTAGGGGGGGCAGGAGCCCAGAAAACCCCGGATGAAGGTGCAAGGAAGCTGCCTCCAGGTGGAAGAAGCTTGGAGTTCTGCAACAACGAAGAGGACTAGGAACTTCTCCTTTGGATGGAAGATGTCCCACGTCGAGATGAAGGTTGCAGAAGTGTTCCCACGCACAAATATCGCAAACAAGCCTTGCTAGCTGCAAGGGTCACGGTAGAGGTTTTTGGGTGCTGCTGGGGACCAGGATGTCGCCCCTTGGAGGAGGCGACAGGGGGCGCTAAGCAACTCAGAGCCCCCACAGAAGCAGGCAGCACCTACAGAAGTACCTGAGAAGGCACTTGGAAGATTTGTGAACCGGAGTCCACGCAGAATTACAAAGGAGGGTCCCACGATGTCGGAGGCCAATTCAGAGGATTGAGTGCTGCAGGACGGAGTGCTGGGGACCCAGGCTAGGCTGTGCACAAAGGAAATCCTGGAAGAATGCACAGGAGCCAGAGCAGCTGCAAATCACGCAGTACACAGGTTTGCAGTCTAGCGTGGGGAGGCAAGGACTTACCTCCACCAAACTTGGACTGAAGGATCACTGGAATGTGGGAGTCACTTGGATAGAGGTCCTGTGTTCCAGGGACCACGCTCGCCAGGATGAGAGGGGACCCAGAGGACCGGTGATGCAATCTTTTGGTGCTTGCATTAGCAGGGGGCAGATTGTCGACCCACATGAGATTTCTTCTTGGCTTCTGGTGCAAGGTGAAGGCAGGCGACCCCCAGAGCATGCACCACCAGGAAACAGTCGAGAAAGCCGGCAGGAGGAGGCGCTACAATGTTGCTGGTAGTCGTCTTCCTACTTTGTTGCAGTTTTGCAGGCGTCCTGGAGCAGTCAGCCGTCAATCCTTGGTAGAAGTCGAAGTGGGAGGTGCAGAGGAACTCTGGTGAACTCTTGCATTTGTTATCTGAAGAATTCCCCAAAGCAGAGACCCTAAATAGCCAGAAAAGGAGGTTTGGCTACCAGGAAAGGAGGATTGGCTACCAAGAAAGGTAAGAGCCTATCAGAGGGGGTCTCTGACATCACCTGCTGGCACTGGCCACTCCGAGCAGTCCAGTGTACCCCCAACACCTCTGTTTCCAAGATGGCAGAGGTCTGGGGCACACTGGAGGAGCTCTGGGAACCTCCCCTGGGAGGTACTGGTCAGGGGAGTGGTCACTCCCCTTTCCTTTGTCCAGTTTCGTGCCAGAGCAGGGCTGGGGGGATCCCTGGACCAGTGTAGACTGGTTTATGCAGAGATGGGCACCATCTGTGCCCATCAAAGCATTTCCAGAGGCTGGGGGAGGCCACTCCTCCCCAGCCCTTCACACCTATTTCCAAAGGGAAAGGGTGTAACACCCTCTCTCTCAGAGGAAATCCTTTGTTCTGCCTTCCTGGGCCAGGGCTGCCTGGACCCCAGGAGGGCAGAAACCTGTCTGAGGGGTTGGCAGCAGCTGCAGTGGAAACCCCGGAAAGGCAGTTTGGCAATACCTGGGTTCTGTGCTAGAGACCTGGGGGATCATGGCATTGTCCCCCCAATACCAGAATGGTATTGGGGTGACAATTCCATGATCTTAGACATGTTACATGGCCATGTTCAGAGTTGTGACACTATACATAGGTAGTGACGTATGTATAGTGCCCACTTGTAATGGTGTCCCCGCACTCTCAAAGTCTGGGGAATTTGCCCTGAACGATGTGGGGGCACCTTGGCTAGTGCCAGGGTGCCCACACACTAAGTAACTTTGCATCCAGCCTTCACCAGGTGAAGGTTAGACATATAGGTGACTTATAAGTTACTTAAGTGCAGTGGTAAATGGCTGTGAAAATAACGTGGACGTCATTTCACTCAGGCTGCACTGGCAGGCCTGTGTAAGAATTGTCAGAGCTCCCTATGGGTGGCAAAAGAAATGCTGCAGCCCATAGGGACCTCCTGGAACCCCAATACCCTGGGTACCTAAGAACCATATACAAGGGAATTATATGGGTGTACCAGTGTGCCAATGGGAATTGGTAAATTTAGTCACTAGCCTGCAGACAATTTTAAAAAGCAGAGAGTATAAACACTGAGATTCTGGTTAGTAGAGCCTCAGCGATACAGTTAAGCACCACACAGGTAACGCATACAGGGCACATACTATGAGCACTGGGGTCCTGCCTGGCAGGATCCCAGTGACAAGGGCTAAAACATACACAGTGAAAAATGGGGTTTAACATGCCAGGCAATATGGTACTTTCCTACAATGGCTAGTTAATCAAATTTTAATTCAGAATGCAAAATGTACACTGACAGCAGAGTGCTTCAGTGATAAATATGTGCAAAAGATGTAAGAAAGCAAATAATTCGGTGTGTGCGGAGACTTCTGGATAAAGAGCAGGTGGGTGGGAAATGCACACTTCCCTACTATTGTCCTTTACTCAGGAGTCGTCACCTACTCACTCCTGTAGAACCAGTCCAGATTGGCAATTAAAATCTATATATTTTGCATCCTGAAGTATTTGATTAACTTGCCATGGTGTTTGTGTGATCCATGTTTTGAGAATATTATTACTGGGTTACAATTCATGTGCACCCTTGAGCACAAAAGTTGATAGACAAGTGGCTATTTCAAAGACATTTTTCAAATTCCATAGTGGTAGGAGGCTGCAGCATAAATCCAGAGATTGCATCAGTCCACCCATCCCAACGGTTTCACATGCTAGACAAGATCATACCGTTGTTGCAGAGGTTGTGGGTATAAAGGGGCTCACATTTTCTGAGTATGTTCTTCAATAGAGATCAAACCAGGAATCTTGCAAACAAGATTGGTTTCATCAACTTGCATCTTCCTGGGGGATCAAAAAAAAAAAGCAGATCACCCCCAAAGTGCTTGCACTCACTCACCTAAACATGGTTTGATTGGCATGTACCCAATTGCCATATTTAGTTCACTTATAAGTCCCTAGTAAAGTGCACTAAATGCGCCCAGGACCTGTAAATTAAATGCTACCGGTGGGCCTGCAACATTTAGTGTTACCCACTTAATTAACCCTCTAATGCGTTTCACAGGCCTGCCATTGCAGCATGAATGCTGGGTTACACTGCCATGTAGACTTCACATTTAAACTCCCCTTGCCAAGCTATTAACTCCCCATTTATTACATATGTCACCCTTAAGGTAGGCAATAGGTAGCCCATAGGGTAAGGCACTGCGTATGTAAAGGGCAGGACTTTTAAGTTTTACACGTCCTGGTAGTGAAAAACAAATTTGGGAGTTTCACTACTGTGATGCCCACCCGTCCTATAGGAGACCATTTGGGACACCCTTAGTACATTTAATAAGCTGTAATTCCTAGTGGGGGTGGGGGGTTACATTTTTCATTACAATTTTGAAAATGTAGCTTTTAGAAATTTGGCATTTGCTTGCCCTTAGTGCCTGCAGCCGGTCTTAAGTCACATGACTTGGTGTAGCTGACACTCAATTCTTTCCAGAAAGTAACATAATATGGGATTAGCTGAGCCTCAATAGGCCATCAAATGGCAGAATGCAGGGGGCTGAGCACAGCCCCACTTGCACTGGAATAGGTTGTGTCCGGTCTCCTCGCACTAGGCCTAAAAACCCTGTATTGTCCCTGCAGCCAGCTTGGAGCCAAGAAAGGGGAGCCAGGAAATTCCAAATACTTCTAAGAATCTTTCCAGCTTGCTGCTTTGACCAGCTTTGCACTCTGCAGACTGCTGATGTACCTGAAAGGACTATTCTGCTGCGTGAAGCCTACCTTAAACATCCAGAGGCTAGACCTGCATCTACATTTGGACAAAGGACTTCCAGAAGTCACTCCAAAGGGTAGTTAGACAGCCTACTGTTCAGAGCCACAGGTGCACATTACAAGCACCCCCCCCATCTTGAACCCACATCGGTCCCCAGCCTGAGTCCAGAACCCCCAAGCAGTTTCCATCCTCTCCTGGACCCTTAGTTGTGGTGCTTAAGGTGTCAAGATGGCCATTTTCCAAAACTGAAGACAGAATTGGTCTAAAAAGTGCTCTGAGAACCAGGAGACTGGGACCAACCTGCTTGCCTATCTGACAGAGGTGCACTGCCATTCAGACAGACACTGCCGCTTCTTCTGCTATGCTTCTCTGCAGTAGCAAATTTGTTTCAGCGGTCCTTTGCCAAAGGGGTATCCAACCTCATGGAACGGTCTTCAGCTACAGCCTTCTGCTTTGCCCCAGTGATTTTCAACTTCCATTTTGATGACTAAACCCCATGATTAAAAAAATCTTCACTGCAGTTTTGCTCCACAGCAGACAACGCTCCCGCCTGACATTCCTGCAGCCTTGCCCTCCAAAGGGGAGCACTGATTGGGCCCAATTCGATTATTGTATCCAAACCACACTCCATCATGCTCAGCCTCAACTTTCAGCTGTGCACGAGCAGATGTGTCCATGGTTGGTGCTTTTTCTCTTCTAGGCACTGTTTTGAACCGTAAACTTTGAAAATCCATAACTCTGGTTCTACTGATTTGACAGACAATTTCATTAACATTTACCCTATTTTTCTAAATTGGTTTGGGACTTTTCTAGTGTTGTGTTTATTTTGTTACTGGTTGTGTGGTGCATAAATACTTCATTCATTGCCTCCAAGTTAAGCCCAACTGTTTTTTGTGCCACGCTACCCAGGTTTAAGTGCAGGTTCATATAGGGACTGTGCTTCACCCTGCACAGGATTGTGGCTCTTGCATGACCAGAGCTCACCCCCTAGTCAACCAATTAACTAATTTCTCAAATCGAATAACTGATGCACGTGTTAATACTACAATGTTGTTTAGAAGATTCTTTTATAGGGCCACTAACATATTGAGGTGCTGATGTACACTTACTAGAAAATACAGTGGCAATTTAATCCCACCCACCACTCAAATAATAAGAGGCAGTAATCTACAAAGGGATTTTCTATACCCTCTTAATTCATTACCTGTGGAAGCAGGATTTGTTAGGTCTCGCCTGAGACAATGCATGCGTTCTCACTCATGAGTTATTGTATACAAGGGGCTTGTAGCCAGTCCATTGCTTAACATTTGTTGGCTTCATTGTTTATTTGCCACCTTTTAATTGGCCAGCGAGTGCTAGCTTCACTTCCTCTTACGACTGAAGCACTGATCAAGTACAGATTGCTTCAGCTTGAATGTTCTGCTTCTGTTGTGATTGAGGTACTAATTTTCTTTTTTCTTCGGTTGCTTGTTGAACCTCTTGCCATTTGTAGCTAGGTTTCCTTATGCCACATGCCCTTTTATAGAAGTCCTTTTTACTTTGAAAAAGATGTTTATTATGACAGATTGTTTTTTACGTGAAATGTCTGCTTCCAAATGTATTTCAACCAAGACATTGGCATGAGTAAAATTATTTTCTTTATGTCCTAGAATTTTTGCCAAATATCCTTTACATGCAAGGTGAGATTATGCTCAAAATCACAAGGCTACTGTACTGAGACCCAACAAGCACTGCCAAAGCCAGTAGGTCTCACCTTAGAGACTAGTGGTTCTGCCATTGCCTTTTGTTCATGCTGTACAGCACAGGCATTGCTGACTTTGGCAGCGATTTGTAGCAGTGTGGCTGCAGTGCACCATGACTAGAAATAATTAAGGACTATAATACAACCGGTGATAATATGCTTTAAAAAAGTGCATTAGGCCTGGTTGGGTCTTAGCACTTTTTAGGTCAAAGCCTACCAGACAGCACTGCTGCCTAGTTGTGAAGAGAATCCTTGTGGAATTTCTGAAAGCTTCTCTGGTAATCCATTCCACCTATTGCTTACCACTGACTTTGTAGTTTGTAACTCACATTTTCTGGCTTTTAGGGTGTGCAGCATGTCTTTTTTCCTTCCTTTGAGCAAAGCTTGTTTACCAGCATGCCCAGTGTTCGTCCACAAATCCTCGTTTTCTCTAAACAGGCCTTTGAATTTTGTTCCTATTGTGTCACATTTGCTGCATGTTTTAAAACACGTCAAATGTCAGGCTCCGTCTTGAATAAGCTTGGCGTTTACTTTTCTTTCTCAGACTTTAAAGTGAGAGGATTTATGTGAAAATCTTGTTGGTACTAGGAAAGAAAAGTTTTTTCCAATTACACAATGTAAATGTCTAAGGGGACTGTGGAAATATTTCAGAATTTAAATGCACGAATGAAGCACATCCTTCTGTAATTCGGAAGTGTGGTGGAAACACATTTTAGTACGATCAAATCAAATCAACAAACTTGATGCCATTTGTAGGCATGGTGTGCTGTGTAGTTTCATCAGTAAAACTATGAGCAAATGTAATGGTCATTCCATTTGTCTAATGGCAGTGCACCAACACCATGCATACTCTACTCTGACACGCCCACCCCGCCACTTACAGCTGTGCTGAACAGAAGCCACACTGGTGCACAACATGGTTAAAAAACACTGGCAAAGCCAATAGCTCTGGTCTAAGCGAGATCGATTGGCTTTGCCAGTGCTTATTTAAATTTGTAGCCACACTGTAAAGCATCCACACTGCTGTACAGCATGGCTGCAAATCATCTCCAAAGCCAATAGCTCTCATAGGAGAGACCTATTGACTTTGCCAATGCTAGGTACATCTTTAAGGTAAACGGTACAAACTTAATTGTCGCTTGATGACATGACAATGTTAATCGATCGCTAAATGAAGCCAGTACTACTTGTGAATTAGACTCATCTATTGATGGACAAAATAAGATAAAAGCAAACATTCTTCCTGTCCAGGAGACATTCTAAATGACCAATCACCACAAGTTCAAAAGATTTATGACTGATGATTGGAACCCCAGATCATATCCCACTTTAGTGCTCAGCAACTTGAGTTTGGCAGCATTTGGTTTACCGCCTCTGAAGGGACTACCTACCCCCCCCCACCACCACCTCCGGAAATAAAAGGAATAAGGGAGGGTAGCCTGGTTCTCGCATAAAAAAAAAACACTTTATTTTGAGGCTCAGTAGAATAAAATAAATAACACAAATTAGACAATACAACATTTACAATAACGGCTCACTCACTGCCTTCGTTTAGCTGCACACCCATGAACTTTGTACAAATGTACTCTCAATATTCTTATTTATAGGAGAAGCCTTCAGTACACAATAAAACACCTTACGACATTTACAAACAAGTCAAACTCATGACGGGCTCTTCCCACATGAAACTGCAAAAGCAGAAATTCAGAAATAATCTTCGAACTCACATGCACAACTGCCATGTGCCATCACAAGGAACGAGCAAACGAGTTAATTACAGGAAACACGCAAAACGCTGCGACCCAGGTCGCCCTGGGGAGTTACACCAATGAGGCAGTCCTAGACCCCATCAGAGCAGACTAAGAGGCTGAGTGGAATTTGTAGATGGGTTTAAATAAGGGTAGAGTACTGCAGAGCTCTGGAATTTAAGGGTGTGTATAAGGGACAAGTCTTCGGCATTGTAGAAGGACACAAGTCCCTCCTCATACTCCAGGCATACCCCAATCTGGCAGGCTTTCGCTGCCATGGGTAGAGTCTTAGGCTGACTTTCCAGTGCTACAAAAGTGTCACCATTACGCTGCAATGCAAAAATCCCACTGCAAGAGGGCAACTGGGTATTGCCAGTCCATCTTCTAGAGTCTTCGGACACACCTAAAGTCCACATAGATGCCCCCTTTGCATCCACTACCCAGTAGTGTAACCCCGAATTGAAGCCTTCAACTCCAAGGACTCCAGGCGCCTTGTTGAACCTTGCGGGGTGGCCAGATGGGCACATGCCTCTGCCTCTGTGTCGCACACTGGTTCGGTCTTCAGATACCACCAGACTGTGGTGAGCAGTGCGAGGGTCCAGAGTCACATGGGACGGTGCTAACGGAGGAAAAAAAATAACTTAAGCAAAGCAATTCAACAAGTTATTCTTTCAATGTACAGTCTTTAAATTGAAATTCAAGTTAAAACTAGTTTCTATTGCACGGTTATCTTAATGTTACATTCTTTTTCATTCAATTCATTTATTTGTGAAAAGTAGCTTGCTTTTAACACTTTCTTTATATATGTTGATTTGTATTTTAATTGTACTGTCGCAAAAGTAAGCACATTTTTATCAGTTTCACAAGCTTCTAGGTTCTGGTACTAACCTTTGTTTACAATCTTAGGGCGAGGTGGCTGCATACAGAAACTGAACTAAGACTAGCAGAAATCTGTAGTTCCCTGGAAGGTGAACAGTTTTTTTGTTACTGTTTAAAAAGTAACATCTCCTTCCTGCACTCTCCAATGATCCACAATAGGCACAACTAAATAGTTATTGAAGGGAGCCGTTAAATGTTTGACTAGCCTCTGTAGATGAACTATTTAGAAGAATAGCACAATGTATAATTGTTCAGTACAGCGCCAAAGAAAAGTACCCCTCTTCAGATCGGTACAAGCAAGACAGGCCAGAGATGTAAAAAGGAAGTGAATCATGGCTGCATTGATGGGGGGCAGGATGGCTCTAACCACATTGCTATTCCAAGTAGCACTCCTCACTGGCTCACTTCAGAGATGTGCTGTTATCCAAAGCACTGGTGTCACCCATTGTAGCTGCTCAAATGTTTACACTTCGTGTCCTGGTTCGTTCCACGTGTAGCCCGATCGAAAAATGTTCAGATCGCTGCATATTCAAGTTTTAGTATCCTCCTGCACATTCCTTAAGTAAATGGGGACACAACAGGAGCAGATACACATGCTGCTTACTGCTCATACCTCTCATCAAATGTCCCTGCACTGAATTCTGAACAGTCCCACCCACACCAGCTTCTCCTCCCTCTGGTATGATTGTTGCATGCCAGCCACCATCCTTACAAGCTTTTCCCTCCCACACCCTTCCAAGCTGTACACACGTTAAGTCTTGCCTACTAGAAAGCATATGTACTCTTAGAACATACAAGGTCTTGGAGCCCTGCCTGTTGCTTACCATTGGTTGGCTCTCCTGTCACTCATTTGACATTCTTAACCGTGCCCTAGCTTGACAATCTTGTTTTTCCTCCCATGGCATATCCACATTACTCCCAATGAATTAGTTTATGTACTAATAAAACTGGGTATATTTCCCAGAGCTAGCCTTAACGGAATCCATGCTTTGGGCAGGTTATATTCAGGCTTGCAAGCAAAGTAATTACCCATCATAGGACATTGGCTTTCTCTTGCCACAGAATAGGGACGGGGAAAAATCTCAATAGGTTAACTGACTGCATCTCCCTAACACTTGCAAAATGCTCCTTCATGTGACAAAGGGAGGGCAGATAGACTTAACACCACTCACCACACTGGAGGATCGTCAAGGTGTTCTTTGAAGATTGGAGGAAAAACAATCAAGGTGTGTGGAGCTTGCTTCAGATTAATTTCTTCCAGTTTTTCCCCATGCTTCAATGTGGAGTCTTCATAGAATGCTGTGCATTGGGTTTGGATAGCCAGGGTCCGGCTTATGACAGGGTAGAGAGCTGTGTCAAAGTAGGACTCCAACCTTCTTGAACTCTCCACTTCTATTTAAACCCTTGCACAGGGAAGAACCTTTGAGATGCGGTACAACTGACTGAAGAGGGGCAGTAGGTTGACCGACGGACCGACAGTGCATGAACTCAACTTTAATTCAAGGCTTTTGAATTTGCTTGCTCTACAGGTGAGTAGGATACTTGCTTGAGACCCTCAAGGAGGGGTCCTCTTGGAATTCTGTGGGCTGGTCCCAGATGCTCTCAGTGGGTACCATAACCTCGGGCTGGACACAGGTACCCTGTAGAATGCTTTAGGTGCAGCAGGAGTACAGGCAGACTGTTTTCCCTTGACTAGTGCAGGCCATTGCCACATAAGGCCCTAGGACAGGAGTCTACTAAGCTGGACAGGAGAGCATGTGCAGACTGTTACAGTCCCCTGCTGCTAAAAAGCAAACAGTGACAGAGCTGTGACAAAGTTAAGGAATCAAGAACCACTACCTAAAATTTGAGGCACGAGACCCCAAAGGAGCACTCATGGTGGCTGAAGCACCCTTCATATTTTTCCATCTTGGTTAAGGATATCTTTTGTAACAGCCACTCATGTGCAGCAGTGGGAATTCACCTGCCTGAGCCATGCCACTGGAGCCAAAGCAAGATCAGGAAATCTCTTTAGGAGCCAATATGCATGGAGTCCCTGGGAGACCACAAGCAACACTACACTATTTTTCGAATTGTCCCTTTAAATCAGAGGTGGTGGAGGGGGTTGCCGAAAACTGAGATTTACTTTCTGTGAAATTAGCAGAGTGCCAGAATTAATCCTGTCCTGTGTACTTATGTAAGAGGCCACCATTTTGTGCAAAATGTCTACTCAATTGGAGTACTTTCTACCAGCTAATTAGGAAGTCCTACCTCATTGGGTACATGTATAGTGCATCTACTACACAACAGCTACGTAAAGGACACGGAGAGAAGTTCTCCAGTGAGCCTGTGTCTAATGTTCCCAATTTAATTGTTAAAGTGATTTCATCAGATGAGGAGGGAAGCGGGGTGGGGAGATGTCTCGTGGAGACTAGAATCAAGGCCCCTGCGGTCCGGGTACAGATATACACACACACGGTCTGGAGAGCATGCAGATCACTAGACACTCAACTGTTGATTCCAGGGTTCTTGACAAAAGGCCACCCGTCTTACCGGTTTAGTTCATTGCAGTGTCTAAAGTTAATTATGTAGTTGTCTGTTTGCACCAGGAAGTGGGTATTTCTTTATATTGGGAGCCCTATCTGCAACTAAAATCTGCCCTGACATCAGCAACTAGAAGCACTTGCATTTTAGCAGGATAGAGTCCCTGGATGTCAGTTGTTGGATGATTTTTATAGTGTTTCAACAGTGGTTTGTCCTTTGACTTGCTAGATGACACTTCACCAGGTTGCGGTTAACGCACTTAGATCATAAATATGAGCACTTTTCTTGCTGTCTGCACAGTCATATCCGAGCACTTTATTACTGGCTCTCTTCTGGCAGTGAGACTTCAAACAAATTTCTTATTTTTTTAAATTTTTATTTGTTGTCAAATCCTTAATGTTTGCTTGATTTTGTACTGCACATTGTATGGCCCGTTTTGTCAGGCTGACTCAAACTTACATTTAGGAATTTAGGGCCAGACAGTCATAGCTTTATGCATACAGCAGAAAGCTTTGAACTGGATTCACTTCTCTATTGTAAACCAGTGAAGGTTTCGGAGATGTGTGCAAAGAAACCAAGGCAAAGCAAACAAGCTGTTGTATTTTGACAGCTGAGTATTTTTACAGCAGACTTGGTAGCTCTTAGATCTAAAACACTGCCAAAAATCAATGCAAGAGATGACAAAAGCCTGAGCAACAGTCCTCAGAGAACCATTTGAAAAGATGGATTCTGCAAAAATGATTTAAACCACTAAACAGTGAATACTGCTGTCTGCCAGTCTCCTCAGGAGTAGAGAATGCAACAGTATTGAAAGCTGGGCTCAGTTCCAAAAGAATCAGGCTTGCTGTTCACCCATTGTCCAACACAGATCTCAAATTCTCTGTTACCCTTAAAAGTGCAGATTCAGTACCATGAGGTGGTTAAAAGGCCATTTGCAGTGGATGAAGGTGGTGGAGTTCTAGATATTTAGGCAGTTGACAGATGTTTTTCCAAGTATCTTCGTACAAATAGGTGCAAGATGGGATGGAACTTGGCAGGCAACGATCCATCCCGATCTGGTTTCTTTAGTAGAGGAAGGGACATCCTCTCATAGTTGGAGATGTAAAATAGTTTCATCAGTAGACAAAGGGAAGTAAAAGGTTGAGGAGAGCAAGATTCAATAGTATCCAAAATGGCCAAAATCTGTTTCATCAGCAAGATTGCGGAGATGAAAAATATGGTTTAGAATTGAGACTCCTCCCAGTGATCAGAGCATTCTCTGTAAAACTAGTGAAAGGTGTGAATATTGGCTACTTTTTTTATTTTAATTTATTTGAAAGAAAAGGTCAGTTTGTTGTATTTAGCCTGTGAGAGTGAAGATGGAGTGGTAACGATAGGATCCATTAGTGAGTTCATCTTAAAAAGATCTCTTAAACAATTAAGACTTCTTGATCTTTTCACCAGGCCTTTTGATAATCCCTAGCAGCAGCTTTAATCTTAACTTTTTCATCTCAATTAAAATACTTTTACCAACATCACTCCAGGTGTTTGCAGTTAGTCTTCAAATAAAAAAAAAAGAAGCCACTGAACTAAGGGGCTGGGAAGAGGACCATCTGCCTGGTGACAGAGGTTATTGGTAGTAAAGAGCCAACAGCAGAGCAAATCCTTTTGTCGACTACACAAACGTTGTCCTCTAATGGGCCATTTAAAATCAGGAATATTAGGTGGGTGCAAAAAGCAGAGTGGTTAAGTTTCCCCCATAGTCTAGGGAGTGTAAGAGCCTTCCAGCCTCAGAAACAGAGGATATTCGGAATATCCAGATGAAACTATATCCAAGAAATAAGGGTTTTGGGGGGGGGGGTTGAAGGGGGCAGGGCTACCACAAGGGAAGGCAAATTAGTGAACATAGGATCTAGTATATGTCCAGCCACATAAGTATGGTCAAGGACTAACTGTTGCAAATCCACGGTGTTGACAACACCTATAAGGGAAGAAACGCTGCCACAGTCAAAGAATATTAAAACCTCTAATTATAATATAATTGCCACATTTTAATATTAAAGGGAATAAGACCACATCAGCCCCTATGGACTCAAATGTGCCCAAGATAAGAAAATAGCTGGGTATGTGGTTTACCCATAACCTTAAAAACACCATTGATCTCAACGAGAAAAAATACACTAGATAACAAAGATAGCTTAGACAAATGGTCAACAAGGTTTATATACTTGATGGGGTAGAATAGAACCTATCCCTATCAAGATTTAGCCCCTCCCATTTTTTATTTTTTTTTAAAGCATGTCCCCATATACATTTCAGACTTTTTTTTGTTTTTTTTTTACTAAAATAGACGTGTACTTACCGAATACCACTGGAAGTCCAACAAAACCCAGAATCGCCCTAAAGCAACTGAGGCATCCTAAAAACCTGGGAGGCCTAAGCTTAATTGACTACCGGAGATACCAACATGCCTTCCTAGCGAAGCAGGAGACACTGGCTCCTAACCAGTACCAACTCTTTGCTGCCATTGCTCGCTATCGAAACTGCCCTCACTAAAAACTCCTATTCCCTCACTTCATTTTTAACAGTCATAAAAATTTAAACACCACTCTATAAACATTCTATCCAGCACAGAACAGGTATTCTGAAAAATTGACAAAAGACTATCCAACAAAATGAAACACTTATGTCTAGCCTTGTTATGGCACAATGAAAGCTTAAAACTAGAAGGGAGAATGATGTATATAGAGAAATGGGCAGAAAAATAAATTCTCCTGGTGAGAGATATCGGCAGCCCCTCAGAGCCCATAATGATCTCTCAAATTAAAGACAAACTTGACCTAAATGACCTAGGCTTGTACAGTTTCCTTAAAATAAAATCACTTATAGCCCAAAAAAAAAATCCAACCCCCCACCACCTACTCAACATTAGAAAAATGTGCAAAGAGTTGCCTAGCTTCTGAACTGTACTCCCTCCTATCCCCCCCCCCCCAAAACAACTCACTAAATTAACACAAGACAAGTGGGAAACTATGAGACTTCAACAGCACTCCAAAATGTCTCAGACTGGCCCTCTGCCTGGAGTAACCTCACTTCCAGCAAAATAGCCCCATCACAAGCACAAAACAGACATTGGATTGCCAATATGGCCCACTGGACTCCAGCTAAAGTTTGTAAACTAGGCCTCCGATACATGCTGGAGCTGCAAGAAAGAAAGAGAGGACTTAAAAACACATGCTAAGGGAGTGCACCTCCACCAAAAAGTTCTGGCAGGACATTAGTAATACAATATCTCAAATACTTCATACAAAATGGACCCCTACTTTAGTCTGTATTTCACTTGAATCAGGACAGCATTACAGATCTTTGGAAGAGTTGATTGCTTCTCAAAAAATAAAAACAAAACATTAACATTCCACTCCAACAACAGACGGTCTCTGTAAATGAAGTAACTTTCTCCTCGCTCACTCAGCTGAAGCAATGGGATCTAACAAGTCTTATTTGTGAAACCATACCACACTCTAAGCACTACAGGAATACTGGTGTGACCATGAGCTGGAAGACTGCTACTTTGTCTTCACACACAGCAAGCTTCCAGGCCAACATCCACTGACCACCCTTCGACCTCAGCACAGCCATCAGAACTCAGCACAAAATGTGTGCTCATGCCCCTCCTGGCCACCAGGAGCCACTGATGGAGGTGACGCAGGACACCCCCATCAGATCTCGGCAGACCTCAGCACAAGTTGCATGCTCGTGCCCCTCCTGAACACTGGGGGACATCAGGGGGAGGAGAGGCAGCACAGCCCCAGCAAGAAGACATGCTTATTCAAGAGGTGCTTGAGTCCACAAACCAGCCCTCAGCCGGTCCTCAACATGTCAACACTTCTAAGGACTTCCACACCTTTAGCCTGCCAGACTTTCGGATGTCCAGAATTGCAACACCACCACTACCACCCATGCTCCAGGCCACGCCAGGCAGTGTGCTCATGCGCCTCCACCATTCTAGCAGCACAAGCTGTAGACCAGCTGGCCTAGAGGTGTGTTGGCCCTTTGAATAGGCTGGTGACAGTGCCTGGAACCAGACTCCCAGAGCACAAACTACAGACCAGATGAGAACAAGAACTGGTGCAACAGGCACAGCGGTCCCAACTGGTGATGCCAGAAAGGATATATAGTATGCTCTGGCAAGGGATGGGAGCAATCTAAACGCATGGGGGATGAGCACCTCACCCCCACTGGCTGCTAGGGCTCTTGACGGAAGTAGCAGAGACCCCCCCCACCTCCCACCCCCCCCCCCCTTACACCACACACTAATACAGGCCCAACCTGAAGGAAAGGACTCCATAATCCAGTTAATCTGCAAGCCATCAGCAGAGGGTCCAGAGTGGGGGAAAGCTCTTGCAGAAACACACGCAATGTAAGCATCAGTTTCCCAACCCAACAACTTGGGGCTAGGTCCTGCACACGGCACTGCCTCAGCAGAGACACTTACAGGGGGGCTCAGTGTGCAAAGATCACTCATGCCCCACGTTAACAGTTGGTCATCACGAGCCCCACACCTTCTGCCTCTCCTATTCTCAAGCAGGTACTGCAACGTTGCCAACACTGAACATAGATTTCACTACAACAGAAAACAAAGCCACTCGGCGATTAAACCCACCTGTGGCCTGCTTCCCCCCCGCCCCCCCCAATTTGGGGGCTGGATATCAAATGCACAAGATGACTACCATTGCTCAATTAGTCCGCAAACGTGAGTGGTATCTGGTACAAGGGCAGTCAGTGGCAGCATCTAACTTCTTAGGGACTTCACATACTGGAGGAAAAAATAAAATCCTTGCCCACCAACCAGGGCAGGACAAGTCTCACAGACCATGAGCTCAGGGCACTGTCCGAACAGTTCCTCCAACATCGAGGAGCAGATTGACAGATTACTTAGCTGCACTACATCAGCAAAGATGCACTCGGGAGAGGATGGGGCAGATCAACTCCTGGGCACACCACAGACTCACAAGAGCTGGCAGCAATCAGAGCCTTGCAGGACACTATGGCAAGGGTGCTTCTCAGGCAGTCAAACAAGATGGAGCTGCAACTTGACTTGATTCAGTCCCTGGCTACACACCTTCTTTAAATTAAAGCAAAGGTAACGCACATGGAGAGCCACTTTACCACAACAAAGAAGGGAGCTCAATGTTCCTTCTTCTCAATCATCGAGCTAAGCTCCCTACCTAATACGGAGTGATCTAGTCTGAGTAGTCAAGGCAACATCAAGAAGAGACAAAACTACAGTGGCAACACCTCCCACCCCAAATGTGCCAACCAGCCCAAGGTAAAGGTCCAAATACAGCAGAAAGCAACCCCAGGAAGCCCTTCCCAAACATCTCCTGGGGTAAATAGCCTATCCTCAGATACCCTCCCTAAGTAGTGATACAAAGCCCTGCAAGTATGAAAAACAGGAACCACACAAAGCTGTCACCACCAATCAGGGTGACAACACTATCAAGCAACTTTCCATCAAAACCCATAGTTTTAACTACTGACCTCACAAGGAGAGTGAAGAAACTAAAAAGGCAAGCCTGGAAACAAAAGCCAAATGAGATCAGACAAAAAGGCACAAAACAAATAGCGCCCCCGAAGTTCTGGAAGTCAGTGGCACAGCAAAGCTGTTCCCAATTTTTCAGGCATGTACAACACAAAGGCCCGCAATATGAACAAGCGGCAGAATTGATGCCAGACCCCTTATGGGGGGAAGGGAAAGCCACAAATCACAAACATTTGGCACACCCCGGTCATCACAACCGCCTCAACTACAAGAACACATAGCAGTGACAAAGCTGGCTTCTGCTAGGGATCATGACAGCAGAAGCTAGTGGGCCTAGTCCACCACAAGAAAATGGCAAAATAGGTCCAGCAGATATACCAGTGAGCCCAGGGGCTCAGAAAGCCTCTTGATCACAGAATCCAAGATCTGAGGACAACAACTCATCACGCCCCTTCTGGCACAGATACCTCTCATTGGGCTAGAGTGACAAGTATTAGGCAGGGGGCCAGACTGGGCCTGCTGCCAGGTGGACATGACACCAGAACCAGAAGAACAGGCCCCCTGGAACTCATTTTCATCCCTCACTACACCTCAAAAGGACTTAGACATTTGAAACAGAAGGAATTTACTGCGGTTATTCTCTCAGGTGACAGCTCTCAGGCACATCACCTCAGAAGAAATGGTCTGGGTCAGGTTTGAGCCACCCTTCCTAAATGCTAGCAGAGAGGTTACAAAAACCTCCTGGAAAAGCACAGCACAGAGGGCTGCAGATTGGGACGCAAGAGACCTTTGCAGACTGGGGCACTGAACTTTACATCCCCACTTGACAAATACACGTTTATCCTTTTGAACACCGTCCATAGAGATAGGTTGAAATCGGTCTGAAGAGGCTAAAGTGGGGGGAGTAACCACTGGATACCTGTAACAAAGGCCCCGCAGACTAACCATAGTCTGCGCGCAAAACAGAAGAGGTCCACACGGTCACACAATCATTCCCAAAAGCAAGCTGAGGGACCGGGTAGAACCAAGGTACAGGTCGTAGCACTATGTGGAGCATAGAGCACAACCCTTTGTGCTCATCTAAATGCCTGTCAGTTGTCATGGAACATTGCAGGCCTCAAGTGCATCAGCAGATCCAGTGAGGCAATGTCCTATTTAAACTCCAACTACATCTGTATGCAAGAAACTTGGGAATGCACTCAATCTCGCTGCCAGGCTATTACAAGATCTGCCAGGCTATTACAAGATCTTCCAGCCAACCACTCGCCCAAGTATTTTTTAACGTCCCTCTGCTGGTTTATCCACCTTTATCAAGCACGCAGTCTGTTTTGCATCCTCTGAGCTGACCATAAACAGCAAAATGGCCCAAGTAATCACCATTAGCAGCGTGAACAACGATCAAGGAAAAAGTAGACTTGATACTAATTAACTACTACATAAACACTCCTAGGAAAATCAAAGGTAGTCACAAGCCTCAAACTCCTGCAGAACCTGGAAACAGTCATCTTTAGTAATGCTGGGAGATTTTAACGTAAGCGAGCTAGATGCACATTTAGATGACTGCCCCAGGGCAGAGGCCGCCAACTACTACAACACTTTTACAACTTTCAGATTATCTTTAACCTGCCAGGAGTATATGAACAATCGGAAAGGTTTCCCCTTTCCCTCCAGCCTTTAAGGGAGGCTCAAATATTGATTACGTGTCCCTCTCAGAAAAGCTCACGCAGAGACTTAGCCACTTTGAAGTCACTGAGGGTAGAGAGCGATCATAATCCTCTGTAATGCATGGACGTACAAGCTCAGGCAGCAGAGCAGTACACCGTGGTAGGGGCCTCAACGGGCACAGAGCATGTACAGTTGGTGAGAAGAATGAACTGGAAACCAGAGCATTAATCTAAAATAGCCTTATGGTTAAAAACCCAGCCTCAGGAGCCTAACCAGAACCTCGAATGGTGGGCGAAGTCAGTGGATGACCTAATCATTCTGCTGCATGGTAAGCCAACAGGTGCTTACTCACCTTGCCCGGGGAAGTACATTACAACTGGACAAAAATATTCAAGGCAGACACTTCGTAGAGTCCTACGTATGCACAAACAGCTGCTCAAGTAACAAAAATCAGAAAAGCCTTCAAGAAGCAAATATGGGAACTCAAGGTAGCAAAAGACTAAAGAACAGGAAATCATATTCCAGCTCCTAAAAGAACCCTAGTCATACCGGTTTCTGGGAACTTGTAAACAAGCTAAGGAACAGCCACAGGTGAAGGGAGAATGGTGTAGCAGAGACTGCATGGGTCTCATGTCATTGTACACTACCCCTGAACCCGAGCCAGGCTAGTCCAGCAACAGGCTCAACAAGAATCACCATCAATTCCCCCCCCCCACCCCCTTCAAAAGCTGAACACGTAGTGAGCAAAGAAGCCAGTTGCACCTGACGAGGCAAAAGGAACGGAGCTGAATCATTTCTCCCTCAGCATGATAGAAAATGCTATAAAGAATACTTGGAAGGACGGTGCCCCAGGGCCAAATGGCCTACCTGCTTCTCTGTTCAAATGTGCTCCTTCGGACTTGGCAGAGGCTGCTCAGCTCTTTAAAAGCACATATCCGCTGACCACCGTCTTGGACTCCTAGAGAGTCTATACTCTGTTGAATCTACAAAAAAAAAGGGGACCACTCAGCTTCAAATTATCGTATAATAGCTCTCCTGGATGTGGGGCACAAATGTATGCTTGTTGGCTTTGTTTGGGCCGACCTGAAGCCTGGGTTCAGGAGTGTCAAATCCAGCTGTTCTTCCAATCATTCTTCAGACCCTGGGCCTCAACAGTGGACAATATCATGGCGCTTTCATACCTGCAGCATCAAGCTGCAAACACCAATCACTGGCTGCTATTCTGCTGCTTCATTGATTACAGTGCGGCCTTTGTCAGGCTAGACCATGAAACACTATAGAGGAAGCGGTCTGCATGGTACATTCCCACACAACTCCTAAGCGCCATCATCTCACTGTACACCCAGACTTGGGTCCATGTTTTAACAGGTCCAGGAACCTTATCATGGAAAGCAAACCAACAGAGGCCTAAAGTAGGGCTGCGTTTTGGCCCCACTACCGTTTAATTTGTACTCTGCAGGCAAACATCTGAAGGACAGCAGCCCGGTTCTACCAACGATTGGCCCTGCAAAACTCCAAACCATCCAATATGCTGATGACATTGTGATAATTGACTGCACAAAAACTGCACTACAACAATCTCTAAACAACCTCACTTTCAACATGGCTAATAAACTTCAAGTTAACCAGGAAATAACAAGAGTCCTCATATTTGTAAATACAAGAATAAAAAGATCATGCGGCAGCTGGGAAGCCAGACCATTAGCACAGCCAGGAAATATAATTACCTGGGGGTGTGGTTCTCAGAAAATAGTGAGGCAGGGATACAGAAAAGCACGATCAGACAAAAAGCTGCTGACATCTCATATGGAATCACCCAACTGAGTAACCAACTAAGAAGTGCTTCAGCAGCCCCAATACTAAGGGTAATAAATGCGACCGTACTTCCTGCTCTGGAAAATGGTTACCTGGCATTTCCTGGGTCTTCAGAACCCACCATTGAACAAGCTCACTGTAGAGCATATTTAGAAATCTTCCAACCGAAGTACACCTGTCGCTCCAGGCTCAGATTGGAAATGGGCCTAGTTTAGCAGCAGACAGATTGTCAAGCTGCCATCCAGAAATATCACAGGCTCAGGAAGTCCAATTCATTCACATTAAAACTGCACTTGAGAACTATTTTTTAAACTCCTGGTAACCCATGGTTCACACAGCTAAGAAAAAGCACTGGAGACCTTTGAAACGGGTGACTCCATTCAGCTGGCAGACACCGACATTCAGTGCTTGGGAGGAAAATAAAAAACAGAGGAGCAAAGCAACTCAAGGGAGCACCATCTACGGTCAGCCAAATCACTATCAACAGTGCCAGCATTAAACTATGCTTATTTGATTGGAGCCCCTCAACCATTCTTCCTAGAAACACGCAGGAACTCAGCACCAGATTTTGTATATGTGAACATTAGTCCTGCCGATCAAGGACTTTAATCCTTCCTGACCTGTACATAGGTACAAAAGAGCCTGCAGGCCCAGCTCCTACCATCATAAAAGTTGGCTACACCCTCTGTCCTGCTGTCTCATATTAGCAGCCATTAGGAGACAGGTAATTCCAGTAGCTTTGGCTCTGGAGGCATCTAATCTTTTTCCACATACGGCTGCTTGGGACTTGGCTAAATGCGAAAAATGTGACAATTCTCAGGTGGGTGCAACGGTGCATGTGGGGCCAGAGAAAACCTAAGCACCTCTTGCTGAAAAGAGAAACACTAACTTCTTAACAGGTTTTTAGTTTTCTTCCTCCATTTCTTCCTTTCTAAATGTTACCAAATTTTAATGCAAATGTTATCTACTGCTTTTTTGTAATGGTTTTAATTAACTTGATACTGATACACTGGGCATCCTCCCCCACTGACTTTAAATAGATATTAAACAGAGGACTGTCTCCTATGATACATTCTAGTCACAACTGGCCTTAGTTATCCTCAATGAATGGAAAGACTCATCTAAACTATCCCCCCCACACACACACACACACAGTGGAAATCGGTACAGTTCACCAGAACCGCCTGTAATTCACTAAACATACTTGAAGACAACACCAATGAAGAATGGTAAACTCTGGTGCAAACTAGACAACTTCTGTAAACGATCAGACCTTCTTTCAGAAACTGCGAGGTTTTCTATCACCCAGTCAAACCTGGCCTTAACAAAAATAGCAATACCACCCACATGCCCCTGCCTCCCCAAGGATCATTTGGGAGAGCTATTGCAATAAGGAGGGGGTGGTCTGGGGGGATGTGGTCACTCAACCAAGTCTCAGTTCAAAAGAGATCTAAAAGTCCACTCCACAGAAGTAACATACTTTTGATCCATACATCTACCTACAGACTTTGCACCTTTTGAATCCAATTCAATCCCTTGCAAAGGTGGGTCTGAGGAGTGGACCGACACCATGACTCCCACAGGAGTGAACTGGCAAAATGGCCCTCTGTAGAAGGGATAGTAAATACAGTAATCCCTGGAGAAAGTATGGACGGAATCCCATACAGTATATTGGCAGCGAACCAAGGTAGGAACACCCTGAGCTAGAGCAATGGAATCAGCCATAAGGCAGCTCCTGATTGCCAAGGCAGACACCATTTTATTAGCATATGTTCACTTCTGGCCAGTCTCTTCATACTAGTGAAACCAATGAGTAGCTGATCAGAGCAGTATTCCTTAGTCCCATCAATACAGAAAATCAGGGAACATTGTGGTTCCAAGTGGAGTAATGTTTCCTCATATGAATGAAGGAACAAAGAATATGGGAAGCACATGAGAGGTTGACACCACTTTTGGTAGAAAAAGTGAACATAATTGAAGTGTGCATGAAGGTTAAACCAGCAAAGCTTGAAGCTCACAGGAGGCACGGAAGTGATTGCAATGAGAAACACTGAGCTACATAGATGCACCCTGTGTCTGCCTTTTCTCAAAACAAAGGGTGTGCACATCAAAGTGAAACGTCAGATTGCAGCCCACCTGTTTCAGAATGAAGGGAGCAAGGTAAAACATTAAAAAGCTCTTTAAAAGTAAACCAGTGATTTGAATCAGGAGGAACGATCTTTTAGACAAAGGGCAGCTGGGCCAAAACCCACCTTTAATTGTTCAGTCTTTGACCTGACAAGACTTTGCTGTGGGGACAAACAGTGAAACAGACAACTGACTGTAAAGGGTCAGCGTGTGTGTGTGTGTGTGTGTGTATATATATATATATACATATACATACATATACACACACACTTTTCGTGAAATGTTAGCAAGCTACCAGAATGGCATCCATCAACCCAGCCCAAGGTCCAAGCCACTAGGCCAAAGTGGAGGGCAAACGCTCAGTGTCAGAGGTTCAAAGTGCCAGACCCTCCCCAGGGACACTAGAAAGATTTCCCTCTTGCCCAGCTTTCCCCGGAACGAGTTGCATCAGAGGTAGATGTGGAAATTTACACAGTCAAGTCCCACTGTAGGCAAGACACTGCCAGGGTCACTTGAGGTGTACACTAAAGCATTCGAGGTGCCAAATAAGTTTAACCAGGGCATACATCATTAGGCAAATCTTTCCTGAGCCACCTTTGGGTGCAGACATCACTTGTGGCTGGCACGGTGACACTTGCCAAGCTAATCTGGCCTGATTTGGAGAGACCTCAATACACCACCACACCTCAAATAATCCAGCATTTATATTTAATTGAGCTTCGCTAGTGCCACCCCATCAACGTTTCAAGAGCGCATGAGCCCATGCCACACTGCTTGTTGCAGTCTCACATGGCATGGTCTTGTCAGTGAGCACCTGGATCAACCTGCCCCTGGTCGACAGTAGGTATGACTTGATTAACAGTACACAGCTCCAGCAGGTTTATGTGGCAACTCTGCTCTGACAGGGAAGAGTCTCTTGTGATCTCATTCACGTAGGTGACCTTATCTAAGGGACGATGCATCTATCATTGTACAGACTTGCAAGGGTGGGGTTGGAGTGAAGACAGAATGGCCTGCCATATGTTACATGAGCATCGGTTATCCAGCACTGCAGGTCCTAAAATACCTCCCCGGAAATTCAAAATGTGCCCCTTTGCTTACCTGGGAAGATGGCGTGCATCACTTGCTTCCATAATGTATACTCAAGAGGACCCTGGGGCAAATGCTGGGCCTGACTTCCAGACACCAGGGGAGCTGGGACTCGCTTCTGCTCCTCAGCACACCTGGGGAGGGAGAAATGGTTTAGTGGCAAGATCTCACCGATGTGGTGAAAAGTTAGAGAAATTATCAACTTTTACTTACGTTTCTAAACAGGATTTTACGCCCTGTTTGGGGAGAAAAAAAACATGTCTAAGCAAGGTATTGTGTACGCGTCAGAAAGACATTTTACTCAAATGACGGACTCCCCAACCCCACCCCAAAGTAAGCTTGCTTATTACCACACCAGGACCAATCCACTGCATTCCCAAAATAAACTTAACTCCACCGCATCAGGGGAAAACGGACTCTTGTGCAAGTATTTTCCACAGGAGGGCGTCTACCATTTGTTTCCCCTGCGTTTAGGCGATCACTTTATACATTTGTTTTTCGAAAGTAGAGTGCATTTTATAGTAAGGTATACCATTAGTTGTTTCACTTTAGCTGACAGACTAGTGAAAGCTGAACATGATTAATATCAGCATTTTTGTTTAAAAAAAAGAAAAAAACACTTACTCGATTCTGGCATTTACCTTAAACATGTTAGACGGCACAAAACCAGAAAGCACACTGGGAGTACTTTGTGATATACGATTCATTACATTTGTGTCTCTGCTTATAGAAAGCAGCTGACAGATTGAGTAATTAAATAAAGACTACTTCCAAATGTATCTTTGTGAATAGGTGCCCTACATACATTTAGTGCCAAAGTTATCCTACTCAAGTCTGCCAGGAATTCACAAAAGTTTCCCATGAGGCATACCCCACGTACAAGAGCAGAGCACAACGCCACGAGCGCAGAGTTCTCAAATCCCACTCAAGGTGTGTGAAAGCGAGTTTAAAGGCATGATTAGCCTTGTAAGTTTAACACCTACAAAATACAGATGTTTGTCGAACTCCTTACCATTTACACCCCAGAAGGGGTTTCCCCTCCAACCATGGGCCTGTGTTGGTGGGGGTTAGGGTAAAGGATTTTCACTATATAGAAAATATTCTCCCTGAAAAGGAAAAGTGCTTTTTCAAAAAAGCTGTAATTCCCCTTGTATTGAGTAATCTATGGAGTCCAGTATGACAGGAATATGATCCAGATTGGAATACCGCAAAAATTCATGCAAACCTCCATCTGGTGTAGCTTTACATGGATATATTTGGGAATGTTTGTGCATTCCGGGAAGTAGTAAGTTACACATAGGTGTAAATCCAGTTCCGAATCGAGCCCTTACTTCAAGCGCATGTGCCTCAGGGATGTTCTAGAGGCCGAGAAAAACATTAATCTCTACAGCTGTCCTCAGGAAGCGATCCTGCCCTGGCACAAATATGGTTTCTGCATATCATTCCCAGTTAGTGCATGGCAACAGTGCATTAGGCCAAGGAAATGTACTGTAGGTGTGGAAGTGCCTAGAAATTCAGCAGTTATGGTTCTACTTATGTTAAACTAGAACTCGTACTTTCCAGCACATTAATGGCTTCAGATAAATATAACTAACGTTTGAATTTCTATGGCTTTTTGGGGGTAAAACGTGACCGTAACATCCCTATAATCTTTGTTTCCTGTGAATTTCTGCTTTTTTACGTTAAGTATATATAAATACTGTACGTCAATACAACAACCGACGCTCAAGGTCTTTGGCTATGCGTGGGAGGAGTTGTCCGCAGGGCCTGGCCCTATGGGCAGCACCTGTGGCCAATCCCCTCCCCCCCCCCATGTGCCCAACTCCACTCTGCTGCGCACTGAGTTTTTTTTTCCCAACTGGCCTTTGGGTTCATGGATACCTATGGATCCGCAAAGGATCCACATCCTTAGATATCTAATTTGTTTTCCTTAAACAACTCCAAAACTACTGAACCGATATGCACCAAATTAAAAAATGTAGATTCCTGCCAAGTTGTGTAAATCCTTTCAGTGGGTCGGGCTGTAGGCATGCTCAAAAATTGCAGTCTCCCTAGACATTGCATGGGAAAAAAGGTTTTTTGGATCTCCTTTTTTTCACCCCAGCTTGACAAATCACCTGAAAGTTTCCAGACCGCAGCTAAACTAATTAGCGTACGAGTTTTTAAAATTATGAGGATTCGTCAAATGGTGGCAAAGTTATTAGTAAAACAAAAAACTATTTGTCTATAGGAAAATTGATTCTAATTGCAATAGCCATAAAGTAACACATAAGCGCACACACACAAATCAATATTCACAATACCCATGAAAAGGGATCCAAGCACTTTCAAGTCAAGTCGCATGCTACTCTAGTTTGTGCATGGCTGGAAGGACAGGCCTTTTTATTGTGGCCTGTTTAGGGAAGAAAAGTGTCAAGATCACCATTGGGCATATCTCAGTATGTCACTGTACTTAAGCATGTGGTGGAACGAAGAGTGAGATCATTCTTAAGCTTTACATTATGTGATGTTTGACTAGCGTGGCTGTGTGGGAAGGGCTTTGACGTGGAGATTCTAATTCTTTGGTCTGTTTATTCAGGACAGTACTCTATATGCTCCCTTTGTGGGTTTGAATCCGAGGTCTGTTCAATCTTGCAAATATTAAGCGTCCGGTCTTTGCCATCTTCCCAAACTCCAAGTGGTCTTGAATATTTTTCTTTGCTGGAGAGATTTTTTTTGGATAGGTCTGAGAAGGTTTCAGTGATGAATGCCATTTTATTACATAGGACAGTAATCGTGATGCTGGTAAGGAGAGAAAGGTTCTATAGTGGGGGTTCCTTTATATACACACACACATATATATACATGATTTTTTGAAGGTTTGGTCTTTGCGGTAGCTGGCCATGTGTGAGCAGTGCTTTTAAGGAAGGTCAGGCCGTGAAGCACAGAGATGGTGTGCTGGGGTCCAAATGTCTAAGTTGCCTCATTACTGCCTCTTGGATTTCGAGGTCTTCATAGTAGTAAGCAGTGCCCTCAGATAGCGTAATCTAGGGTAGACCGGACAAGGTCATTGTTGCCTGTATTCTATGGAAAACCAAGATGTGAAAATAGGTGTTGCATTCAGACTGCGTAGAAAAAAAAATGGATAGCTAGATTCATTCGGGGCAAACTGGAGACCGTCCATGTTAATCCCCGATACTAGTCAACTCATCGACCTATGATGTGTATATACAATCCTATATAATTGGATGTATATTTTTCTATGCACTTCTCACTACTACAAAAGAAATTGCATTTTACACCGATTTTATGTACAAACGATGCACCTATGCTACGTACATTGTGGTCTAGAAGTGTCAGATATAAAAAAAGTCAGTTTGTATGCGATATAAACAAACAAATATACTTTTAAATTGTGAGCACTTGAGAAGAAATAATGTTTCCAAAGTTATGCTCTCCTGCGCAAGATTTTCTTCATGCGGACACTACCATGGCAATTTTCTGCAGGCCTAATTCCTGGAAGCTGTTGTCTTTAGCGTTGATCGTACTGCATAGTGCCACAGTGATGCTGTTGCTTCACAATCCAGTGCAAAAGGGGTACCTGCCAACAGTTGGGGTGGCAATGTCCCCTGAACGATATTCAGGCATAGTCCCTTCCCCAGAGTGCCAACTGCATGTGATTGTTTCCCAATTTCTTTTGGTCCTAGCATCACACTAATCTAATGAATGAACAGAGGCCTAGGCCCATCCCTAGCAATGGGCGTGCCATGACCTCCAGTCTAGATTGATACACCAAGCATGTCTTCAAAGGGAACATAGGACCCAATGGGGACTGCGATCAAACAACTAATACAAATTGCACCTTTGACTATTCGATTAAGGCACTGCAGCTAGCAGTAGTCCACAGTAAGTTGCAGATGTGTTGGCTGCTTTGTAGCTCAGCACCAAGAGATCTGCTGGATGTCAGTCTGAAAGGAGACTGATATCACTACTTCTAGTAGTTCGTGTTTCAGCAAGCCGCTGCTGGACTCTTGTTCTGGGAGGGGGGAGAGGGGGGTGGACAGTAAATGCTCAGCAGACCGTTATCTTGACTCAGTAAGGATTTATAGCTCATGTGTTTTTCGCCAGTGCGCCTTCTGTTGCAAGGTACTCAGTGGCATCTCCAGACTGGATTTTTAAGGATGGGGCACACGAGGTGCCACAAAGCTGGCAGGGTCACCTACAAAATACGATCATGAAGACTGTGCACGAGAGTGTGTATATTAGACATGCGCACATACACGAGTTTAACAAACTTCTTAAGCAGACTGAATTAAACATTACTGTGGCCCTGTGGAAAAGGCAAGGTCTTCGGAGTGTCCCAATCACTCCTCCTCTCTTTACCACTCTCCTGCAGTCTTTTACACATTTATGCTCTTGCTCCTCATACTTCTGAAACAATATACATGCATCACACCATCTTTCCTGTTCAGCATCCTCTTTTCACAGTTGCATGTACTTCCTTCGCACACCCTAGCTACACCAATCATCCCCGACAACGCACCCACTCGCCTGTTCACACAGCATTTTTTTTTTAATTTCACCCTGTTAATTTTGACAGTAGTGTACCTCCTTCTCACACAGTTTTACACAGACTCACAATTTGAACACTAGACCAATTCTCCGCTTGCCTTGTAGAGAGGCCAATGATTGCATGAGCATGTATTCAAAACCTCTATAACCCACTGACTGCAGTGAGAAATTCAGACACCCACAATCTGAAATCGAAGCAACACAGGACAGACTAAATCATTCAAGGAATACTGCAGAAAAGGGCATACTTATGTTAGATATATGAACATTTCATGTGCATGAGAAAAGAATGTGTTTTTGTTACAAGTTAAATGTCACAACATGCAGCAAAGCTCTTCTGTAGTTTAACAAGCCACTGCATTCCTGTACTTCATTGATTTAGGAAGTCATCTCTTAAACATGTACAGTTTAATTTCAATTTTAATTCATGAATTGAACTCCGAAGAGATCCACATGCATAGATAATACATAAAATAAGACAGTAACGTTATCCAGTTTTACATATGAATTTTATCTGTAAAATGTGATATTCACAATACTTCCCACCAAACTTAAATTCCATAATCCATCTCAAACAGTACTATAGATTTATAAAGAGCAACAAACTAGAAGAATTCGCTTCTAAATGGAGACATTAAACTCAACCCCACTAACTTTACAATATACTACCTATAAAGCGCATCACAGTGCAAGAAATGAGTGCCCAAGGGACGGCCACTGTTATTTCATTCCCAAACACAGTAGTATGCTTCCATAAGGACAAAAATAAAACATTCTTAAAATCCAAAATAAGTGATCTGTAAGCTACAAAACAACCAGCCCTCTGCTGTCAGACAATTACAAACATTGTCATGCTCTGCTGCTCAATAGAGAGCCCCTCTTACTGCACGTTAAAATTCGTACAAAATAAATGCTAAATTGCCGAGGTAGTTCACATACATTCATCTTGTAACCACCAATTCAAGAAACTCAATATAGATTTAAAAATGACTTGAAAAAATTGAAGATCCTAAAAAAATTCATTAGGTGGGTTATACAAAATTTCCAAGGCCTCTCTGGCAGAAAGAATATTACAATTCAAATAGAGGGTTTCAACCATTTTTTCCTGAATGTAGCTAAAACAGGAAAAATACATGCTTAAGATTCTACACCCCCAATTGGCAAAGATCACACAGAACTAACCTCCAAATGGGATAGATCCTCTAACATGTAAGTGGCACTATCTAATCTCAACAGAATGAAAAAGTGCCTCACTCAGTGTGGGAGATTTCAGGCAAGGTATGGCTGAGATTTATTTTTTTTATTAAACAATCGATGATTTAGTTAATATAACGAGCCTCCTCTTTACAAGACAGGATTTAAAATCTAGGAAAAAACCTTTGGACCAAGTCACCTCTTTCAAGGTTTTTAAAAAAAACAATGGGCAGTATTGATAGAATAAGGTTAGGTTCCAGCTCAAACAGTTGCACAGCAAGATTATAGTTTCTAAAAAAAAAAAGATTTCTATGAAAGCTAAGTGTCTTAGGGTGGATTCCATACTATGGACTAAGCAGTAAGCCCTCCCTATCACCACCTAAAGGCCCTGTACAAAGGTATTCTTGATACCTAATTCAAGCCTTAGAGCTGCCACTGAGGCAGAGTGGTTACAAAAACCCAGACATCTTAGAATCTGGCCTTCTATCTTGTCAACAAAATCCCATTTAGAGATGTATGTACATTCTGTAGCATACAAAAGGGTGGCCAGAATCTTTGCTTGGTAAGCAGTAAGTAGATCTTAAAGAGATGGCACCGGCCAATTGCATTAAAGAAGGCCACTTAACCTTTTGCTTGAGAAAGAGCCTCACTAACGTTATTACGAATGTGATCTTTTTCGCTAAGTGACCATGATAAAATCAAGCCCCCTCTAAAAAAAAAATAGGTTTTTACCCGCTCTAACTTATGTTGACCCAGGGACCAAGAAATATTTTTACCAGAATTTCCCTTAAAAAAAATGCATACTCCTTGAGACTTGGATACATTAATTTTCAAATGATGCTGCATAGAATAGTAGTTTAAAGCAGCCAGACACTGATTTAGACCTTTCGGTCTAAGGTCAATCAACTATATTGTCAGCATATTAAAAGACAGGAGATTGAATGCCCTCCAATTTTGGGTGCAAAGCCATCAGCATTCCATAAGGAACCAGGCAGGTAAGATATATAAAGAAAAGAGCAACGGTGCTAATAAACAACCTTGCTTCAATCTTTTTTTTTTTTTTAGGGGGGGGGGGGAATTTTAGAAGACAGGCCCGCTCCCCTCCTAAAAGAACTTTGCACCAGGTTGAAGAGTGCAAAGCTAGGACCAAACTTAAGTTCGGCGGGACACCCAATTCATATACTTTCTTCCATAAGATCTTCCTATCTACCCTGTCAGAAGCCACTGAGAAATCTATAAATGCAGCATATACTACTCTGCCCCTGATCTGAACATATTTTTCATTTGTAATTTGCATTAATAAGATCCAAAGTATTATGTTCCTTTCTGAAACCAGCGTGTTCCAAAGGGAGTATCACGTTTTCCTCAACCCAAGAAGTTAAATGTGGTAGTATGCTTTTTGCAAATATCTTGCCAGTTGCGTCCAGCAGTGAAATTTGATGATAATTTATGGGTGGCGATTTCTTTCTTTTTGTATGAGGGGAGACATAGAAGACAAGGTGGAGAATCCTTGCTCAGACCAGAGGTTCCATTGCACCTCATCAGGGCCCATTGCTCCAGATGCCTGCATTGACCTTATGAACCCCTCGATCTCAATCGCAGAGGGGAGACTAAAGCTATCCAATTCAGTTCTATTACTTTTACTCTGGTCTACTTCCTGTGGCTCCATATCCCAATGTTTCGCATACAGGGAGAGCATATACTCCCTCCAATCAGCCTTGGCTATCGGAGGGGCAGTAGAAGATTGCCACACCCATCAGAAATAATAGCCCAAACTTTAAAGGAGTTTTAAGTCCGTGGCTTCCCTCAATGCTACCCACTTCTGTTCGGCCTCCTCCTTCCTTATTATACCCAACTTCATTCAAGCTCTTTTTAATAGGGATATTTTCCTACTCCGATCCATAGACTCCCATTCATACTGTCACCTTACCAATTTATTGCTTTCTCTATTCAACAATAAGACAGATAAACGTTATTTTCTCTTGAGGAGGCTTAATATGCTTAGGCTGATCACTTTGAATTATGTGTCCCATAAGTCCTGCGAAGTAATATAATGGATCCCCACTCCATTAACTGATGTATCTCACTGAACATTCAAGTACTTCAGATATTTTAGCAGGTGTCCAATAAATACTACCCGTTTTCCCATTAAAACTAATGTTGTTGCACTTAAAATTCCAGGTCTCTGTCTAGAGTAACTGAGTTTTTAGCCATAGGTTAAGGATCTGATGGTCACTAAACAGTGCATCAAAGATTGTCATATCCTCCACCAATTGGGTGATAACGTAGGAGGCCAGAAAGTAGTCAATGATAGAACTACTCTGTAGAGATTTAGGAGCATGGCTGCAAGAAAGTCTGAACGGAAACACCAGTTTAAAATGATACAGCCAAGGTTCCTCAAACCTTTCAGTAAAATATCTGTCCTAATTCTAGGGGGAATAAGATGGAAGGGATATTAAAAGCTGTTTCCCTCTCTAAATATCAAAAAGTGGAAAAAGATGGATTAGAAATTTTACAATTTAAATCCCCCATTATCAATGCCTAATAAGCAGTTATGTGAATTTGAACAGACAGCAGAAATATGATTGAACATATGTGATAAAATTATATCACTCCTTATCTGGGGGAAGTAGAAATGTACTATTAGCAAGGGAATTTTGCTGCCATTCTCCAAAATTGGGTACTCCTGATCTAAAAAGATTTGAGGAAATTAGAAAACTAACATTCCCATTTATGATTGTTTCTCAACATAGCAATAGCCCCTTTTGCGCACCCTCTTAGATGCCTGTGCCTTTAGACACAGGACCGAATACCCAGGACAGTTGAAATCAGATACACTCCAGGTCTCTTGAATGCAAATTAAGTCAGCCTGTAGAGAATAAATAAGGTCTAATTTTTCAGGATGGTTCCCTATTCCTGCGGCATTCCAATAGACCCCAGAGAGATTAAGGTTAATGACCAGGTTGTAAGAGCTTTCTCTTCGCCCGAGTGCTATTTAGAGCCCCCACCAACCAACTCCAGGTTTCACGTTTGAAGCCTGAGTGATGTGAAGGAGCATTTTCCATAAGCTTCAACACTCTTTCTCCATGGAAAAGGGAAACTTTCACTTTTGAAAAGAGGAAGTACGGTCAAGCACTTGGTGGGGATAGGTATCATTTGAACATGAAAAGGGTGTGGGGGGGGGGGGGGGGAATACTACTGCCAATTAAAAGGAATTTATTTTCCCCGTTCTGTAACCACATCTATGCCTCTACGCTGTAACTGCTCACAATTAAGCTCAAATTTATAATCAAGAAGTGTCACTGCTTTCAATTAATTTTAGCTCCTCTATATCTGTAAAACAAGAGATTAAAAGAACGATTTAAAATTCAAATCAAATAGAGCAAAAAAAACTCTAGGCATTCAGGGGTCTCCATTTGCCCTTTAATAACGTCCTCCCTACTATTTACTTCCCACCTTTATAAAGATCAGTTGTAGGGTTCAACAACACTATTTGCGTTCACGTTACAAAACGAGACGTCGCGTGGATTTAAATCAGATACGATGCCCAATGTGGCTGGAGGATTCTTCTGTTGCACACCCCAATATGGGGTCAAGTCTTGTTCTCCCCTAGGGAGAGGAGATCCAATGGTTCCCATGTCCTTGGGCCTCTCCTTCATCCAGGCCAGTTCATGTTCTTCCCAGTGAGAGGAAGTTCCAGCAGGGCCCATATCCTCAAACTTAACCTTTGTGTTCTTTTTTGAGATATGCCGTTACCCCTCCCCCTTTTTTTACATTTTTGTAATACCTTTTTTCTTACCTAATTTCCTATTTAACCTCCTATGGCCAAGATCCCATTATGATCTGCCATCAACAAGTCGGGGTATACTTAGGAGTATAAAGGGAGGATGGAATTTATGCTTTTTATGATCAAATGGGGAATACCCTTAATTTTTAGGGGATTAGACTTGGTCTTTTTGTATGCCCGACTAAGGAAAGTCCTGCTCCTTTGCAAGCGTTTGACAGTCATCCTTACAAAAAGAGGTTCCCTTGCCCTCAACCAATACAAGTGCCTTAGTAAGTAGAGCATCTGAGGAATAACCCACAAATGTTAGAATAATGTAGTAAGCTGATACAACCTATTTTCCAAGAAGACAAGCACATTCAATCTCCAATCACAGAAACTCCAGCAGGGCTCTTCGGATAGCAACTGAAGAGCTGGGGAGAGCTGGCCGCACTGACCTAATGTCAATCGCTTCCACTCCACCAACAGGGGGCCACAACTCCAACTTTACCCACTCCCCTAAATTAGGTTCATACAGCTCCTTCACTGTACTTATTCACCCCTTAATTGCCGTTATTTGCACTTTTGCACACTTCGCCAATTTTTGCCACTCTACTTTAGTGTCACTGGACTTTGAAGAGCTCATTCAAGACTCCGCATTCTGAACTGCTCTTACCACTGTCTCTGCTTCGTTTCCTTATTCAAAGACCACGTCCACCAAGCAGCATCCAGGATCAGGCACCAATATTTTTTTTTTTTTTTAATTGTCAAAAGTTCCCCCCTGCCCCCAACAGTACTGGAACCAGGAGGGTTGGAGAGCCTGAGGAGCCTAAGTGTTGGGGCGTACTTGGGGGGTGCTCCTTGCACCACCCTTCTACCACTCCAAGCTGGGGCCTTACCTTTCACGGCTCCTGTCTTCCTGCAGCTAAACCCCCCACCCACACCTGTAAGCTCAGCAGGGGGGGCGGGTTGGTTGGGGTGAGGAGGGGAAGCACGATCTGCATGTCAGAGCACCATACCTTCCTCTGCTTGCCTTCCTGCTACTGCTTCCCTCCTGTCGTGGGACTGCAGAGCAGGGGTGTACTGCACCGCACTCCTTTCTTCTGCATCTCACGGTTCCTGCCATGTCCTCCTTCCAGCCATGTTTCCTCTCGGCTGCTGGACTGCGGACCTGGAGTTTGAGAGGACCTCAGGCCGTAGAGCACCTGGGTTAACCCTGCATCAGGAAAGGGTGCACCGCGCACCAAACACCAGACGAAGGTCCGCAGCAAAGCTACGCCATGCCAGCCTGCATCACATCACCACACTCGCCAAAGTATGTACAGTTTAACCAATAGGATAGTTTAGAAAGTAATTAGTAAGGGTGCTGTACCAGCTGCTTGGTTGTCAATGAATAAAACATTTAATCCAACCAGTCTACGTAACATCAGGCTATGAAAAGGTGTGCAACTTTGGTCCCTAAAACAGAGAAGTGTTATTCTGGAGGAGAGCCCATTTTGCAGTGTTTTTTTTACTTTCATGAGACCAACTTACTTATGGTATTTTGCAGATTTAGATTATAGTTCTGCAGCTTCTTTGAGTTAATTCATCTTTTTGCTCTCAGTTATACTATTTTGACCAAATTGACAAGCTTAACTTTATAATCTCGTCATTTACAGGTGTTAATAGCCTTAGACCAAGTCTGAGAGATTCTGGTAGTCCCATTCCCACCTATTGACACCCATTTCTTAAGCATTAACAGGGGGCTAGAACATTTACAGGTGGGATACTGGCCCCACTATCCCCCTTTCACACTTCTAGCAATGCCACTAGGCATACTGTGTACTCTTGGTCTACTAGTCTCTGCGAAACAGCTAAAGGATTGAAGTTGTGGGAGATTGCTATGGACACTTAACTGTTTTTTGCAACAAAATCCCATTACAAAGACCTTGCCGGGGGACCCCTGAGTAGTCTCACCAGCATCAAGGACCATAAAAATATATTTTTTAAATTGCAGAGCGAGGAGTTTTGGGTTGGCCATCTTTATCTCGGTCTTTTTAGCGGTCATCCACATTTTACTTTCATCCACCACAGATTACAGCATAGGGCAGAAGACTAACCACCTTCAACAACTGGCTTTCTTGCTATGTAAGTGATGCAGTGTTTCCTGACATGTGCCTTCCCACTCAACATTTGTCAAAGTTTTTCTTTGCATTCTGTATCCTTAGTCGTTGTTGCAAAGTTTCCTGTACCTAAAAGCCTATAGCACCTATTTGCAGAATAAATCATAAGTTCCTGTGACGTGCATTAAACTTAAAAAAGGGTTTCTGGAGACTTCACTGAACTCCGTCCCCTCTAACAAGTACAACTGCCGGTAAGGAAGCACCTGTACTGCTCTATTATACTTATAAGGAATGGCTCATTTATTTTTAAATTTGAAAGGGTTATTGTAGCTGTTCAGGATGGGGCTCATTGAGTGTAGCATGCAATGCACTGATGCCATGGAGACCTACTGCACACCTTCTGGAGCTGCCCAGCACTATCACTTCTGGGATGGGAGAGGGGGGGGGGGCTCTAGTCTCTGCCATGGGTTGGAGGATTCCCAGGGAGTCAGAATTGATTTTACTGCACATAGTGGATGATGTGGGGGTAGCAGGTGCAAAAGGGCACTGCTCTCCTTGGGTCTGCTAATAGCTAAACGAGACATAGCAAAAACTTGGAAGGGCACGGATGCCCCCCTCCCTGGATTGATGGGCAAAAGGTAAGGACTACTGGATGGGCCTAGAGCCCCCTTTATACCAAGCCAGGCGATTCTCAATAAAACAAAAAAAAAAAAAAAAAAAAACAAAGTTAATTTGGGCATATAGCCACAGTTAGGTGACTTGTTTGTATTGCAAATGTTTGCACCAAAAAAAAAGTAACCACTAGATGAGTTTGCCACAGCAAGATGTATTAACTTCATAATCACTTCATGTCACCTGGTTAAATAACTTTACCAGCTACACTGCAGTGAATATTGAGCTCCAAGTATTGTGATGTGCTGGTCTGTGCAGGGCTGGTGTGGAGTCTCTGGCAAGCAACTAAGCTTTAACAGCATTGCAAGTTCAGTGACTAGTTTCTTGCCTACCATACAACTGATTCAACTAGCAGTGTATGCTCCAAGAGCCTGTTTGTGGCAGGTACTCAAAAACAAGGCTGGCTTTATGGTGGTGCAACTGATGCAGCTGCCCTGGTCCCTGACCTGGGGAGGGGGGCTGCCCTAGGGTGTTAAGCAATAACTTGATTTTAAAACACCTGCTGCAGAGTTACTTATGCATCTAGCTTTCAGGAAGCAACATCAGAGCCTGCCGCAAATGTCAAGGGAGCGACAGGGAAAACAATGGAAAAAAAACCACTTACCTTTACCGCCTCGCTTGTCGCTCTTATGGTGTCCCAGCATTCACAGGGATACCAGCACCCCCTCCCCAGAAACCCTGGCACTGCTTTCATGCTAAACCTAGCATGAAAGCAACACTAGGATTGGTCTGAGCAGGTTGCACTGCCACTCAGACAGTTCTGGGGTCCGCAGTTTCCCCAGCCTGGCTGAGACGGATAATCCTCCTGAACCAATACCGAACCTCCTCCTCTGATCTCCCACCACCCACCCTCATGTAGTGAATCCTATCTTGTTTTAATGGGAAACGGGAGTTCGCTTAGCCTTCTGGCTTGCGGACCTGTGCCCCCAGTCGCCTAGTGACTTACCCTTCTTAACTGTTTTAGCACAATTATTTAAATATAGGTTTCCACCAAGATGGCTGCATTGTTTCTAGTTAGGCCAATGTTTTAGTTTCACGTTATCAGTGCCACCACAATAAGGTTTCAATACGAAGCGACAAAGAAAAACTGTAGGTATTCACATTATGTACTTTCCCTCTTCATGCCTTCAAGGGAATTGTTTACATAAATTGCCATCCCAAGCAGGTCTTGTTATCTATTGTTTGGGAACAGAGGGGTCCGAGCAGATCTGTATAAATGCACCTCACTTAGAGGGATAACGACCAGATGCCATCACTGCTGCACATTGCCTCGACGTCGACCCAGTCTTAGTGTCCCTACAGAGTCTGAGCTAGAGACCTCATTTTAAAGGTAACAAGGGTTGGGGTTGGAGGGGTTCTTCTCATGGACATGGCATTGGCAGATTAGGTTTAACACCTAGCTCTATTTTAGGTTAGCAATTAGATGCATCATGTTAGGGTAGTAGGACATATTTCATGTCATTTTATGTCATTGCAAGATGGTTGGGGGGGGGGGGGGGGGGGGGAGATGGGGTCTCTGTATTATTAACTCTTGTGTTCCTGATTCAGTTTCTTGCATTATCCTAATCTTTGCAACCCATGCACCTTATCGCAGTTTGCAGTTCTGCTAAATAAAACCTATTGAAACTTCACAGCATCTCCTTCATTGCCTGCTTTTAACTGAGACATGTTCATGTGAGAAAGGGGTAATCTCAGTTTAACCACAACACTTCCGGAGATGTTGCACACTTGAGTCCATGCGTAAAGGCTGCCACAAGTCACCTTTTACTGTTTGGGTTTTTGGTGAGCTGCTGCTTGTGAGCCGGGAGGTTTGGGATGACAGTTGTGACTGGTTATAGGACTGACATAGTCGCCTACAAACATAAGTAATGTCATCCTTAAACCAGCAGTCTTGCCTAGAGCAAGAGTCAAACTACGACACTTCACATGACCCAGCCCCACACCTCTGCACTGCTGGCTGAGCCAGCAGATGAAAAATAAAATGATATCTGGCTCTAGGCTGGGGGGCAGGGGCGAGGGCACTTCTCTGCCATTGTGGAGCAACCACCCCTGGGAAGCAAAACAAATGTCAAGAGAACTCTTGAAATTATTGTTTTAGTGGCAGTTTTTAATTGCCATAAAATAGCCCAGAGGGTTAATACATCTGCTGAAAAGAACTGATCTGTATTTTATGTGGCTAGCTGAGCTGATTAGTCAAATAAATATGGTGCACAGGCCCTTGCATGATTTGATTAGTGAAGCCAGCCTTTACCTGCAATTTAAAACAAATGAAATGTATGTTAGAGGGGTTACGGAGATCTGAAAAGCCCTTTTACCTAGTGGTAGTAAGGGAATCCCAGAACGTGATTGGTGGGTGGGGGGGGGGGGGTAAAAAAAAAAAAAAAAAAAACGACATTGTCACACCGGTCACCAGCAGTACTAAAGATGGCCCACATTGAAAGCACAGACAGAGAAGGGTGTCGGTCACAGTGCCTTATTGTGATTGAGTTCTTTGGAGTGCCTCAAGCCAACAGATGTTAGTTGAAAGTGTGGTCTCCAACATGGTAATCCGGGGTTTCATTATGAATATCTAACAGGGCCTGGTAGATCTGCATGACTGAGCAATAGTACCCCTCAATAATACCACTCTGGAAGATTATACAAGGGTCTGTGCACTGGATTTCTTTATGTTGACTGTCACAGAAGCACAACTAGTTTTGACAACTGCTGGGGGAAATCTGTTTTTGAGCCAAAATGCAATATGAACAAGTTACTTACCTTTGGTAATGCCTTTTCTGGTGGATACGCTAGCTACCTGTAGATTCCTAACCTTATGAATTCTCACAATGCGCCAGCATTCGGCTGAAATTTTCTTCCCAGCTCTGCACGTCAACATGGACGTCACAATTGCCCGACACCACGCGACTTCGTCTGACATCGTGGCAATAAAAGGTCCTCGCCGGCGTGCAGATGTCAGTTTTCACCATTTTTACGTGCCTTTGCATCAAACAGGTGATCACGGACTTCACAAACTCAATATATACAAAATCTAATACATAATATTTATTCAAATAAGAGCAAAAACGAATATACATATACACCCAAAGAAATCTTGGTATGACCAGACCAGCAACTTTGAGGCGGGTGGGACTGTGAGGAATCCACAGGTAGGTATTATATCCACCAGAAAAGGCGTTATCAAAGGTAAGTAACTTGTTCTGGTGGATACAACTACCTGTGGATACCTCACCTTATGAATAGGTGGGTACCTGAATGGTCACACCAAGAAATCCTGCAGCACAGAATGTGCAAAATGGCCATCCCTCCTAACTTCTGCATCCAAGCAATAATGCTTTGCGAAAGTGTGGAGGGAAGCCCAAGTTGCAGCCTTACAGATCTCAGCAACCGGGACACCTCTTGCCAAGGCTGAAGTGGCAGACTTAACCCTGGTGAAATGGGCCCTTATACCAACAGGAGGAACCTTTGTTGCCAAAGAATAACAGTTTAATGCAAAGAATGACCCACCTGGACAGTGTTCTCTTGTGGATCCTCTTCTCCACATAGCCAACGAAGAGTTGATCGTCCACTCGAAACTCTGGTCCTTTCAATATCAAAGCTTAAAGCCCTCCTTGGGTCAAGTCGATGCAGTCTCTCCTCTCGATGGATGGGGAGGAGGGTAAAAGGACAAGAGTGTTATGGATTGCCCCATATGAAATGGAGTAACTACCTTTGGTAGGAAACCACCCTGGTTCTCAGCATCACCTCGTCTGCATGAAAGGATGTGAAAAGGGGTTTTACACAAAGCCTGTAGCTCACTCACACGCCTAGCAGACGTGATGGCTGTGAGGAAAACTGTCTTCAAAACCAATTGCCTGAACAGGCAAGAATGCAAAGGTTCAAACGGTGAACCCATCAGAAAAGTGAGAACTAAATTCAAATCCCACTGAGGCATAACAAACGGAGTGGGAGGAAACTTGTTAGTAAACGCTTTAAGGAACCCAAGAACTACAGGGGACTTAAATAAGGAAGGTTGATCAGGAAGGCAAAGAAAAGCCGACAGTGCTGATAAATAGCCTTTCACCGTTGAAACTGTGCAACCCTTCTGTGCCAATGACAGTGCAAAAAGCAAAATATCAGATAAATGGGCCTTTAAGGGATCAATTTGTCTCTCCACAACAAGTAACAAATTTCACCCATCTACCGGCAGAGACAGTCTTGGTGGAGTGTCGCCTGGCTGAAAAAATAACGTCCACCACTTCTGGTGGGAGAGAAAATGAATTCAGATTGCTCCGTTCAGTCTCCAGGCATGTAAGTGCAGGCTCTGGAGGTGGGGGTATAGAACCTGCCCCTGCAAGAGGAGATCTACTCTGTAAGGGAGACAGAGAGGAGGGGACAGTGAGCTGGAGAAGGTCTGTGTACCACACCCTTTTTGGCCAATCCGGAGCTAATACAATAACTTGGGCCCGGTTCCAGGACATCTGAAACGCATCACCCAACGCTCCTTGCACCGGATACTGGAGGCTGCAGAACGAGCAGTGCACATTCCCTAGTGGCAAACAGGTCTACCTGAGGAAACCCCTGACATCTGGAAGATGTCATGGATCAGGTCTGGATGAAGACGCCACTCGTGAGCGGCAGAGAAATGCAGACTGAGACTGTCCGCACACACGTTTAGAACTCCAGCCAGATGGTTTGCTACTAAGCAATCAGATGATCCTGAGCCCAGGACCAGAGCCTCTCTGCAGAGAAGGTAAGACTCTACTCCTCCCTGCTTGTTGATGTACCACATCGCACTAGTGTTGTCCGTCAGGACTTGGACCCACTGACTGAAGGGAGTGGAGGAAGGCCTTGAGAGCCAGACTTATCGCCTGTAATTCCAACAGATTGATATGAAACATCTGTTCCACTGGAGCCCTTTGACCTCCAGGTCCCCCCAGGTCAGGTCCCCACCCTAGAGTGGAAGCATCCGCTGAGGCCACTGGAGGTGGTAGTGAAAACAGCCTTCCTTGTAAAAGATTGCCGTCCACAGCCCACCATCGTAGATCCGCTACAGCATTTCTGGAGATTGTTCGACTTAGAGATCCCCTTTGTGTTGAAACCACTGCCTGCGGAGGCACCATTGAAAACCCTTCATATGCTAGCATGCATGAGTGACCAACAGAATGCAAGAAGCGAGCAGACCGAGCAGACGTAGGACCTTGAGGACTGGAACAACTGCTCCATTTCGAAACATTGGCATCAATGCCTGAATGTCCCGAATCCGCTGAGGGGGAGGAAAGGCCCGATCCAAAGTTGTGTCCAGTACTGCCCCTATGAACAGGAGAAGCTGCGAGGGCTCCAGGTGAGATTTGGGCACGTTTACTGAAAAACCCAGACCGGGTTGTCATCTGCAGGTGATGCAGCACAAGCTCTGAAGAATTTGCTTTGATCAACCAGTCGTCCAGGTAAGGGAATACAAATATTCCCTTCCTCCTGAGATTTGCTGCAAACACTGCCATCACCTTCGTGAAGACTCGAGGTGCTGAAGTAAGACCAAAAGGAAGGACTGCAAATTGGTAGTGTTGCGACCCTACCACAAACCAGAGATACTTACTGTGCGACTTCAGAATAGGGATTTGAAAGTAAGCATCCTGTAAGTCGGCAGATACCAGCCAATCCTTTTTGTTCAACGCCAGAAGCACCTGCGCTAGGGTCAGCATTTTGAATTTCTCCTCTTTGAGGAACCAATTCAAAACCCTCAGGTCCAGGATAGGCCTCAAACGACCATTCTTCTTGGGGGATCAGGAAATATTTTGAACAACCCTGACCCCCTTCCTGCTCTGGAACCAACTCCACTGCCCCTTTCGATAAAAGGACTAGAACCTCCTGCTGCAACAGGAGATGGTCTTCTGTGCAAAAGGATGGACGGGGACAGAAACGAGGAGGAAACTCCCGAAAAGGAAGGGCATAACTTTTCCCCACAATGTTGAGAACCGAGGAGTCTGATGTGACTAACTCCCACTCGTAGAGAAAGTGAAATAACCTTCCCCCTACAGGAGAAGCATGAGACAATGGGCGAAGAACTAAGGCTGCTTTCCTTGCTGCATCCCCCCTGAGGAAGGAGGAGGCAGTGTGCTGCTGGGTGGACCCTCTTGTTCTAACCCTGCCCTGCCCTCTAAAGGACCTATAGGGCAGACTTGAAGGCTACTGGGCTACCGACTGAAGTCTCCCACGAAAGGAAGTTCCTCTCCCAAACCCCATTAACCTTCTGAAGGACCTGAATGGGGTGGTAGTGGAAGCCTGCAGGTCCAAGGACTTGGCAGTAGCCCTGCTTTCCTTAAAAACACTCTGAAGCAGAGTGAGCTTTAGCTCCAAATAATGTGTCCCCATCAAAAGGTAGGTCCAAAAGGGTCACCTGGACATCCGCAGAGAATCCTGAAGATCAACCACGCATGCCTCCTGGTGATAATGGAAGTGCCCATAGCCCTGGCCACAGAGTGTAGTATTCAGGCCGGACTGGATGACATGCCTAGCTGCAGCCTGCACATCAGACAAGTCCTTGCAATTCTAGAGGCAGATCAGGTACCACGGTTGTAGCTGCGTCCATCAGGGAATGAATGTACCTGCCCACTAAACAAGTCGCATAGGAGAAAACTATTATGCTTCAAAGGCATGGTAAAAAGGGGACTGACGTCAGCACGCCGGCGAGGACCTCTTATTGACACAATGACATCAGACAGTCGCGTGGAGTCGGGCAATTGTGACGTCCTCGTCGACGTGCAGAGCTGGGAAGAAAATTTCCATTGAATGCTGGCGCATTGGGAGAATTCATAAGGTGAGGAATCCACAGGTAGTTGTATCGATCAGAATTTATGGACACATTCCTACCCAAGGAGGAGTTCAAGGAAACATTAACTCCTATAAACATAAGCTTTGGCAAAGCTAGTAGATCTTGCCTTCAATAGCTATTGGCTTTGCCGATATTTTGTAGCTCAGCTGTCCAGCAAAACAGATGCTTTGCAGTGTGTCTAGAACTAACCTAAAAATGCACTATGATGTAATCAGGGCTAAGGCGCCTTTTCTAAAATGTTCGTTAGTGCGGGATGCATCTTACTTTTATTAAAATTATTTTTCGCCATGTTGCACAGTAGCCACATTATTATAGAACATGGCTACAAACGAAAGCCAAAGTTGTAAAGCCCATGCTGTACAGCATGAACAAAAGGCAATTGCAGAGCCAATAATATCAAAGGTGAGGCCTATTGACTGCCAGTGCTTAATAGGCCTTGGCACAACAACTTTCATTCTGAGCAAATCAAATGTGTGAAAAAAAAGAAAAAAAAAAAAAAAGACATTTAGCAAAAGATTCTATCACATAAGGAAAGCAATGGCACCGGTGTCGTTTCGAAGCAGAACATCTGTTGTCTCAATAAAATCTGTTAAAATCTGCTATCACAATACACATCCATTTGAAAGGAGAACAGAGCTTCTTTGAAGTGTGTGTGACCTAGCAAAACAGCTACAAATGGCAAGGGGTTCAACAAAGACAAGACAAAAATAAAAGTAGTACCTCAAACAGTGCTATCAGTGTAAGGACAGCAATCACATTGAATCAATCAGTGCTTGGTCCAATCCCCAGCCGGAAGAAGTGAAGCCAGCATGCACTGGCTTCTTAGATGGCCGCAAGTAGGCGTGACACTGAAGCCAAGGACTGTTATGCTATGGGTGGCCTACACATCCTTTTTTGTATACAATCTCGTGCAAGTGAGCACATGCAGCACAGCTGTCGCAGACGAGACAAAAGCATTTGTGAAGATCATTTGGTTGTTTTTAACATAACGTGGGCTGGCGTGAGATGACATTACAAAATTTCCTTTGGGACTTCACTGCAAGTGCTCAATTGCAGCCATTTAGAGGTTTGCCACAACAATGGATAGTTACCGCAGGGGCATCGGACTGTATTATCACTTCTGAAATGTACTGTCAGAGATGCCAAGTTGCTCTTTGTGTAACAACCTCAGCTAGACCGGGCTTTTTAGCCAAGAGCCCTTTGTGCACCAGAAATGTGGAGAGAAAATACAAATTCCAGGATGTAAAGTGCTGCAGGCAAAACACCTGGACTGGTCAATGGAGTCTCATGGCAGGAAGCCCATGTCCTTAAGGACGCCATTAGCCAGATCGGTTTTTATTTTTATTTTTTGCTGTGGCTTCTGGGCTCATGCTTATGAGAAGCAAACACCAGGTTCCATGCCAAGTGCTGACAGCGGAATCAACAGACTGAATGGCCATTCCATTGCTATAGACTGGGATGTACTTTACCATCGTGACCCGACTCAATAGATCCAAAAAGTCAGCATCAGCTGTGAAAAGCCTTTCGCTGAGTGTCAAACATCTGCATATCAGGGCACACTTAGCTAACTTGTCTTGGCTTGTTTAACCGAAGAGCTTAGGCACCTGACAATCCCTAGAGAATCATTTACAGACTGTCACTATATGAATCTGTGCCAAGAAAAGCTTGAACAAGTGCAGGCGAGCCTTTTGGATGCTGCTGTGAAGCTGGTAACTAGAGGTTGGCACACCGATATACAATGTTACTGTGCACAACTGTAGTATATGCAAACCGAAGTATGTGCCCGCAGTTGACTATGTTGCTAAGCTGTGTTTCTCTTGTGCTTTAAGGCAAGGCTCAGAAATACATTACAAACAATGGCATTGCCACCAAATAGCCACGTGTCATCTGTGAGTAGGGTGACACTTTCAAACTTTCCTGGATTTTTTTTCTAACAAAATGGAGCATGGATTTTCATTCCATAATAGTGTGTCAAAAAGGAACAAAACTTCAAAATGTTTTTCAACAAATAAGCCTAGTTGAATGTGTCACTTATGACATGGGGGTTACTTGGCAGCTCTGGAGACCTCAAGGGGATTCCCAATGGCTACCTTCTAAAAAAAAGAAAAAAAAACCTTTCAAAAGAAAGGGTCCTATTCAGAAAGATTTTGCTAGGAGCAAGTGTGACATGCTCATGTAGTAATCATAGCTTACTCCTCCATTCCTGGGGCATTGCTGGTTTATTCCTGGAATTTAGGACTAAGGAGCTCGTTAAGTTTGGGAGAAGGTACCCTCCAAAAAGAGGTGGATGTCCCATCTGCAATATTTACAGTTCCTATGCTCCTAAGTTATAAAAAGCACCATGTTTGCAGTGGTAAAGCAGCAGATGTCTCTGCTGCCAGAAGCCCTTGAGCAATGGCCTGCTGGCCATTGGTTCATTGGTCAATTTACATCCAACTGGATCTCCAATTTAGGTTTTATATATATTCAGACATAGTTTCCCTGTGAGACTGTTGAGAAGCCTCAACAAGAAGCCAGAGAAATGACCAACTTCCCCACAGGCTCAAAACCCCTGTGGTGGCTCTGCTGAAGGCACAGGAGGATAAAAACAAGCAAGGCTAGCATGGGTTGGGGAATGAAACCTTAAGAAGGCAGGTGAAAAAATGAAGAATGATCCACGTTTGGGGGGAGGAAGAATTGTGTGGTACAGTAAGGTTATTGAAGAATTAGTACGGAGGAGGTGAGTAGACCGTCAGTTTAGAGACTGTAAACTGACAACCTGGGGCTGGGATGAAGCAAGGGAGGAGTAGATTGGACGGAAAAGAGGTTGCCTATTAGGAGAGCAAGGTCAGAGAAGTTCTGATCAGGAAGTGGGTAAGTAAAGATGAGAAGAGAAAAAACAGCATAGCAGTTAGAGGAAAGTGTAAGGTTACAAGTAATGGCATTTCTATTTTTTTTTTACAAGAATCTGGTCAACAGTAAGTGTAAAGCATTAAAAAGGGTAACAAATGCACTCTTTTCCTGAGCAATAAGATAACTGCGGTGGTATACTTGAAAAGCAGAACCACCACTGAGGGCCAGTGAGACAAAGTTTAACCCTTCTACAGGTCTAGTATTGGATGTCCAGAATCCTTTCCACAGTATTATTGGAGATCTGAAATGCTAGACTGAAAAATTGTTTAATGGGACTCATGTAAATACTGAGCAAGACAATGTGAGAGCTGTTTGAAGATAGCGACTGCAAAGTCCTCTACTTCCCTGTCTTCCAAACACCACTCCTACCAATTCACCATTAACACTCTGCATAGATCCAGATCCAAATGGCAAAACAAGATGCCCACTAACCAACACAAGGACTAAAGAGGGGCATGTAAAAACCCAACCCAAATCCCTCTCAAAATTAATCAAACACACAATGGCCAGAGAAGGGTCTGATCAAAAGCAACTACTGGTTCATGCTAATAATGTGTAAGTCAGTGGTGTGATGAAACTTGAGGGGGGGCCTGAAAAGTACCTGGAGGCTCCCCCCCCCCCCACCCCCCACCCAACCTGGACCCAGTCAGAGGCCTACTGGTACAGGAGCCCCCAGGGACAGTTTTTTTTTGGGGGGGAGGGGGGTTCTTGTTACACCACTGAGTCAGAAAATAAAAAAACATCTTAGTTTTGTGGTAAGAAAACCCTCACCCACCCTTGGGTGGCATGCTTTATCGGGTTCCTTCTCACACCACTAGCAAATGTGTTAGTGCTGTGTTTGCCAGATTAAAGTTATCATAGATACAGCTCAGCACACGATTTCCCAAAGAATGATGGGAAATGTTGAAACTGTAGGCTCAAAGTGACTACATGACCCGGGGATGAAGGAAAAAAACTACCGTGCTTAGACGATTAAATTATTTTTTGATTATTATTTTTTTTGTAACTTATCCAAATGAAGATCACCTGGAATACACCTCTGTGAAACCAATGAATGTCTGGAAAAAAAACGAAGCAGGTCTAGTACATCAGAAGAATATATCTGTAGGATGAAAACGATATATGTCAGCTACGTTAAGCTCCCCCTGCTTTTTGGGGGTTTCAGTACAGGTTCCCCTGTACAGTATGGGGTAATCTGCCAATGACCAGTACATATGTAAGTCATACTATTACATACTGACTAGATGCACACATTGACTCTCCAGCATTGTAAACCTGTACATGCACCATTTCCAGTGTTCCCATATCAACACAATAGATAATACTTATGTATAGCTAAAATGTTGGAAGCATCATATTGACACTATACTTCTCATCTGACTGGGGCAATGAAGGAGATTTCAAACTTCCTACAGTGGCTCAGTGACCGAAACCTATTCCTTTAGCTTGCATGTAAATATAGCAGATTACGGTTACTTTTTTGGACCTCCTGTTATATACCAAGGATGGATGTGTGTAGTCTGAACCACACAGGAAACATACATCACAACATACCCGACAACTGTGGGTGCACATACTTTTATTTGGACATCACATTTAGGTGTCTAACCATATAATTTCACTGGTTTAGACTTTGTGACATACCAACACAATAACAATATTCTACAGCATATGTGGTGGCAGTAGTCTTGATTTTCTTCATTGGCACTCAACTATTCCTCTCATTTAAATGTTTTGCAGATGCTGGAAACAATCAAACCACATAGAGTGCACACCACTCGTTTTACTATGTTTTGCAACTTCAAAACATACTTTAACTTTCAGAGTGATCTGGTTAGGAACCTACGTCCTGAAGAATGCCATACACCTCATTGTATGGTCACTAGGTGACACATTGACCCTGCTGCCCCATATAGGGTGAAGTCACATCCCATTTCTCTTTTTTAGTGTGCTCCTCAGAGGACATCATTAAAGTTAAAGAACTTTTAAAAGGTAATAAAATGCCTTTGTGGACAGAAGTCCTATTACATTTTACAATTCCTCACCAACATGAAACAGCCCACATTGGAATAACCTCAGACATTCAAGAGCTCTTCTCTAGCTTTGGGAGAGAAGTAGCCCACACCACTAACATTTGCTGGTAGTGTTGGGAGGAATTGGCTGATGAAGCATACCACCCAAAGGTGCATGATGGACTTCGATCGTTAAAACCAAGATTTTTTTTTCCTAAGACTTATACATTATTAGCATGATCCAGTAATTATTTGCTTTTCATCGGAGCCCCTATCTTCCTCGTGTTTGAAGACAGGATGCTGACCAGAGAACCAACGGTTACTGGATAAAGAGATTACTAAAAATTCCAGACTTTTGCTTACCCCTTGCCCACATGGCCTACTGAAGAAAAACAAATGGTTCAAACCATACACTTACGTTTTCTAGTACACTAATTATGTAGAGGAATCAAAATCCTCCAGTACACAAATTGTGAATATTGCTTACCCCAGTTTTTACTTGCCCCAGGTTAAAAATGTAATTTGTGCAAGGTAGGTGGTCCATACCGTAAGGAACAGCTGAGGGTCCTGCTCACACAGCTTGTTCTGAGCAGCATCCATGGCCTTCTGGATCTTCAACCACTCTTCCTTCACCTTAGACAGCTGTTCCTCAGTCTCCTTCAGGCAAGCATTTTTCTCGGTTGTCATCCTGGTCAGTGTGTGCTTCTCCTCCGCCTTCAGGGCCTGATAGAGCTTCTCAAATGTGGAGGAGATGTTGCTTTTTATTTCAGAGGCTGCCTTCTGAAAAGGAAGAATAGTTCAATAACCCTGACCACAAAACATTTGAAAGAGGCACTATTAATAAGTTCCTTCAACTACTTACGAAGACCAGACGTGTGTAATCAGGTTCTTTTAAAAGACTACAACACCCTGCAGGGTTTATACTTTTCTACGTTGGTAGCTGGGACTAAATTAGAAGGTGCTTTGCTAATCTTGCAGTTAAACTGGATGAAGGCCTCCAGTCCCTCATTACACGGTCCTAGAGTAATACCTGGCAACCTAAGTCCTGGCTGCATCCAATTATTCGCCAAATGACCCAGAAACTTATACGATTTCCTGTGAAAAAAATCCTCACCCATGAGGGTTACTCCTTGGTGGCATGCTTCAACATCGGGTCCATCCCGTTCAGTTGTAGAACGAGGCATGCTGTGACCAATGGATACATGGGAGCACTTAATCTAATTCCCTATAATGGTGTAGAAATAGGAGTCTGGTCATAAGTAAAAATACCTGCATACTAGAACCACCAATGTTTTTAATTAGGACCTTGCATTGGAAAAATATACATAGCATACCACCCCACCCACCCCACTTTTAACCATACCGCCACCAGAATAAGATGAACATTGGTTCTTCTAGCAGGCGGGTATTTTTTACTTTAGGACACCCCCACCCCCACTTCTACACCATCAAAGGGAAAAGTGCTCCCACGTACCCATTGGTTGCAGCACACCTCATTCTACAATTGATCAGGATGCACCTGATTAAGCATGCCACCAAGGGGTAACCCTGATGGGTAGGGGTTTTCATAGAAAACCATATACGATGCTGGGTCATGAGGTGGAGAGGGGGAGAAAGGAGAGGAGAGGTGTTTGAGGACATTATCTGCTTTTCTTGAAGGCAAATAAACCAAGCAGATTGGAAGCGCATTCTGTAATACATTATAAGTTTAGGTCCCAATAGTTCCAACGCAACAGAATAAAGTATGATTGACATGTTGGCGCAAAGAACGCAATGGCCAGAGATTACTGCAGACTGTACAACCCCAAACACAGCAGCACACAAATAAAACACAGTCATCAAGGGACATGAAGGTATTCTACTGATTCAATAGAACACTGTTGATCAACTAGAATACGCAATTGTTTGGTGTGCAATTCCAGTTTCAACCCAGCACCTAAAATTACATAAATTAAGGCAGTCATAGTTAGGGACACCCTAAAGTATAGAAATTGTGTAAACAGTTGAGCCCAGTGCTGTGGAGTATGCAGTTTACCTGAAAGTAACAGAAGATTATACCTAACAATACTGGCATGGTTAATGGCTTATTGTACCATCATGGAGTACTATATTCTATAGTTTTCATGCCTTTGTTATTCCATCTACCTGATGAGCAAAGTGATGAAGGATATAATTTGAGGGTTGGCCAAGGCAAGGCACTAGATTTATAGGAGAGCATAAATAAATATTTGGAAATTTTGAGGTATCACCCTTCATGTATTAAGCACAGCACTGGGAGCTTCCAATGAATCCAGATCGAGACTCGTCAACGTTTCTGCAGAAAATGTCTCACCCCATCTCCTATTTAACCATTACATTGTAAATAGGAAATAAAGAACCAAAGTGCCAACGTTGCAGTTACTATGGTACGGACTGGTCAAGAGCCAAGAAAAGCATCCGTAGGGGGAGGAACATAACAAACATACAAACCACTGCCTGCGGTCCATTTTCCATGAACGAGGTCTACAAAAGATGCAGTGAGAGGAGAGCAAAGCATAGAGTGCAATGGGGAGGAAGGTCACACTGGATGAAGGGGGAAGGAGTTAAGAATTGAAGGCGAGAGCTTATCACCACTTAGCTGTGGAGAGTGCTGGGTAAGGTGTCTCCTGCACCCCCTTTCAAATCCTCTCAGCTAGGTATCCAATACTTGAAGCACTAAATGTCTGGTTGGAGGAAAGGGAGGGAATCACAAACTGTCGAGAATGCACTTCAAGTAATATTTACTTGGGGACTACCTCGTGGTCTGTATGCTCGACTTCAGTTTAACCAGCATCAATAGAAATACCTCTAACACTAATGATATGGGTGCTAGACATGGAAGGGAGGTTCCTTCAGAAGGTGTTTGTACTGAGGTGGTTGCATGGGAACGAGGATAATATAAGGAACAGGGTCTACTGGCAGACTTGGCAATGTATCGGGGAAGGGTTGAGCGTCTTCAAGATGGTGACAGTTTTCAATGGAACTAGGAGCTGCATAAAAACAAGGGCCTCTCCAGGAGGTAGAATAGGGATAAAGCCTCAGCACTAGGATGGGAAAGCATTCTGGATTGCTGATTGAAGCAATCTGGGATTATTAGGACGCCAGCTTGCCAATGCTACTTGTCATGAAAAATCCATTTAGAGGGCTTTCCTTGGGTGTCAAATGGAGTTTGGGGAGAGTAATTACATCACATTTTCAAAGACGCTTGTTAATACTACAAGTAGAACACGTCATGGATGTCAAACAGGTCTTCAGTTGTGGACAGGAAGGATGACTATCAGGAGATTAAGCCAGCGCTAGGATAGCAGTTTTGAAGTCAGTTTCGGCAAGAAGGACTTTTCTGGGAACATTCGTGCTGGTGCCAGGCAGGCTTTGCCATGTGTGCAAAAGCAACACATGACGCCAAAGCTGGTGTCCATGTGGAAAGCCTGGGACCAGGAGAGTTGGTGGGAGCATGTCCGGTTTCGTAAAAGCCATCCTAGAATCAGTGGTCTGTTGGAGTTAACAATGAACATTAATTCATTAATACCCTCACTTGGTTGTTGAGAAAGCAGTTTAGTTTTTGCTGCAGTAAAAGAACCCCTTCAGGTGAAGTTAAGTGATGTGTCCAATGGTGAACAAGGATGTCACTGTCTCCCAGAAAGACTCGGTGGCTCAGGGTACAAAAGATTAAGATAACTGATGACAGGGAGGCGCTTTTGGGGGTGGGGAGAAACCAATGGTTATGTAGTCAGTTTCGTCCTGGGAGCAACGTGTTTAGACCAGTAGAGCTGTTCATGCAGGACTTCAGCCTGAGCAGTACGACACCAATGGAGCCCTCAATAAATGTGCATCATGCATGCATGTACAGTGTTAAATGGTAGAGATTAAGAGCAGTATGACAAGGCAAATTTCTTGGTAGTTTGCGTTCATGCAAGCATTGAACATGACTTCGCTAGAACAGAAACTGGAGGTATATAGAGGGTCCAAGAACAGACATTGGCTTCATAGAGAAGCATGATCTGTTTGGTCTTCAGGGCATCCTTAACTGATGAACAAAAGGTTTTGAAAATATTCAAGAAGGTTATTATGGCATCACCACCCATCCCATAGTTTGTGGCGATAGGCTAACATCTTCCTGCAGTATGGCCTTTGGGGATCGAAGTAGGTCAGAGGCTTTGTAGGATCATATGTGAAGGATTCAGATAGGTCTGCTGATAAGGTCAATCTTGCCCATGAAGTAGGTTTGGGCTGCAAGCTTCTCCATGGAGTGGGCAAGTAGTCTGTCTGGTGTGGCATTAATGCAGTGTATGCATGCTTTGAAGAGTGATCTGCTTCCGTTGGAGGCTTTGCTGATGACATTGTGTTGGATGGCTTAGGCACGTTGAAAGGCTGCTTACTTCATGTGGCAAGCTTTAGGGTTTGACAGGCCATCTGCAGTCAATTCAACTACATTTCTTTTCATCTGACATGTAATTGATGCTCCTGAGATTCGAGCTGTTCCTTAGGGCTGAGGATTTGGCACTACAAAGCAGGGTTTGATTATAGTGTTAACATTGATCATTCAAAGCAGCGATTTGACACCTGTCTAGCGTCTGGTGTAGAAGCCAGAAAAAATTAGCTGTTGGAGTCTACCCTCTTAAGAGGTTCCATAGACATGTCTGTGGTGGCTTTGTTGGACCTGCATGGTTAGAACCATGGGTAAAAGGAGACTGTAGCAGGATTAGTCCCATCAGTTTAGTCTGATGGGTGATAGTTAAGCTTCCATGGTAAAGTGCTCCGCTACTTTTTGAATAGGTTCATGCTTTATAAATCGCACATTCAAAAAAAACGGGGGTGGGTATTCCCTTTGGTACAGTCTGGCAGCTTAACTAGCTACTATGTGCCTCACTGAGTTGTGGCTATTTGCAGGTTTACGTGTAGCTATATGGAGAGGTTCTCCATCAGGGTACTGTGCACTGCTTATACACATTGCCATTAACAGACATTTAGCTCAAACCAGGCCACTGCTGACAAGGTAGATAACTAAATCCTAAAAGAACAGTGGTTTCATAATGCAGATATAGAATGGTGAAATGTGGACCAACATGACAAGCGTTCAAAACTAGTATAGGAAGAATGCAGAGAAGCAAATGTCAGTAGGTGTCTCCTCTCTGGGGTACACAATGCCCAAATATATCAGAAACTCCAATACATGATATTCAGTAAAGGTGACGAAGGCACTAAACGGTCTAATCAAGAATATATCTTATTTCTGGGGTGCTACAAGATTGTGTAGTTTTTTTTAAAAGGATTAGATGTTTTCAAGTACAGAATACTGTTCATGTGGTCTGAAGAACTGAAAGTGGCTGTGGTTGGGATGAAGGAATTAAGCCATCATTATACTTATTTGCTGTTAATGTGCATACTAACTTCAAAAGGACAGATACATACACCATAGGGTTGAGGCAGATAGTAATGAGCACCTTAAGAGGAACTGAAGGAAGCTAGTCAGTGGTGGGAAGGGAGATGCTGGGGTGTTTTAGCCGCATACCAATGCAAATTCTATCGGTGGGGAATGCTCTTTGTAGTGCCCATGGGTGAAGCCCTTAATCAAGGAGTGAACATCTCACTAGGGATCACATCTGGATGCTGTAATTAGAACAATATTTTAGAACTGAGTTGTTTCGGGGATTGAGACTTATAAATCACCAACAGGCATCTTGTCAGTAAGGAACAATTAATAAGGGACTAGGAAATGGCATCTAACAAGAGAAAGGTCTTAAGATTCTTCCTAACAGAAATACAAGAGCTACTATTAGTGAAATGGTTGATTATTCCAGCGTTGGCCAAGAAATTAAAAAGCTTTCAGTACACAGTTTGACACAGAAAAGAAAGCTAGATGAGCTTGAATGCAGTGATTTCGTAGGAAGGTAATATGAGCAGTGTGAGCACAAAGGGGATTCCTCGGTGTGAAAAACCCAATGCATAAGGCAGGTTAGAAAAACACATTGTTTAATAGGTTAATTTAAGAGTGACATGGTTGAACTGACAAAATGTGTGCACAAAACATACTACCAAGTTTTGCATTTTTAGGTTTGGACATAACCACATCTGATAGATCTAAACAAAGGATTACAGTAGTCCAAGTGTAAACATTTGAAAACCAACAGAGCATGCAACTCGCATAGCAAGAATTGTAGATTTTAAGCAATGTTAAAAGTGGAAACCTTTGGAAACTCAATTTGAGCAGTGGGACCAGTTCCGATCAGCTAGGACCCCTAAGGATTTATCTTTAGAGCTCTTGGGGCCTAAGTGAAGGATGACACGGCTCAATGAGATGCCCATACATCAGCTCAGAATTTGTGACACTTTAGGTAGTTGCAACCACTTCTGCACATTTCATAAACAATCAATAAGAAAAGCTGTGGAAGACTATGCAAGAGATCAATGTAATCAATCGAGCATCCAATGTAAGATGGCCATATAGCTAAGTGATCCGATCAAAGATTAGAGTGAGAATTGACACAGAATAGCATAGGAGAGATTTAGCAACCTTGCAGGACTCTGCATGAGATGACCTGATGCTAGGACGACACAGGATGGAGAGCAACAGTTTGAATGAGATTAGAGAAAGGGAGAAAACCATTCCATCACTGAGCATTTGATACAGAGCAAGACAATTTAAGAGGATGGAGTCTTCAATAATATCAAAGGCTGAGGAGAGATCCAACAAAATGAAAGGAGCAGAATCTCCTTGATCACAAATAGTTCTGAAATGAACCAGACTTTTGTTGCAGCACTCAGGGTAGAAGCCAAAATTGTCAATTTTAGTCTTCCAAATAGAGCAGTGTTTGGCTGCATATTTTCAGTGAGTTTATCCAAACAGATCAGAGTATATCTAATTCTATGCAACAGTTGTGTCGCGATTGGGAGAAACATGTAGCTTTTTCTTGATGGTGAACACAATGAGGAAAACATTAAGGAAATGGGAGTCTGTTTTGGTGGATAGTCCACACAATCAACTGATGTGTGATGCATATAGTAAAGAGAAGTTGAAGAATTTAGTGAGGTTATACCATGTCAAGCTCTGGCAAGACGGTTTCACCACTGAGACTTTTGCTAATATATCTTTCATCCAATGACACCAAATAGTGTAGCGGGAAGGTTGAAAAGGTGGATCCCAAAAACGTGAAAGGGTGGAAGTAAACCAAATAAAGCCTAAGAATATTTATGATCTGATGAGTGTAGAGCAAGATTGTGGAGAGTGTGGATGCAGTGTGGATCAAACCATCTGGTAAGAAAAGTGAACAGACTTTGAAGGCCCCTTCCATATTACTAGGCCAGAAGGAATGTGCCATTGCCACGTACCATGCAATAATGGAAACCTCTCCCACTGGAAAAGAAATTCCAAGGCTTCTTTAAGCAAAAGACCTGTCTACTGCCACAGAGTCCACACCCTTGTCTAGTCATTACCATAGGGAGTTACAGAAAGAACATGAAATTCACAAGTAAAACCACAAAATTGTAGCAGATTATCTGTGTCTCACACTACAATCTCCAAAACGAGCCAAGCTAAAAAGGTGTCAAACAGCAATACCCTTTATATGCGGGCCCTATGAGGAAGTGTATAGCGACGTATGGGTGAGGGCCCAGCATCATATACACAGACACACACGTGTCCAATACAAGGTTTAAACAGCAGGCAGTTGTTTGCTAAGGCCAATTAGTCTGTCCCTGCCTTGTTAGTCAGGTTGGTTTTTCTGTATGATGTGCTTTTTACTGAGCAGGGAAGGTTAACAACTGACCACAATTACCTTCTGCTTCACTACTTTATGGTAGCAAATAAATCTTGACCCTCTAACTATAGGGGAAAGCAGTGCACCAGCAGTCTTATACGACTGACACAGCCAGCGTGAAGTACCTTGCAACTAATTCCATTGTGGGGGGCACTGGCTATGCCTAGGCAGTCTTCATGACTACCAGTGCCTACAGCAGAGTGATGGTGAGATGCAAACATGCTCTTAAATGTTCGTTTTGAGTCCAGAGGAGTGCAGGCACAGTAGCCTTGCTAGGGGCCTGCCCTGCTGAATTCACATTGGGGTAGGGGATTTTTATATGGTCCAGACCATGGATAGACAGGACCTTCCCCTAAAAAAAAAGAGGCTTCACGGCTGTGCACTAGGCCTATGTTGAGCTACAAGCAGTTTGAGTGTACAGGGTCTTTCTAGTATTAGGACCACGTAGCTCTGCGAAAGTGAGTGAAGAGTGCAGGAAAGGAGTGGTTGGGGAGCAGGGTGGGGCTGAAAGAGCCCAGACCAGACTACTTACAGCATCACAAGAGCAACGCGCTGCAGGTCATATCAGGACTACCACCTCCAGTGGATGGAAGATACAAAGTGAATTCAGCTCTTTTGTTAATGGTGTGGGCCTCATTCCTAATGGGTCAGCCATATGCAAGCAGTGTTTCGCAGCCAGGATAGAAAGGAATATGTTACTCTATCTCTAGGAAACAGAAGGGTCCAAATGCTTTCACAGGCTCACCTATACCCATTTTACCTCACTTTGTTGGCCTACCTTGGGAAAAAGTGTTTGTACAGTCCTGAAACAAGGTACTGCAAAATCAGTAAGATTAAGCAGTTGACACAACTGCCAAGACTAAAGATTTGATTAGTTTCCTGTATGACCGAGTTAGAATATGTGTAACGGCTACCAAGACTGGCCACGTGTCATTTATATACAAAAGATCAACTTTTCTTTGTATCCGTTTAGACGGTTTGCAAATCATTACTAGATCAGAACACTTTTTCCAATTTTAATATAAACACCAGAGGATGGTACCCAGTCAGCCAAGTGAGACTTATCACGCTCAAGTTGGGTAGCTGGGTACAGATAACCTAAAGGAAGACCAGGTACATACACTGCATCATTACAGGGGCTAGGGGTGGGGAACGGGGAAGGGCAACAAATTATTATAAAAGGATCACAATCTCATTAACAAAGTAGTGAAATACAGTGACTTACTCAACATACCGCTATGCTTAGAACTTTCTGGAGTTTACTCCAGCGACAGACTTATAATAAGCAAGGGGTCCATGATTTACTTCTTGAGATCAATATATTAACCAAAGTCAAATCAACATTTACAGATTCGGACAAGACCGCACGACCAAGTTAGAGAACCTCTGCCCCCATGCTCCAATCATCTGTCACCCAGATGACGCTACAATCTGAAAGCACAAATCACAGCAGTGTAGCACACTTCAGGCTGAGTGGTATGATCAGTAAAAAGAAAATGTATAGGTTTGCAAAAAGTGATTGAAGAATACATTCCTTTTAACTTTGCACATAGCCACTCAACTCAAGCTTAGACCTCCTTTAAGCTCACTGCTTGACACAAGCAAATGACCAAGAATCACAACCTGATAACCTCCAGACCATAGCGCGGTAGAGCTGCCTTATATTTCACCTGTTTCAGCATTTCTTCTTTCTACCGCAGATTCCTTGAAATTCATAACCTAAACAGGACTGCAACAATGCCCACAGTACACTGTAGTTTCCTGTATTAACCTTAACCATTGTCCTAAGCAGCAGGGACTGAAGCATTCCATCTGCACCATCACTATTTGCCCTCAGCTACAAAACAACTTGTTGACCACAACAATCAAAATACACCAGGGAAATCTTGAGGTAGTGATCTGGACACAGCTTGTGTTATGGTCTGAAAGAGGATCAACAGCTTGCAAGATTAACATCTGGTACAGTCTTTCTATTCATGAACAGGGCTATTTGCATCTGCTCAATGCATTTCAGGACTGTATGCCCCTTCTTAAAGGAACCATCACATCAAACAGTAGAAGCTCCATTGATTTGGCATCCAATATCTCGTTTGTAAAACCCCATCGTCTTGAACCTCAGACCCTGCTATATACCATTCAATCTCTAGGTGATGCTGCAGTACCAGTTAAAGTAGAGGGACCAAAAGTCTGGAGAAGGCTACAGGAGCTACCACCCAACTCCGTGCCAAACCCACAGCTAACTAGGGACACTGCCACTGTAGTGTCCACTCTTGAGAAATTCTATGATTTGCCTTCGTATTACTAAGCATCTTGCCTGCTCATGCTATCCCAATCGTACCCAATTAGCTTTCTCAGCACCAGAAAAGTTTACTTATATCAATTCGAAGATTGATTGCATTCTCACAGGATTCTCCGGTACTTGCTCCATTGTCAATGTTCTGGTGTCAGTCGTATGTAAAAACGTGTAAATCTGTTGTATTAGCATCTGTGTGCTGGGGGCAAAGTTTTGTTGCCCAATTCTGTGACTATTTTTTTGGTTTTAAATTGGTTTAGATTGAGTAGGCTTGAGAACAGATTTGCTATGACTTAGAATGATGCACTTTATTGGTGTTTTCTATAGCACCAGTCAACAGAGCACTTTGGCTAAGTTGAAGCAACTACGTACCAAACAGTCATTTGGTTGCAAAGTGTTTAACTTTTTTTTTTTTTTATTAAGTCTCCCAAACAACCGAACTAGACCAGAAAATCAGGTGCTCAAATCCCTCACCTTGTTGGTTTCAATGGCATTTTCTTGTTTCTTCTCCAGATCCTGAAGCTTCTTCAGCACGGACGTCAAGGGATCCAAAGATTCAGCCAACTGCTTCTGAAATGCAAAGTACAGTATGTCCAAAGAAAGACCTTGTACGTTGGAGAACAGCGGTTGAAGAGCGCTGGCAAAACAGGCTCTCTTTTGTAAACTGGCCTATAATCCGATTAGAAGTTACGGTGTCACCATTTCATACTGCACAGGAGGAGATGCTGCTTAATTTAAAATACACCCAAGTAGAAGAGCTAAAGTTGTGGCAATAAAGAACTGAACAGCTATATTGAGGTGAGAAATTGTAGAACAGTTGATTCTTAGCAACAGAAGAGACAATGGGGACAGCACAGGAGAATAGTAGTGGAGGGCAAGGAAGCAGAATTATAACCGTAGACGGGCGTCATTGAAGGAGGTGAGAGTAGAAGCCACATCTCATAGAAACACAGAACGAGGATACCAGGATGAAATCTTGTTAAGCAATTAAGGCGGAATGAACCGCTGCTAAAGAAATAAGCTTGCCAGCTGTACCCAGTCAGGCATAAGCAGGTACCAGGAAAAAGAACCGCTAATTACTACATCACATCCACAAACTGAACAAAGAAGCTACATTTATACTGCACTCAGGTGACTGTTCCAGTATTGAGTACATTCTTATGCATATCTGCAGTAGCCTCACCAGTGAGGTATTTAGCCTCAGGCTGGACCACCACAACGCAATATCTCCCCACATTCAAGGACTTAAAAGGTCAGTATACTGCTCCCTTAAGTTAGGCATACTCCAATTTCAGAACAATGGGATGCCTGGACCTGTGCCCACAAAACCATGGGGTCTAATCTCCTGCTCTGAAGGAACACACCCCTCCCCTTCCTACTGGAGCCTATACTATACCCAGGCCTTAATTCCTTTCTCTCTCCCACTGCCGACCACCCCCCAACCACCAAAAAGAAAATTGTACTGCCAAAAACAGCACACTACTGCAATCACCCCACCCCATAATCGACATGACAGCCAATCCTCATCAAGTCACGCCACTTACTATTTTCGTGCACTTAAGGACCTCCTTCCCGTCCCCCCCTCCTCCCCAAACTACATAATGTATGTTTGTTTACTTGTGTGGTAAAGGATCTGAATGAGCCCTCTCCTTCTGCAAGATATAGATGTACTAATCAATTGACAAATTTAATGATTGCTGTTTTTACCATGCACCCTCTGAAATTAAAGACTGTTTTGAAAACAAATTAAAGGCATGCTGCCAGCTGCCATGCTGGAGATAATGGAAGGATCCTGGCACCAACATGTACAGGAGAAAATCAAATCTAACTTAATGAGAGGCCTGTTAGACAGGATGTGCCAGGAGATGCTAGCGGGATTCTGTGGGAGAATGAATATACCCGTTCTGGAGTAACAATTGGCTGTGTGTGTGCATGGTGTGTGGACCTGGACAACATTTGGTGACCCCCCCCCCCCCACCCCCCCACCAACTCAGTGTATGAATCATTTTACAATGTTAGCGACTTTTAGAAATCAACATTTCGGGACTGTGAGACATGATTGTTGTCTGATAGGAGGATATAAATGAACCCATAATTATCAATAACTTATTTGCATGATTAATTTAATCATTACAGGTCCATAAGTTAAACAATTAAATAATCATTGGCTCTAAAATCCTCACGTGGATGACTGCCTTTGTTAAAGAAGCTAAAACTTTAGTCAAATCTCTCAGAAACCTTACCAAATCAAACTGATTACCATGAACTTTAGAAGTAATTTTGCCTGTTTACCAACTGCTCCAACCAAAGGATGAGAGACTTGCAGCTCATACATCAGGACCGTTATCCATCATGCTTTATTTTCGTATATGCAGCATCCAAAAACTTACGCAGGTCCATGGGCGTAGGAAGTGTGGGGACGCGGGGGATATATCCCCCCAGATTTTGGAGGGTGGGGGACACGGGGGACGAAGGTGGGGGGGACAAGGGGACAAGACAATTTCCCCTTTTACATCTATTATTCAGAGGGCCATTAGCGCACAAAAGCGCTACTTATAACAGCCCTGTACCGACCATCCTCCAATCTCATGGGAACAGAATGAAGGTGAGTCAGGAGGCACCCTGTGCCCTCTGTCCTTTTGTTTGTCCTGTTTACAGCTGTGGGCATTAAGGGTGCTCATAAGAACAAAGGGCACGAGGAGGAGAAAAGAGTTTTGGATGATTACTGTCTGCATCACCTGCCGCCTTGAAGAGGAGCACTGCAGGAGGCCTTTAAGAGGAGCTGCAGGACAATGAGGAAGATCTAAAGTGGAAACAGAGTCACTCAGCCTGGTGCCTGCAGGCTAGAAAGGAGACTCTGAAACACAATATTTGTATTTGACTAAGATCACACCAGTTGGTGAAACCGTGAAGTCGAGATTGGGCCCAGATTTTACCTTTTCACACAATTTAGCTATTAGAAGGGTACATTTTTCTAAGATTTTATCTAGGTAATGAAGGGCTTGATTATAGCATGGCTAACAGGGAGAAGCGATATTTCATTTTGGGCCGTTATGCCTAGCATTATTTATGTTGTTGTTATTACACACTTCAGCATATTGAAGTATATTATCTTTTCTCTATCTTTTCTTCACTGTACTCTGAAACAATCTACCCTATGCCACTGCAACCTACACCACTTTTCTCCACTCTGTGCTCCGTGCTACTCTACGCCACTGCAATCTATGCTGTACCACTCCACTCTACATCACTCTACTCTGCAGCACTCTACACTACGCCACTGCAATCTATGCTATTCTTCTTTAACCATTGTACACTACACCCCTGCACTCTGCCAGTGCACTCTTCACCACTTTACTCAAAACCAATGCACTCTATGCCAATCTACTCTTCACCACAGCACTCTCTTCCACTGCTTTCAATGCCACTGTACTCTGCGCCACAGCACTCTAGGCGACTGCACTCTATGCCACTCTACAATACACCACTGTACTCTGCGGCCCTCTAATCTGCAACACTGCACTCTGCCACTGAACTCCACGCCACTCTACTCTGCACCACTGCATTCAATGCCACTGTACTCTGTCCCACTGCACTCTTCTGCACCACGACACTCTAATCTACTCTACACCACTCCACTGTAGGAACTTCACTCTACTTTGAAATCATCTCCTCTATGACACTGCAATCTACACAACTCCACTCTATTCTATGCCAGTCTAATCTACCCTGCACCACTCCAATGTACCCTGCGCCACTCCAATCTTCTCTGCACCGCTCTATGCTACTGCACTCTACATCACTATGCTCCACTCTGCAACAATCTACTCTTCACCACTATACTGTACTCTGCAGCAATCTACTCTATGCCACGGCACTCTATGCAGCTCTATTCTACTCTGCACCACTGTACTCTACGCCACTCTTCTCTACTCTGCATCACTCTACATCACTGCACTCCACACCAATGCATTCTATGCCACTCTACTTTACACCACTGCCCTTTATGACACTCTACTCTGCACTCTGCCACTGAACTATACTCCTCTCTACTCTGCACCACAGCACTCTACTCTGCACCGCTCAACTATATGCCACTCTACTGCACTCTACACCAATGTACTATATGCCACTACACTCTATGCCACTCTACTCTGCATAACTGCACTCCACCACTGCACTCTACACCAGTCTACTCTACCTTGCACCACTCCACTCTACCATGCACCGCATCACTCTATGACATCACTCTGAACCACTGCAATCTATGCTGTGCCACTCCAATCTGCGCCCCTCGACTCTTCACCACTCTACGCTACTACAATGTATGCTAAACCAGTGCAGTCTTAGTCCATGCACTCTACACCACTTTACTCAAAGCCAACACTCTATACCAATCTACTTTGCACCACTGTACTCTATGCCACCTCACTCTAGACCACCCAACTCCACTCTACGACACTTCACTCTGACATTATACTCCATGATACTAGACTCTGACACTCTATTCCATTAAACTCTAACACTTTCTCCACTCTAACTCCCTATACGCCACTCCATTCCACTTTACTCCACTCTGCCACTCCACACCACTCTATGCCACTTTAATCCACGATAATCTACTCAATGCCACTGCACAACCCTCTATGCCACTCCACTATACAACAATGTACTACGCTCAACAACACTCTACCCAACTTTCTCTACGCTAGTTCACGTTACTTCACTCTACTCCAGTTCACTCTTATTTATGCCTTTGCACTCTACGACACTCTACCACTCCACTTTCTGACACTATTACACTGTGACACTACTCCACTCTACTACTACTTTATGGCATTGGCGCTTGATTAGAGATTCAGATCTCCATTGATTGCCTTGTCACTCATATGACCCGTGAGTCAGATTTATCTTCGCCGTTTTGGTTACAAGCACTCTGTAACCCTTTTAACTCAAGCTTAACGAAGGCTTAGGATGATCCTGATACTTTTCTAGGGGATCGAAATATCATCGGCCAAAGTACCTTGACTTGAATTTGTGATATTGTACATAAGTTGGCATAAGCACTGGTACTATGAGCTAATGACTTCTTGATTCACTATTTGAGTCATTCATGTAAAAGTGGGTGTATAAACGCCTGTAACTCATTATTGTGGATGCTAACCTTGTAGGAAAGTAGCCTCTTTCTAGCTTGGTTACCCCCACATTTGGCCTGTTTGCCAGTGTGTTTGAGTGTGTCTACTGGGATCCTGCTAATCAGGACCCCAGTAGTTATGCTCGCTCCCTTAAATTATGGTTGTTGCATACTGGTAACCCAGTATTTCACCCACGATTGGCATACTGGTGCCCCCTTATAAGTCCCTGTTGTATTGTACTTGGGTACCCAGCACATTGGGGTTCCAGGAGATCCTCATGGGCTGCAGCATTTCTTTTGCCACCCATAGGGACTCCATGCAAAGGTTTCTGCAGGACTGCCATTGCAGCCTGCGTGAAATGGTGCATGCACCCTTTCACTGCCAATTACACTGCACCAGGTCACTTATAGGTCACCTCTAGAGCAGGCGCTCCAGCCCTGAGGGCAGGGTGCAGAGTACCTGTGTGTGAGGGCACCCCTGCACTAGCAGAGGTGCCCCCACGACTTCCAGGACCATTTTCCCAGACTTCAGGAGTGCGGGGATGACATTTTACACTTTTACTGGAAATAGGTCACTCCCTATTCCCAGCTACATAATGGTAACTCCGAACATAGGTATGTTTGATATCAAACATGTTGGAATCATACCCCAAGGCTTTTGCAAGCATTGGTTGTATGATTTCATGCACTCTGGGGGCTCCTTAGAGGACCCTCAGTATTGCCATTCCAGCCTTCAGAGGTTTTCCAGGCATCCCCAGCTGCTGCCACCTCTCAGACAGGTTTCTGCCCTCCTGTTGCTTGAGAAGCTCAAGCCCAGGAAAGCAGAACAAAGGATTTCCTTTGGGGGAGGGGAGTTACACCCTCTCCCTTTGGAAATAGGTTTGAAAGGGGTAGCTTCCTTCCCCGGGCCTCTGGAAATGCTTAGAAGGGCACATTTGGTGCCCTCCTTACATAATCCAGTCTAAACCGGATCAGGTACCCCCAGTCCATGCTCTGGCACGAAACTGGACAAAGGAAAGGGGAGTGACCACTCCCCTGTCCATCACCACCCCAGGTGTGGTGCTCAGAGCTCCTCCAGAGGGTCCCTGAGTTTTGCCATCTTGGATTCCAAGTTGGCAAGGACCTACGGGAGCATCGGAGTGTCCAGTGCCAGCAGGTGGTGTCAGAGCCGTCCTCTGATAGGTGCTTACCTGTTTAGCTGACCAATCCTCCTTTCAGGGCTATTTAGGGTCTCTCCTTTGGGAGGTGATTCAGATTGCAAGACTCCAGCAGGGATCCTCTGCATCCTTTACCTCACCTTCTCACTGAAGAAACTGCATCTGGACCCTCCAGGAACTCCACAAACTGCAACAACGAAGCAAAGATGACTTCTGCAACATTGTAACTTCAGCTCCTGCCAGCAACTGAAGCTGTTTCCGGGTTGTGCATCCTCAGAGAACAGCCTGTCTTCAGTCTGTACCAGAAGAATGAATCTCCCTTGGAGTGAAAGAGTCACTCCCCTGCTTCAGCAGGCACCTCTCTGCAACGATGACCATCTGCATGGGTCCCCTCTCCTGACTAGTTGCATGGATCCTGCATCACGGGTGGTAGACTGAAGTGTCCCGATGGTCCTGACGTCCTACTGTCCAACTTTGGTGGAGGTAAGAGCTTGCCTTCTCACGCAAGACAGTACCCCGTGCACCACGTGTTTTTCAGTTGCCAAGGCGTGTGGCATCCTTCTATGAAATTATTTGTGCACAATGTAGCTCCGGCCCCCAGCACTCCTTCCTGAGATGCACAGCTTTGAGTGGTTCTCTGGCGGTGTGGGATCCTTTGTTTTTGTGCTGCGCGGGCCTCCTTTTGCAACTCCATTTTCTCCGTGCTGGGGGACTCCTGTGTGCGCTGGCTGGTATTCTGTGGGCTCTGAGTTGCAGAGAGCCCCCCTCTGACTCCTCCTCCTGGGTAGAGTCCACCAGGTCCCTCCTGGTCCCAGGCAGTGCCATTTTCCGCTAACCATGAGCTTTTCCTGTGCCAAGGCCTGTTGGTGGAATCCAGCGATGCAAACCAGACTGCAATCATCCATCCGGTGTGGGATATCATCTGCACCAACCACAAACTTGCATCCATCTTCTTGGGTGCAGTACTGACTTCACCAGTGGTTCTTCTTTTGCACCTCGATTCGGGTTAGCAGGGGCCCCTGTCCTCCCTGGACTCTTCTGTGCTTCTTGGACTTAGTCCCATTCTTCCACAGGTCTTTAGGTCCAGGAATCCACCCTTTGTGTCTTGAAATATCTTCCGGTTCTTGCATTATCTTCTGTCTTGTGTTCTTGTGTGTTCTAGGAAAGTTACTGTGATTTACTCCTGCTTTCCTGGGCTCTGAGGTGGGTTTTATTACTTACCTTTGGTGTTTTCTAATACACCCAGCGCCCCTCTACACACCACACTTGCCTAGGTGGGAAACCGACATTCGCATTCCACTTTTAGTACATAGTTCGTGTTTCCCCTAGGCCCATTTCTAACCATTGTGATTTTCACTAATTGCACTGTTTTCTAACTGTTTTTATTGCTATTGCTGCATACTAGTGTATATAATTGGTGTATTACTTACCTCCTAAGGGAGTATAGTCTCTATGGTACTTTTGGCATTTGTGTCACTAAAATAAAGTACCTTTATTTTTGTAACACTGAGTATTTTCTTTCATGTGTGTGAGTACTGTGTGACTACGGTGGTATTGCATGAGTTTTGCATGTCTCCTAGATAAGACTTGACTACAGCCACCCCTAGAGAGCCTGGCATCTAGACACTGCCTACGTTTCACTAGTAAAGGATAACTGGACGTTGTATAAGGTGTAAGTACCATAGGTGCCCACTACAAACCAGGCCAGCCTCCTCCAAGCCACTGTACTGTACAGGTTACTTTTTACATTTTTCATGTAATTGGCGACATTGGGTCATCCAGATAACTTGTGTAATGCCCGAATACCAGTCTCTCGATTTCCCCTGTTGATGTTTTCCCACTACATTTGATCTTTTATATTTTGATTGAATAAATGCATAAAACATTCCATTTGCATACTACTTTAATATCATTGTTTATGGGAGTGGTGTTGCATTTGTTTCAAGCGACCCCTGTTCCTTTAAAGTTAAGTTTACTGCTCCATTCTAGGGCACTCTACTTACTCCATGATACTACGCCACACCAGTCGATGACACATCATTCTCCTTTATGCCATTAACTTTGAGCCATGCTGAATAGTAGTCTCACTAGTGTACAGCATGGCTAAAACACATTGGCAAAGGCAATAGAACTTGCATAGGTGAGACCTATTGACTTTGCCAATGCTTGTTTATAAAGTATGAACTTTAAAGTGACTTGCAATATCCTTATGTACACAGGGGGTATTTTACACCACCAACTTTCCCACAAACCACTTAAAACCATAGTGCATAGCTTCTGTCATTCCAAGCTATTAAAGTAGAGCAGAAGAAAGAAAAGCAACAGTCCATTTTCTGGTTTAAACAGCTGCATTAATTATGCTCTGTGACCTGATCTGCCTTTTACCTTGGCTGCTAGCTCTGGCAGAAGGCATTGTAATGTCAGAACTCGACTGTAATAACCCTATCATAGTCATTTTCTGAAGTCTTTTCTTCACAATCAGTGAATGTCTTCTTTACACGCTGTGAATTGGTGCATTACAAACAGCCGTTTCTAAAGAAATTAGTGACTGCAGTTTATACAGAGATTAGAGAATCCATGTTATATAGCTTGTAACTCCAAGAGCTTCTAAAGTTGAAATGCTCCTAGTTATGACTGATGTGGAGCTGAGCTTCCCAAGATCACACACAGGAGTAGAAGTGTTATTAGAACTCTGGTTTCCGAGCACAGTTTACAACTATTGTACCTAATCGCTTTTGATCTCTCCAGTGCGGTTCCAATTGGCATGAGGCGAAGGGCATGATGGGTGTGGGGCGCAAAGGGTATGTTCTTCCTTTTTACCCTCCTACCTTGATTTGCTTGGTGCATGAAGATGCAAGGTTAATCAACATGTTATTTTCATATTTGAGCTAATTACTTTGTGAATGTAAACAACAATAAAAGATACTTTCAGACTGTAAACATGCCTTCCTTTCTCCCTATTTCACTATATATATATATATATATATATATATATATATATATATATATATATATATGATTGTGTATATTTATCGGAGCCTGCAGTTCGTAAACAACGAGCGATATTTGTATAGGGTTGATTGAAAGTCCCCAAGGCTGTCCCTGTCCCCCCCAGAAATGTATTGTCTCCTACGCCCCTGCGCAGGTCCCCAAACAAAATGTAAATGCAGGTCTGTACAACGAGACAGAACAGCAGGTCTCCGTTCTAACATATATCCTCAAAATCAAAATCATTCCAACCATCAATGTCTAATCAATTCATAACACAACAAGTCTCCTCAAATTTGCGTAACAGACCACAGAAATGACATTTCATAATTCGTAATAATTCTATATTTATTCCCAAAAATAAAGAAACCTAATCCAGCTAAATTGATCTCTGGGATTTCCATAACCGGGCCTTGTAAATAAAAAGAAAACCAATTTACTAATTTATTTTTTTAAAGGACAACTTTAAGGCAGTATGATAGGTTTTAATTTCACAGGTACGTTGCTTGTAGCAAGAGCAAAGTATCGAGAAAAAAAAAAAAAAACAGACAAGGCGTTTGCTTATTATAAAGGACTATAAAACGTCAATGTACTTGTTTAAGAGTCCCATTGAAGCCTCTCTCAGGCTAATATATAATATGCTCATAGACGTTAGTTCAGACTAATGTAACACTTCAATATTTCTAAAAGTAAATATCCCAAATAGTAAAGCCGAACTCAGTTTTGCAGTAAGTACCTGGAGAACAGATAAACGGAGAGGGCATGATCTATTACATAAAACAGTAATGTGACGAAGGCTCATTTGGTGGTGAGCAGGGACCTCCCCTCGGTCTTTGTTTTTTTCTCAAGAGCAGGTCAAAGGTTACCCCCCCCAAGAATTGATAAACACTTTTTGAAAAGTCTGAGATAACCTGAGATTGTCAAATAATGTGCAAACATTTTGGACAGCCTATTTCAGTTGGATCTAGGAAGAGTTCCTCCATTACTAGGGAAAGCATACTGGCCACCACCTGTGCTAGTATTTTGCTATCTATTTCAAAATAACGGCCTATATTGCTGGCATTTCAAAGAACCCTTACCAGACACCTGTAATTAATGCAAGAGTGTGGAAATTAACCCCACTCCATTGCTTCGTTGTACATGGCCAGTACATGTAGTGACGAGATTTGTATATGCCTTACAACAACAAAAAAAAAGGCAGTCTGAACCAGGCAATTTACATGTGGCTAGTCCAACTATGGTATTTTTAATTTCTCCTATTCTATACCAATTGGGGCTATTAAGGTCTTATTGCCTACTCAAGGCATAATTAGCAATACGTGATTCTGTACCTGCACAATTTAGTTACATCTCATATAGCTAGTCACAGTATTTGGGGAACATTTCAGCTAGAGTTTTAAACGGTCATGTGACTACCAAAGTCATTCTGGACGGCGGTTTGTGGGAATCTGGACACCCAAGCTGAAATGTTGCCTCACCTATCAGTCAGATTTGCTAGCTTGGGTATTCTGCTTAAAGAAAACCACCTATTTATTTCACTAAATTCATCAACTTCCACCTTAAACCTGCTAGCAGTGCAGCACCTATATGTTTAGTCCATATCGCCTGTTCAATTGCCATTTTCATTTTGTTTCTTTAGTTGGTCTTTTATTTAAGACCCTCTGCTCGTTAAGAAGTACCAGGCCATTTAATTACTAATTTAAAAGCCTTCTATAATGTGGGGTATGAAAAGCAAGGTATTTACACGGGATTGCAAACTCTGGTTATTAAGCCATAGGAGGCAAAATAGCTAGCAATGCCCCTTCTGCTAGCAAACTGGGTAGTGTGCCTGGAGGAAGAGGTTTCCTGCAATAGTGCTATGTCTATACATTGTCTAGCTAGGCCAAGCCACACCTTTGATGTTGAATGTGTGCGGCCTGGATGACACCCAAAAACAAATGTAATTTTACTTTACTAATTTTATTCCATACATACAATACTGAGGAGCGTTGAGTTCAATAAAGTGACAAAAAAACACAAGCATATTTATTGCCATATATGCGTCAGTCATTCCTCGCATGTTGATGCAGTACAGCAATAAACGTTCTGTCCCACTCAAGATGTATAGCAGAGGCAGTATTCATTTAGCAATTCATGTAACTCGCCCAACTGATGCAAGCCCCACTTTGTCAATCTCCATGGCACCAACATAACAAAACTGGCTAACGATGCTACACACCAAGGGCGATGGACACGGCCCCTCGTGTTTAGTGTACCGATTTGGAACTCTGCTTGTCCAGGGGTGTAGAAGAGATTATCTTCTTGGAAGCCGTGGACACAGAATATGCAGTGATGTTTCCCACATCTCTGGCTTACTTTCCTGTGTTGCAGACTTCTGTACCTGCAGGCCTTTAGTCCCAGTGTTCTCCTTATCAGCTTTCATCGGTCCACGCAGAATTGCAGGCAAGAATACAGGATGATCCATGTGTCTAGTGTCCTTTTGATTCCTATAGGATAGTCAGACTTAGTGGTTACAACAGCCCATATTTTATTTCATAGATGACCAATTTCCTCATGTCACTGAGCTCTCCTTGCACCATTGGTGTGAAGTCTGGAAAGAAGGTTAATGTCACCACTACCTCTCTCCACAGACCTCGTTTGTGCCGTAATGACGAAATGATTCATCATTTGTACCAAGTAACTTATGTGCAAAAAAAATCCAATTCATGTAGCCATGAGTTATGGTGAACTTCCGTCTTCGCAAGTGAAATGCATCGCTTCAAGACGAGTCCTGCGGTTGAAACGGAGTGTCTTTGGGTTACTCAGATGAGAAAAAGTTGCAGTGCACAGGTTCTCACTTCCTGTATGCAGGGCATATTTGTTAATCAGAGGTCAGGTCCCAGATACCCAGAAACACGTTATGCTCCATTTCAGCGGCCGTCCCTGCAGGCCTCCGTCTGCAAGGCCAGAGCCGTTTATCAGAAGTGAGGACCTGGGTGACCGAGCCCCCATTCCAACCAGCGTGAAAGGAAGGGGGGCTAGATCCCGGTCTGAGATGAGCGGGAGGCAGATTGTTCGAGTTCTGTTCATTTTCGAGGAAAGTAAACCTATCTTAAATGTTGGCTTCCTCAGCATGCAAGTAGTTTTATAGAGCAAGTGCCACCAACAAAGTGACGCCCCGCTAACAGTGCTTTAAACTCAAACTTAAGATTTTGGGTACTCGCTGTATAGAGCGCTTGTTTGTTCCTGAGAATTGCCGGTACTTTCACTTTAGAAGCATCGCACCTCTGCTGAGAAGTGCAGGTACTTTCCCTTCAAATTAAAGTACAGGTACCCAGTACCCGCGCGCGCACTTGAACTTCAATTCACCGAACGGCTAGCGGAAGTGACATCACACCCCATTTGACCTATACATTCACTCACCCACCGATGCTTACACACCACACATACCCACATTCTTTACTACCTAAACGCTCACCTGCATGCACAAAACAAACCGTTCAAAGCATTTTTATTTTTTACCTCCGCTGTCGGGAGGGCTATATTCGAGCTAATTGTACTCCATTTTTTTGTCACACTAAAAGTGAATAATATCGTGTTATTCACTATTGAGGGAAAAAATAAGGGATATTGTAGATCCAATCGACGTCCATAAGGACGAAGTACCCCTGTGTTTCTGGAAACGATTTTGCCAACTCCGAGTCCAGGGGTGGAAAGTGCAGTGCCAGGGGTCGCAAGAGCCAAGCTAGGGGTTGCAGTTGTGACCCTTGGCAACTGCCAAATGACGTCCATGACAGTACCTGCCCATTTAAAGAACTACTTGTCAAATAATTTGTTAGCATATCAGTTTTCATTTTTTATTGTCTCGCAGGAGTGTCTTAACACACTTTTCACTTATGTGGACTAAGTCTTGTAAGAAGACTTTTGCTTAGTCCTAACAAAATGAGAATACATGTGGAAAATGTAACTAAAGAGTCCAACAGTAAATTGCTCTAGAAATGTTCTGCCTTCTAGCAATCATCTTGCCATTCACAGGGCAAACGGGCTGGGATTGTTAAAGCTATTAACACCAGGCTTGACTCCTCCGCTAGGGCAGTGGAGGGAGTCACCCCCAAAGCCTCTGCTGCTTTGAGCAGCGCAAGGATTGCCTGCAGGGCAGGATGGGAGCCTGTTCCTGGAGTCAACTCTAGGGCAGAGGATTGGAGCAGCGCTGCGCGTAATTAAGGTAATATATATATTTAGCAACTGAACTGCAAACTTTTAGTAAGGAGACTGGGCAGAGTTTATGGATTGACCACTTCTGCGGGTCATCTGCAAACTTGTAAGAGAGTCGCCCTTTGATACTGTTGGGCCCAATGTGTTTAGCCATCCTAGGGGAAAAGAGGCATTCCTCCAGAAATTAGTGCGTGTGCGCTTGGGGTTAGGAGGGGGGGTGGCAGGGTCTTTCGGCCCTGAAGACATGAGTCAACAGCATTGGGACAAAAAAAAAAAAAAAAAAAGACACTGTAAATAGGTGTATTTTAATAAGAGGAAACTGGGAGATTTAATTAGAAAAATAATCTCAAATATACCAAAAGTTTATAAAGATGTGGCAACATGTTTGAGTGCAGTGGAAGGACATGCCGAAATGTTGACTGGTCATCTTTCAGTTGCTTAATTCTGTGTTTGGTTGCTATAGTGATGAGGTGAAATCATTGCACAAGCAGTATTAGATTTTCAAATCATAAAATAATGTAATACTATCACAAATGTGCCGCATAATGCAGCATAATTTGCCTTTTCTTGCCACATAATTTAGTCAATCCTGTCCTATGATTGGGTGCTATCCAGCCACATGTTTTCAATGACCCTGGTGGATAGCACTGTTTTCACAAGGAGCACGCCCAAAGTTGCAGGGGCTACTATGTGAATGTATGCTTGAGATCAAAGGTTTATTTGTGGCTTCTGGAAATTAGTTTTATACTTTAAAAGGCCCAGCAGCTCCCCCAGCAATAAAGTTTTGCAAACGTCATGACAAAAGTATGGTGTGATATTGTGTATGTGGCAAGTTGAAGTAATGGTGTGTGTTTGTCTTTGGAGAACCTGCACATTCAGGAAACCAGATTAGAAATTTTGGGTTTATTTACTGTGGCACACGCCTACCAACTGGTTTAGCACAATACTTTTGCCTTCTACGTAGGACAGTGTTTTAACAGGACAGTTTAACCAGTCAGCAGAGATGGTTTATTGGTGGATGATTGCAGTACAAGTCGTAACTCAGGCTATGGAGGACAGCTCTGAGGCGGGACCAGAGAGAGACAGATACAGAGCTAAAGCCAGCAATGCAAAATGGGCCTCTATTCCCTAGATGGTCCCATAGAGGTTACTGGATTAAGGATTACTCAGAAAAAGCATGCCTTTGCATTATATTATGCCACCAACATGACACTAGATTATGCAGAGGCATGACACATTGCTAAGGTGTGCTTTTCGTGAGTAATCCGTTTAGCTCTACAAGACTGTGCAAGGAACTGAGCAGCCTGTTTTGCAGTGTTGGCTTGTCTAGGAGTACTCCTTGTGAGAAACTAGCCTTTCTAGCATGGTTACCCCCACTTTTGGCCTGTGAGTCAGTGTGTTTTTACTGTCTCACTGGGATCCTGCTAGCCAGGACCCCAGTGCTCAGTTTGTGGCCTAATGTGAGTGTTAGTAGTGCTTAACTGTGTCACTGAAGTTCTGCTAACCAGAAATCCAGTACTTATTCTTTCTCTGCTTCCAAATTAGTCACTATAGGTTAGTGACTTCATATTCTAGTTCCAATTGGCAGACTGGCCCACCTCTTATAAGTCCCTAGTATATGGTACCTAGGTACCCACGGAATTGGGATTCCAAGACATCCTTATGGGCTGCAGCATTTCTTCTGGCACCCATAAGGAGCTGAGACAAACTTTTTCACTGCCACTGCAGTCTGAGTGGAGTAGCGCGCACACTATTTCAAAGCCATTTTCACTGAACTTAAGTCACCTATATGTCTAACCTTAGTAACCTTGCACCTACCTTTCAGTAAATTAAGTCAGAGGGCGCCCTTGCACTAGCAAAGGCGCCCCCACTCTGTCCAGGGCCAATTCCCTGGACTTTGAGTGTGGGGACACCATTACATGCGTGCATTACATATAGGTCAATACCTATATGTAGCTTCACAATGATAACTCTAAATATGGCCATGTGAGGTGCCTAAGATCAAGCAATTGTCCCCCACATTCCAAATCTGGTATTGGGGGGCCAATCCCATGCATCGTGGGGCTCCACCATGGACCCCCAGAACTGCCAAACCAGCTCAGAGGCTTGCACTGCAGCTTCAGCTGCTGCCACCTCACAGACAGGGTTCTTCCCTCCTGGGGGCTGAGCGACTCAGTCCCAGCAAGGGAGAACAATGCATTTCCTTTGTGCGGAGAGTGTTACACCCTCTCCCTTTGGAAATGGGTGTTACAGGCTTGGGAGAGGTAGCCTCCCAGAGCCTCTGTAAATGCTTTGAAGGGCACAGATGGTGCCCTCCTTGCCTAAGCCAGTCTACACCGATTCAGGGACCCCCCAGTCCCTGCTCTGGCACAAAACTGGACAAAGGAAAGGGGAGTGACCACTCCCCTGTTCCTCACCACCCCAGGGGTGGTACTCAGAGCTCCTCCAGTGTGTCCCTGGCGTTAGCCATCTTGTTTTCCAAGGTGTGGGGACACTCTGGAGATCTGAGTGGCTAGTGCCAGCAGGTGATGTCAGAGACCCCTCCTGATAGGTGCATACCTGTGTAGGTAGCCAATCCCCCTTTCAGGGCTATTTAGGGCCTCTCCTGTGGGTGACTTCAGATTCAGCTTGCAAGACTACTCCAGGAATTCTCTGCATCAGCTGTCTGGTCAACCACAGACTGCTCCAGTAATCGCTGTAACTGCAACAAAGTATCCAGGATTACTCATGGGACCTGCAACTTCAGCTCCAGCCAACAACTGCAACAGTTTCCAAGGTGTGCAGGCTCGGAGGACTGCTTGTCTTCACCCTGCACCAAAAGAACAGAAGGAATCTCCTGTGGAGTGACTGAGTCACTTCCCTGCTCCTGCAGGCACCTTTTGCGACAAAACGGTTCTCTGGTACTCTTCTCCTGATGAGCATGCTCCCTGGAACACAGGTGGTGGACCAACACAACCCAGACTGGGAAAGCAGGCTCTTACCTCCTCCAAATTTGGACAGCTGGACCTTAGGACAGTTTGCAACAGTACCCCTGTGCACAGTGTCATCTCCAGCTCCTTGGGCTTCTGTGCACTTCGTTTTAAAATCCTTTGTGCACAGTGCCATCCAGGTCCCCAGCACTCCATACTGTGACGCACAACTCGCAGAGCTGTTCTCCGGCAGCGTCAGACCTTTTGTTGTGTTGCACCAACTTCAATTTGCATCTTTTTTTCCCAGTGTCCTGGGACTCCCATGGGTGCTGCCTGGTCATCCGTGGGCTCTCGTCAGTGTTGGGAGCCCCCTCTACCTCCTTAGTCCAAGTTGAGACCCCTGGGTCCAGGCAGAGCCATTTTGAAGCAAACCTCAACCTTGCTTGAACCAAGGCTTGTTGGACGAATCCAGCGACAAACAGCCTGCATCCAACATCGACATGGGACATCTCCTGCACCATGCAGGAACCCGCAGCCATCTTTTTTGGTGCTCTTCTGCAGACTTCTAACTGGAGAATCCTCTTTTGCACCATCTTCTAGGTTGGCGGGTTCCTGTCCTTCCTGGAATCGTCTGTGACTTCTGGACTTAGTCTCCTCTCTTCACAGGTCTTCAGGTCCAGGAATCCACCATTTGTTGCTTGTGGTCTTGCAATAACTTATCGCGACTTGTAGTGTGTCCTGAGGAAACTTGCAGTACTTTACTCCTACTTTCCTGGGCTCTGGGATGGGGTATTTTGCTTACCTTTGGTGTTTTTACACTCCCAGCACCCCTCTACAATCTACGCTTGTCTGGGGCGGTGGGGGAGATTGGATTCCCATTCCACCTTTAGTATATGGTTTGTGTTGCCCCTAAGCCTACTGCATTTCATTTTGTATTTTCTACTGTTTGCACTACTCTATTTACTTACTGGATTTTGGTTACTACTGTATAGAATACTTACCTCCAGAAGGAGTATTGCCTCCAAGATATTTTCGGTACTGTGTCCCCCAAATAAATACCTTTATTTTTGGTAACAAAGAGTAGTATAAGTACTGTGTAACTATAGTGGTATTGCAGGAGCTGTGCATGTCTCCTAGTTCAGCCCAAGCTGCTATACTACAGCTACCTCTAGACAGCCTAAGCTGCTAGAACACTACATTTCACTAATAAGGGATAACTGGACCTGGTGTAAGGTGTAAGTACCTTAGGTACCCACTGCAAACCAGGCCAGCCTCCTACACTCCTTTATTTGTAAGTAGGACTACTTTTTCCACACAATACAGAAGTGTACTTCTGCCGAATCGTTTGTTTACCCCACCAAACTGACTAACCGAGCAGCCCAGTATACACTGTAGATTGTCTTCAAGTATTCTTACATTCTAGGGAACTTTAGTCAGCAGACGTTTGTTTCGCTGAGACCCAAAGACTAACTACAGGTTGAATCATCAACATCCCCTCCCCAACTTGCGTTCAAAACATGTCACGAAACACCAGAAGTTACCGTATATGAACAGACAGGATCTCCTCTTACATTTGCTTGATATAAAATCCTATGCAACCTTACAATCTTGTTCGTGCCTTGTTCTAGATTGCGGTTTATATTTCTTTGTTCACTGTTTGAGCACTGCATCATCTGTACTAATTTGGATGCATAATGAAATGTATATTCTACTTATACTAAAATGTGAAAATCCTCATACAATATATTGTGCCCTGTACCCTTTCAATACTATGGTACAAGTTACTAATTGATTTAACACTTTCAGAGCAAAAGCAGACGTGTCATGAAGGAGTCCCACAGGACATTTGTTTGGCCTGTTTAGGCAACTTGAGCAGTATTCCAGCATGATTGTCTTAACTTTAAAGGCCGATATACTTGCATAGTATAAGAAACGGAGGCCTCCGAGGCTCTCTCAGCCTCCCTCAACTTACATCCACAAACTTCAAGGAGTTTGTTTTTGCACAGTGAGTGCACTGAAAGCACACGAAAGGCATGTTTTGCTGAGCTTCAACTAGCTAGCAGTAAAAGGAGTTAATAGTTTCACTTGGCAAGTATACGGGACTAGTCAGGACTTTGATGAAGACCAACATGAACTGCTAGGAAAAGTTTAGGCAAGGTGAGCTTTCACAAGGTTCTTGCATAGGTAGAAGGGAGACAGTACAGTTACAGAACCGTCACTTCATCTTTGCCTACCGATTCAAACCCATTGGTTTGAACCTCTCCCAGATACTGAGTAACTCCCTCACTCAAGTAAGCAGACAACACTTAACCATATAAAATGCAGCAGGCAGCCTCCTCCCTCAACAAACACGTACACAACCTACACCTCAAACAGCTTCAAAAACTCCCTGTGCACAGCTCTTTTCAAACTTCTACCCCGGGCAGGCTTTCAGCACTGGTGGCACCCAGTGCAATAATCTGTGGTCACCCATTCTAAAAAAAATTACCAATCCACACATCTCCACAAATTTCCTCACTGCCACTCTCCTCCAGTGCCCCTCATCTCAAGTCTCACAAACATTACATGTGTTTTATAGCACTAGCAGATCAGTGTAGGGTATCAGCTCTTTACATCACACACATACGGAGTCAGTGAATCAGAAGTGTAAAGCAGTCCACAGAAAATGTTACATAAGAAAATGAGGATTACAAGGTGTAGGATTCACATGTCACCAATACTAGTAGGCAGTATATTTTAAAGAATGTTTCATCTGGGGAAGCACAAACTCAGGATTTAAAATGTACCAAAGTGGTTAGCCTTAATAAAAAATGAAAATGAACACGTTGGAAACATTAGGATAATGATAGACTGGAGGAAAAACAAGTATTTGGCAGGGTATGCACCTCTGATGAGTTCATAGCTCACTGTGCTAGATCAGGGTTGTGATTTATGAACCGCAAGTAAAGATCTGTGACTAAAGCAGCACCGTGCTGAGCTAGACTCAAAATTACAGTTCAGTCATGTGTGGTACACGTTCTATGCAGCAGGTATTTTAACCGTCTGCATCACTTTAACCTGAGGCGAACTGCCAGAGGCAATCTTCGATCACTCTCCAACACAGTCATTACAAGATTTATCCTGACATTTTTATTATTGCCTGAAAGCAACAGGAAGCACCAGGAATTACCAAGAATTCTGTGGCAGGTGCTTTTAAACCCATGTTATTTCTAAACCTGGCAACCCCTGGCTCCCCCAGAAGACAGGACCAAGTGTAGCTGTACCGGGCACACCGCCCTAGAGCCAGCCCTGCTCCTGACACTTTCAAAGCCTTACACAGCACTGAGCCAGCATAGCTCAATACTGCATCAGATTTCAGAACCCTTTAAAACCTTTGCTCAGCCAAACTCTTAAATGTGCACATTCAATGCATACACAGCAATAGAACAAAGTGGCGACTTCTCCTAATTGGCTCGAAACGGGTGAAATGACCTGCCTCTACATAAATGTGGAGTCTCTAAAAATTAGTGCATTCCATACAAAGCAGAACACTTGGGTCTTCTAGGTCAGTGGTTCCCAACCTTTTGACTTCTGTGGACCCTCACTTTATCAATACTGGAGCCCAGGGACCCCCACTGAATCTTTATCACAATCCGTGGACCCCCTACTGAGTCATTACTGAAAGCTGGAAACCTAATCTGTTAATATTCTTTAATTTTCTAAGCGGTTGCAGACCCCTTGAGGAGGCTTCACGGACCCCCAGGGGTCCCCGGACCAGAACCACTGTTCTAGGTTAATCCATGGATCAGCCAGAACTGTCTTGCATCAGCAACAATGCCCTTTACAAAGGGATCATAACACTACAGAAAACACTACACATATGGGTAAAACGTTTGTCCTGTTTGCCATGCCCATCCTCTTTCAGAACATATTATATTTTCAGTTTACGGTATGACAAGTGCATTACAGTCACAGCACATAACAGTGGTCTCGCCATATGCTACGTTCTCACCGGCAACGCGGCATGTCAAAAACTAATGTTCTTCATAGATTAGGACGTGCTCTTTAAGGAACAGGCAGTATCCCCCAGCAAGTTTGCCTTGGTTTCAAAAGTAGACATGCTTAAACAGTTCGAGCAATGTAGGCCTCAAAAGGCACACTGCCCCCCCCCCCCCACCTTGCATCCATAAAATGTAAGGATTTGGATTTACCACAGTATGTGCGCAAGATACGCATGTAAAACAGGTCTTCCTGAGCCTCATGTGGCTGTCTTACGAGCCATTAGTAAAGGCTCAATAGGCATACATTTTGTAATGTTCAGAAGAGAGGCAGTTTTTTACAGTAAAAGAATGTAGTCAAACTTAATTCATTTGAAAAGGTGTGGTTCCACCAACTGTAAACATGTACAACATGTTTATAGAGGTTTGTTTGTGGTGTGTTCAATTTGGTTAATGACTTGTTGAGGGGTCATCTTGAATGGGGATTCCAAAATATGAGTGATGGTCCTCTGAATGGCAGCAGTATGTTGATGTCAGTGCACTGATCTGTTGGATTGGGCCCATGTATGAAAGTGTGTGGTGCCTGAATGAACCATAAAGCGGTTGGTGCCTTGATGTCACTTTCTGATCAACCCTCAGCAATCTTGGTTTCAATATTCAGATACTTTGGTGAGTATTTGTGTTTTGAAGCTAGCATTTCTGGAATGCTATAACCAACCAGAGTAAGTAGTGGATTAACTTGAAAATATGGTACTTTTTTTTTTTTAAATCTGTGGCAGTAAGGATTCTCCATCGCACTGGCAGTAGAGTATCCTTACTGTGAAGATAATTGGTCTGTTCATGTGATAAATATGCAGACGCACCGTTGTGGGGAAGACTAATCCATCTCTGGCATTGTTGCTGCCCTCCCATGTTCAGAGTGGGAAAGGGCCATCTGTGGCTGTCCTGCATGCCCATCCACCCATTTTGGATGTGCAGACAGAGGTCAGTTTTTACTGCTCCTCCCCCACCTGGAAAACAATGGTGGTAAGGCAGTGAAAACTGTTGAATGCCCCACCTTGCCATGGGAGATAACTCCAAAAGGTGAGGCGGGCATTTTGTTTGTTTCTACCCCCCCCCCCCCCTTTAAAAGAAAATCCAGTTTTAAGATTTTGTTTTTGAATATAATTTTAAAAAGTAACCGCTCAGTCATGTGTATGCAGCAGTGTGTCAAATGTGCAATGCATTGACAGGAACCACCGTGACTTGCTGCACCAGTCGGTGTTTGACTGCCAGTTTGTCGGTCATTTCTAAATTTGACAGATGGGATACTCTCAGCATGGCAGATCGTAACACTTCCGCCAGGGAGACCATCTTTGTCAGCAAAAATGTAAACAATATCCCTTAATAAAAACGTAATTTTTTTTTAAATGTAAACACCTGGAGATGTCCAATGTGGTGTAACCTGCATTGATTCTGTTCACTTTCCCATAATGCTGTACAAAACATGAAAGTACGTACATGGCTAACATTACTCATTTACATTTTGCAACAGAAACTTCTGTAATCTGTTGAGATCTACAAATTGTTAACTGACCAGAGTACCTAGGTCTTTAAAAGAAAAAAAAAAAAAAAAAAAAAAATTAACAATCTTTGTGGGTCCCCTTAAGCCCACAACTAGAAAATGCTAAAAACCCATCACATTTATGCTGTGAAACCACTCCTTTTTTGGACTGTGGGTAGCTATGGGTTTTGAGCCCTAGCACAGCTGGCACCTAGGCAAACTTGCACATTTTTAAAAATGTGACAAACAGGAGAGTCTAGGGGTGCTTCACTTGCATGGCTCTCACCAGGTAATTTTACACAGAAGACTTTACAAATGATTCGCAAACTTTGTAAGAAACATTTTCTTCACATTTCTAGGATTGAAAGATCCGAAATCTGCAGTGAACCATAGGTTTCCTACCACCCAGAGTTCCTACATGTCTTTTGATAAGGATGGTACCCTACTTGTGTGGGTGGGCTAAGAGACACCGAAAAAAGGCTTTAAATTGCTACACTGAGATATGAGCAATGGAGGTAGCTGCTGTATATGGGACTATGCTGTGGCAGCACATATGCACAACTATGAACCTCAGGCATTTTTTTAAACTAGACAAACAGGTGAGACCAGAGGTGCGTCTTGTGTTGCTCCAACAAGGCCTTACCCACAATGCTCTGCAAATCCCCAACTCTGCCTGAAATCATGCATTTTCTTTCCATTTCTGTGACCGAAACTTCTGGAATCAACAGGAATCCACAAAATGCCTGCCTCCCTGCATTACCCCCCACTTGTGCAGATGAAAATACAGCCCCATGTGTGGCTGGGCCTAGAGCACTCTACAAGAACTGCTCAAACCAATGTCAATGTGCTTCCTCACCAGGGGACCCAATCGACCTTAGTTTGATCAGTTTCTGTCACAGGCACCAGGCACAACCACCCAAGTGGGACGGCGTTTATGAGCACAACAGAGTCTTCAACCCCTGAACTCACCCGCTTCTCTAGTTCCCAAAAGATGTTCAGAATTTCTAAGTCCACAGCTACCAACATTGTAAAAACAGCGTCCAGTTTTCAGTGTAAAAATGTGATTATGCCTATGTTGTGTTTTGGGCAGTTTCTTGTTGGGGCAGTACACAAGCAAGGTTCCATTTTTTCAAGGAGACTTGGGGGAATGCTGGGTGGAAGGAAGTTTGTGGATCCCCACAGATTACAGAGCTTGCCATCCATTTTCCTTAGAGGAAAATGTTTTTAGTCAAAGTTTGAGGTTTGAAAGGCATTCTGGTTATAAAAACCCTAGCGAGAGCCAACACAAGCCACCCCTGCAGTGATTCCCACAGATATCTATTTTTCAAACATGTTAGTTTGCTAGGTTTCCTTAGTTGCTGGTTGAGCTAGGGCCCAAAATCTACAGCTACCCACATTGAAAAAAATGGTCCATTTTGCATGGAAAAATGTGAGTTAACCATGTGTTTTGGCCTGTTTCCTGAAGCGGGCACTTGGCCTAGCCACACAAGTGAGGTACCATTTTTATTGGAAGACATGTTGAAGCATAGAATAGTACACTATTAGTTATTACCAATTGGATTTCACTGCAGTCGTGCCTTTAACATGTATAAGACAGCATTTTGGAAAAAGCCCTCTAAATCATATGCTAGTGCTAGTACAGATACCCATAAATTCAGAGATGTAGAAATAGCCAGTGCTTCCAACTCTCTAGTGTGCCCATTTCAGAAATACATAGGTTCCCCTGAAACCTATTTTTCACTCTACATCTCACCATATGAATTGGTCTATACTTAGTACACAATGAAAAACCATTGTATGGTGCAGCTCATTTGTTGGCTCTGGGTACCTTGGGTTCATGGAGAACCTACTAAACCCATATATCCCCACAACCAGAAGATTCTAGCAGACGTAATGGCATACTGCTTTTGTAAATTGCCCATTGTGACAGTTATATGAAAACATTGCCACAAACTGCTGTTTTTTCCTACTCCTTTTCAATATTTATTTCATTTCAACAGTTTTCTTTGGGGAGCATTTGAGGGAGTTACACTCAACCTTTGCTGAATTCAGAGTTTTGTCTAACTTGCAGAAATCTATAGCTTTTCTGGACCACTCATGGGTTTCACATTAGCTTCAACCATAAAAAAAAAAGCACACAACCCCCCCCCAAAAAAAAAAAACCACACACAGAACAGGCCACCTCTTTGAAACATGCCAAATCTGTGGGAGTTTTTTTCCCAGCTGTGCATGTTCCTGAAAGTTGAGATGATAGTGCCTTTATCAGAGCAAAGTGATTGATTATCCCAATTAATAGGACAGGGTGTTTTTTTACAACATGGACAAAGTCAGCTTAAATCGATTATGCAGTTGAGCTGGAGGCTACAGATTTTAAATTGAAACTGCTATTGTGATTGTCTGCGGAAGTGGGTTCAGTCCTGGATCCCATTGAAACTAAACTTGGACAGCATCTTGGAAGCCTCCTCTGATTTTTAATTTGGCCCTTGTTTTTATTACATTTTTAATATCCTTTTAATTGGCCTGATTTTAAATTGCTTTCTTAATGTAAAGATATTAAAGGTTTATTATTTTTTGTTTAGTTTATCATGAAACGTTTACCTTCAAAGACAAAGGAGAGGGTGTTGAGGGGCCTCCTTGAGCCCACTTTGGTTTACCATTTTAGCTTAAAATTGTATTTTACACACTTTTAGGCTGACATCGCTTTTTAGCGATGACATTTTATACACATTTGCTTGCACAATATTATTCTGAGAATATAGTATACATGCTGCTTGTTTTCATAAATCTTTCTCCCTAGGTAATTGGTACACTCAGTACAAGGCTAGGAACATAGAACAAGATATCCCAATGCTTGTGTTGTCCACTGGAGACAGCTCCCAACACCTAGCGATATCATTGCATAACAGCTGCACAACACTAAGAGTGTGGTTTTGATTATATAAATGGTGCACTGCCATGCAAGAGGCAGAGGAGCACTCCAGCCACAACTGTCTTGGAACAAATCCTGTGTTCGATATGCAACCCTGCTGGAGCAAATATTCCATCTTGCAAAGTAGGATTGCCAACTTCACTCTAGACCAGCTGCCTGGTGAAACTATCCACATTACCTAGGAATTGGGCAGACATTTCTTGAAGGTGTAGATACTCGGTCCCTACATCCTGAGGTTCTATCATCCTAATACACAGTCCTACTTGACTTGTGGGAACCGTATAATACCACCCAAAGAGATGCTACTTTATGTGGATTTAAAGTGTCCATGCAGAGACTACGACACCAACTTTTAGGGAGGGAGAGAGTAAGAAGAGGAGTGAGATATATACACACACAGACATACACACATTCATATTGTTGGAAAATCGATTATTAATAAGGGCAGGTAAGTACCTCCACTTAGGTCGAGTTAGGTCTCAAAGTAAACCTAGCTCAACCCTTGGTAGCTTGGCAATGAGCGACAAGGCTTAATTTAGGAGGCAAAGCTTAAAGCATTCATATATCACAAAACAGTAATTAAATAAAACACGAACCAGTTTCAACTCCAAAACCAATTTATAAAAATATGAAATATTTTTAGCTTTAAAATGACACCAAAACGAGCAAAATCGGATAAGGAGAACCGGAGATATGAATGTTTAAATAATTAATGCTTTTTAGCGCGTAGAAACGAATAGTGGCAATCTGGTCGCACCTCGACCAAGGCAAAGTCAAACTTTAAAGCCAACCGTGATGGAGCCCTGCTCAGCTACAGCACCCGGGAGACCTCAATCAAATGTTTACCTTCGAACGTAGTCGTTTTCTTGAAGATTTTCTTCAGCGGGACCAAGTCGCCAATCCAATCCGACCTCCTGGAACTTTCTCAGGTACACGTCGCAGGAGCCCTCAGTAGAGATTACCACCTTCGGATTTAGGTTTTTTTTTTAGATGAAAATCCTTCAACAGGGCAAACCTGAATCTTGATCGGACATCCCTAGAGCCCTCTTTGGAGACCTGGAGGTCCAGGTCAACTTTTTACGTTCGGACTTAGTCACTTTTTTGGAGATTTTCTTCACCGGGACGAACCTGCAGGTCAGGCTGGGTCTCAGTTGAGGCAAGCCAGCTACAGTTACCACAACGGGTCAGTCCCTTCGTACAGCTTTTTTCAAAAAGTTCTCCAAACTCCTGGATCTTCTCCCAGGTGTTCTTTTAAGGTTCCTTTGAGGTCCACAGCTCATCCCAAGGTTTCAGAAGCTCTGAGATGCTCCTTGAGGGAGGAGACTAGAACTCCCAGAATGCACCTGGTGCAAACTCCAAAACAGCCAGTGGTAAGCTGGTCAATTTCTTCAGGAGTTGGTGCAGGGTACTCTGGTTAGAAATTTATCACGTGTAGCAAACGGAGTCCCTCCTTGAACCAGTTGAAGCCAGGCAAAGTCCTTCTTGTGGTGGAGCCCAAGTGTGCGGCCGGTCCGGTCCTCCAGAGTGCAGTGTCCAGGTGCAGGTCAGGGGTCCAGCAGGGCAGTCCTCCTGTAGTTCATTGTTGGAATCAGGTAGGGATCTGAGGTGTGGGTGCAACCCTGCCATATTTATCCTTGCCCTGGGTGAGCAACAGGGGGGTCTTGGTTCTCCAATCAGGGGCAGGGTCCTTCCCACTGTGATGACCACTTCTTGGGAAGTGTGGCTAAAATCAACCCCTCTGAGCAACATTCCTTAAAACTCCATCATGGCTGAAACAGATTTTTGGAGGTTACATCTGGCTGAGCCCACCCACTAGTGTGGCTAAAAATCTTAAATACACCCTTCTCCTGCCCTCTCCTAATCTAATTGGGGGGGCACCTAATTGTCTGGGTTGGCAGGATGTGAGGGAGGTACTGAGCAGCTCCAAATGTCCTTCCCTGCCTTTGAAGACTAGTCTGACAGCCCTCCCCCATCTGCTGAGGAGATTTCTCCCCCAGGCACATCTTTGTGTTCAACCCAGGTCACTTCATACCTCATCAAGGCAGCCTGGCCAGGCTGCCAGAGGCTGGCCAAAGAAGGGCAGTGCAGAGCTGAAGTTGGCAACGTTTCAGGCAGAGTTTAAAACTTTACCTGAACAAGTTATAGTAAATCCAACAATTGTAAGTTGTGGGATTTATTATAACAATTAATTTGATAAACTTGATGTATCTGACACTTAAGGGGACTTTTATAAATTAAAATAAAGTCTCCTCATTCTATCCTATGTAGGCCATTCACTACAAGGAGTGTAAAACGAATTAGGCTGTTTTACCTCACCATGGCTTATAAAACGATTTTTATAAGGTCCCTGCTTATATTTACATTGCACCCAGCCCTAGGGGCACATCTTAGGGGTGACTTGCATGTAAAAATAAGGTAGCTTAAGACTTTGGAACTACTTTTAATTATCGTTGAATTTGCATATAACTTTAGTCTAAAAGCAGCCAGCAAGGCAGGCCTGCCTTTAAAATGACACTGGGTACCTAAGCAGTGCACCTATGGGTGCGCTATCTATGCTGGGGTCCCTAAGCCTACATGCCCTACCATATACTAGGGACTTATAGGTAGGTTGACATAGCCAATTATAATTAGCCTAATTTGCATACTTATTTTATATAAAGCACAGGCCCTGGTTAGCAGTACCCATGCCACTAGCAGTCAGGAAAACACCAGCAAAAAGTGAACAATGGGGGCACAAAGTTAGGGGGCCTTTGCAATCAGCCCTGTTTTCACACAATATATATATATATATATATATATATATATATATATATATATATATATACACACACACACACACATATACATACACACACGATATATATATACATATATATACAAAGATACACATGTATACACGTATATGTGTATATATATAAATATATACACACACATCTATATCTATATATTATGATATATTGGGGAGGGGGGCAGCGGATTAGAATGAGCCCTTGACCTGAACACCTCAAGGTGGAGGGCAAACAGTTTACCAAATGGTCGCTACAAATAAATCTGTAGGCTAGTGTCAATTGCACCCACTCAACAGAATCTCCATGAGTATAGGTTGCATGTGCATACGTGTCTGGTAAGGTGGGAACCTCAAGTTGGGTATCGCCTTTATTTATGAAGCGCCTAATGTTGATTGCCCCATAAGTTTAGTTGTAGGCAGGAGTTACTGTCTACCAATGTGCATCATGTTCCACTGCACTATTTTAGCTACCACCACCGCACCCTCCCCACCAAGCCCTACCCACCTCCCCCAGCCACCTTCCCACTCCCTTTACAATACTGTTTAAGTGCACTGTGTACCTTTCATTATGCATTCTTAGGAAGTAGCTTGTGTGTTCTGAATGAACCACGAAACCACTTCCCGCATGTCTTTGCTACTTGTCTGATAAGATCGCATATGTTGCACAATAGCGATGCTCCAGTGACTCCCAACCACAAGTAGCGTAACCAACATAATTGTCCACCTGAGTAAGTCATGCCAGTCCGAATTTCACACTCAGATCAGCGCTTCATATAACCCTTGGTCAAATCGTGTTGGGTGAAAGTAACAATAGTCTTCCTTTCAGGTACCCAGAACCGGTGGAGAATTTCTGCTCCTCAATCAGGACTGCAGACTACAGCAAAGAATCCACAGCATCCGCAAAATTGCTAACTGTATCCAACAGGTCACCATCAACCTTGGAAGTATGGGAAAAAAAAAAGGCAGCAGGCCACTGACATCTACACTTTCAGGATCGGGAACAATCTTCCAGTTTCCATTAGAAACACCTAATGCTGCTTCAAATTTAGGAAAGTGATTCTTTAAAGGATATTACATCACAATGAAGTAACTTTCCCATCACCAGCGACATCTGCTGTTACTCAATGACTATATGCTGGTCTTTCACCATGTACAGTGCCCTGCTACCTTGTGGCTACGCTGGTCCTATAAAATAGAGCATATATACACAAGCAGCAAATAACTGATGCAAAAGAAGGCCGCTGGTCAAGGCACCAGATTGACACCTGAAAGACAGAACAAAGTGTGTGGAAAAAGGAACGTCTGATATGCTGTACAGTTATGATCTCAAAATACAACGCACCCAAGTTGCTGCAGAGGCACCGCATTACACTAATGCATGTGAATCCTATGCATGAAGGGTGGCAAAGGCAATGAGTGGACGGTAGCTCTGGTAATTAGCGTTTGGTAGCTTCTGGGAACATCACCATGTTTCCATCAGATTGCTCAACTCTGTTAATGACGCCTCACAAGTACTTCAATGGTCACAATATGGGAACTCATGGGGGAAATTAAGACACTTCTATGTCCCTGTGTAGTGCGCCGCATGCCAGGATACAGGTAACCGATCTGGTACAATGAACATGCAAGGTGCACACTGCAAGAGTTCCACTTGACACTACTCTGAATAAAACGATGTCACAACTACATCTCAGGAAGTGGTTGCAGGGCGAAGCGGATGTTGTCTCCGTCTCCCAAAGTTACCACTGATCTTGCTCCTTATTAGGGTGTCCCAGAGTTTAACGATAGACAGAGCCTGCATGCACATAAATCTTGGATAAAACAATTTAAAGATGGGTATGTGCCTGTCCCTTGCAACGAAAAGAAGACTAATATCCCACATGGTAGCATGGTGAGAAGTTTGCAATATCCATTCGATGTCGTAGCCAGTAGATGAAACACAGGGAACGGAGCTACGTGGTCAATGGAATCGTCCAGTTAGAGTACCAGCTTGAATAATCTTAGGAGTTTGGGGCCAGGGGGGGAATGGGCAGTCGGGTGGAGGTAAAGAGGGAGCGGTGTCAGTGAGAAGCATATTTTCTGGTGTACTGTCAAGGTCAGATCATCAACAGACTGAGTGGAGGGAGAAAAATCAGATTAGGGTTTCATCTGGCACTGGGCTCACAAGTCATCCTACACCTCCGACAGCTCCCTAAAGAAGGTTTAGAGACGTGACAGGCTGTACCACAGCATTGACGTTTTTAGGAGTGCGTGGCTCTGTGCTGTGACGTGCACTGAAAACGTAGGTCGAATAGGGACAGAGGAATGGGAATGTGCGCCAGGCCATAATAGTGGCCAGAACTGCCATTTCAGGCCGCTTGACACCCTGGGCACACGGACGGCAAAGTAACACCTGGTTTGGTTTAAGCTCCACTACTCTATAGGGACTTTGAAGACCTAGAACTGTGGTTACCAGTGGAAGGTGGTTGCCAGGATTCTACAGTGGGCAGAACAATTAAAAATAGACAATTTAAAGGAATTAAAAAAACTTTAACATGACTACAAGGGTGCCCATCATCACAAAAAAAAAACAAGCATTTGCAATGCAATCAATCACGCACTTGCTTGAGTGTATTGGTGTTGTAAATGCATAACGTCTTTTCTTGCCACAAATTGGCTCGACCTAAAGATCACACTTTACCAAGCACACGTGGAAATAGGATGTGCAGACCCCTGCTGCCCTTACCAGCACTCCACTACCCTGTGGTGCACGACTTGTAGGCCCAGCCCACAGGCGTATGGCACCAGTCCACAAAAGAATCTAAAACAAAACAAAAAAAATACACCTTTGACTACTCAGTTATGGAAATATGCCATACAAGCCATTTAAAGTAGTGCATGACTTAGAGTGACCATCACCTACCTGGCACCCTCCTACAAAAAGAGCAAAGAACACTCCGCTTCTGTGAGGATTGTGGAACCAATCAAAAAGCACAGCTTGAGGCCAGGATCAGAAAAATGCAGCACCCATAAAAAGGGCAAAACAGAAAAAAAATAACTGAATGAGCGACAGACCGAACATAGCAAACAAAGCCAGTTCAGCATATAACACAACAAACATTCACCAGGATGATTACATACCGATATAATCGGCAAACATCGCAAAACCCCAATAGATGGTAACTGCCCACCACGTCGGGCCCAGGAGCTCCTGCTCTCCGATCACACAATGCAATAAATTCCCCCTAGGTCACAATAATTTGGACTGCCCTCACCTGAACATTGGGAGTGACATCTGTGCTTGTACTAGGGGTCATACAGTAATCACCTAAACACACGGGGATTAGAGAAATATATGGGTGTCTGAGCACCGTCGCACCTACTACAGAGGTACGGTGATTAGTTGTGTGCCGGGTACGAGCACTCAAGATCAGGGGCTTTGCTGCGGTTTTTACCCAAACCAGAATGAAACAGCAGCCCTTAATTCATTTTAAAAATGAATCTGAGGCGATAAATCTTCACTGGTGTTTCATGGCATGTTAGGTGGAAATTACCCTTTCAAACAGCAGTAGAGAAAACTGCTTGTTAAAATACTGCTCATTGCTAAGACATTTCACACATTTATTTGGAATGTCAATCATCTGCAAACGGTTTGGTCATTACCCATTAGACTAATATGATGTGAATGTCTCGCAAAAATGACGTCTCGTTTGCTGAATGAGGCGGCGAGGCATTACTGATAAAGCCTAAGCTTTTGTTCTGTCCGCTGCCTTCTTGCCAGTGCAGTGAGAAAAAAACAAGCATTTGTAATGCAATGGGTTTCACATTTTCTTGAGTTACAGCTATTGGTATTGTAAATTCTTAACTGGACTTTTGTCACATAAATTGGTCTACCCTGCATGAGAATTTCATCTTTTCTTGCCATATATTTGCAATGGTCCTGCATATAGCTAAAGCACTTCCATTTACCTTCTTCCTTTATCAGCAGCAGAAAATTAAAATGTTGATATTTAGCACCCTAATTTAAAAACCACTTACAACACACCACCATCAGAGTTGCTGGCTAACAATTCCCCCAAAAAACACACAAGACAGCCAGAGGAGAATACACTAGAAGGGTCACCTAAACATATCAAGAATGTTAACAGTCAGTGTAATAAGGATGTTAAGTTGGTTTGAACTATGGTCATAATTGTAATAAGGAGAAACTATTAAAATACAATTATCATATAAACCTTTATCAGATATAAACTTTTGGCATTAGATTGTAATGCTCAACATAGTCCCTAGAGGGCACCCTAATAAAAATATTTGTAAGAAACTTGGTTATGTAACCATGTTAGTCCATAGAGGAGATAACCCCATGAAAAAACAGGAGAAAGTAATGCAGTGTAACCTGATACTTAGCCTTTAGAGGCCATAATTGCTCCTACTATAGCGCCTGGCTACCCTCCCAGGTGATAGAGTGCTTTATAATCTATCTTCGCAAATTCTTTGCCGAACACTACCAGTTGTCACAAGATATATGACAGCAGGTAGTTTACTCAATATTGTTCCTGGTATAAAACGTATCCACATCAGGGAATAAGTGCAGTGTCCAGGGCATCATGTACCTCCTGACTTGACTGCCCATGAGTAGTACCTCTAGCGTGCCTTGCACAAAGCAGGAACTCCATTTACAAGAGCATTTAGAAGTATGTGAGGAAATACTACAGAAGTACCCTTACGTACTCACAGGGGGCTTTGTGAATTTCCACCCAAACGTCCAACTCAGTATTACTAAAATTGCAGAGGACATGATACTTTCTATGTGTACTAAGTGAATATAACCATCACTGAATAGTCCCATTTTATTCCAATTTTACGTGCTTTCCAAGCCATTGAAAATAAGGCAGCATAAATATTAAATCTGTAATGCAAAACGAAATATTGATTTTTGGGGTGGACTACATTTTCAAGATTACACCATTGCAATTACATAAAGCAGCTCCTAAACAATGGGGGCAGTTTTTGCTACAAGGAGCCAGTCCTGTAAAGGTAGTTTATTTTTAAAACAATAGCAGAATACAGCATATTTATTAGTTTTGCCACTGAACATAAATACACGCACTAAAAAAAGTAATGGCAAACATGCAAACACGCAAACAAATACAAGTAAATAAACAGGCGCTCTCACACCAAGAGAAACACTAACAAAATAAAAGGAAAGGCACGTAGAAAGCCACCTAAAACACACACGAATTCACAAAAAAAAAAAGTCCAATACAAAATTCAATACATTGGTTTTATGAAATCAGCAAAAACCTTCGGGGTAGACTGCATTTTTAAGGTCACAGCATTTCACCTACATGTATACAATATCTTGCCGTTAGCAACCATTATTGGAGGATGTTTGTTGCTATAAGGTGATGTAGGAAGAATAGGAATACATCACATACACACAAACATAAGTTCCCAAATCCCAATACAAACATTTTAAGCTAGAGACAGTTGTAAACCAATGTAAGTAGTCAAAGGCTTAATACATGAAATGTTAAAAAAGACAGACTGTGGGTTCAATAGAAAAGTCAGGTCATATTTAGGACAAACACTTATTACTTAAGAAACTTCTACACATGCTGCATTGTTAAGTTAGCTGTGCTGAAACACAAGAGGCCCAAGCCACATTAGAATGAGAGTTTCTTTAAAGCTGCACCAACTGTTGATTTCAAAATGTTCACTTAGCACGAACAGGGTGAAACAAAAGGGTGTATCCTGCCTTAGCACAGGGGTCCTAAAAACCACAAATCCTTCATATCTTGGTTAGGGGAACTGTGTAAGGGTCAGATAAGTATTTGCAAGGCAGGGCTACCATGAGCAGCACGCAACATATAATCTCTTGTTGTGCAGATAGATATGGTGAATGTCGTCAGTGTAACTTACCCACCCATGAGGCCAACAAGTGCAAGTGCCTCTTTCCAGAGGCACCTCATTATCGTATCTGTACTGCTTGTAGTTGGTTACATCAATGGTGATCTCTTGACCCCAGTATTTTGTTTAAATGCTACTGGTGTTTGAACCAGAACTTTGAACTTCAGTCATGGCCTCTATGTGAGACTGCCTGTTCCCAGCTGAAAATCGATTAAACTTACATTGTGTCAAAATGATTTGTTTTATTTTATTAACAGATTTCCCTCCAACATATTGGCGAGCTAAAAGCCCAGTAGCTCTAATTTGAGCTCACCAACTGCTGGACTGGGGGCCCTGCCTGTCTCCACGAGGTGATTTGTGCACATTTGAAAGAGGTAAGGGAGATGCCTACATTTAAGTAAAAATCTGATTTTGTGGGGGACAGATGGGACTCGGGTGATGGTAGTGAGGTGGACAAAGTACAAGGTCTGTTCCTTTTATTTTATAAAAGACATTTACAATTTTGACACTAATGTATGTAATTTTTGTGTTTGCATGCAAGATTGTGTATGAATTGAGATGATATTAAGGGATCCCGGTGGTAAGTCCAGAAGATACAGGGAGCTTGACTAAGTAAGTCAAAAGTGGTCAGGAGTAGTGTTGGACTTGAGGGCTGAGCAATCAGTGTATGTTTTAAAGAACACTCATGCCAACTTAACCCAGATCTTAAGCCTGGAAGGCACACATTTTTAGTTGAAAATAGTGAAAAGTTGTCCCCTCTATGAATCCGGAGGGAAGTGATCAGTAGTATTTTGTTTGCACTAGTATGAAATTAAGAATTACTGGGTATGCATATTAAAATTTATTGTGTATGTATATGCATGTATAGACAGAAATGTGGCCACATAATGTCAATATATAAGTTTGTTATTTAGTGTATAATTTAGGAATAAGTATCAGACCTCCTATTCTTATGAAGGTTAAGCTATAACAGTATAATCCAAAAGTAAAGTAATTGACTGGATTGGGCAGGTCCCAAAAAAGTCAACTAATTAATTCCACATCCCTGAAGTAATTATTCATTTTTATAACGATCAGGCTGTTGCCCTTTGCAACAGAACTGACCTTAGTAGATTAGCAATATAAATACCATAGAATCATTTTTTATGACAGAAGTTTATGAATGCCTAGGTATTTATAGTATATCACCTCTAGGCCTAAAACAACCTACATTGACATAAGAGAAATGCCTGTTAGACAATTATAAATAATTATTCAAAGAACTAACACAAGGACATTATCCTCCAAGTTAAAAGTAGTATAGTAGCCTCATGAACCCCATAACAAATATTGACACTACTAATTATAATCCCCATTATGAAACTATAGAGCCTCAAGATTGGAGGCTAGATGAATTATCAAATAGTATAGTCTGGGACATACACACATATTGAAGGTATACAAATAGGAGAATTATCCGCTACTATACATAGAAATATATTTAACTACCTTTCAGATAGATGTGAACAGGATCTTCGCATAATTAGAACAAAAGTTTATTTTGAAATCTACAAAACCTGTTGCAGTGGTCTTTCCAAGAGTAAAGTTTAATAAAAAAATCCATGTGTGACACTGGTGCCACCTTGTGGCCAGAAAGTGAATATACTGAAGTTACTGCAATTTTTCAGTGGAACCATGGGCAACAGTCACGTGAATTCCCTGCAATAATAACACTCATTTAGTATTAGACCTCCTACTGTACGCATTTATTAGGGGCCTCCCAGTGTGGAATTTAGGATACGAGTAATTTATAAATATATATATATATATATATATATATATATATATATATAACAATAACATTGTTGTGTCAGGCAAACAAACCACTTAGGCCACACAAATACACACACATATACATATAATGTTCACCTTCACAGCCTAATAACAGTTTATGTGAAGTCTGGAAATACCCTAGGAAGTAAATAGAAGTCCATTTAGCGTGTAAACCATTTAGTATAAAGGATTAAGTTCACTAAACAGACATGGGGTCTCCTTTAGAACACATGGTTAAAGTGTTCTCAGGAGACAGGGACAGGATAGGAAAATACTGTAAGGAATGGCACAAAGCAACATTAAAACTTGCACATGCGTGACCTCACAGAGGGCACATTTGATAATAAAACAATAAAACACATGGCCACCTCCCTACAGAGTAAATCCAAGGGAAATAAACTAGAGAAAAGGAAGATCACACTAGACCTATGGAGGGTCTTTTGTGAAACAAATAGGAGTCAAATACAAAGCCTCAAACCCTCCCTTTGGCTCCTCCACCCCCCTATCAAGATGTGCAATTAAGGTTAGGCAGTGCAAAGGTACAGGGCATGTATACATTGCAACCTGGTGCCCCACACTCACTACCCACCTCTTCACATCCCCCTGCTGTGGGATATACAGACCCAGAGTATAGCCCACCATTAGAATCTTTTTCTAAACAGAGAATATGTTCACCCATCTCCATGTCCTCAAATGGCCAGAACACCACAGGAAATGTCAGGTGGGGACAGTACTAAATGCATAGGGACAGTAGATGCCACATTTACACTTCATTTAGAGGAAGAGATGTCCCCCACTAGGAAAAAAGAAGATATATCTAATGAGGGATCAAGAGGGTTACAGAGAATGGAGGGGGCTAGAAAAAAGGAAGGTGTTTTGAAAAAACTGAGTACCAATATTAAAAAGGAGACAAGGTTAGCTTTCACACCAGAAAGTCCTCCCACAGAGTGCTGGAGGTTCACGCACTCCGGGGCAGAAGAGAATAGTGTAGGCAAGTGGGTCACAGAGCAGGAAGATGGACGGGTAGACCAAAGAGCGACTTGGGAAAAGAGGAAGGGCCCCGGAGGCAGTCAAGGGCCCTCACTAGGCCACAAATGATTGAACAAGGACTAGAGGACACAGTCTCCACACAGCAGCTTAGGTGAAGAACTGGATTTAGAAAAATCCTACAAAGGATCAGAGGGGGGGGGATTAGATGACATCACTGAACACGTTAAAAGAATGTCCCTTCTTGAGGACCTTAACAAGGAACAGTCAATATGCCTGTGAGGGAGGAGAAAACGATAAGACAGGACAGACTTTACAAAAGAAGCCAAGAGAATTACAGAGATTAGTATTTGATGGGGGCACATGCACACCCATATGAGAGAAAGGGAACATTTGATAAGGCAGGAAAAATGACAGAGGAAAGACATGGCACATGCATTCCCTGTAGGTCCTGGCAATTTGACGCCCAATGAAATAGTAGCTAAGTATGAAAATAGTTGGTATAATGTTGTCCCTTTTACTGACAACCTAGCAGGTTGGACAGAGGGATTGGCATCACAGATGACACCATGGCCACAAGAGGGTTCCTTTGAACCCCGAGACATGACAAATGCAGAAATGTGCATTTTCTTTTAGGGCACAGGGAGATCCTTACTGGAATTATCCCTATATGCAGAAAGGTCTAAGTGTGGCAGAGATATGTTTGTAAGTATGACTCACGTCACCCTACTGGCATTAGGACTCCAGTCCGGTCACAACTGCCCTTGATATTCAAGGGCCCAGGGGCACCTCAATATATACCATGGCCCCAGATGGACAAAGAAAATCTTTAAAAAAACAATTGCCACAACTTGCTGAGGGTGCTGGGAAATGGATAGCAGCTCTGGAAAAACATACTGCAGGGATTACTCTTGCAATAGGAGACATTAAGAGTTTACTAAGTTCCCTTATAGGAGATGAGACAGACACACTGTTCACAAAGGCAGGATTAAAGGATGCGACATTGACTAACCCAAAATGTGATGGGGCACCCTTTAATAGAATAAGGGGGATTGTTTGGAAACAACTGAGGAAAATGTATCCAGACAGGCCAGACATTGGGTCCCTTATGGCACAAGCAATGCAGCCAAATTAGGACCCAGCCCAATTCCTTAGCAGAATGAAGGGAAAATGGACACAGGAAGTGGGGGAGAGTTGGGATGTAACTGGACAGAATGCAATACTATTTTTCAATATAGTGAAAAAGGATCTGCCAGTTGAAGTGCAGGATAAATTAAATATAGTGGCCTTAGAGGCCAAACCATGGACAGAGATACAAGCACACAATGCATTTTTGTAAGACAAGAAAAGGAAAAGAGCGAGAAAGATAAAATAGAGAAAGCAGCAGCTAAATTGGTCCAGCAGAAATTAGCCAAGAAAACAGAGGAAGGAATTGCCACTGCCACCACCCAGTTAGCTGCAGTGTCCCTGGGAATGCCTCCTTCAGGCACCCCAATGCAACCCTACCGGTATGCCCAGAGAAGCAATTACAGGAATAATGGAAGAAGAGGGCGAGGAAGGTTTGGGGAAATAGAGTATCAATGGACATAAGGGGGTAAGACATACAAGTGCTGCAGTGGTCAGAGCGATGCAGCACAACTCTTCAAACACACTGCAGATAACCGAACAGATAACTTTGCTATCTCAATATTCAGCCCAGGCTGCTGAATTAGTAGCTTTAGGGGCAGCCCTCAAACAAGGGGAAGGAGAAACAACAACAGTATACCCTGATTCAGCCTAGGTCACTACAACAGTGCATTCCAGCATTATGCGGTGGAATAGACTGGGATTTGTCAAGTCTGATGGAAGCCCTGTCATGCACCGCCCCCTTTTAGAGGACTTGATACAAGCTTTAACACTGCCACATGCAGTTGCAGTAGTGAAATGCGCAGCCCACACTAATGCTCAGGATTGTGAGCTGTGGAAATGTCCTGGCTGATTGGGCAGCCAAAGAGGCAGCAACACGCCCTCTTAGTGACACATACCACAGTTTTGTTGGCTAGTGAAACATTAGCACATTCAGGCCCTTTGAATGCATCCAGACACTACACAGAGACAGCTCATCTGCATATAAGAGATACAAGAAAATGCACCAGAGCATGAGAAACAGTTGTGGGAAGCCAGAAGATGCACAGACAGGAACAGATTTAATATGCAGACAAATAACAGGGAAGCCTGTCATGCCCCAAGCATTGCTACTGATAGCTTTAAACCAGCTACACCTTCCTTCACATATTGCTAGAGACAATATGTCCCTCCAAATACATCAGGATTGGTTTGTCCCTTACTTACATGAGATGATTACAATGTACAAACACCTGCACAGTGTGCCAGCAGTATTCACCAAGTCCCACCTTTAAGGTAATAGCTTCCACAATACCCCGCCCACAAGGTCCCTTTAAGGAACTGCACATTGACTACATTGATATGATTGACAGATGCAATCATTATCGCTATCTTGTAGTAGGCCCATTCTCAAGGTGGATTGAAGCAGGACCTTGTGTTCACCGTAATGCCAAGTCTGTTAGCCCTCTTTGCTTTGAGAAATACCCCAGGATCAGAGCACCATTTGACTCCTCATCAAATAGTGACAGGTAGAACAATGAGCACATTTGTGCCACCAACCAGACATAAGTTGGAGACTGAGAGCGCACCTGAAGTTGTACAAACTGAAATGAATGAATACATGTCTGAGCTAACCAAAGTTGCAAAGTTATTTTCTAAACAGGTTACACGTGCAGCCAAGAAGCGCGCCAACGCATCTCCTATAAAAGATCAACAAACACCATTACCTTTGGGAACTTTAGCAATTTTGCAAGACAATGGAAGAACTGCAAATTTAATGGACCTTTCCCAGTGCCATTATCCCTTTGGACACCGAGCAGGAAAAAGAGGGGGAGAACAGGAGCAGCAACCGGAGTAAAGCCTCCCTCTAAAGCTTCAATCTTAGACAATTCTTCTTTTAAGTTATGTATTTTATGTTTGTTTTTCCTCCTCAGTGCACTGATATTGATGATTGTAGCCCTTGGATATTTAAATTTTTTTGATCCTATATCAATTATTGCACACATGTGTAGAACTGTTGATGATACGGACCATCACCCTCTCCATATTGCTTTGTTTGACAATGTGTGGTATTCACACATGCACAGTATAGGCACATCCACATCCAACACCAGTTATGTATGCTCTCTCATCCCCCATGCTGCTGGAGTAGATAAATTGCTTCTCCCTAAAGAGGTATCCCCAAACATTACACATTGTCTCCTGCACCTATTTTTATGCAGAATGAGAGCACAGCTACAGACAACTCGTGCAGTAGCAGGACTAACGTGAGCGAACACAACTAGATTTGACACCACCCCAGAAGTCCTACAAGTCCTAACAGAAAAACAAGCGATAATGGAAGAGATAAAGAATGAAGGAAACTGGGCAAACAATGTTTCACCCAGATTGGGAAAAATGGGTATTACTTCGAGGTATTTTTGGAAGGTCTTACCCATCATCTGAATGTAGTAACTATTTAGCTAAACCCCTGCCCCCTGATTGCGCAGGCAGGCCAGTTCTTAGTATCACAGGATCAGCATTTGCCCATGATAAATGGCATACTGAGGCCAAGTTCTCATGTAGAGCAATATCATTATGGAATGGTACCGAGACACAAGGTCCACTAAACTTTAAGATAATAGACCAATGTCAAGAAATATGGGATGCGAACATACAGAGATATACATGGACAGGGACTACCATACACCCTAGAATAGCAATGAAATTAACAGTTTTCTCTTTATTTCAGAGGGAATGGGACAGTGAAGGTGGGGAGTAACCTCAACTGCAACATCATCTACAACGCTGATATGCAGGGCGGCACCTCCAGCCTGATGGATCACTACTGGATGTGTGGGGCCTGGCTCCACATGCAACTACCCCCGAACTGGAATGGCCTCTGCTCCCTGGTGACTTTGCACACCCCGTCCCTGGTGATACCAGGTGTGGACATCTCTCAGTTACATGACCATCCCATGAGCCGTCCAACAACCTTGCTTCACCATTACCAGACAAAACGAGCTGCTGAGTTTCTTGGTACTGAAGTGTGGAAAGATGTTCCACAGGAACATAGACTATTTAATGATGCCCAGATCTTTTTTGGTAGCATCCTGCCATTCACTCAGGCGAAGGCAACTGCACGCTGGCTGCATATCACGCGTTTTGAATGGCTGAAGACCATAAATGCAACCGAAGATGGGTTCAACGCTATCAAGGAAGAACTCCGAGCCCTTAAGTTGATGTTAATGCAACACAGATATGTATTTGATTTAATGACGGCCATGGAAGGAGGGGTGTGTAAGAAGATTGGATCTTTATGTGCCGGCCAATGAAGCGGACAATGGGACATTAACTCAGGCCATTCAGACACTGCAGGATCTACTAAAAAAAAAAAAAGATGAGGGGGGTGGCCCTGATGGGTTGTCTGAGGGCTGGATCGAATGGATGCCATCCTGGATGTCAGGGTTGTTCAAGGCCATGTTGCCTTTGATTGTGCTGTTGCTTTTGATGTGTCTTATTTTTCAGGTAATAGCATGTTGCAAAAGGATGACAGCTAAATTGGGAGGGACAGAGTAGTGGGTATGTGGTGATACCCCTAGTTTAATTAGTTGATGGGAAGGTAGAAAAAGTAGTTGAATAATCAACTAGAGGGGGGAATGATGTAGGAAGAATAGGGATACATAACATACAAACATAAGTTCCCAAATCCCAATACAAACATTTTAAGCTAGAGATAGTTGTAAACCAATGTAAGTAGTCAAAGGCTTAATACATGACATGTTAAAAAAAGACACTGTGCGTTCAATAGAAAAGTCAGGTCATATTTATGACAAACACTTATTACTTAGGAAACTTATACACATGCTTCATTGTTAAGTTAGCTGGGCTGAAACACACAAGAGGCCCAAGCCACATTAGAATGAGAGTTTCTTTAAAGCTGCACCAACTGTTGCTTTCAAAATGTTTCACCGTGTTCATGCTAAGTGAACAAAAGGGTGAATCCTTCCTTAGCACAGGGGTCCTAAAAACCACAAGTCCTTCATATCATGGTAAGGGGAACTGTGCAAGGGTCAGATAAGTATTTGCAAGACAGGGCTACCATGAGCAGCACGCAACATATAATCTCTTGTTGTGCAGAAAGATAGATATGGTGAATGACGTAAGTGTAACTTACCCACCCATGAGGCCAACAAGTGCAAGTGCTTCTTTCCAGAGGCACCTCATTATCGTATCTGTACTGCTTGTAGTTGCTTACATCAATCGTGAACTCTTGACCAGTTTTTTGTGGTTTTTACAGTATAAATGCTACTGGTGTTTGAACCAGAACTTTGAACTTCAGTCATGGCCTCTATGTGAGACTGCCTGTTCCCAGCTGAAAATCGATTAAACTTACATTGTGTCAAAATGATTTGTTTTATTTTATTAACAGATTTCCTCTAACAAAGGAGTCGATTTTGTAAAAGTACTTTCTTTTTAAAAACAATTGCTAAGTGCCTCATCTTTCGTTTAGTTTTGAGGTAATTAAAGTTGACATGATGCTTTTAATAATGTGTTTTAAGAGGTTTTGTAATTTTGTAATATTCGCTCATCTACCACTAACTGCACTGTGTATTTTCCAGGATGCTTGAAGGGTAGAGACTGCTTTTCTCACAATACGTGAGCCATATTATAAAAGGCTAAGTTAAGCAGACAAATGATTAAAATGAGCTCTCACCTCGCAAAATGCCTGCACAAAAGAGTGAAGGAAACCAGCAAAAGGAACAATAAAGATAGCTATCTTTACTGTGACCAGATGTGTATGCAATTCACAGGCAGGCATTAACTTGTCCAACAACAGAGCAGAAGAATCCTCCACCCCACACCAGAGAATAGTTGCCAAGGTTGCCAAATGTTTGATACAGCTACAAAGCAACAGCTGGTGGTGTTTATTTAAACCAAAAAGACAAAAACAGAAAATAAATGCTACAATAACCACACTGAGCATTGAGCGTTTACTCCAGAAATTAGAAGAATGTAGCCCAGTTATGCAGTAAGGGGTCGGTTATGCTGACAGCAACATTCCAATATGTTTCATTATTTTATAACAACTCCCATTAGCAAATTGAAGATGTGTTATTTTGTAAACAAGCAGCTTTTAAAAAGGTAGGAGCTGTTTTGGGGTACAAGGAGCCAGTTTTGTAGAAGTAGATTATTTAAAAAAAAAAAAAAAAAAAAAAGTCTCATTTTTATATGTTTTGCCACTAAACTGAAAGGGACGCATTAAGCAAAACAGTTTAAAACAAACACACAAATAAGCAAATAAATGCGTGTTTACACATCAATAAACACTAACAAAAGGAAAGGCAGATAGGAAAAAAGCTGCAACTCAGATAATGGCCCATCACCCCGTTACCAATTGCTCGTCTCACCAATCAGACCCTGGCCTCAGAGGGCACTTTGGTATTTGTTTTTTTAGGAAATTTACACCTTCTTCAGAACTATTCTGCTGTCAACTGAACTTGCTCTCACTCTAGTTCAGTTTTTTTGAACCGGAAAGCTTCAGTTCAAATCTCCGCTTTTAGACTGGACCAACACTGTGATCCTCTGCAAATCAGTTGTCTACTCAGGAACAATTTGAAGAGAAAACAGAATATGCTACTGAAAACAAAGACACGCATAAAACATTTGAATAAACAATCGCCGCATAAAGCACATGCAAACAAAAATAAACGGATGCTTTCACTTACAAAACGATTAACACTAACGAAATTAATACAACGGCACGTAAAAAGGCACTGATAAGAAACATGCATAAACCATTTGAAAACACGATCGCACATCTGCAAACAGTTCCAGGTGTACAAAACTGTTCAACTGTATCAAAAAAGTCCCTGAACTGTATGTAATAAAGATAAGCATTTGCAATGCAACAGGTCTTACATTTGCTCGCGTTAGAGCTATTAGCATTGTAAACTGCTAACAGGACTTTTCTTGCCACATAAATTACAAGAAAGAAAACAGAGCGATCGCACTATGTAAAATGCAGCGCCATTGTGCTGAAATTGACAACTGAAAAAAACGAGCGTGATTGCGCTATGTAAACCCCAGTGCGATCGCTCTGCCTGGAAACTAAAAAGATAAAGTGGTCTTGAAACCATGCTGAAAACATTGAGCCTCAAATGTTTTCAGTAGTTTACCAGTGCTGTGTACGTGGGCAAAACACCAGAAAAGACATGACGTATGCATGCTTTAAATAAATTAAAACAAGCGGATTTTAAAAGGCAAGCCCATGAACCAATGAAAGTGACTGAGTTGACATGGGCGTGGTTAGCAGCCCAAAGAGGTTACAGCATGGGAAGGAGCGCTTTGCACTTGCCCCTAAAAAGGTAAAAAAATAAATTTAAAAAAACAGCGAGTGTCTGGAGTGGACCCGCCTCGTGCGGTGAGGGAGTGATTCAAAGGTGCCTTTGGAATGAGAGCAAAGCAATCATATAATGTAATATTACCTTGTACCTCACTGAGGAAAGAGACTAAGCGAAGATTGTAAGAGGGTGTGACAAAGTAAGGTCCATGGTGTAAGGAGTTTATAAACAAGAGGAAGAGTTGATAAACGAGAGGAGGAAGTAGTGAATACAAAAGATGACCTTGCAAACACAAAAGTTACAACACAGATTCGTTGTATGGGGACGGAGTGGGTAAAGAAAATAAACAGAACTATTTAATAAAAAGTGACACTATCTGAAGGTATGCAAGAGGGAGTGCGCAATGTCAGCTCCTCTAGTTCAGCACCTCTAGTTCACTTGCACTTGTGTGTTTTGTGAGCTAGACAAAAACAAATGACCCAAAGATGTACCTGATCTTGTGTCCATCATCCCTACTTCTCATCCCTCTTCCCTACTTCTCATCCCTCTTCCCTACTTCTCATCCCTCTTCCCTACTTCTCATCCCTCTTCCCTACTTCTCATCCCTCTTCCCTACTTCTCATCCCTACGGAAGAGAAGCAGGGGTGACGGAAGAGAAGCAGGGGTGAGGAGTGAGGAATTGGGATGTCCTAAAATGGATGCTGTACTTGTGACTGTACCCTTTGGACCAGCGCGCGCACTGGAGCATGTCCGGTTGGGAAAGCCACTCCTCTGTGTGCAAACACCCTCAATGAATGTTAATGGCCACCTCAAAGCAAAGACGATAAACAAAAAGGAAATGTGCCCGCACGAAAGTATGTGGCCAACTGTGCATTAATCCATGTAACATGGTCAGTCTGCAAGGGCGGCGTGGGTTGGAGGGGAGAGAAACTTGATTTAACATTTGTCTGATGCTGCAAAAAAATAAATAAATAAGCCATTTTGGGCGAGCAACTTGGAATTTCCACAAAAGCCTCTGGATCTGGCCTGACATTTGAAGGGTGTCTTCCGAAAATTGTGTTGGATGAAGTATCCATTCAAAATACATTGATAAACGGCTGCAAATGTTGCTTGAGGGGTGCTGTGTTGTGCACGTTCTTACATCTGTTCTGCCATACACTGCTGTGGATGATTTTCCATTGTGTTATTTGAAGGTGCTCGCTTACAGTGCTCTGGCGACTGAACTGGCTTGCATTGTGTCAACAATAGATACTCTTGTGCAATGAAAGAACGGACTACGTAGATGTTGTATGTTTGTCTGTACACTGTTGATGTGTGCGTGATGGTATGTGTCCGTTTGAATCTACTCTTAACCTGTTTGTGTGCATGTACATGAAAGTTCACTTTGTGCGCATTTGTCTTTCAGCCTGCTTGGATTTATTTTATTTTCTGTGCATGTTCCCTTCTATCAGTGTTAATGATTCTGTGTATGCTTGTGTCAGTGTTTATCCCTACATGGGAGTTTGCGACTATTTTTTCCTGTATTTGTATATTGCTTCAGTTTGTGTCTTTGCGTTTTTTTGTCTGCAGACCCTGCAAGTGTTTTGCGTACGTTTAATGTTATCATGTTTCCCACTGTATGGTGATATTATGTATGTGCGGTTCACTGTATACAGTTTGTGTGTACTAGAGAGCAGTGTGCTTCAGTTCAAAGTTTTGCTTCTCTCTGTGTTTGCACTTCAAAGGGGTCAGACAAAATAGTGCTTGGGGGAGAACTTGTAAAGACAATGTGTATGAAGCTGTAATATGTGCAAGTTTGTTGCAGGTGCATGAACCCCCCCAATAGTCTGTGCCCGCTCTCAATTCCCGGGTGTGCGTACGCAAGTCACAGTGGGCACTACTTGATTTCTGAGTGTTAGTGTATCCCACTCTTTAGCTGACACAGCCGGGGCATTCTCACAAGCGGAATGCTTCCCCCGCCTGGCCCAAGGTCAGAGTGATTCCTTAATTAATACAGAGGCCTGGGAGCTCATTGTATTCAAATGAAGCCTCCAAGCCCTCCAATCACTGCCAGACCCATCTAATCTGCCATCTTTGCAGCCTTTGTCCTTCTGGAAGTGGAGTGCTCTCTGCTCATCATCAAAAGAGCGCAGGCCGGGGTTTCGTATTAAGGGCTGGAAGTGGGAACAATAGCTTGTGGCAAACACCGAAAGCTAAGGAGGAGGGGTGCCAGAGTCAGCAAGGTCAAAATATGCCCACTCTGTTCCATGTTGTTCATGCTTAAGTTAGCGAGATCAGAATTCACACACAAAACATAGCAATGAATAAACCCATTTCCCCACAAACATCCAAGCACAGCCCCTTAACTTATAACAGATAAGCTGAGCAAGCTCTGCATAAAACAGGACAGATGCTGCAGGCCCAGTGACATTGGACAGACAAAACGTGAGAAGCAAGGCTGGCAGGTGTAGACAGATGCCACGGAGGGCAAGATAGACTGCCTGCAGTAGTTTAACATAGAATCGGTCAATGCACACACTGCAAGGACCATCAGACACGTTCATCCAGACAATCGTGCATCCAGGCAAGGAACTGTCATGTCAGAGCAGCATGGGTGATGTCAGCGTGAAAGGGTAGCGAGAAACGAGGAGATTGGTGGGAACCAAGTCACATGATTCTATGTGACTTTACCATATAGGGCCCCACACTATCCAAGGCAAAACAGGTGGCATCCTCGCTAATAAAATATAAAACATTCTTGCCTCGCATTTCAACGAGCAGAGCAGCGTGAGAAAAGGGATGGCCTCAATAAAGGAGATTAGCAATGCTCTGTGTGAGATGTCATGAGTGCTGGCAGGAAGGGCCCTCGAGAGAGGCTCTGCAATGCGAGAGCATATGGTGTTTGTTTATTAAAACAAGCTTATTTTAGGAGCCAGGTCTGAGGACAGCACTGGAATAAAGCCAAAACAAATGTCAACAGCATGGGAGGAGTAGGAGGAATGGAATTCTGCAATAAAACGCAGGCAGCTACCAGCTTAAAACATGCACAGTGAAAGGGGACCACCAAAGAAATGTAAAAAAAAATTGTCCATCACAGCAACAGATGAAGCCAAAGTGAAACAATACAGTAGTAGGCCACTGCTCTGAAACAGAGGGAGAAAGGCAGAATTGACCACTAGCGAGCAAGAATTTTTAAAAGGACACTGCAACCAACAAACGAAATTGCATTAACCCACAGTACAAGTATACACAAGGTCGAACACCTACGCTCGAAGGAAAAAAAAAAAAGAAAAGGACATGAATGAGGCAAAGTACAACTGTTTTAGAAACAGTACAATCACTGGTCAAAACAGCAAAGACATGACTTACCTTATACATGCCAACGGCATCCTGGATAGGCAGGAACCGATGCTTGGAATGCTTAACTGTGTCCCGGCAGACAACACAAATTGCAATGCCATCGTCAACACAGAAAAGCTTCAGCTTCTCCAGATGTGCTCTGCAGTGTTCCTTGCCACCCTTCCCTGGGCTGTCACCCTTCACTCTCTCTACCAAGTTGGCCAGAGTCTTGATGGGTGTGAATTTCCCCCTGGAGAACTCAGACATGCAGATGGGGCAGGTACCTCGTAACTGGCCTTCACCAGTACCACTGACGCAAACCCGGCAAAAGCTGTGTCCACACCTGAGCAGCACTGGCTCTTGGAAGAGATAGTTGCAGACTGAGCAAATCAGGTCATCGGTGAAGGATGCAGGAGCGGCAGAGGTCAGAGGAGAGGTGAACCACATGGAAGCCATTACTGCAAGCTGAAAGAAATAACAGCAACTGTGAATAGATAACACTATGGAAAGTTTATCACTATTTGAAGTAATGTTAAGTATATATAAAAGCTAATTTAGCTCCTCAAAAGGCTTCTAAATACACAAGTTACTGTCCATTCCAAGTGTATGAATGCCCAGGCAATAAGCATACTTTGTATTTTTTTCCTATTAATAGGGTACGCGATACTCAATTGATAGTGATAAACACCAGTTGCCAGATATCTGCAATGTCTCAGATCATTCGAAAGGCTTAGTCAAATGTGTTCTCCATTGTATCTAATGTGCATACGAGTTAGTTCAGGACTGCAAAATAAACTTGAGTACTAAACAGCAGTGCAGCACAAACATCTCACATCTCCACAGTGAATGCGGCTTTTAATAATGCACCTCAACCCTGAAGCCACTGTGCACCAGCAAGAAGAAACACTTGTAAACAGTTTAAACCAGAGGCTAATAAAGGGGCTGTCTAGCTATACCAGTCAGACAATACAGCAGTGTAGCGTGTACGGTTTCAAAATGCAGCCTTCACGGGCAACATTTAGAGGCTACTGCTGATGCATGCAAAGCAACACTAATAAAGTAACAATCCTATTGGCAACATACATATGTGCAAGACTGGAGATTATATGAGGCGTGCCTAGTTACATGAGCAAGCACTACCTATCTTTCCTATTTCAACTCACCCCTTGGACATCCCATTCAAGTCATGGTGGGTATTTGATTCAGGGGAGAGTGAACGGTATTGCCTCCATCAAACTCACTGGCCCATTTCCTTAATCCCTCACATTCTCACAAAGTGAGGCCTAAAAGCAGCGCATGACCACCCAATGTCCTTTGTCCAGCACCCACTTGTTGCGAGAATGAGCAGTACTGAAACTGAGCCTTTTAGCGTTTCTAACTAGTGTCAATCTTTTACTTGGAAGCGGTGACAGCCTTTGTGCATCAGAATTTGCTTTCTCTGATCAGTACAGCCCTGTCAATCCTCTACTGCTTACAAGATCTCGATTTTGTTGAAGAACTTTGGGAAAAAGCCATCCCATCCAGATTCTGATTAAATGCAAAATCTTTCTCTGTCTTATGCTGCAATCCAAGAACAGGTTTCATGACGTAAGGGCAGTGATGAAACACTATCCTAGAAATGAAGACGACTTAACCCCAGATCTAAGAAGCATCAAAGTAATGCAGAATGTTCCAGGCAAACATTAAAGCAGCAATACACTGCATCCCCCTAGGCAAGGATGCTCATCTCAAGGAAGCATATCAAAGTGAACAAGTCCATGTCAGATAGGGTCCTGGTGGTCTACAGGCAAGCCTTAAGCCCGGTGATATGCGCCCCAGCTACAGGAAGCACCTTGCTCAACATAGCCTTGAGAAAGGTGTCAGGAAGGGAGTGTGGGCAGGTGTAGCAGCAAGGCAGACAAGCTTAACCAATTACTTCACCACTGTACACCTCCATCTCCATCAACCCACTTCCATCACAGGATAGAAAGCCATATGGTCTCAAGGTATCACATAAAACCCCATAGTAACAATGTTGGGACTCCTGCAGCAATCAAACCCCCTCCCCATCTATCCGATTACAGACACCCTAAACAAAGCAATAACCCTGCCAAGTCACCCCAGTTTGGACCCAGTCGTACACAAATCAGCCTTGACCCTGGTCTCCATGGTAACAGTCCAGCCCAAACTGCCAGGCCAGTTCCCCACTGGACAGGAGAGAAGATTCCTGGGACTAGTTTCAGGGTACCACCCTTCATCAGGCAGGCTAGCTTTAAGCCAGTGGCACAGCGAGTAAAGGACCCACGTCTGGGCATGCCCTAGCCACTTAGGGCAACTTTAGCAACACAAAAGGATGATTGAAGCAGTGCTGAAACTTTTCAAACACTCACCCCCGTCACAGATCTGGGTTTAATCCATAGTTCTTTTGCTCACCATGCCACCCCAGATACATTCATGAAAATGGTTCATTATAGAATCGTAACCTGGATTTACATAGAGGGTTATGTTGTATCACTACATCATTTTAGTTTTACCACCACTGTCTTTTTGGCCCAAGTAATAGAATTCTTATATTGTTTTTCGTAGACTATCAAAAGAATAGCCATTATAACACTAGACTTTCTTTATTTAATAGAGGAACAATCTATTTTTTGGCCACTAGATGGCAGCAGAGGCTATCCTCGTGCACGTTATGCAAGTCTGGCTTGCTCATCTATAAATAGAATGAGATAGGCAGCAGGCTCTAATGGATTCATGGTGCTTCTGAACTACCAGCCAAGTAAGTAGATTAAATCAACAGGATTGCTGCAATTTTTTGCTGGCAAAGACTCATTTACCTGACTTCATTATATTTTGTTTACTTTCTTCCTAAAACTAGAGCATTTAACCTGATTAAATAAGGGCTGCAGATCCTTAACTTTAACATAGGACTACGCCAACAAGTTTTGAAAAAGGACTTTAAACACTTGGCTCATTTTTATGGAACAATTTAAGACCTTCCTGAAGCCATTAAGTAACTATAAAGCAATTTTTAGGTTTATTTTCAAACCCTATACAGTATCCACGAGTATGGAAACAATAGTGTGTATATATATATATACATATAAAAAATTAAAATTCTCTAGCTGGCAAAGTAAAAAAGTTAACACACCAGTGCTACGTGAGACGGAAGGCGAGTTGGTATAGTTTTATTGTTAATACAACTCGGATGTGTCTAAGTACAATCAAATAGGGGCATATAAGTCTTCAAAGTGGTTTATTTTCTAAATTAGGTACATTTTGTTTCTATCTCTTAAGAGGGCGAGTAACTATCTCATAAAGTAGTGACCTCATGTTAAATATGGATTTAATAATTTAACCATACAATAGGTTGTACTGTTGAATTAATAGATGCTGACCTTAGGAAAGTACCATCTTGCCTGGCATGTTACCCCCATTATTACTGTATGTATGTTTTTGCCTATGTGTCACTGGGATCCTGCTCGCCAGGACCCCAGTGATCAAAGTATGCCCTGTATGTGCTCCCTGTGTGGTGCCCAACTATCACCGAGGCTCTGCTAACCAGAACCTCAGTGTTTATGCTCAGATTTTAAAATTATCACTGCGGGCTAGTGACTAATTTTACCAATTCTGATTGGCACACTGGAACACCCTTATAATTCCCTAGTACAGTGGTTCCCAACCTTTTGATTTCTGTGGACGCCACTTTAACATTAATGGAACCCAGGGACCCCCACTGAATCATCATGGGAATCCAGGGACCCCCGCCTGAGTCATTACTGGAAGGGGGGGCCTAATTTGTCAATATTTTTTAATTTTCTAGGCTCTCGCGGACCCCCTGAGAAGGCTTCGGACCCCAGGGGTCCCCGGACCACAGGTTGGGAACCACTGCCCTAGTATATGGTACCTACGTACCCAGGGTGTTGGGGTTCCGGGAGATCCTATGGGCTGCAGCATTTCTTTTGCCATCCATAGGGAGCTCAGACAATTCTTACACAGGACTGCCACTGCAGCCTGCGTGAAATAACATCCACGTTATTTCACAGCCATTTTACACTGCACTTAAGTAACTTATAAGTCACCTATATGTCTAACCCTCACTTGGTGAAGGTTGGGTGCAAAGTTAGTGTGTGGGCACCCTGGTACTAGCCAAGGTGCCCCCACATTGTTCAGGGCAAATTCCCCAGACTTTGTGAGTTTGGGGACACCATTACACGCATGCACTACATATAGGTCAATACCTATATGTAGCATCACAATGGTAACTCCAAACATGGCCATGTAACATGTCTGAGATCATGGAATTGTCCCCCAATACCATTCTGGTATTGGGGGACAATTCCATGCATCCCCGGGTCTCCAGCATAGAGCCTGGGTACTGCCAAACTAGCTTTCCGGGTCTACTCTGCAGCTACCACTGCTGCCAACCCCTCAGACCGGTTTCTGCCCCCCCCCCCCCCGGGGCCTGGGCAGCCTGGTCCCAGGAAGGCAGAACAAAGGATTTCCTCTGAGAGAGGATGTTACACCCTCTTCCTTTGGAAATAGGTGTGAAGGGCCTGGGAGGAGTAGCCTCTCCTGACCTCTGGAAATGCTCTGAAGGGCACAGATGGTGCCCTCCTTGCATAAGCCAGTCTACACCGGTTCAGGGATCCCCAGCCCTGCTCTGGTGTGAATTTGGACAAAGGAAAGGGGAGTGACCACTCCCCTGACCAGCACCTCCCAGGGGAGGTGCCCAGAGCTCCTACAGTGTGTCCCAGACCTCAGCCATCTTGGATGAAGAGGTGTGAGGGCACAATGGACAGCTCTGAGTGGCCAGTGCCAGTATGTGACATCAGAGAACCCTCCTGATAGGTGCTTACCTTTCTCTGTAGCCAATCCTCCTCTGTGGGCTATTTAGGGTCTCTCCTGTGGGTATCTCACCAGATAACGAATACAAGAGCTCAGAGTTCCTCTGCACTGCCCTCTTCGACTTCAGCCAAGGATCGACCGCTGATTGCTCCAGGACGCCTGCATAGCCGCAACAAAGTAGCAAGAAGACTACCAGCAACATTGTAGCACCTCATCCTGCCGGCTTTCGACTGTTTCCTGGTGGTGCATGCTCTGAGGGCTGTCTTCTTCTTGGTTTCCAGTGCAGGGTGAAGGCAATCTCCTGTGGGTCGACGGAATCTTCCCCCTGCTAACGCAGGCACCAAACTTCACAATCACCGGTCTTCTGGGTCCCCTCATCCTGACGAGCTTGGTCCCTGGAACACAGGAGCTGGATCCAAGGTCCCTGACAGTCCAGTGGCCCTTCTGTCCAAATTTGGCAGATGTAGATTCTTGCCTCCCCACGCCAGACAGTAATCCTGTGTACTGCATGAACCATAGCTGCTAGGACTTCTGTGCACTATTGCAAGACTTCCTTCGTGTACAGCCTGACCCAGGTCCCCAGCACTCAGTCCTGCATTGCCCAACTTGTTGAATTGGACTCAGACGTTGTGGGACCCTCTTGTTCTGAGTCGACAGCCATCCTCATATCTTCTGAACGCCTGTTCAGGTGCTTCTGTGGGTGCTGCCTGCTTCTGCATGGGCTCTGTGTTGCTGAGCGCCTCCTCTGTCTCCTCCTCCAAGGGGCAATCTCCTGGTCCTTCCTGGGCCCTGGCAGCACCCAAAACCTTCAACTGCGTCTCTTGCAGCTAGCAAGGCTTTTTTGCGGTCTTTCTGGGTGGAAACATAGCTGTGTCCTCCAGCACGCCTTGGGACATCTTCTGACCAAAGGAGAAGTTCCTGGCACCTTCCGCTGTTGCAGAATCTTCAGCTTCTTCCACCCAGAGGCAGCCCCTTTTGCACCTTCATCCAGGGTTTAGTGGGCTCCTACCCCACAGACACTTGTGACTCTTGGTCCCCTTCCTTTACAGGTCCTTAGGTCCAGGAATCCATATTCAGTGCTTTACAGTCAGTTGTCCTTGCAGAATAACCCTATCTCGACTTTACTGTCTTTCTGGGGTAGTAGGGTAACTTTACTCTTACTTTTCAGGGTCTTGGGGTGGGGTATCTTGGACACCCTTAGTGTTTTCTTACACTCCCAGCGACCCTATACACACTACACTAGGCCTGGGGTCCATTCGTCGTTCGCATTCCACTTTTGGAGTATATAGTTTGTGTTGCCCCCAGGCGTATTGTCTCCTATTGTCTTCTACTCTGTTTACACTACTTTTCTAACTGTTTACTTACCTGATTTGGTTTGTGTGTATATTTTGTGTATATTACTTAACTCCTAAGGGAGTAAGTCCTCTGTGATACTTTTGGCATATTGTCACTAAAATGAAGTACCTTTATTTTTAGTAACTGAGTATTGTGTTTTCTTGTGATATAGTGCTATATGATATAAGTGGTATAGTAGGAGCTTTGCATGTCTCCTACTTCAGCCTAAGCTGCTCTGCTAAAGCTACCTCTATCAGCCTAAGCTGCTAGAACACCTAATCTACTAATAAAGGATAACTGGACTGGCACAAGGTGTAAGTACCACAAGGTACCCACCATAAGCCAGGCCAGCCTCCTACACTGACCAGATGGAGGGCAAAGTATTGATACATGCTTTCTGTATTGTATTCTAGGTGCTTCTTATTTCAATGTTCTGTCCTGATGATGACCCGCCTGAATTAATTTCTTTGATTGGGGTTGAAACGTCGACATTGTATTAGAAATTGTGGATTGACTTGAGAAATTCAGCAGACTCAAAGTACCTTTGGGTATAGGTGCTTATTTGAGACCTCATGCTTTTAACCACAGTTTGGTTTTATTTTTCATGTAAATAGCACTGCAACACTTTAACACGTAATTCAATCATACTGCGCAGTTATACAGGAGCACCTCGATTACTTTAAATTGTTGAATTTAAATTTTGAATAAATTTAAAAATGTTACTCACAAACCTCATCGGTACAGAAAGTTCTTTATGGTACAACCATTGTTGTAGAGGTTAATTCATATCCTTCCCCCAGAGGGACCAAAACATTTGTTGTATTATTCACTTACCCAGGTCCCAGGGTTGCCCCATTTTTTCAAAATAATGGTGAGAAAACGTAGAAATATTTCGCTATAGAAGAGGGCATGCTTTGTGGTGCACGTCTCTCCCACTAACAAATTAAAAAATCCTATAACTACAGAGCAATTGGCCCTGCTTGAAAACCCATACTTAAATTACACTAGAGAACAAGGAACAGCTCTAAATAGTATATGTACCGCTGGAAAATAATAATGTACTGATGGAGCAACTGAGCACGCACACTATTTAAAATGTACCAGACATACATAAGATCTGTACATTATCGATGATTAAAATTAGGTCATTGACTATTTGCAGTTCAAGTTACACTTGATTGGTTTGGGCTTCATGAGGGGAGTGAATGCATAAGTGCCTAAATAAGAGTGCTTGGAGTAACGCTTTACTTCTGTGGTCTTCCTACCATCAATTTCCACTACCATCATTATCTCAAAGTGGGGTCTAGACCACAACGCTTGGTGGCTTTGTGACAGATTCCTCAATACTGAGAAAACCACCATTATTGGATCCGGAGCATCCTCCAATTCTGGAGAAATAGTCAACTCAACGTTTAGCACCCTTAAAAGTGACTAATTTAAACTTTGCCACCCTTCATCAGCTTTCTTAATGAGGAACATTTCTCCATTTGCCTTCTTTTGATCATACTGCACTTACTTTCATGTTTATTCTTTACTATTTTTGTGCAACTTCATATGTCATTCTTTGCCTTTCTCCTAATTGCTTTTTATCCATGTGCATATAACCGGGGTAATTATTTTCTTTAACATCTGAATAGACAAACTTATGGCACCATGAGGTGTTACACCCAACGTTTCTCGTCCCAGTACTCGCAAACATCCCTATATCTAGGTAAGCATATCTTCACAAAAGATCCTATTGTCCATTTCCACCAAACCAAGGTTTTTGGAGAACAGAGGTTTTCATTCCATGAAAATAGCATGTTTCAGTAAGAAATTCAACATCTTAAATACACAAAATTGCACAGCATTATTCGCAGTAAAAGCAAGTGGCAATTACCCTTACAAAAAGCGCAAATATGACAACACACCTTTAGTATTTAGTACATTCACCAACTTATTTTCAACCACCTTAGAAATAGTCAACCAATACGTTCACAAAAAGTCATCCTGCAGTTTATGGAAGGACCAAGAAAAACCACAGGAAAATTCAGGATAAGAAGCTTTCCAATTTTAGCAGTCTTAAAGCATTGCACACTTCTACAACAAAGTTCTACAATGCAGAATCTATATAGGTCCAATCAGTGTGCTTTTTGCTGGAATTCCACACAGAAGCCTCACATAAGAATCTTTATTATTTTCTTTTATTTGTAAGTATTGCAGGATGAAGAAAACTGGTCTACTTGGCTGAAAGCATCAACTTCATGACCGTTCTCCTTATGGTCTCCAAAGAACTTGGAACTCCAAACTCAAATCTATCACTCTTTGCTGGCTTTCTATCACAAATGTTTTTTTTGGGGGGAAAAAAATAAATAATCCAACCAAATCCCCTTGACCAACTTGCCCTTCAAAAATTTGTTAGCATCACTGAGGTTGCATTCGCATATTCCTCAACATGTTCTATAGTCCCTGCTGGCATTGGTTAATTAAATGCAGTCTGCTTTTGATTTCTCGTAATAAGAAATGTACAGAGCTTCATCATTTTATTAAATTTAATTTTGACACTAACTTGGCCAAAGCCTTCCTATTTTCACTGTTATGCAAAAAAATGAATGCCTTACGATCACTTATTTATATGTGACCTTACTCACAAAAAAAGCTCTAAAATCTGAAGTCAAAACAAGCCAATGCCAATTTCAATGGTAGATTACCTCGCCACCAACATCTTTTCAGCTAAACCACTCAAAGCAAAAGCCTCTATCTGTGGTCCTTTGGATCAAGATGGCAACCACAACATTCATCCACCACAAAAACTAAAACTTGCACAATTGTCTGACATTTTTAATTACTACACTTACTTTCTCATTACATAATGCAACTCCTTTTTATTCATCACTACTGCCAATGGATCAATTTGTAAAGAAAAAAATTGTCAGAGCTAAGATAATACTAAAGATGAAGCAAGTTGTTTTTATGTATGTGGAGAATGAGTATCTAAATTGCTTTGAGTAATAACTTGTTTATTTATTTGGTAATGTCATTGCCTAAATATGAATTACTTTTTCCCATCCGCAAGGTCATACCTTTTCATTAATTCAAACTACCACTTCCAAACTTTCATAAATTTCCTCCCATGAATCTGCAAAAATCATCCTGTAGAGAACTACCATTTTTAATTCCAAACAACGTATACAACTTTTGTTTTAAATATAAATCTATGTAGTTTACATCAAACCAATTGCTATTCACAAATACCCTAGTGCTTCATCAGGGGTGATGACAGTAGTTAGATGGCAGTTACTGTGCATTAACTATACTTGATGGCACGACAAATAAAAAATGGGGGTAGGGGGCGGACTTATCACTCTTCATGCTAACAATGGATCGATTCCTAGACTGACAATCTACATTTATTTCCTAGAGGCCAGAGTGAAGATCACACGTTTTCTATTGCACTATGATTCTGAGTAACTACTTGCTTCGGTTATTCATTATACACTTTATTAAGCATCTTTCTTAAATAACTTCTTACACACTCTGGTGGATTATTTCTAGGTTTATTTCATCAGTATTGCAACGTTCATGAATTTTATTTCATGACTGAATCGTTTCACACTACCAAACATGTCACGAAATACTTGCTTGAAACTTTCCAATGACTACAAATCCCTAGATGTTCACTGAAAAAGTAGTAATTTATTATCCTGGCCAAATTTCACACCCACTATCCCATTGACGCATCCACTCAAAAAAAATATATATATATATTTTTGGTGCCAAAGACTTTTCTCAAACTCAGACTTTTAACTGAACACTGGGCACAGAATACCAGATTATAATAGTGATTCCCCCAATGGCAAGTCTTGACACTCAGTCCAAACCTTTAAATTAACATTGAAATTGAAGTCATGCTATCAGATTAATATTTAAATGAGAAGCAGTATCTTCTGGTCCCCTAACTTTTCCATCAATGACAGTGTCACACTATGGAGGAACATGTTTTTTTCACCAGTACTTTGAATCACGTAATCATCTAGCTGATCCACACATTCTTAAACACATTAAAAAACAGTGGTATTTTGATCGAAGTTTTCACTTTTGCTATGGTCAACATTTATGCAATGAATGTCAGAATAGCAATAAGGTCCATGAAGTTAACGTTAAAAACCTCAACCCCAGTTGATTATTCATTAAAGCCATGGGTATAACTTGAGATTGATATAATCGGTCCCCCTGATAGGCGAAGCACATGAAACATATCTGCTTTGTTTATAGGGTGTGGAAAGAGGGGGTGCAGGTGCTCAAGGGGAATTCTTACTATGAAACATGATGTAACTCACGGTAAGGAAAAATACCTATTACTACAGCTAATTAATTGGGAGGTTTTCTACTACAGGTTACTTATGTTGAAAGATGTCCAGGGGGAGGGAAACAATTTAGAGCCAGAAACGTACTATCTAAATAAAATTTTAAAAAACTCCACCATGCTCATCTACTTTGTTGAAGAACAACGTTAGAATTGAGAGCCAAGTAGACAGAAATCTAAAGTGTGGTCTCTGGCATCCAAGTTGAGGCAGAAACCTGCTTTGAAACCTCCGTCTATTAGAAAGATTGATCTCCACTTCTAGCTCTGACTGTGTAAGCTCCGAGACCCCAGTGTTCTGAAGGTGGAACTCTTCATTCAGTTAATCGTCTGAACTTCTTTACCTCTCACATGCCTTGGACGAGGTGACCTCGTCCAAGGAACGGGAACTGGGGGGAGCGTTAGCGCTCCCCTCCCTGTGCACCCCACACCCCCCCCCCAAGGCGGGGATGGAAGGGGAAGCCCTTCCCCTGCCACCCTGAACCCCCCCCCCCCAGCAATCTGATGATGTCAGCGCGGGCACAGCGCGCCGACGTCATCAAGTGTTGCCGGGACGCGCTGGAAGCCATTTGCTTCCAGCGCGTCGAGGGAAGAGGACTTGTATCGGTAAGTCCTTCCCTTTTTAGGGATTTTGGGGGGGAAAACAGACACCGGGGAAAGGAAAGGGCTTTTCCTTTCCCCCTGTGCCTGTTTTCACTAGATTGCTGCTCCACAATCGCGGGCAGGGCCCGCGATCGTGGAGCAGGAATCTCCATTAGACACCAGGGATATTTTGGGGTATGTTTATTTTGGGGGCGACCCCTTAGGCAATGGTCACCCCCCTGGGGGGCTATTTTTATTTATTATTTCACCCCCCCCCCCCCCCCCCCGGGGCAGATCGCAGATTTTTCGGCCGATCTTCCCCCATGAGGGGGCAAAATCCACTAGACACCAGGGATTTTGTTTTTATTGTGTATTTTGGGGGCGACCCCTTCGGCAAGGGCCCCCCCCCCCCCGGGGGGTCTATTTTATTTAGTGTTTTGCCCCCCCCCCCCCCCCGGGGGCAGATCGCCGATTTTCCAGCCGATCTGCCCCCGGGAGTTTATTTTTAGGGCGACCCCTTGGGCAAGGGTCGCACCCCTGGAGGGCTATTTTTTTTCTGTTTCGGCCCCCCGAGGGCAGATCAGCCATGTTTTTGGCTGATCAGTCCCCTGGGGGGGGGGGGGAGGGTCGAAACACACTAGGCACCAGGGATTGTGTGGTGTGTGTTTGGGGGCACCCCCCAAAGTGGGGAAAGTTCGTATTGGCCATCTCTGCCCCCTTTGGGGGCAGATGGGCCTATTTTATAGACCCATATGCCCCCAAGGAGGGCAGAAACCACCAATATGCCAGGGATTCTTTTTTTGTTTTGTGCTGGGGGTGCCCCCTTTGGGAAGGGTCACCCCCTAAAGGGGGCACAGAGCTGTTGCCCATTTCTGCCCAATTTTTTTTTACGCCCATCTGCCCCCAAGGGGGGCAGAATCCACTTAGGTACCAGGGACAATTTCTAAGTTCTTGGTGGTGGGGTGTTTGTCAACTGGCGAAGTATTTGTATTTGTGATTATAACAATTTATTTTTTCTAGTTAAACTCTTTTGCTTCCTTTGCTGTGGATCCTTGCGGTTTTGGCAGTAGTTGTCCTGCGGTTTGCATAGTTACATGTTTTAGTTAAGTGAAAGCAATTTACTCCAAAGGAGTATTGTTAACATGCATGAATGACATGTTTGTAGGTGGTGTATTAAATGCAGTATTGTGTGTGAAATTGTCCTTCGATTTGAGCACAATGATATTTGTGTTGTCATATGTCTAATTTGCTTTTTTCTTTTTAGTGGTATATCATTGGTGATTGCTGTGTCTGTGCAGAGTAGTTGCTTGGTGAGTAGCTTTTTCAGGCAAGTGAGTGGTATAGTTTTTTAGTACATAACTCTTTGTGATAAAGCTACACTTTGTTTACTACTTATTTTAGTGCTAGTTGTTGGCAATCCATTTGTTGTTAGTGAGAATCATGGCTAGCCGCAGAGTGACCGCTCAGCAGGTTGTTGGCATGCTCTTTGAGTTGTCTTCAGACCATGATTACGAGACTGACTCTGCATCTGAGGCAGAGGAGGAAGTGGGAGATTCTGGAAGTGAGTTTTCTGTCCCAGAGTATTCTGATGAGGAAGCTACTCAGCAGATGAAGGGCCTGTTGTAGAGGAGGACATTAATGTGCCAAGAGTGCAGCAGCCTGGGGCTGAAGGGTTTCCCCATTAGAAGACCTGACACCTGGATTGCCCCAAACATGGAGCAGCCACACTTACCTGCATTTACTGGTCTCCCAGGGTGTAGAGTCAATAAGGAAAACTTTTTGCCTGTCCATTTCTTTCACTTGTTTATGGACGATGTATTTTTGGAAGAGATTGTGGAGCAGACTAATTTGTATGCAGAGCAATATGTGTGGGAAAACGCTGCCAGACTTCAGCCTCAGTCTAGAGCTACTCAGTGGGTTCCCACATATCTGGAAGGGATGAAAGTTTTTAGGTTTGACTTTGATGGGGTTGATCAGGAAGCCATCACTGGCTTCTTATTGGTCTACTAGTCCCTTGATGGCAACGGTTATATTTCCTGCAACTATGACATGTAATCAGTATTTGCTTCTTCGTATGCTGCATTTTTTAAGACAATGCTTTAGCCTTGCCACGAGATCACCCTGATTGTGACCGTCTTTAAGATTAGGCCTGTCCTTGATCATTTTGTAGATCGGTTTTCAGAGGTCTATGTTCCAGGCAAAGAAGTAAGTGTGGACGAGTCTTTGGTCCTTTTCAAGGGGCATTTAGTTTTTAAGCAGTACATTCCTAGTAAGAGGGCACGGTATGGGATTAAATTGTATATCTTGTCAGAAAGCAGTACAGGATGTGTGTATAATTTCTGGGTGTACACTGGTAGGGATTCCAGTATTGACCCTCCTGGTTGTCCGGCCACTTTTGGAGTTAGCGAAAAAATTGTGTGGGAACTTGGTAGACGGCTGTTTAACAAAGGTCACCATTTGTACGTAGATAATTTCTTCACTGGAGTGCAGTTGTTCAAGGAGTTGTTTAGAGCGGGCACTTGCTTGTGGCACAATCCGTTCTAACCGGAAAGGCTATCCAAGGGAGCTTGTCTGTAAAAAAAACTTGAGGGGACAGTGCAGTGCCTTGCGAAATCATGAGCTGCTAGCTCTGAAATTTTCAGACAGGAGGGATGTGTACATGCTGTCTACCATCCATGATAAGAGTACTTCCCCTGTGACTGTTTGGGGTCAGGTTGCGGAAGTGCACAAACTTGCTTGCATTTTGGACTACAATAGGCACATGGGTGGTGTTGATAGAGTAGATCAGAGGTTGGAACCTTACACTGCTCTTCGTAAGTCTTACATGTGGTATAAAAAGTTGGCCCTACATTCATTTCATTTGGCAACTTTTAATGCTTTTATTGTATTCAAGGATTGTTCACCTGGGTCAAGGATGACATTTGTTAAATTTCAGGAGTCAGTGATAGAAAGCCGTATTGTGGTGGAACAGGCAAGAGTTCCAAGAGTAGAAGTAGTGGAGGATGTGGCTAGATTGAAAGATTGGCACTCTCCAGATCACATTCCTCCCACTCCCAAAAAAGACTTGCCCACAAAGAAATGTAGAGTATGTGCCCGGAGATTAATCCGTAGGGAGAGCCGGATGTACTGCCCCAAATGCCCTTCAAAGCCTGGGCTGTGTGTGCCCAGCTGTTTTAGAAGTTACCACACAAGGAAAAACTTTTGGGAAATACCGGGAGCGTAAACTGTTTTATATTTTCATATGTTGAGTTTCACGGTTGGCATCACTGTCATGTATTTAGTTAGAGCTTTTGTGTTTGTAGTTTTGTGCTTATTTTATAATTAATTAGTTAGTGGTTTCTTGCTTTATAAACTAAAAAAAAAGTGATGGCGGTGTGCGTGGAGTGGCGCTTGGCTGGCAGTGCCAGCCAAACGCCAGTCCACACACTCATCAGCTGGTGTGATTGCTGTATCAGGCATGTGGGCGTATGAAAGTGATGGGCCCTTGACTGGCGCAGTCTGTCAATGCGAGTCATGTAATGTGCTGGGCCCGTGGCCGGCGGCGTGAATGGTCTTGTGCATGTCATGTATGAAAGGTGTGTGAATGGACTGTAAAGCGGTTGGTGCCTTGTCGTGGCTTTACAGTTCACGAGCTGTGAGTCATTGGCTCAGTTTTTTGGCCTTTCAGTTATTACCAGTGCATTTCACTTTTGTGAAATCTCTTGTTAATAAAATTTGATCTACTGAACCATCACTCACCCTCGTGCCAAATCCAACCAGTATGTGTGGTACAAATGACAAAACCTTCTCCGCTGTAATCCGGCGTCGCAGCACACGAGACACGCTAGGTGTCTCAGGTGGGACCCCGATGATGAAGCATGCCACCAACTTGGTTGGTGGGTGAGGGGTCTTTTTCACATAACCTAAGTGCGTTTCTTTTCACAATTTTATCGTTTGGCACATCACAGACGTATGTGGACACATCAAAATGATATATTACAAAACTACCTGTGTTTGGGGGGGGGGGGGGGCACCTATGTTTTTGGTCCTGGGTGCGGCCTTCATCTAGGGAAACCTACCAAACTCAGACATTTATTAAAACTAGACACCCCAAGGAGTGCAGGGAGATGTGGCTTGCGTGGATCCCGCAACATTTTCTTAACCAGACGCCTCTGCAAACTGCAAAATGTGCTTTAAAAAAATTTATTTTCCTGACTTGTTTGTACGATCACTGCTCCAGCACAAAATTCCTACTCCCCAGCGTTCCCCTCAGTCGCCCAAGTAAAATGACACCTCACTTGTGTGGGTCCCCAAAGCAGAGTCAGCCTAAAGATGTATAAAAGAAGAATATGTCCTTATCAACTTGCTGTGCTATCCCCTCTATCTCTACAAGTTTTTGGCCTTATTCTGTTGCAGACACCTGGCCCACCCACACAAGTGAGGTATCATTTTTATTGGGAGACTTGGGGGAACATAGATTAGCAAAACAAGTGTTACTGCCCCTTGTATTTCTCTACATTTTTTCCTTCCAAATATAAGAGTGTGTAAAAAAGACATCTATTTGAGAAATGCCCTGTAATTCACATGCTAGTATGGTCACCCCGGGATTCAGAGATGTGCAAATAACCACTGCTCCTCAACACCTTATCTTGTGCCCATTTTGTAAATACAAAGGTTTTCTTGATAGCTATTTTTCACACTATATTTCAGCAAATGAATTGCTGTATACCCGGTATAGAATGAAAACTCACTGCAGGGTGCAGCTCATTTATTGGCTCTGGGTACCTAGGGTTCTTGATGAACCTACAAGCCCTCTATATCCCTGCAACCAGAGGAGTCCAGCAGACATAACTGTATATTGCTTTCGAAAATCTGACATTGCAGGAAAAAGTTAAAGTAAAACGTAGAAACTGATGGTTTTTTTCACCTCAATTTCAATATTTTTCTGTAGGAAACCCTTGTAGGATCTACACAAATTACCCCTTGCTAAACTCAGAATTTTGTCTACTTTTCAGAAATGTTTAGGTTTCTGGGATCCAGCATTGGTTTCACGCCCATTTCTGTCACTGACTGGAAGGAGGCTGAAAGCGCAAAAAATAGTAAAAATGGGGTATGTCCAAGTAAAATGCCAAAATTGTGTTGAAAAATTGGGTTTTCTGATTCAAGTCTGACTGTTCCTGAAAGCTGGGAAGATGGTGGTTTTAGCACCGCAAACCCTTTGTTGGTGCCATTTTCAGGGGAAAAACCACAAGCCTTCTTCTGCAGCCCTTTTTTCGCATTTTTTTTTTTTTTTTAACGAATTTTTTGCTGTATTTTGGCTAATTTCTTGGTCTCCTTCAGGGGAACCCACAAAGTCTGGGTACCTCTAGAATCCCTAGGATGTTGGAAAAAAAGGACACAAATATGGCTTGGCTAGCTTATGTGGACAAAAAGTTATGAGGGCCTAAGCGCGAACTGCCCCAAATAGCCAAAAAAGGCCTGGCACAGGAGGGGAAAAGGCCTGGCAGCGAAAGGGTTAAAGATCAGCTCTGCTGCGCTTGAATCTGAATCCTCAAAGGGGGTTGGGGCATTAGAAAACAGCTACCAACTTTTCCAGCTCCATGCACGATAAACTGCTCTAGTAAATTATTTCGTTTTTCCTCACGGATATGTGGAACTGTAGGCTTTCTTTTATACTGAAATAAAAAAGGACCAAATAAGTCTGATAATACAAAGAAAACGCCTGTTACGAAGCAGCTGTTCACGCATGACCTGGTAATCTTGACAGGGCTGTAACTCCACTTTAATCCAGCATTGCCCACCTTTGCTCGCTAGCCGATTTTTGGTGGGCCGCGAAAGTCTGAACAGTAAAGACGTCTTTAAATTCGGTGTTTCTTATTTGTTGGTGCTGCACAGGTCAAACGTCAGGGTATGCTGGGAGACTGAGGCCTAATACGGGCCGCCTAGAAAACACTAGAGAAAATGAGTTGAAGCGAGTTAAAAAAGTTTCTCTTTGTGCTACAATTAGAGTTGTGACCAAAGCACTGCTAATCTCCGACTAAAAATACATTCGATAAACGAAGGGTGTATTTTTTGTCTTCCTTTTAACAAAAACAAATGGGTAAGTGAAACTTAGTTTCATACACGCTATAATGTGATCAGGGTTCGGAGTGCGGGCGGCACCGAAGGTAGACTGCGTAATACTAGGGGACAGCCCAACCTTGCCACTGACACTTCAAAGCCATATCTATTTGGGAGGACAAAGGTGCGCCCAGACCACGCTGCAAGCACCCTGGATTGTAGCTTTATAGGGCGGTAAACCATCGCTCCTGCCAAAAATTGATTTGGAGGCTGCACACATTTTCGTGACAGTCATTTAACTCCATGTTTTTTTCACCACGTAGGTAACATTTAAAACACAAAACTGACCCTTTTCCTTCAAATAAATTGTAAATAGCGCTTGCTTTCGAACAAGTGACAAAATAGCGTAGACTTGCTTGAAGCGCAGAGTAGCTTCAGCCCCACCCCCGAAAACAGATTTTAAGATTAACAACAAAAAAAAAAAAACTTTATTAAAACGCGCATGACAATCACGAAAAATTCCGAAACACGTCACGCTAGAGCCCCTTTTCCCGTTTTAAATACGCTCGTTCAGAGGTAGCGCTTTTATGCTTATTGTATGAGTTTTAGCCTTATGAGTTATAAATATTAAACACGTGGGCCTCGTGAGTAACCAATGTGTACACGTTCTATTAACGACATCACGGATGCCCCTCAAAGTCAGATGTTTTTTAAACAGTCACTTTTCAGAATGAGGTTTAATAGAATAAACAAGTAGGCGCTGATAAACACATAAGTACAATTATGTAAGCATCATTGATCTGGCCAAAATAAATCGAAGCAGCAACGATGTAGACAATAAAAATAAAAATTAAGGTGGTCCAAAATACAAAACTCTCCTGAGCATACAAACATTTTGCCAAACCGCCTGAAACGGCAGAACGGTCGTGCCGGTGCATCCGGACTAGCTACAAAGATTCGTTCAAGCTACAAAGGCTCCCCTGCACATTACAAAAGTGGAACCACGTCATCCATTTCTCACATTGCAATACTTACCACTTCGCGTCCTCGGATACAAAGAAAAATAAATTGTTTGGGGGAAGGGGGTGACTTCAAAAAGCAGATAGAAGTTCTCGGGGTGACCAAAGAGAGAGACGGTTCAGTAGGGAGAATTTTGGCTAGAGATACGACGTCCTTTGAACAGAACTTTAGCTTCGCGGGTTTTTCCTCCCAGATTTAAAGGTTCCGTTACCAGGGTAACCAGGTGCGGCCGTGAAAAAAGGCCAAAGGCCTATAGAAAAACAATCAAACAGAAAAAAAAGAAAGTAGCCACTGAGTGAACCTACAACATAACATTGTGATAACCCTCTTTCTCGCTATTAACCTTTCTCTCTCGTTTCCTGGCCATGAGGTTCTGAATATGCACCTATTCCTTTTTTTCTAATCTTTGTTTTTATTCCCCTCCTACCCCCACAGACGTGATTTCTTAGCTTATTCTCCCTGCGCTCACGTTTGTATTTTTGTGTCATATATCTGTTTTGCTCCGTATCCCACAGCTTGTCTTCTTGCCCGAGCTCTTTTTTTCTTGTCCCTATTCTGTCACCCCCTTATTTTTCAGTATGCTGCATTAAGTGCATTTCCTTCCTCCTTGCACATGACTTTTCATTTTGCCCCATGCAATTTCATTTCACCAGACACCATCTTTTCTCCCCCATTTCATATTCTCTTGATCAAAGCCCTAAACTTGTTGTTAAAGGCACTTTCGAACCATAGCATTTTCTTTTTGATCCACACCATTTCTTCTTTTTACATCGTGGTCCCCGTGCCCCATACCCCTTTCTTGCCCCCACTAAATGTGTTTTCTTGCCCCACCCACTTTTTATCCCACATACTTTTTATTGCCTCACGTCTAGTGTTTTTTTTACTCCATTTCATTTCTTCTCGGCCCGCATCCATTTTCGCCTTCCCTCTACCCCCTTTCCTAACCCCATGGCACACCTTCTTGTCTCATGTCTTCATTTTCTTGCCTGTGCTCCCACATCAGGTGTGGATTGTTTTTTGTTACTCCATGAAACTTTTCTTTCTCCTTTATCAAGCCTATACATTTTACTTCTCACATCTTGGCCTCTTGCCACGTCATCTGTTTATTTAACTAAGCCCTCCTTTAAGCCCTTTGCAGTAACCTCTTGTCGTATTAGTCTTGCTCTCATACATGTTTTATTTCACTAGGTTCTTTCTTCATGTACCATGTTCTGTTTTTAACCTTTGCATTTTTTCTTATTTTCATGTAGTTTTTCTTGTCATTTAATTTTTTTCTTGCTGTGTTCTTTTCCGGTCTAGCTTGACAGTGCAGCTGTGTATGTTACCTACTGTTGCTAGTTCTCAAATTAGTAACAGTTGGTACAAATACATCTCAAAAGTGCACGGAATTATCACCATACCTTCTTTATATCATATGTGCATTCTACACAGACAGTAATACTTTTTTATTTGTTATTTTCACTGTATCAGACTTAATCCATTTGTAGTCAGGAATCACATGCAAGTCACCAACATGCACCTATGTTTACCACACACACACACGCATGCGCGTGTGCAAACAATCTTGCTGCGTAAAACACACACATATAGGCCCTCATTACGACCTCGGCGGTCTTTTCGCGTACCGCCGTGCTGAAGACCGCCAGTGGTGGCGGTCTTCAGCACAGGTATTATGACCGCTGGCAGCTCTCCGTCCTTTTCTGTACGGAAAGCCATCAGCAGCCATACTGGCGGTCGGCGGGAAAGTGGAGGCTGCTCAACCTCCACCGCCACGTCAACAGAACACCGCCCACAGAATCACATCCCATGATTCGGTGTGGCAGTGTTCTGGTGACGGTGTGCTGGTGGCAGAGCTGCCCCCATGGATCCCGTCCCCTCCCGGAGTGCGAACGGACAAGGTAAGTTGATCGTCCATTAGGGGAGGGGGTGGGAGGGTGATGTGTGTTGTGTGCGTGCATGGGGTATGCATGTGAGTGTGTAGAGGGGGTGTGTGAGTGCGTGTATGCGTGCAGGGGTGCTGTGTGTATGGGAAATGTGTGCGGGTCGGTGGGTGTGCACGTCTGTTTGTATGTGTGTGGGTATGTGTTGTCATGATGTATGTGTGCGTGTAGGGGTGCATGTATGTGCATGTTGGGGGTGTGTGCGTGTAGGGGTGTGTATATGTGGACATGTGCATGTTGAGGTGAGGGTGGGGAGGGGGGTTGTGCCACCTTTGGGGAGTGGCGGGGGGCAGGGAGTGTGGGGGGAGGACTCGTGGGGAGTAGCGGGGGTGGGGGAGACCCCTATCAGTGCCAGGGAAGGAATTCCCTGTCACTGATAATGCCTACCGCCAGATCCATGGCAGTTCACAATCACCTGAAATCCATGGTGGTATGCAGGGTCCTGATACCTTGGCGGTCTAGTGACAGCCACCGGGCTGGAGCCTGAAATCTCCTGCCCAGCGGTCATCACCGCCATGGCAGTCGGAATGGTGAAGTGGCAGATGACCGCCGCAGTCATGATTCCATTTTTTTTTCTGCCGGCCTGTTTGCAGTCTTACCGCCGCTTTACCACCGACTGCCAGAGTCATAATGAGGGCCATAGTCTTTGTCCAAGTCATTTCTTTTTCACACAATTTTTTACATTTTTAATCCATACCATTTTAAAGTCCTTACCAGTTCTCTTTTTATCTTTTCTTGTCCTATGTCTATTTTTCGTCCAGCATTCGTTTTTTTGTAGCCATGGCCTTCTAGATATTGCCCTTATTACTTCCTTCATGTCTTTTTAGGTTATAGCCTACCAGACAGGGTAGCTGTCTGGTTTGCTAAAGACATATCGGGGTCTTTCAGAAGGTTGACTTAGAAATGCATTCAGTTTATTGAATACCATTGGCTTTGTGGTTTGTAACTCGCACTTTCTGGCTTTCTATTTGCTTGCTTTGTTTGCTTTAGGATCTCCAGGTTCAGTTCACCCCTCTCATTGCCTTAACCATATTTTCTGTATTCTTCCACAAACTTGCTTTCAGTTAACAGGCCTTCAACTCTTGCTCTTATCGTTTCACATATGCTGTGCATTCAAAGGCTGAGGTCAAATGTCAGGCACTGTTTTCCAAGGACGCTGTTTTACTTGTCTTTCTCTGACTGCAAAATGAGAGGATTTATGTGACAACCTTGCTGGACACTGGGGGTAGTAAAGATTTTTTTCCTAGCACATGACAACATTTAAATTAACTGTGTGTCATCAGTTATTGATGATTCAACTAATTGGCGGGGGAAGATGGCGGCACGGTGTTCCCACTGTGAGTGTGCTCTCCCTCTGCCCTCTACTCTGGTGCTGCCAGCAATCTTTCTGCCTCAGCAAGCTTACTCTGAAGGAAGGGGGCAAAGGACGGGGATGGAAAACAAAATAGACATATGCATATCTGCATGTCCCACGCTGTCTGTTGATGCAGCTACATTGTCTGTGTGACTCCCACGGCTGCTTCTTTATCTGCAGGAAGATATACATTCCCAATAGCAAAGCTGCTATGTCAGATACTTCAGGTTCTCTGCTGTCACCAGAGTGCTCGGGCCAAGAGACCTCCGCCACTGCAGTTTCTCCTATAGGCGTGTTGCCGCTGGAGTCAATCAATAAGGTGGTCCCAGGTGGGGATACACTGTCTCCAGCGCGGACTACATCACCATGTGTATCCAGCCAGCTTTCTCCTTCAACTGTGGAAGCCCAGCAGGGACAGATGATTTGGCACATTGTATCTACTGTGGATGTTACTCTCCTGGCGTTGTCCTCTTCAGTTAACTAAGTTACTTTTCAACTAGTGCTCTGTCTGCGACACCCACTGGCAACAGCGCAGATAAAAATGAATATGTTGATTCAGGGGCGTCAGGGTTGACCAGCAATGCGTTGTAATCTCTGCCTCTATACTTCAAGCTGATGTGTCACTCGTGGCTCTGGGCATCAGTGGTTACAATGGCAGTTGAAGAAATTATAATTTATCATCCCTGCTTCATCATAGCAACAAAAATCACAAGGTACACTGTTCCAAAAAAGAATAAACTGTAGTCCTAGGGGACCTCCGGTCTCAGGAGCAAGAGCCCTCAATCATCACAATGGATGGCTAGCATCATCATCGGGAATTGCTCCACACCAGGCTGGCACTGCAATGCCTGGCGGGCACCCCAAACGGGGGCTCTAGACCATATTAATCTAATCGTGACTGGTGAGACCTATTATACAGTCTGAGATGCTTACATTAAGGCACCCGTAAACAAAAAAAGAGGTCAACAAATGGTTAAAATTGGTTATTCATCTCATAATCAACATAATCATAATTTAATCAGTATAATGAGGATGAAGACCAAGATTAAAATCAAAAAAATGAAAGTCACACAAAGAGTATAATGCTCTAATACTTTCAAAAGTCAATACTATCTCAGAGGACTCCAAATATTATAGGATCTCTAAGTTCAGGTCGACATGTTTCACGTCTAGCGGTCCAGCCGGATCCATTGACGCTTCATCAGGACCAAACACTTACTTAAATAGATCACCTCTTCATAAGACAGAATGAAGAAACACCTCTAATTCGGGTGGATCAACCGGTCACTTCCATTAAAGTACACTGGTTAAGTCAGGTCACTCTAGAAAACAAACACATAGGCAAATAGAAAAAACATGCACCAAAAGTACCCAAAATGTGGTTGAAAAGGTGGTAAAATAAATACACAAGTGATGGGTCATGAAAATATAAAAATATATATAAAAAAATATATATATAAAAAACGGGCTTACCATCCCTAAATCGAGAAAGGGCCCCTTGGGAAACACATTCCTGGGATTCTAATTGACACTGTACATAGTGAATAAGGACAACATCAGATATGATAGGCGGACCTCCTAATATGAAGTGAAATATGTCACTTTTGCAATTTCACTAAAAATTATATAAACAGAGAAAAGTAGAGAGCTGGAATGTGCTCAACAATCAAGAGAATACTCAAAGCTATTAGGTCTTGTTAATAACACAAAGAGTATAGCCCAAAATGAATTGTTTTTAGAAGGACATCATTAAGGAAGACTATTAGTCCGAGTTAGCTTTATCACTTAATATAAGTAGTGAAAAAATGCTAGGTTATCCAAAATATGAGCAACCTGACTATGTCACACCCAAAAGTATCCTGTACTCACAGTTATGTCGATGGTCCAACGCTGTGGATCTAACCTCTGGAACAGTGTCCCGAAAAACCATCTGAATCGGGCACCGTCAGAGCTATAAATAAGTCGCCGTAAACCCAGAAGCGCCCCGATTCTCCAGGTTCGCGCGCGTCCGGGATAGTAAAAAATAGAAGCAGGACTAGCGCGATGTGGACCATTAAGAAAAATTATCAAAATAAAGGAAGGACTACCTTCCTAAACACACCCGAGGACTGGTGGGCTGATTTATCGATTGGCCCTCGATAATGGACGGAAAAAAGGATGCCCCATGAAATTATAAGAATCAAATATGAAGCGTGCCTATAATCTACAAAGGCCTAGTATAAAAGGTTTTACACATGGCATAGTAGAACAATGATGGATTAGCCATGGATTCAGACTTATTCACATAGATTGTAGAATGTGATTAAATTAATGTAAGAGGATCCAAATGTGAATATCGATGATGAGCTTTAGGAAGAAAGTAAAGTCCAGGGGATATCATCGTTTAACCCCCGTAGGTTGGTCCCCAATTTGAATATCCATTTTTGTTCAATCCTGAACAATGCCCCGGGGTCATCAAGGCGGATTCTTGGTGCTTCTACTATCACCCACCAAAGGTCATCAGGGGAATGTGAAGAAGCCAAGAAATGAGCACTGAGTTTGGTTGTGATTCTGTTGCATCTAATGTTACTTCTATGTTCATTAATCCGTATCTTTACAGGTCTGGAAGTCGTCCCAATATAGCGTAAATGGCACGGGCATGTTATCATGTAAATACAATTCCTAGTATTACAGTTAGTGTGTTTTTTAAGACGCCACGTGCCTACACAATCCAGATTCAGTGTCAAAATGTGCCTAGTGAGGGAACATACATTACATTTACCACAAGGATGGTGTCCCTCCACTGGGGGTAGACCCCATAGAGTCCCTTGGGTAGGAGTTTCATGTGAGACTCGTGGACGAGTGTGGACAACAATGTCCTTAATGTTAGCAGTACGTTTAAAAGCAAAAAGAGGTCTTCCAATTTCATAACCCCCACTCGTTAGGATTGACCATCTTTTATTGATTAATTTCTTAATCGAGTTCGATAAGGGAGTATAGGTAGAGACGCACGTTAGTCTGGTTTTAGGCTCCTTCACAATATTAGCTAACAAGGATTCCCTGTTGTTATTCCTAGCTCTTTTGAGCGCCTGATTCACAATTCTTGGGGGGTAATGACGCTCAAAAAGTTTTGATTGCAGGGAAATAGCCTGCTGATAAAATTCTTGAAATGTGCTACAATTACGTCTCAGCCGTAAAAACTGACCAACGGGTAAATTATAATCATAGCAACAGCCATGAGGCAGGCTGCATTCCTACACAGCAGCATCACCAGGCAGCATCCTCTCCAGAATTACTTCCTGCCACACTTAAGGAATCAGCGACTATGGTAGCAACAGTGACAATGGTGGCAGAAGACAGAGAAGAGAAACAAGCTCAATTACAAACAAGTCCACACCCAAGGGCCACCCCTTACAACAGCGGTTGCCTTTGAAGTTAAAAACCACCATCCCCTGAATACCCATGATCACTTCTTTGATTGGTGTATGTTACTGGTGGGGGGGGTGTGTGGGGGGAGGTGACTAGGTCTCAAAGCCTGGTATCTCATTTCAGAGGCAGTCTGGTTCAAGATGGCAGTATTCCTATTTTTTTCTCAGAAACTTGGCAATAGCTCGTCCACTTTGGAGAGGTTGCACTGCTTCACGAAGTCTGGGGCAATTCTGGCCAACAACCCTACAAGCAATCCAGAACCATATTTATACAATACAAGCATGGCTGGTAGAGAAGCTGCGACATCAGCAGATCTAAATACACACATCCCAACTCTGACTTTTTCCTCCTCTATTGAAGCATCCCTATCCACAGTCATTCAGCCAATACAGGTTCAGAGACTGGAGGCATTTCAGCATTACACCAAGGTCTGAAGCAATAATTTACAGCTATAGTAATCTATAGCAGAAATCACAGGGAAAGTCTCTACCCTTACAATGCAGGTCTTGGTGCTCCAGCGGTGAGTGGCTGATACAGAAGAGGTCGAGAAGGCCTCAGCAAAATCAATCTGCAATCATGAAGGTCGGCTTCTTCAGTTGCAGGTCATGTTTGAAGATTTGGAGAATCACCAGTGGCACAGCAAGCTAAGGGTTTTTTGGCATACCTGAGGGGAAAGCAGGAGACAGTCCCTGACATTTTATCATCCAATTGTTTATGAAGGCCTTTCCGGAGCTGTCAGACTGGGAAATGGCCTGCCAAATTCAATGGGCTTACCTTCTTCCAATTGAACATGGCCCAATTAAATCTGACAAAGCATGTCCTCAGTTGCTGCTGATATATATCAGCAATTACCAATTGAGGCAGGTGATTTGTTTTAAAGGAATGCCCCTCAGCTCCCATTACAGTCGATTCAGTAGCAATGTATGTCCAATCAGATTTCTGTAAACATACAATGGATAGACGCTGGCTACTTCAACAGATGATTGATCCAGTAAAGGCAGTGGGCGCACAGGTCCTTCTCCAGGAACCTACTAGGATCATGATCCTAGGGGACAGTCAAGTCCAGTACTGCGATACAGAAGCTGATACTGCAAAATTATCAAGAAGTGGCAGCGCTAGAACTGACGCTGTAGCTGCATTGCTCTTTTGCTTTTCATTGTTATTACTCTACGTTTTTCTTTCTCATACTAGGCCTTTAGTTCTTATATTTATCTCCTTTTCCACAATATGCTGAGGTGTACACATCTTGAAAACTGTTCGTATAATGGGGTGGCCTCGGGGCATAGGGTGAGGTGGGATTGTGGGCACATTGCCGGCTGCCTCAGTGTTCTAACAGCATGAGGGTGGGATGATATTTCCCTGTGGTTGGAGTGGGCTTTTGTGTTTGTTGGGTGCATGTCACCTATGTTGGATCTCCAGCTATTTTGTTTTTTGGGTCTTTTGGGCTGTTGGATGGGTGGCTGAATTGGTAGATGGGGGTTGGGTGGAAGGGCTGGGTGGGTAGTAACTAAAACTAGCTGCTGTGATCACATGTTTTAGAACTGTGCACAAGGATCATGTTGGTATTCTACTGGTTGCTGGGCTGTTGGTTAAAGACATACTATGTCTCAGTGCAGGTTGATCTTATGGAAGGTAGCTGCTCTCAATTGCCCACTTAGGTGTCAGCTGGCTAGTGAAGAGATTCTGGCCAATAAGCAACATATTGTTTTCCTGAGACTCGGTTGGCCTACAAAAATCGGTCCCTGTTCAAGCAGCTTGGATTGGATCTTGTTATCTGTACTAGTCAGTTGACTTCTATCCAGGGCGATTGCAATTCCCTGCTCTAGATACTTGGAATACTCAATTCAGAAGATGCTCTCCGATTCTAAGAATTGGCCGGTAATTGCTGAGTTTAATGTTCACTCTAGGAAAATTACTATTGTCACGATTTATGGGCCACATGTTGATGATCCTGTTCTCTTTTATTGCCTAAACCTGGAATTATCGAAGTGGTCGGGGAATTTACTCCTTTTTGGGGATTTGAACTACTTAATGAACTATGCCTACCAATCGGGTTGGTAATCCACAGATGGTGAAAAGTAGAACTGCAGTTCAGGACTTGGCATGGGTTTATGGTTTAGTCGATGTGTGGTGTCTCTGTATCCCAACAGTCCTGCCTATAACTTTTTTTCTGGTTTTTACAGTCCAGCGGTTGATTCAGTATGCAAATATAGAAGTCTGTTTTAAGATTACCTCAGATCACATTCTGCCTTTGCTGAATTTACAGTTCCCCCATCTAGTATGGAACGGTGGGGTTTTACTTTCCCCAGATCTTTTTTTTTCTAATCCAGAGTATATTGCTCGGATAAATGATTGCCTAAGGCAACTTATTCAAGTTAATATCGGCTATACCGTCGACTATACCGCACCTCACATAGTTTAGGACACAATGAAGGTTTACATACAAGTTATTACTTTCCAGTTTGTCTTGCAGACTGATAGACTGCAGAAAGGGGAGGCTTTTAAATGCCATGCCTAGCTTTGTCAGGCTGAGTACCAGCATTCCCAAGCTATTAAGGGTAGGAGGCTGGCCTGGCTTGTAGTGGGTACCAGAGGTACTTACACCTTGTGCCAGGTCCAGTTATCCCTTATTAGTGTAGAAGAGGTGTTTCTAGCAGCTTAGGCTGATAGAAGGTAGCTATGGCAAAGCATCTTAGGCTGAACTAGGAGACATGCAAAGCTCCTACTATACCACTTATATCATATGCACAATATCATAAGAAAACACAGTACACAGAGTTACTAAAAATAAAGGTACTTTAGTTTTATGACAATATGCCAAAAGTATCTCAGTGAGTATCCTCAGTAAGAGGATGAATTATATACACAAGTTATATGTACACAAACCAAAACTAGGTAGGTAACAGCAAGAAAAGTAATTCAAACAGTGTAGAATTACAATAGATTGCAATAGGAGCACATAGGTATAGGGGCAACACAAACCATATACTCCAAAAGTGGAATGCGAACCACGAATGGACCCCAAACCTATGTGAGCTTGTAGAGGGTTGCTGGGACTGTAAGAAAACAGTGAGGGTGAGAAAAATACCCCACCCCAAGACCCTGAAAAGTAGGAGTAAAGTACACCTACTACTGCCAGAGAGCATAGAGGTCGTGATAGGGGGATTCTGCAGGAAGAACAAACACCAGCAGTGCACTGACAACGGATTTCTGGACTTGAGTACCTGTAAGACAAGGGGACCAAGTCCAATAGTCGCAACAGTGTCGAGAGTGGGCAGGAGCCCAGGAAATGCCAGCTGAAGGTGCAAGGAAGCTGCCACCGGTTGGAAGAAGCTTGGAGTTCTGCAAGAAAGAAGAGGACTAGGAACTTCTCCTTTGGTAGATGGATGTCCCACGTCGCGATGAAGCTTGCAGAGGTGTTCCCACACAGAAAGATTGCAAACAAGCCTTGCTAGCTGCAAGGGTTGCAGTAGAGGTTTTTGGGTGCTACTGTGGCCCAGGAGGGACCAGGATGTCGCCATTTAGAGGAGGAGACAGAAGGGGCACTCAGCAACTCAAAGAGCCCTCACAGAAGCAGGCAGCACCCGCAGAAATACCCCAACAGGCACTTAGAAGAAAAGTGAACCGGAGTTCACACGAAGTCACAAAAGGGAGTTCCCTGACAACGGAGGACAACTCAGAAGGTTGTGCACTGCAGGTCGGAGTGATGGGGACGCAGGCTTGGCTGGGGATGAAGGAAATCCTGGAAGAGTGCACAGGAAATGGAGCAGCTGCAAATCACACGGTACACAGCTTTGCAGTCTAGCGTGGGGAGGCAAGGACTTACCTCCACCAAACTTGGACTGAAGAGTCACTGGACTGTGGGAGTCACTTGGACAGAGGTGCTGTGTTCCAGGGACCACGCTCGTCAGGATGAGAGGGGACCCAGAGGGCCAGTGTTGCAGTCTTTTGGTGCCTGCGTTAGCAGGGGGAGGATTCCGTCGACCCACGGGAGATTTCTTCAGAGCTTCTGGTGCAGGGTGAAGGCAGGCTACCCCCAGAGCATGCACCACCTGGAAACAGGGGGGAAAGCTGGCAGGATTAGGCGATACAATGTCGCTGGTAGTCTTCTTGCTACTTTGTTGCGGTTTTGCAGGCGTCCTGAGCAGTCAGCGGTCGATCCTTTGGTAGAAGGTGAAGAGGGAGATGCAGAGGAACTCTGGTGAGTTCTTGCATTCATTATCTGAAGAATTCCCCAAAGCAGAGACCCTAAATAGCCAGAAAAGGAGGTTTGGCTACCAAGTTAGGAGGATTGTCTACCAAGAGAGGTAAGAGCCTATCAGAAGGAGCCTCTGATGTCACCTGCTGGCACTGGCCACTCAGAGCAGTCCAGTGTGCCCCCAACACCTCTGTTTCCAAGATGGCAGAGGTCTGGGACACACTGGAGGAGCTCTGGGCACCTACCCTGGGAGGTACTGGTCAGGGGAGTGGTCACTCCCCTTTCCTTTGTCCAGTTTTGCACCAGAGCAGGGCTGGGGGATCCCTGAACCGGTGTAGACTGGCTTATGCAGAGATGGGAACCATCTGTGCCGATCAAAGCATTTCCAGAGGCAGGGGGAAGCTACTCCCCCCCATCCCTTCACACCTATTTCCAAAGGGAGAGGGTGTAACACCCTCTCTCAGTGGAAATCCTTTGTTCTGCCTTCCTGGGCCAGGGCTGCCTGGACCCCAGGAGGGCAGAAACCTGTCTGAGGGGTTGGCAGCAGCAGCAGCTGCAGTGGAAACTCCAGAAAGGCAGTTTGGCAGTACCTGGGTTCTGTGCTAGAGACCCAGGGGATCATGGAATTGTCCCCCCAATACCAGAATGGTATTGGGGTGACAATTCCATGATCTTAGACATGTTACATGGCCATGTTCGGAGTTACCATTGTGACGCTGTACATAGGTAGTGACCTATGTATAGTGCACATGTGTAATAGTGTCCCCGCACTCACAAAGTCTGGGGAATTTGCCCTGAACTAAGTTCAGTGTATGTACACCTAACCAAAAAGTTTTGCTTTTTCTCCTTTCACTTCTTTTCTAAGTGCTGGAATGTACCTCTAAACTTTCTAAAAAGTTCTTAAAAAGTTTAAAAAGTTTTTTTTCTGTCTTTCAAAAAGTTCTGAAAAGCTTTTTCTCACTTTTTCTGTCACTTAAACACTTTCTAAAATGTCTGGCACAGGCCAAACTGTTGATCTGTCCAAACTTGCTTATGATCACCTTAGCTGGAAAGGAGCAAGGAGTCTCTGCATAGAAAGAGGTTTAAGTGTAGGGAAGAATCCCTCTAGAGAACTGTTGGTTAATATGCTTGTTGAACAGGATAAGGCCAGAGGTGGCACTTCTGTTGAGAAATTAGCTGATGGTTCCCAATCTGACCCTGGGGCACCCCTAGCAAAAGATTTAGAAAGGAAACTTCCTAGCCTGCCCATTAGCAGACAACCTAGCATAGTTGGTACTGATGTAGAGTCACATCATACAGATAGTGTGGTCTCACATCACAGTAAGAGTATTCCTTCTCATCATAGTAGAAGTGCTGTTTCTGTTAGCCAAGCTGTTAGGGTGCCATCTGTTAGGGACACGTCTCCTTCTGTTCATTCTCACCATACTTCTGTTTCAAGGCATGTCCCTCCCACCCACCCTGATGACAGAGTGTTAGAAAGGGAGCTCAATAGATTGAGAGTGGAGGAATCCAGGCTGAAGCTCAAGAAGCAACAGCTGGATTTAGATAGACAGTCCTTAGAGATAGAAAGAGAAAGACAGAAAATTGGGTTTGAAACCCATGGTGGCAGCAGCAGTATTCCCCATAGTCATCCTGCAAGAGAGCATGATTCTAGGAATCTGCATAAGATAGTTCCCCCTTATAAGGAGGGGGATGACATTAATAAGTGGTTTGCTGCACGTGAGAGGGCCTGTGTTGTACAGAATGACCCTCAAAGGCAGTGGGCTGCTATCCTATGGCTATCATTTAGTGGAAAGGGTAGGGATAGGCTCCTTACTGTGAAAGAAAGTGATGCCAATAATTTTACAGTTCTTAAGAATGGTTATGGCTTAACCACTGAACAGTACAGGATGAAGTTCAGAGAGACCAAAAAGGAGTCTTCACAAGACTGGGTAGACTTTGTTGACCATTCAGTGAAGTCCTTGGAGGGGTGGTTACATGGCAGTAAAGTTACTGATTATGACAGCCTGAATAACTTAATCCTGAGAGAGCATATACTTAATAATTGTGTGTCTGATTTGTTGCACCAGTACCTGGTAGACTCTGATCTGACCTCTCCCCAAGAATTGGGAAAGAAGGCAGACAAATGGGTCAGAACAAGGGTGAACAGAAAAGTTCATACAGGGGGTGACAAAGATGGCAAGAAGAAGGATGGTAAGTCATCTGACAAGGGTGGGGACAAATCTAAAAATGAGTCTTCATCAGGCCCACAAAAACACTCTGGTGGGGGTGGTGGGCCCAAATCCTCTTCCAATCAAAACAAAGAAAAGAAACCATGGTGCTATTTATGTAAAATAAAAGGCCATTGGACAACAGATCCCAGTTGTCCAAAGAAAAGCACAAAGCCTCCTACCACTACAACCCCTGCTGCTACACCTAGTGCCCCTAGTAATAGCAGTGGCGGTGGGAGCAAACCTACTAATAGCCAATCCAAGGGAGTAGCTGGGCTCACTATTGGTAACTTAGTTGGGGTTGGTCTGATTAGGGAGACCACAGAGGCTGTGTTAGTCTCTGAGGGGGCTATTGATTTAGCCACCTTGGTTGCTTGTCCCCTTAACATGGATAAGTACAAGCAACTACCCCTAATAAATGGTGTTGAGGTTCAGGCCTACAGGGACACAGGTGCCAGTGTTACAATGGTAATAGAGAAACTGGTCCACCCTGAACAACACCTACTTGGTCACCAGTACCAAGTAACTGATGCTCACAACAACACACTTAGCCACCCCATGGCTGTTGTAAATCTCAACTGGGGGGGGGGGGGGTTTACTGGTCCAAAGAAAGTTGTGGTTGCCTCAGATTTACCTGTAGACTGTCTACTAGGAAATGATTTAGAGACATCAGCTTGGTCAGATGTGGAGTTGGAGGCCCATACAGCAATGCTGGGCATTCCAGGGCATATTTTTGCTTTAACCAGGGCTCAGGCCAAAAAGCAAAAAGGACAGGGTGACTTGGATCCTGAAAGAATGGACCAAGGGCTCCCTAAAGCTAGGGTTAGTAAAGGTAAATCACTACCTACTATCCCTCCCTCTACAGTGGATTCTACGTCTGAGGAAGAAGAATTTCCACCCTGTGCAGAACCTACACCAGAGGAGCTGGAAGCAGACACTGCTGAGCTTTTGGGTGAAGGGGGGCCTGCCAGGGAGGAACTGAGTGTGGCACAGCATACCTGTCCCACACTAGAGGGTCTAAGGCAGCAAGCTGTCAAACAAGCAAATGGGGATGACAGAGTTTACTGGGAGGACAATCCTCTGTACACTGAAGCAAGGGATCCAAAACCTGGAGCTGCCAGGAGATTGGTGATTCCACAGGAGTACAGAAAGTTCCTCCTAAATCTAGCCCACGACATTCCCTTAGCTGGACATTTGGGGCAAATGAAAACTTGGGACAGGTTTGTTCCATTGTTTCATTGGCCTAGAATGTCAGAGGACACAAAGGAATTTTGTAAGTCCTGTGAAACCTGTCAAGCCAGTGGCAAGACAGGTGGCACTCCAAAGGCACCCCTTATTCCACTGCCTGTGGTTGGGGTTCCCTTTGAAAGGGTAGGGGTTGACATAGTTGGCCCCCTTGACCCTCCTACTGCTTCAGGCAATAGGTTTATCTTGGTGGTAGTGGACCATGCCACCAGATACCCTGAAGCTATTCCTCTAAGGACCACTACAGCTCCTGCAGTGGCAAAGGCCCTCCTGGGAATCTTTTCCAGGGTGGGCTTCCCAAAAGAGGTGGTATCAGACAGGGGAAGCAATTTCATGTCTGCTTACTTAAAGGCCATGTGGAAGGAGTGTGGTGTTACATACAAGTTCACCACACCCTATCACCCACAAACAAATGGACTGGTGGAGAGATTTAACAAAACTCTCAAAGGCATGATTATGGGACTCCCTGAAAAACTCCGCAGGAGATGGGATATCCTGTTACCTTGCCTCCTTTTTGCTTACAGGGAGGTACCCCAAAAAGGAGTGGGCTTCAGCCCCTTTGAACTCCTATTTGGACACCCTGTGAGAGGTCCTCTAACACTTGTAAAGGAGGGTTGGTAACAACCTTTAAAAGCTCCAAAGCAAGACATAGTGGACTATGTACTTGGCCTCTGATCTAGGATGGCTGAGTACATGAAAAAGGCTAGTAAAAACCTTCAGGCCAGCCAAGAGCTCCAAAAGCAATGGCATGACCCGAAGGCTGTTTTGGTTCAGTACCAACCAGGGCAGAAAGTGTGGGTCTTGGAGCCTGTGGCCCCAAGAGCACTCCAAGACAAATGGAGTGGACCCCACATAATTGTTGGAAAGAAGGGTGAAGTCACCTACTTAGTTGACTTAGGCACTGCCAGGAGTCCCCTTAGGGTGCTCCATGTCAATCGCCTGAAACCCTACTATGACAGGGCTGATCTCACCCTGCTCATGGCAACTGATGAGGGACAGGAAGAAGAGAGTGACCCTCTCTCTGATCTCTTCTCTTCCACAGAACAAGATGCTCTAGTGGAAGGTGTTGTACTAGCAGATTGTCTTACTGCTGAGCAGAAAGACCACTGCATAAATCTCCTGTGTCAGTTTTCTGAACTCTTCTCTACCGTGCCAGGTACCACTTCTTGGTGTGAGCACACTATAGATACTGGAGACAGCTTGCCTGTCAAAAGGAAGATCTATAGGCAGCCTGACCATGTCAGAGACTGCATAAAGCAAGAGGTGCAGAAAATGCTTGAACTAGGAGTGGTTGAGCACTCTGAAAGTTCATGGGCCTCTCCTGTGGTACTTGTACCAAAACCTCATTCCAAGGATGGAAAGAAGGAAATGCGGTTTTGTGTTGACTACAGAGGTCTCAACCAGGTAACCAAAACTGATGCTCACCCTATACCCAGGGCAGATGAGCTAATAGATACACTAGCATCTGCCAAGTATCTAAGCACTTTTGATTTGACTGCAGGGTATTGGCAGATCAAATTATCAGAAGATGCAAAAGCAAAAACTGCATTTTCAACCATTGGAGGCCATTACCAATTCACAGTAATGCCTTTTGGATTGAAAAATGCACCTGCCACTTTTCAAAGGTTGGTGAACACAGTCCTGCAAGGGCTGGAAGCTTTTAGTGCAGCATATCTAGACGATATAGCTGTCTTTAGCTCCAGCTGGGATGATCACCTGGTCCACCTATGGAAAGTTTTGGAGGCCCTGCAAAAGGCAGGCCTCACTATCAAGGCTTCAAAGTGCCAGATAGGGCAGGGGAAGGTGGTTTATCTGGGACACCTGGTAGGTGGAGAACAGATTGCACCACTTCAGGGGAAAATCCAAACAATTATGGATTGGGTTCCCCCTACTACTCAGACTCAGGTGAGAGCCTTTTTAGGCCTCACTGGGTATTACAGGAGGTTCATAAAGAGCTATGGCTCCATTGCAGCCCCTCTTAATGACGTCACATCTAAGAAAATGCCTAAAAAGGTATTGTGGACAGCTAGCTGTCAGAAAGCTTTTGAGGAGCTGAAGCAGGCCATGTGCTCTGCACCTGTCCTGAAAAGCCCCTGTTACTCCAAGAAATTCATTGTCCAAACTGATGCATCTGAATTAGGGGTAGGGGCAGTCTTATCACAACTTAATTCTGAGGGCCAGGATCAACCTGTTGCTTTTATCAGCAGGAGGTTGATCCCTAGAGAAAAGCGTTGGTCTGCCATAGAGAGTGAGGCCTTTGCTGTGGTCTGGGCACTGAAGAAGTTGAGGCCATACCTGTTTGGCACTCACTTCATTGTTCAGACAGACCACAAACCTCTACTTTGGCTAAAACAAATGAAAGGTGAAAACCCTAAATTATTGAGGTGGTCCATATCTCTACAGGGGATGGACTATACAGTGGAACATAGACCTGGGAGTACCCACTCCAATGCAGATGGACTCTCCAGATATTTCCACTTAGACAATGAAGACTCATCAGGTCATGGCTAGTCTTATTGTCCTTCGTTTGGAGGTGGGGGTTGTGTAGGAAAGTACCATCTTGCCTGGCATGTTACACCCATATTTCACTGTATATATGTTGTTTTAGTTGTATGTGTCACTGGGACCCTGTCAGCCAGGGCCCCAGTGCTCATAAGTGTGCCCTGTATGTGTTACCTGTGTTATGACTAACTGTCTCACTGAGGCTCTGCTATTCAGAACCCCAGTGGTTATGCTCTCTCATTTCTTTCCAAATTGTCGCTAACAGGCTAGTGACCATTTTCACCAATTTACATTGGCATACTGGAACACCCTTATAATTCCCTAGTATATGGTACTGAGGTACCCAGGGTATTGGGGTTCCAGGAGATCCCTATGGGCTGCTGCATTTCTTTTGCCACCCATAGGGAGCTCTGACAATTCTTACACAGGCCTGCCACTGCAGCCTGAGTGAAATAATGCACACATTATTTCACAGCCATTTTCACTGCACTTAAGTAACTTATAAGTCACCTATATGTCTAACCTTTACCTGGTAAAGGTTGGGTGCTAAGTTACTTAGCGTGAGGGCACCCTGGCACTAACCAAGGTGCCCCCACATTGTTCAGGGCAAATTCCCCGGACTTTGTGAGTGCGGGGACACCATTACACGCGTGCACTACACATAGGTCAATACCTATGTGTAGCTTCCCAATGGTAACTCCGAATATTGCCATGTAACATGTCTGTGATCATGGAATTGCCCCCTCTATGCCATCCTGGCACTGTTGGCACAATCCCATGATCCCACGGGTCTGTAGCACAGGCCCGGGTACAGCCAAACTGCCTTTTCAGGGGTTTCACTGCAGCTGCTGCTGCTGCCAACCCCTCAGACAGGTTTCTGCCCTCCTGGGGTCCAGCCAGGCTTGACCCAGGATGGCAGAACAAAGGACTTCCTCAGAGAGAGAGTGTTACACCCTCTCTCTTTGGAAAAAGGTGTTAAGGCAGGGGAGGAGTAGCCTCCCCCAGCCTCTGGAAATACTTTCATGGGCACAGATGGTGCCCATTTCTGCATAAGCCAGTCTACACCGGTTCAGGGACCCCTCAGTCCTGCTCTGGCGCGAAACTGGACAAAGGAAAGGGGAGTGACCACTCCCCTGACCTGCACCTCCCCTGGGAGGTGCCCAGAGCTCCTCCAGTGTGCTCCAGACCTCTGCCATCTTGGAAACAGAGGTGCTGCTGGCACACTGGACTGTTCTGAGTGGCCAGGGCCAGCAGGTGACGTCAGAGACTCCTTCTGATAGGCTCCTTCAGGTGTTGCTAGCCTATCCTCTCTCCTTAGTAGCCAAACCCTCTTTTCTGGCTATTTAGGGTCTCTGCTTTGGGGAATTCCTTAGATAACGAATGCAAGAGCTCATCAGAGTTCCTCTGCATCTCTCTCTTCACCTTCTGCCATGGAATCGACTGCTGACTGCGCTGGAAGCCTGCAAAACTGCAACAAAGTAGCTAAGACGACTACTGCAACATTGTAACGCTGATCCTGCCGCCTTCTCGACTGTTTTCCTAGTGGTGCATGCTGTGGGGGTAGTCTGCCTCCTCTCTGCACTAGAAGCTCCGAATAAATCTCCAGTGGGTCGACGGAATCTCCCCCCTGCAACCGCAGGCACCAAAGAACTGCTTCACCGGTCCTCTGGGTCTCCTCTCAGCACGACGAGCGAGGTCCCTTGAATCCAGCAACTCTGTCCAAGTGACTCCCACAGTCCAGTGACTCTTCAGTCCAAGTTTGGTGGAGGTAAGTCCTTACCTCCCCACGCTAGACTGCATTGCTGGGAACCGCGTGTTTTGCAGCTACTCCGGCCTCTGTACACTTCCGGTGGAAATCCTTTGTGCAAAGCCAAGCCTGGGTCCCCGGCACTCTAACCTGCATTGCACGACCTCCTGAGTTGTCCTCCGGCGGCGTGGGACTCTCTTGTGTAACTTCGGGTGAGCACCGTTTCACTCCACTTCGTAGTGCCTGTTTTGGCACTTCTCCGGGTGCTGCTTGCTTCTGAGAGGGATCCTTGTCCTGCGGGGCGCCCCTTCTGTCCCCTGACGCAATTGGCAACATCCTGGTCCCTCCTGGGCCACAGCAGCATCCAAAAACCCTAACTGCACGATTTGCAGCTAGCAAGGCTTGTTTGCGGTCTTTCTTCAGGAAAACACTTCTGCACGACTCTTCACGGCGTGGGACATCCATCCTCCAAAGGGGAAGTTTCTAGCCTTGTCGTTCCTGTAGAATCCTCAGCTTCTACTGTCCAGTAGCAGCTTCTTTGCACCCACAGCTGGCATTTCCTGGGCATCTGCCCACTCTCGACTTGATCGTGACTTTTGGACTTGGTCCCCTTGTTCCACAGGTACTCTCGTCTGGAAATCCATTGTTGTTGCATTGCTGGTTTTGGTCTTTCCTGCAGAATTCCCCTATCACGACTTCTGTGCTCTTTGGGGAACTTTAGTGCACTTTGCACTCACTTTTCAGGGTCTTGGGGTGGGCTATTTTTCTAACCCTCACTGTTTTCTTACAGTCCCAGCGACCCTCTACAAGGTCACATAGGTTTGGGGTCCATACGTGGTTCGCATTCCACTTTTGGAGTATATGGTTTGTGTTGCCCCTATCCCTATGTGTCCCCATTGCATCCTATTGTAATTATACATAGTTTGCACTGTTTTCTAATACTATACTGCATATTTTTGGTATTGTGTACATATATCTTGTGTATATTTGCTATTCTCATACTGAGGGTACTCACTGAGATACTTTGGCATATTGTCATAAAAATAAAGTACCTTTATTTTTAGTATATCTGTGTATTGTGTTTTCTTATGATATTGTGCAAGTGACACTAGTGGTACAGTAGGAGCTTCACTCGTCTCCTAGTTCAGTCTAAGCTGCTCTGCTAAGCTACCATTTTCTATCAGCCTAAGCTGCTAGACACCCCTATACACTAATAAGGGATACCTGGGCCTGGTGCAAGGTGTAAGTACCCCTTAGTACTCACTACAAGCCAGTCCAGCCTCCAACAGGGCGTCCTTGCTAAACAAAATAGCAGAAAAGAGAAAAAGAAATGTAATTAAAACTATTAAGGGTAATGACAGCATTCTTCACCATGACACTCCTGCCATAGTGGAACAGTTTACGGACTTCTATAAGGACATCTATGGTCATTCATCACCTGTCGTACAATCTATCCTTAATTCAGAATGTGCGCCGCCCCCGTCTTAGTCCACTACAGATTGCGGAATTAGAGAGGGATATTACAATTCAGGAGATTGAAGGGGCAATTAAATAATGACCACCAGGAAAAGCAGTTGGGGAGGATGCTATTCTGCTGGAATTCTACAAGGCACTTAGTCAAGTTTTGCTTACCCTATTTCTGAATTTGGTGTCAGTTATTGAAAAAGGCTCTGAAACTCCTGCCTCAATGAATGTTACCAACAATTTAGCGTTTCTTAAAAAAGTGAAGCCTCCAGAGGAGAAAGGGCAATAGCAGCCGATTTAATGGCTCCATTTTTATGCAAACAGTTTTGCTAAAATCTTAGCACTTCACCTGGCCCATTTGATTCAGTATTTAGTAGTGTCGCCACAACAGCATGGTTTTGTCACTGGTCGCGATATCACAAGTCATACTAATATGCCAGTTGCCGTTTTTGATGCAGCTAGGAACATTGGTAGGAGGCTAGATGTGGTTTTGTTGGACTCCGAGAAGGCTTTTGATAGAGTTTCACAGACATTTTTCTGGTCTGCTGTCTCTGCATATGGTATAGGTAGTCGCCTCGCCACTCTTGTCAGGTCTCTCTATCGAAATAGGATGGCTAGGCTGGTTTTGGATGGGCATACCTTTCCTTCATTCATTATTTAACATGGCACCCGCCAAGGCTGCCCGTTATCCCTTTTAATATTTCCTTCCTATATGGAACCCTATTTACAACATCTCAGCGCAAACTGATTGATTCAACCTGTTGTTTTTAATGGCACTGAAGTTTAAATTAGCCCAGCTACTAATCCCCTGTCTTCTATCCCCTGTCTGCTGTGAAACAAATCACAGTTGAGGCTAAGAGGTTTGGGTCTGTTTCTGGCTACGAGCATAACCTATCCAAAACACAAATTATACAGAATTTTCAACCAGACTCTCCAGTTCCAGGGACAGTTAGTGCTCCTACTTACCTTGGAGTCAAGATTTGTGCCAATACTGATCGTATTGTTTCTTTAATTTATGAACCCCTCATAAAGTCTGTAATCCTTCCAATCAGCATCCACGGACAATGCAATATTTCTCTATCTTTATCGGGCGATTCACTTACGAGTTCTAGATCTCTTTTTAAGTGTCTTGAGAAGGTGATAAGCAGATTCCTCTGGGGGTATCAGAGGGTTAGAAGGGCCATTTGTCATTTAAAACTTCCGTTTATCCAAGGGGATCTGTCTATTTTGGGTTTCAAGCTGGACTTCTGGGCCACTTTGGCTCTTGTGTTAAGAACATTCTCACTCATCATGACTCTGACTGTTTCTCTCAAGGGTATCACATGGTCGTGAGGTCGGACTTCAGGTTCTCTCTTAGCAGATGCTCCGATCCGAATGATTTTAAGCGGGTTAATTTTAAGATCATCAGGGACTTTTTCTGGATTTAGAGGGAAATTTTTACCCAATATTCTCTTCAATCTATTCCCTCATTTACACCCTATCTTTCCATCTATCTTCCATGAGTCAGTGCTCAAAATATCGTTTAAACGGAGCATTAAGACAGTGGGTCAGATCTTTGACTCTGACAAGTTTTCTCTGACCTTCTCCGACAGTCCTTTTTCAATTACTAGCAAATTCAAGACTTTTTTAAACACAATCCGGCATATAAGACTGGGGACAAGGATGCTGATAACCCGGCTTACCTTTTCACCTTAGATGGGAAGCCATCAATTAAAATCTTATATAGGATTATGTCCAGTGGATGATAGCTCTAGTCTCACCGCCAAAGGGGGTGCCAAGCTTGGTCAAGATATTTTGATCAATGAAATCTCTGACGCTTTTGATAATATTAACAGCTCTGTTTGTTCTGCTGGCCTAAAAGTGCAGCAATTTCAGACAGGGTGTATGTTATATTTTATCCCAGACAGAATATGCAAATCATCTAAGAGTAGTTCGAACCATAAGACTTGTTCTAAATGTGGACAACTTGAAGTTGATATTATTCATATGTTTGCAGAATGCCCGCACTAAAAGCGTTTTGATCAGGTGTGGCACAGTTATTATCCTTTTACCTGGGATACTACATTGAGTGGTCGGTTAAGGATATCATGTTGGCACACATGCTCAATATTAATCCTAGATTAACCTCGGTGGTATCAATTGGGATCAATGTGGCCCGCCTATGCATTGCTAGAGACTAGGGTCATCCTACTCTCCCGCAGTTTCTGAATGGTGGTCATTGTTTTTACAGATTTATAAACTTGAGTCAGCTATTCTTAAGGCCAAAGCCCCAAAGGCCCGTGAGAATCTGAATAATGATTGGATTGGGGGGTGGAGTTGAGCCGGGCAACAAGATGGCCGGTCACTGAGAGGACTCTGCCGGAAAATTAGAAATCCTCCATTAATCTGCATCACAGTGGCCTTTCAGCTGCCATCAACTGGTGTGCAGGTTTCTCTGGGAGGGTTGACACTTTCTCATGCCTGAGTCCGAGAGTTTTGGGCCCCTCCTCCCTGGGGTGGACGAGAGGGGATCAACAGTGCGGCCTTCCTGCGGTGCAGACCCTGCCTGAGATGGTGGGCAGAGCTGGGCCATTCGGTCACAACTGACGCTGCAGGTTACCTTTGCTGGCCCTTGCTCTGGGAAAGAGTGAAGCCCCCTATGACAACCCTGTGCTTGCCCCCAGCCCTAGCAGTGAGCCTGCTCTGCAACTACCCAGCCTGGAGGACAGGAATGGCCTCGAGGTTGCGATCGCCGTTGATGTGCCGAGCCCCGCAGTTGGGCCAGGAGGACACTTGGGCTTGGTAGCTGGTTTCCCTCTGTGTGCTGGGGCCTTGGCATTGAGGCAGCCCGTGAACAACGGAGGGCTTGCTGTGAACTGGCCCGGCTGGATCTGTGCAGAGGATCAGTCCCAGAGGAGGTGGTGAGTGTTTGCCACCCACTCCTTTATTGGCCCCTCATCTGGAAGCAGTGAAGCCCATCTTAAGCTTTAACACCTGGTGTGGAGTCTCCCCCCTTTGGGGGGTCTTGTACTCCACTGTCGTTCCTGCCCAAGCAATTCCAGAGCCTCATCTTGGTGACGTGCACTGCACAAGACCAGTCCACCTCACCCCTTGGAATCTTGACGACTCCCGCTATCTCCTTCTCTGGGCAAATGCCCTGGATTTCAAGTCTGCTCATACCCCCCGAGGCCGGTAAATGCCCAGGGTGTGGCAGTGTGTGCTTTGGCTTGCTGGCTGACACACCCTCTTATCACCTGGACACTCTCTGCTGATCTGAGGTGCCATGGCCACACATTGGGCCATGTATGACTTTCTCCGGGCTGGCCCTGATCTGGCTAGCTGACCCCAGGAGTGGTCCCAAACCTTGGCCAACATGGTCAAGCATGATGGACGCCAGCAAAATCTCACCTTTGAGAACAGACGTGCCACTCACCAGGTAGAACAGAACTCATCAATGGAAGACACCCCGTTTGTGCTGGGGGTGATGCCCAGGCTGATATAGACCTTAAAGAACTCCTGATGGAGGTGAGAATAAGTTTCAAAGCTATAGACACAAAGCTGGTTATACCCACTACCCGACTGGATCACATGAAACACTGCATCGACAAACATGAAAATAGATTGGACCACTTAGAAAGTAGGGTTTCCAATGTAAATGACGCTCAAGCTGACTCCAAGGAACACTTGCTTACAAAGGTCCTCAACATTATGAAAACTAAAAACGAAGATTTGGAGGCAAGTTCATGGCGGAACAATCTTCATGTTACAGTACTCCCAGAATCTACTGCTATCAACAAAATGGAGGTCTTCATGGAATCGTTGCTCCGCAAACTGTTTGGAGAAGCCCTATCTCCTGCATTCATAGTGGAACAAGCATGTACCATTATATCATAGCTTTTAAATTACAGAGACTGCAGCACCATCCTGAGGCTTGCATGAGTACGTGGACACTGGCTTATCAAGAAAGTGAGCTCTCCTTGTATCCAGATTTCATCCAGGCAATGCAGGCTGCACTCCAAAAAATCCTCCAGGTCAAAATAATCCTTCAACAAGCATAGGTCTTCTTCACTCTTACATAGCCGGCGAAGCTGCACATTCCATTCAAGGGCAAGCCTCATTTCTTTACTGGCACCAAATCAGCCCTCAAGTTTGCTAAACACATTACCTCTAAGCCTGAAGACTCTCCGTGCAGTCAAATAATTGGCTCTCTCGGTGACAACGAGTGACAATGAGATCTCCTGAACTGTCCAGCTCTCTGATCAGTGAATAACTGTCATGACACCCCCCCCGGCTTACCTTCACACCTCAGCCAAATTATTCTAACTGATGGAGGCTGCTGTACGACCCTGGGGTGATTGACACCCACTTGGCCACCCTGTCCACTTCAACAGGGGTGTTCACCAGACTCTTCTCCATCTGCATGCATGTTTCCTGAACTGGTTTGTGGTTTGTTTATGGGATGACAAGAGTGTATGCTTTGCTCACCCATACAAATAGGGTGCAGTGGGGGGAGGGTAGATTCGGGTTGTTGTTTTTTTCCTGTTGGTTGCCGATGTAGTTTTTTCCCTCATTCCCCAACACAGTCTGCTACCTCACTTATCCCCCTCACAGGTGGCCCACCCAAAAATACCCCTATGCCCCCCCTCAACCTCCTAGCACCTTAATGCTATGACCTCCATCATATGCCTTACCTGGAATATTTGTGGCCTAAACAATCATAGAAAAGCTTGCTTAGTACGCACATACCTAGCCAGATATCTTGTAGACATATATTTTCTCCAAGAGCTTCACCTCACAGGATACTCTGCACTGGGCCTGTGTGCACACTGGTGCAGAAAAACACATGTTTCCCTTTATTCCACTTACGCCAGGGGCATCGCCTTACTTCTGCACAAAGGTCTACAGTGGCAGATGGGATGAGTAATATGTGCTGACAGTGGCCGTTATGTGTTCCTAGCCAGTACCCAACATAAGCACCCGGTAGTGCTGGCTGTTATCTACGGCCCTAATCATGACAACCCAAAACTTCTTCACCAAGGTATGGAGGCTGATATCTAGCTTGGGCCCTGGGACTATAATATGGGGAGGAGATTTCAATGTTGTACTAGATGGCAGATAGATAGATAGATCAGGAACTTCTAGGCAGCCACACCTCAATGGAGCACTGATGCTCAACACTATCATCCAATGTGGCTACCTGCGAGGTGTCTGGCGACGTGCACATAGCACACAGACAGCGGGCACCTGCATCTCAGCAACTCCTAATGCACGGTCCAGAATTGATTACTGGTTGAAGTTATGGGATACTCAGCTCTGGGTCACCAATATTACACATCTCCCTTGCACACTATCAGATCATGTCCCTATCCTGCTGGAGCTTCTGCTCCCCCACCCAATCCCCCATGCTTTCTCCTGGCATCTCCCTTCTGGAGCACTGCGGGATTTGGTGACATACAGCCACTTTGGCTACCATCGGAGATAAACCAGCTACTTGGACCGTGCTGCAATGGCCCACCGAAACAGAGAGGGGGATCGACTGAGCAGGACCGTTGCAGGGCTCCTGTGTGGGCCACTGGCCTCCACATATGTGGTGCACCCTCTGGATGACCGGTGGGTCCTTCAGTCATCTCCTGCAGCCCAGCTTGACACTATGACCTCCTTTTATACCACACTCTACCTAGCTAGCCCAGCTACTTCAGTAACCAACACTAAGGCATACTTAAATGAGATACAACTCATCTGGCTTGACCAGGCCCATCAGGATTATCTTGTCTCACCCATATCTATGGAAGAACTTACACAGGTTATTTGAAGTCTCCCAGGAGACAAAGCACAGTGCCTAGATGGCCTGACCACTGCGTTCTACAAAAAATATGCACATGCACTTGCACCCCATATGCTAGCAGTATTTGAGGATTCATTGGTAAAGAGCACGCTACCTCCCTCTCTCTGCAAGGCAGTCATTGTGACTATCCTCAAGCCAGATAAACCTATGCAGGAATGTGATTCTTGCCACCCGTTGTCTATGATTAATGTCGACAACAAGATTTTTGCCAAGATCCTGGTCCTGGCGGTGCCACATTCCTCCCTGGTGGTGCCACATTCCACAACCTGTGCACCATTTTCACAGTAATGCACTACCTACACCCCCAAGTCTCTGCTATAGCTGCGCTACTCGACACCACCAAGGCCTTCGATTCACTAAAGTGTCCATACCTCTTTTCATTATTACAGAGAATAAGCTTCAGCCACTGTTTCTTTCAACAGATTAAGCTCCTCTATACTCTACCTACCGCCCACTTACAGCTCAATGGTATGTTGTCTCATCTGTTTCCGGTCACTCATGGCACAAGGCAGGGGTCCCACTGTACCCCATTTTGTTTGCCTTAGCCATGGAGCCCCTAGCCGTTCAACTGAGGCAAGATCATGCACACCGAGGCCTTGGTTTTACCACCAGAGGGCTTGTGATCTTTATGTATGGCGATGACATTACTTTAAACATTCAGGAACCTAGTGAGAATCTTGCTCTTCTGACTCAAGAGATCATCTGATTTGGCGGCCTCTCTGGTACATTGATTAACTGGTCAAAATCAATATTATTTCATCTTCTGGATGGCACCCAGGTTTTCCCTTGGAATACCTGTTCAAATGGGCATCCTAACCGGTCTGTTATCTCGGGATATGGCTTAGCCGTAACCTTGATAAGCTTTGGAATACAAAGCACAGCCAAGAAATGTCCTAGCTTGAGGACAGAATCCCACTCTGGTTTTGCTTGCCATTGTTCATCTCTGGGCCAAAAGCAATAGACAAAATGATCATTCTTCCGCAATTTCTTTACCTCTTCATCAACTTGCCCATTCCTTTACTTGTTCAAATTTTGTGCAGTATGCACTCAAACCTCATTGCACTGACCTGTGTAGTTAAGCAACACCATCTCTCATGGGAAATCCTTATGCTGCCACTCGCCCAGGGCGGTCTGGATGTGCCAGACATGTCCCTAAACGCACTACGCACCTAGGCACAATTCTTACACGTTTGGCTCCACCCAACACCTTTTCAGCCACATGTAGCCATTGAGGCAGATCAGGCACACCATGGCCACTCTCAGCACCTCGCTGCCTACCATATAATGTATCAAGAATGGAAGTCGGCATGGGCGGATGCATAAGATGGGCCTGCAAAGGGTAGAGGAAGTGTGCCAAACTCAGTTACTTACATGACCCCTCTGTCCCAATTGATCACAACCCGCTGCTGCCACTACTGTCAGCCATGAGTGCTAGATTACATGCCTGTAGACAAGACCTCCAGACATTCTCTGAACTTTATCCAGATCATCAATTCATGCCTTCCTTTGAGGCCTCCAATGCCTCTCTGGAGATGCTGTTATACTATCAACCCGAGCTGCCTGTCGCACATTACACAACACATTCCTGGCCTCCTGCTGCCACTTCCAGTTCTTGATCACATAATCATGACCTCCTCACTACGCAGGATAGTCTCCCAACTCTACAACAACAGGCAGACATCTGCACTGGTGGCTTTCCCCACTGCGTGCACCCCCTGGATGTTAGACACTGATCCACCTACCACAGACGCACAGTGGTCTTACTGCTGTAACCAGACAACAGCCCTTTCACCCAACTGTAGGCTGAGACTGATACACTTTAAATTCCTACATCATCTGTTCTATACTCCTGTACAACTACTTAAAATGGGGCTCATCAAGGACACACGATGACTGCAATGTGCTTCACCTCAGGCTACTTTTCTGCACCTGCCGTGGGGATGTCCGAGGGTGAAGATGTTTTGGAAGGGTGTCCTCACAACTATCCAAGACATACCTAGATGTTGCCTACCTCGCAGTCCCCTGGCGGCCCTCCTGGGATACATCAGAGACGTCCCGACAGGTGACCGATGACTGATTACTATGCTCCTGTTATTTCCCAAGGGAAGAGTGGCCATGCATTGGGGCCATCCCTGGCTCCCTCTGTATCGACCTGGGTACAGGATGTGGCATATTGACAAAAGCAGTTAACAAACTTCTGGGAACTGTTGCATGCACGGTCATGCCCCCAAAGATATATGGGAATCGTTCCTCACTCACCTGCGCCATAGAACTACCACCTTACCTTCATCACAGGAAACTAACCCATGCCTTCACACATAAATCTATGAGGTTGGGCCTGCCCTGTTTTTAATGTTTAATAGGGGCTAATTGTGTTGTGTGTGTGGGGTGGAATTAGGTGTCAACGAAGATGCTTCATGTTTCTAGGTGGAAGCATGCTCTCTTCCTTGTCCCTCCCCTTCTCTCCTATCCACCTGATTCCCCCACCTTCTCCCCTCCGCCTTCCCTTTCTCCCCCCTACAGTTGGCAATATTGTACTATGTTTGTTCCATCTTAAATGCCAATAAAACAATGTGAAAAAAAGAATAATGTTTGGGTTAATGTGTTTCTTTGAGGTTCAGCCTTTTGTATTTGTATTTTTACTGCTGCTCCTCATGATACTAGTGTGTTCCATGCTTAATTTCTTTTTTTTGTGGTTGTTTTGGTTGAGCACGAGCAGCTTTAGTAAACATTTTTTTTTTTAAAGTGTGTTAGAAACAAATACATTGAAAACGAATCATTAAACTAGGTGATGCAATTTCCACACATTTTCGTCTGGGCATTTCAATTGAAAGCGTGTTGTCTTTAATGGCAGTGTGCGACCACACCATGAATAATCCACTCTATGCCAATCCACTCTACTCTGCACCACTCCATACCACTGCTCTCTATTATTTCCTGCTCCATTTTACACTACTCCATGCTACTGCACTCTGCACCACTCCATTCTACGCCACTGCACTCTACGTCACTTCACGCTATGCCTCTACTCTACCCTGTACCACTCTTCTCTGTGACAATGCACTCTTCGCCACTCTGCTCTACACCACTGCAATGTTTGCCAGAGCACTCTACACCACTCCAGTCTAGGCCACATCAATCTACTCTGCACAACTCCACCCCACATCACTGTACCCTGCCACTGAACTCCATGTCACTCTGCAACACTGCACTGTGCGCCACTGCAGTCTATGCCAATACACTCCAGTGCCAATGCACTTCACTCTGTAACACTCAACTCTATGCCTCTGTGCTCTACACCAATCCACTGTACACCACTCTAATCTACTCTGCACCACTGCACTCTATGGGCCCGATTCACAAAGGTAAACTTAAACTTTGGTCTAAACTGAGACTAAAAGTTTAAGTTTATGACTTTGGGAATTCACAGAGGGCTTTTACGAGTTCTATCTTTAGGTCCACACTTGGGGCACTAGACTAAACGTCTAAATTTACCTTTGAGAATTGGGTCCTATGCTGCTGCACTCTACACCACTTTACTCTATGCCATTACAGTGTACCATGCACCACTCCACTCTATGCGACCTCACTCTACTCTGAGACAATCTACTCTATTCCACTGCACTCTACGCCACTCTACTATATGCCACTGCACTCTACACCACTCTATTCTTAACCAGTGGAGTCCATATCAATGCACATTACAAAACTGCACTCTACTCTTAACCGCTGCACTCCACACTATTGCCCTTTACACAAATGCACTCTATGTAACTTCACTCTAGGACACTACACTCTACTCTGCATCACTATACTCTATGCCACTGCTCTCTATGCCACTGTACTCCACTCTATATCACTGCACTCTGACACTCTACTCTGAAACACTGCACTGTTCGCCATTGAGCTCTACGCCACTCTACTGTACCATACTCCACTCTAAGCTTCTGCACTCTGTGGCACTATTCTCTGCTCTTCACCACTCTATGCTGTTGCATAAACGCTCATTATCCTAATGAGACTACTGGATTTTGAGAGGCAAGATCGTTCACAGTGTGGGGGACTGAGTCTGACCCACGGTGGATGACACTTGTCACTCTAAATCCAGGTTTTGCTCCGGCTAACTAGCAGTGCCTCATCTCTCCCAAATGGTAGAGACAATTGGGCAGCCGAGCACATGACATATTAATACTTCTCAGGGAAGTCGTGGTTACTTAGGTCACAACCGGTTCTTTCATACACAGTGCGGTCTCATATATAAATGACAACAGAAGCAGTATAAGTTTTAAAGATTGGTTTAATAAAACAACTGTATTTTAGATAGCAAAGCGTGAGCTGCAATAACCAGAACTACACAACACAGTAATATTAAAATAGTAACGATGAGAGTGAAGCACAAGAATAAAGCTATCATAGTACCGCTAGGTTATTCTCTCTCTAAGTTATATTTTCGAGCACAGCATCTTAAGCTCTAAGCCTGCCTTTCAGGTTCCCCCGGGTGGACATCGACCCTCATACCTGAGCAAAGGCCTGTTATCTGCATCAGCATCTGCAACGGGGCATTCAGCATACAGTTGTGGGTCCCTGGCTGGAATTTCCCTCTTGACGTGTACTAGGACTAGAAAGTGTTTTTATAACTAACACGCAGATGTTCTAAGAAAATGTCCCTACGTAAGGATGTGTATTTTCTACGAATGCTGGAGACTAAACTTCTACCACGTTTACCGGCAATGTACCAGACTGTAGCCTTGATTGAAGCACAGGGCGATCAAGAATGCATTATTTGAGAACACAGTGCTGAACTAAGCTAAACAGTGTGATAGAAGAAATTAAAACAAGACCGTAAAAACTGGTTATTGTAAAATAACAGTGGAACGCTGAATAAAATATATCTAGGGCAAAGTGCACAGCGGCCTAGTATGTAAAACTAGCGTGCATGAAGCTATATTAAAAATGGTTCCACTACACCCTCCCCTTGTCGGCAGCCAGCCAAAGCTAAAATGCCCTAAGCTAAAATATATTAAAAAACCCTACTTAATTCTGACAAGTCAAGAGGACACACAAGCATACTACTCGGTAATTTAAAAAATGAGCATGTGGCCAAGAGCCGAATTCAAAGGAAAATGTCAATTTAGGACTGTTCCAAATCAAGCATCAGTCATGGAAAGCAGGAGGTCCTCCACTTCGGCAGATGACAAAACCGGTACATCCGCGCCAAAAACCACTTAGGAGCAGGTGTGTTCCATAGCCCCAGTGTTAACCAAGGTGGCATATAGTGTAGTGCCTGTTAAAGAGTTAATGGCAACTTCCTCCAGGAAGGGTAGCTCGTAATCAGCTTCTCTGAGCAAACGCAGCCGCAGCACGCATGTCTGGTAATGAACCCTCAACGAGAACATCAACAGATCAGCATCAATCACTGAGGGGCGTTGCTGTGAAAGACAAACTTCCAGTGCATGTTCAAAAGAGCACCAACGGCACAGAAACACGGGCTGCACACAATCCAAAACCGGTCTGAATGACAGAGACCGGTCACACCCCAAATGTTCCAGGAGTGTTGCTCCAAACTGCTGCATCATGCGTTCATGACACAGCTGCGCTGATGGGAGCGCCTTCATTTGTCCTTGTTGCGGCTGGACAGCCATTGCGGAAAAACAACAGCAACAGCAAATGCCGGCTAATAAAGCCAAAGTTATTGGAAATTCCCCAAAAATGCTTCCAAAAATTGAATGAATAGCCGAAGGTATCAAACCAAATATAGGGGAAAAGGTGTGAACAAAACCAATACCAACAGCTTTGAAAAAATGTGGTAATTCAGCTGTGCTGGACGAATTAAATATACGTCCCATGAGTTCACCAAAGTGGTTCGGAAAGTTTGTATTTAATAGGGACTGTATTTCTGCCGACGACCTTGCCACTTGAAGTGCATAGGTCTCGCGTGCAGATGTAAGGGCCACATTCTTCTGAAACAATAAAGCCTTTAGTCCACTTAACTTGTCAAAATTCACCTTGGAGGTAGCAATGTGAGGCCAGATATCAGCTACCTACCTAAATTTAGTGGGGGGAAAAAACACGTTCCCGCAGCATGTAACGACCTTAGAGACCGAAACAACGTAAACTATTCTGGTCCGCATACCGCAACAGTCTTCACTATTGAGGAGGATGTAGCTGCAGTTTGATAGCACCTGGAACGTGCGTTTAATCAAGGGGACTGGAACTCCCTTCAGATAGCAAGCCAAGTTCGCAACCGAGGCATTACATTCCCCATGCAAAGACAGCTGCTTACAAATCATCGAATGGCTGACTGAACTCTCACATTCACTACCGCTAAGAAAGACCTCTTTCATGCCATTGAGGCATTTGTATGAGAAGGGAAGCTCACACACCTCATGGATGTAACTATCTCCCAACTTTTCATATCTGCCTACCGGAACATGTTTCAAACAAGAAGTGAATTGTAATGTAGAAAAAGGCAGATTAATAACCCTGTGTATCAACCACTCTGCTGAAGGAATCTCAGCCACGATAAAAGGCAGTCTTTCTATCTTTTCAATGTTAAGCATGACATAAGTCACCTCCTTTTTAGCCATTAGTTGTTGTTGTCACATCAAATTAAAGGAAAAAAATATTTCCCTGGCACTGGTGTGCTGCCACGGAATGTGACCCGCCTTCAATGCCTGAAGTGTCCAACCCAACTGCATAATAGACCTGGTTTGACTCTGTCCATGATATAAAGAAGACATAGCAGATCGTATAATGTCTATAGCAGAAGAAACAATGTTGTTAATTGTATATATCTGGCCAGACAAGGAGTGAATCCCATTATCCACAACAGCTAATGCTTTTTTCAAATTTTCCTGATCTATCTGCCATAACCGTGCTGCAGCCTCTTGTTGGGAAAGTTTCCATATTTCATTGTATACCTCATACAAGAAACGCTTCTTACGTGGTATCTTTGTGCCTGACAAGAAATCTTGTAAGTCAGTGTTGTTAGACAGGAGACTGAGGTGTGTCTTAACCGTGTCTAGTGAGGATGATTTTAGCCACTGTTGGCACAATTTTCCTACACTATATGTTGTAATTTTGTCATCATGTTCTGGTGATATATAGCGAGGGTCTGACCTACTCGTTCGGAAACCCCCCGAGGAGGTGATAAAATATTGATGACACCCATTGGTATCTATTGGCCACAATAACCACCTGCCTGGGCGTGTCAGTGAAGCATTAAACATACCATTCTGGACCCACTTATTGAGCTCATTTATAGTTGCATTTGTGTACTTTTGCCAGTTATCAAAGTTTGCAGGGGCAGGTATACTGGGCATATTTAATTCCCTAATTGTGGCTAAGCCTAAAAAACTTGTTTGTTGTACTGTTTCATTTATAAAGATCATTTGAACAGGGATGAGACATGCTCTAAACAATGTTTCTCTACCCTTAGTCTGCCAATTTTTTGTTCCCCAAACACTTTTCAAATCAACATATTTTGACCAATATTCATAACCTTCAATTGATAACCGGGAAACAAAAGAGTCAGAATATATGCATTTTGTGTTGGTCAATAACATATGTATATCCTTAGTAGGAGTTACCTTAAAATAATATGACTCAGCATTTTTTTGTTGATGCCCAGAAAAATACGCAAACTTTTCAGTATAACTTTGTGAACTCCCTTGCGGGGGAGTTGGACAATGTTCCCATTGCGTGTAATTAAATATAGTTTTTGGACTGCTCGCTTTATGTATGAAATGGTGCCCATAATAATTATAGCAAAACATGCCACAATAATTTTCTTTAAACTGGTAAACATCTTCGTTTTCATAGACAGTATAATATTGCAATTCTGTCATGATAGAATCAACTGTTTTCACATCCCAATCATCAGATACAATGCCTGGTATGACTATATCGTTCATTGATAATTTTAACACATACGGTACTTGAATAATTTCAGTGGTACTATATATATCAAACATTACTTTGTCCCAAACAATCCCAACAGGAATTGGAACTGCAGAAATGTTCACAAAAGACAAGTCTCTTCGAATCTTATGTGATGAAAAATGTGGTTTCAAAACCTCCTCCACCTGTTCAACCGCTGATCTCTCGGGAAGAAAATGACCATGTATTAACAAGAAAAAGGTAATAACAAAACCAATCCAAAGCAGAAAGGCTAGGACAGTCAAGGAAAGCCATACATAGTTCCATGGAAAAACGAAATATGTTTCTTTAAGCCAATGTATTAGCTTACGTGCACCTGACAGGTCAGCTGTCGAAGAGGCAAGCGAGTCCGATAGACCGTCGTTGTAGTCGGCAAAATAACCAGAGGCTGTTCTTGCAAATGGCGAAGCCGTGGCCAACGGTGGAGTTGGTGTTTCCTGAGGTGGTACACTGTAGACAGCACCATCCATCTGGCTTGTAGTCATAGTGACTTGATCAAATGTTTCCAAATTGCTTGTTGTTAGTGGAACTAATGCAAGATCATCATCCACCCTCCCCAAGCTGAGAGAGGTATCAGGGTTGGTATAAACAACTTGAAGCGGAACTTCTTCTCCAGTAGTGAGAGGGATTCGGGAACTACTGGACGTTCCTCCTGGTCGGCTGTGTAGAATCGGCCACATGTTGTAGTTCGACATTGTCAATGGAAACAAAGCGATTTTCTTTGGCACCTGGCAACGGTGGTAGAATAACAGTTCTGGTACCGTGTATCCCCAACACAGGACTGGTGCTCGATAAGAAGGGCCAAATTATTTTTTCACTGCGACCTTTTCATCCCCAACCCTCGGAATCCAGCCGGTAGGTGTTACTGGCACGTCCTTAATTCCTGTGGAGGCAGCACTTTTAGAAGAATTATCTTCACAGAAGTGCTGTAATTTCTGTAAAACAGTGAAACGTCATTTATATCAAAAGGTGTTTCCGCTGCCTCCACGCCAGGACCATCAAGATCCGGAACAAACATTTGTGTTCCGAACAGGCACTCCTATGAAGTACGACCCCCCAGGGACCTTCTAGGCAGGTTATTCAGTGCTCTCTGAACTCCACACAGGTGGGTTAGCCAACTACGACCCGTACCTAAGACTCTGTCCGTTAAGGATTGCTTTAAATCACGGTTTAATCGCTCCACGACACTATTTCCCTTGGGATGAAATGGAGACGAGTACTGGAGTTGAACCCCCAACGAAGCCATGGTGGCCCTGAATGCCCTTGAGGCATAAGAAGGGCCCTGGTCCAAATGCAACTGCATATGTACTGACAAAGACTCGCAAATCTTTAATAACAGTCCGAGCGTCAGCCGAGCGTTGTGGCCAAACCACACAAATCTGGAGCAGGAATCAACAGCGGCTAATATTTATTTGTATGCACTATCAGGTGTTAATGGGCCACAAGGGTCCAAGTACACACATTGTAATGGTCTATTTGAAATTAAGAGGGGTGTCTGGGCGGGCGCTTGGCCGTGGAAACTTTAATTTGTTGACAGATGTCACCACAAAGGACATACTGCTTAGTCTCTTTATAGAGACCGGGCCACCAATAACGGGCCTGCAAAAGTGAAATTGTAGCTGCCACACCAGCATGTGCAGATGCCACCCCCTCATGCGCTGCTTTAATCAATTGAGGTCTTTCATCTTTATTGGGGATGTCGCGTACGCCTACGCCTGGAATTTTAACCTCAGCGTTCAGCATACTTCCCATCAAGTATTGATATTTATTAGGAAATCCTTTAGGATATGGCGTGCCATCAACCGTAGCTTTTATGGCAGCCATAATATCTGTGTCTGGTTTAGAACTCGAACGAGTCACTGCTGCTACAGTGGCGACTGCCACTGATGACTTTGCAGCTTCATCAGCCAAAGTATTTCCAGCAATGTGTATTCCAATGTGCTGATGTCCAAGTGTATGCACAACATGGACTTTAGGTAGCGTCTCTTTTAGGTCTGCTACCTTCCCCCACAGGAGTCTGTGTTTTATGGTGTTGCCTTTTGAATCTCTGAACCCATTCAAACGCCAGTAATGCTGGTATTCATTAAAAGACTGGACACAATAATATGAATCACAAACAATCAGTGTGAACTGTGTCGTATCCGTATGTTCTAGTGCCATCAGTAGAGCTTTTAGCTCAGCCAATTGTGCTGTACAATCCCCTAAGGTCTGTGTATAGGTAAGTTGGGGACAGAATTTCTCCCTCTCCATATAGCCGTTCACGACCGTGCATGCAGCAGAATATTGATGTTTAGTTCTAATCGCTGGTTGCGCAGAGCCATCGTGTACATGACTACATGAAATTGATATTCTACTTCATATTGTAGAAATTCTTGAGTTTGTAACTTTGGGTCGAAAATGTAGTCTACATCAGTGGCTGTTAAAGACGTAGCCCATTGTATCGATCGTGGATGAAGTGCTTTTGCGTTCGGGACACTAGCTTTTGTAATAGCCTCTAGGGCTGAAATAGGAGAAATGCCTATAATGCTTTTTCCTTGGGCAAGAGGTCTTTCTTTAATAACAGCCATCTGGACAGCAGTGAGAATTTTCTCTGTTGGTGCAAAGCGTTGTTCAGCAGTTAAATACAAATGTGATTTGTATGCTATCGGGACTGTCTCACCTTCATTAAATGTGACATAAGTAAAACCGATGGCCCCAGCTATTACCCTGATGACCAAATGTGTCTTATTGTCCCGTGTGTGTAAATGTTTTGCTGCTAGCATATCTGTTTGCAATTCTCGAAGAGTGCATGTATGTTCAATTGTCCAGAATTTACTTGAAAAATCGAGACGTATCAATTCATATAAAGGTTTTATGCGTGTTGCATAATCAGGAATGTATGTTGTGCCAAAATGTAGAAAGCCCAACAATGATTGAAGTTTTTTAATCGTATTTGGTGGTTGCAATTGTGCAAATTTTTCTAAAAATTGTGGCGCTAGGCTCTTCCCTTCACTCGACAGCTCATATCCCAGGAACAGGACGCTGAGGAAGGCAATTTTTGACTTTTTGAAGTTAAGTTTGTAGCTGAGTTCGGCAAACCCTAAACAATGCGGGCTACCTGTCTTAAATGTTGTAGTAACTCGTCATCTGTGAGATATATATCGTCCACATATGACAATGCTTCTGGGTCTATCTCGTGTTAAATAGCAGTCACACGAGTCGCAAACAGTCCTGGGCTGTTCTTATACCAGGAATAAGGGGATATTCATCGGTGAGACACAGGGCTCAATCACACCCTGGTATTCTAATTGCGTAAGTATCTCTCTCACTGGTGCCCTTGCTTCATGTTTTATGGGATACTGCGGTTGTGGCTGTGGTTCACCTTTAATGGGAATGACATGGTATGGAGAGTCCCTATCCCACCCTACGTGATTTCTATATAACGCAGGTGCCTGTGATAGAGCCCATTTTATAGAATAGGACTCAGCGAGTTCCTCTGGAACAAAGGGCGAGAAGGAAGGTTTAATAACCTCTTCTCCATATGGGCAGGTGCGGACAAAATCAGGCGACCAATCTTGTTCGGCCAACAAAATGTCATATATTTTTACTACACAGCCCCAAAAGATTGTGTGTATAGTGCGTTCAATGTCTCCTTCTAGTTGTATAGTTACTTTATACACCCTATCGGGTTCGGAGACACGCATGTCCGCTGTTTCTACTTGTATAAAGTCATCAGTTGCTTTCACCTCCAGATGCTCTAGAAGATTCCGGTGAACTATTGTGACCTCTACCACGCTGTCTAGCAGTGCTAGAGCCCAGTTTTTTTTCTTCAAGAGAACCCTCTTCCTGAGTGGCATGTCTAACTGAGACAGCTGCCACTTTTTTCTTTTTAAATTGTTGTTTTTGTTGTACGGGTTCCTCTTCCTTCTTAACAGAAACCTCCGAAGAGCGTTGTGATTCCTGTCTCGGTTTCACGTACTCTGTTCTCCGCTCTGATTGCCCACCTCTCTCATTTCTCTTTTCCGATGAGTCCTGAAAGGAACGAGATTGGCGTGTATCAGTATATTGATATCTATCAGGCGTTTTTATATTATCTCTATTCCTGAGATTATATCTATTCTGTGGGGTCTCTACTCGTGGAGATTCTCCCCTTTCTTTTTTAGGTGTTTGTTGATTTTTCTCCCAGCGTTTCTTATTACCCTCAGGTTGTTGTTTAGTATTGTCTTTATTAATTTTACCCTGAAATTGAGGTTTTTGTGGTCTAGCCCCAAGGCTATCTCGACCGATACTTGAATAAGTTTCCGCTATTATTTTAGGCAGCTCTCGATCGTGATTCTGTTGCGGAACGTCACGGAGCCGCATGTGCACTGCGAGTGCAACTGCTTCCCCTTTAAGGTTACTTAGGATGATTAAAGAAACTGTGGCAAAATTGCCCATCAGTTGCATCCCTAAATCTAGGGCCGGAGCAGCCACGTATTCATCTTGAATTTGTTTAAGCACTTCCGGTAGATTGGCTAGTGTCGGTGTACCGTGTGCCGTTGTATAGAGCACGGCAAATACTGTGCCCCATGTGTTACAGTTTTCAACTGAAGGGACCATCCCAAAGGGCAAGCACATGGTTAATATTCTATGTTTATCCTGAGGTCCCGTATGGGGAAATACTGCCTCCAGCGTATTAATTTTTTGTGCTAGCCAAAACTGAGTCTCGTTTGGCCGGAACTTTACCCATAATAGAATGTACAGTCACCGGATTTATACCTGGTGTTACTGCATGTGGTTGTGCTGGAGCAGCACGCGCTGGGTTTGCATTTAAAGTCTGCATTACAAATTGTACTAATCGTCTGTATATTGCTGTTAACTCAATGTATAAGCGTCGAACCTCAGCTACTGCCATATTCGCAACTGCAGGTTGTGGTGTATGTGTGGCCAATAAGGGCCAGGTAGGACCATCATTACTTAGTGGACCTAACCTTACTGGTAATATTGTGTGGGGTAGGGCGCCATCAAGCCAATTATTATGTTCTTGATAAGATAGAGGTATCTCTAAATATGCGTACGCCCTGTATTGCCCAGGCGCGTTCGCAACTGTATATGTATGAAATGTATTTGTGTTCCCATCAACTGCTGGAAATGTGACCCAAGAGTAAAAAAGTTCTGTTCTATAGGCTGCGTGGGTGTCCACCACAAACGTGACTGGACCACCCTGGGCCGTAAGGCCATGTGCTAGCAAATGTGCTGTGAGAGGTTGTCTCATGTTAAGAGCTATTTGTACAACCTGGGGATTCGCCATTATAGAAGCACTAAGGGTTCAGAGAAGGCACACCAAGATGGGTTTTTTTCCTTTTAAGGTCCAAGCTTGAACAACCACCCACTGAAAATAGGATTACCTATACGGCGGTGGTGGAAATCCTCAGTACCACGGACGTCTCCGTCTACGGAACTGAGGGGTCATTATATAAAAATAAGACTGAGATATGCCGGTGGACCCGAAAATTAGAGCCTGACCAAACGTTGGCGACGCCATGTCGCGTAGGCTCTCATTATCCTAATGAGACTACTGGATTTTGAGCGGCAAGATCCTTCACAGTGTAGGGGACTGAGTCTGCGCCCACAGTGGATGACACTTGTCACTCTAAATCCGGGTTTTACTCAGGCTAACTAGCAGTGCCTCATCTCTCCCAAATGGTAGAGTCAATTGGGCAGCCGAGTGCATGACATATTAATACTTCTCAGGGAAGTCGTGGTCACTCAGGTCACAACCGGTTCTCTCATACACAGTGCGGTCTCATATATAAATGACAATAGAAGCAGTATAAGTTTTAAAGATTGGTTTAATAAAACAACTGCATTTTAGATAGCAAAGCGTGAGCTGCAATAACCAGAACTACACAACACAGTAATATTAAAATAGTAACAATGAGAGTGAAGCACAAGAATAAAGTTATCATAGTGCCACTAGGTTATTCTCTCTCTAAGTTATATTTTCGAGCACAGCATCTTAAGCTCTAAGCCTGCCTTTCAGGTTCCCCCGAGAGGACATCGACCCTCATACCTGAGCAAAGGCCTGTAATCTGCATCAGCATCTGCAACGGGGCATTCAGCATACAGTTGTGGGTCCCTGGCTGGAATCGCCCTCTTGACGTGTACTAGGGCTAGAAAGTGTTTTTATAACTAACAGGCAGATTTTCTAAGAAAATGTCCCTACGTAAGGATGTGTATTTTCTACGAATGCTGGAGACTAAACTTCTACCACGTTTACCGGCAATGTACCAGATTGTAGCCTTGACTGAAGCACAGGGCGATCAAGAATACATTATTTGAGAACACAGTGCTGAACTAAGCTAAACAGTGTGATAGAAGAAATTAAAACAAGGCCGTAAAAACTGGTTATTGTAAAATAACAGTGCAACGCTGAATAAAATATATCTAGGGCAAAGTGCACAGCGGCCTAGTATGTAAAACTAACGTGCATGAAGCTGTATTAAAAATGGCTACACTACAATGCTACTGTACTCTGCACCACTTAACACCACTGCACTCTATGACACTCAACTTTACTCTGCACTCTACACCTTTGCACTCTATGCCACTTGACTCTACTCGGCACCATTGCCCTCTGCATCACTCAGCTCTGTGCTATTCCACTCTGCACTACTCTATGGCACTGCACTCTATGCCACTCTATGCTACTTTATGCCACTCTACTCTGCACCACTCTACTTTGTGCCACTGCACTCTACCATGCACCACTCTAATCTACGCCATCACACTCAGTGCCACTGCACTCTGTGCCACTATTCTCTGCAACACTTCATGCCAATGCACTCTACACTAGTCCACTCTACTCTGCTTCTACAGTGTATGCCACTATACGCAACTCCACACTATGCCACTCCAATACACAACACTGTCTACCACTCTGCTCTACAAAACTCTACTCCACTCTTCGTCACTCTCCTCTAAGCCACTAAAATTTAGCCATGTAGAACACCAGCCACAGAGGTGAACAACATGGCAAAAATACATTGGCAAAGCCAATAGCTCTTGCATAGGCAAGAGCTATTGGCTTTGCAAATGCTTGATTCATATTAATTCTTAATGTTCCGATTCCTTTTTTACGTATTACCTACAGACAGCTCTTTAACTGTCTGATGATGAAGACGTATTGTCTATATTGCAGTATTCATAGAATGTGCCATGGGTCAACCCCTTGCTCATGATTGGATGGCTTTCTTGTCTATCTCTATTGCTTGCTCCTTATACAATGGCTTTCCTCCATGTTCTTGTGCTTTCCTGCCTCTGAAATCTTATCTCTTCTTTACATTGCTTCTGCCTGGATGACATTTCCTTCCTCTGTTGCAATAAGTGAACTATTTTTTTGCTTGTCTTTCCACTCACCAGGGAAGTGCATTTCTTTCCTTGCTCTATTCCTAGCCCCTGCTTTATTTACTCATTTGTCTTTTTTCCAAGGGGTGGCAGCTACATACCGCTAGTGGAACACCTCCTTTGCGCCATTTGCTACTGCACCATCAATTCCCCCACTCCTTCTGCGAGCTCCTCTTCATAGTTTAAAAATTATTTTTGCAAGGGTCCAGTGCCTGCACACTACTAACATTGCCTGAGTCCCTCCACACATTACTGATTTACTTAATTTACCATTCTTAGAGTCCACTATCTAGGAATGGTAAATTGCTTATCAAGTACATAAAAAAAGAATTCCAACATGACTACCCAGTGAGCGCTCAGAGCTGCAGCACCGTGGAATGAGTTTTATTCTTTTTTGTTTTTAAAACAAATCCAAGCTGTCCACCCATCCATCTGGCCTTCAGTACTTTTCTTGCCTCTTGTACTGCCCCATATTGTATTATCTTTCTGTTTTCACCTAGCCACACACAATATTTTTCTTACCCATAAGTATTTTTCTTGCTTATGGCCTTTTTTATTCTAGATACATTTCCTTCATGCCCTACGTTATTTTTATAGCCACACCCTCCTGCTGCTTCAAAATATTATTTTATGTGACACATAACACAACACAGGTATTTGTAAAACACACTTTTACTTCCATGCCCTGGAAAAACAGAAGTATATAATGGTATCCAACTACCTGGTGCTCATTTTATCGATAAAATGCTGAGTTGACTCACTGGGATTCATTCTGTGACAAGCATTGGCAAAGCCAATAGATCTCGCCTATGTGGCAATCCGAGAGCTATTGGGATTGTTAACATCAATGTTTTTTAGCCATGCCTTATGTAGTGGTGTGGATGTACATGGTGTGGAGTGGAATTATGTGGGTTGGATTGGAATTGTTTGTTGAGCATTGTATGGAACTGTGTGATGTTGAGGGAAGGTATGTGGAGTGGAATTATGTGGATGGTAATTATGTGGTATTGAGTGTAGTGGAATTATGTGGCATGAGATTGTGTGACATGGAGTTTAATTAGGTGTAGTGGTATTGTGTGTCATGAAGTGGCATGTAGTGGAGTTGAAGTATGTGGTGTGGTGTTGAATTTTGTGACATGATATGGAATTCTGTATTGTGGGTTGGATATATGTGGTGTGTTGCAGAGGGATTTTATGCAGTTTGGTGTGTGTGTAAACAGACAGCCACAGAAGTAATTCTTGGTTGGTGAAGTGGAGAACAGTGACATGTATTTTTTGTGATAGTAGGTCATAGCCTGTTACAGAAAGCACTGTGAACAGTTAAGTCATTAGCTAAACGTGCATTGCACACTGTATAGGGTAGACTGCTACAAAATGAGCATAAAGGTTTAAGGTATAGTGTTGCCTTTAAAATATAGATTTTAGAAATACACAGACTGTGCATAATGCAATTTGTTTCCATAACTGTCCCTTCAACCCCTCAGGGGTAGTAAGCCCTATATAAATGCATTTATTAAAAGCACACACTTCACAGCTGTTGTTAACTCTTGGCACTACCACTCAATAAGAATAAATCTTTGTCATCACAAAGATTCAAATGATTCAATCAATTAAAGCCAGTACCGCCTCCCAAGCATTCCTCATGTTTAGAGATTACCCTTTACATTTGCAGATTAACTTATTATGTACATTTGCATTACTTTCAGGCAAGCAGGCAACCTGGCAGGAAGGCTTGTTTAGCTGAGTGCCCAGCTTTGGTTTTATAGCACAGGAAACTACTTGAATGACACTTTGCCTGAAGCATTGAAATGATCAGAATGAACTGTTCTGGGGTGTTTAGAAGTATGAGAATGGTTTATCATAAATCCAAAAAGTCCCTGATCAGTATAGGGAAAGGTGCGGAAGACATTGTGACGCAAAGGGTTAATTAGCTTGAACAGTGTAGATGAGGGTGATGCCTGCTGAAGCCAGAGCAACGTAGAAAAGTTCACGATGTTCGCTTTCAAGCTTGTTTTTTTTATGACATTCCATAGACAAACTTATTCGCAGATGCATGTGTAAGAAACAGGTTGTGTAGGAGATTCCGTCTCAACCTTGAGAACGAGACCTCAGTAAAAAGATGGAATGAAAACAATGGTCAGGGAATGGCAGAGCAGCCAAGAGACATGTGCTGATAACATAGCTAGAAAATGCTGGAAGGGGATAGAATCCAAGCTTCAGGTTATTTAAGCACTGAAGGGCGGGTGAGGGGATTGAAGCTCGCAGATGGAGTTGTGAAGACTGTCATCTCCAAGCCCAGTGCTGCCTCCCTGTTTTTGCTGCTCAGAGACCGTGACGCTCGAGGGAGAGAGAGGTCCAAGCGGGTGGTAGAGGGCTTCCCAGCATTTCGTGGACTAAGTTAAGTTCCACCCAGGGATGAAAGGCCTTTGTTTCTCTGCTCTATTATTATGATTGATTATTATGCTTGCACTGTGTTTATAATCTGAAGTATTCAGCTCGTTTATATTTTGCTTTCTGAACATCGTAGTGTGAGCTTGCTGCAGTAATTGAAACATGCATTTTGGTATGCAGTTAATCAAAGCTAATCTGAAGTATTCAGCTAGTTTATATTTTACTTTCTGAACATCGTAGTGTGAGTCTGCTGCAGTAATTGGAACATGCATTTTGGTGTGCAGTAAATCAAAGCTTATCTGAAGAATTCAACTCATTTATATTTTGCTTCCTGAACATCGTGGGGTGACGCATTTTGGTATACAGTTAATCAAAGCTTATATCTGTCAATGAACTCTTTGCTCATATATATATATATATAGATGCTCTTTGTAGTGTAATCATATATAAATAGATGCTCTTCGTTGTTTTTGTTTTTTTATTCTACCATTGTTGATGTATTAAATGCATACATTTACCTGAAATTCTAGTAAAGGTAAATTGTATTCATAATTGGCGTGTGGTCCTTCATTGAGCGTCCTTATTGACTTATGCCGAACAGGTGTCAACCAGTCACCTGGATAAGACATTTTGGTAACAGAAGTGGGGTGTAACTCAATAATGCCTCTTTGGGGATGTAAGAAAAGTGAGGCAGAGAGCGGAAGGAAGCATGGGGCAGAAGCCAGATCCATTCCTGGGTGGTTGTAGTGCTTTCCTCTTATTTAGTTTCTAAGCACTAACATAACACAACAGAAATGCACTTCTGAGGTCAAAGAAGACTTTTATTGTTGTTATATGAATGACGAATTAGTAGCTTTCAAGTCCGCGTTAATCAAACAAAATATATCAGTTTGCAATATCCACAGCAGGTTATATTTATAAGATATTAAATGCAAAGCAAAACAAATACTTCACCGTGTAGGAACTATTTACAGCTACATCTTTCTAAGGTCTGCAAGCTGATGACCCCTGTCAGCCGCGAGAAAGAGTTTCATCTACCCACACGGGATGCTGGCAGCTGGCGCCAAGCTCCAGCACGAGGTCCGGCAGATTCGAATCTGACTCTCTGCAGCCTGTTACATTCGTTACAAAGGTGTGCCCCCTCCTCTCAGACCTGGGAAACTGAGCAAGCCTTTTGGAGACTGGCCAGGTCTCCAAGACTACTCCTGTTCCCAAGCTCAAGCGAGGAAAAACAACGCCCATGTACCCTCTCTTATCAGGTCTAGTCTACTTTGAGAGCAAAACATCTTGGTTCATCTGGTGCAAAAACACAGCTTGGAAAAATACAGCTTGGATTCTCAACTGCAATGTCTAACTCCACGTTAAAGGCAATGGGCAGCTAACCTAAATATCAAATGCAATGTCTTGTTAAAGGCAATAGGCAGCTAACCTAAATATCAAATGCAATGTCTAGTGTCATGTCAAAGCCAATAGGCATCTAAGCTGAATACAAAATGCAATGTCTTATATCATGTCAAAGCCCATAGGCAGCTGAGCTGAATATAAAATGCAATGTATAATATCATGTCAAAGCCAATAGGCAGCTGAGCTGAATACAAAATGCAATGTATAATATCATGTCAAAGCCAATAGGCAGCGGAGCTGAATATCATGTCAAAGCCAATAGGCAGTTAAGCTGAATACATCATGTCAAAGCCAATAGGAATGCAATGTCAAAGCCAATAGGCGGCTAGACTGGATACAGCATGTCAAAGCCAATAGGCAGAATACAGAATGTAATGGCTAATGCAATGTCAAAGCCCATAGGCGGCTCAACTGAATACAGAAAGTAATGGCTAATGCCATGTCAAAGCCAATAGGCAGAATACAGACTAATGCAATGTCAAAGCCCATAGGCGGCTAAACTGAATACAGAAAGTAATGGCTAATGCCATGTCAAAGCCCATAGGCAGCTCAACTGAACAAAACATATCATGTGCTACTGGTGAACATTGAGCAACTAATATGCGCAGTGGTGAAACACAAAGTCATTGGTCAAAACAAAACTCCATCAAATAGCAGGACATTCCGCCCTTTGACCAATGAATTTTTGTTTCACATATCTCATATTTCAAACAAAAAAAACAAAAAAAAACATCAGCACAAAAAAAACATTATGATCAAAGCAATCCCTGTAAAGCAATAGAAGTGAATTAACACATTGATCTCATAACCTTTCACATCAGATACATCTACATAAAAAAGACTGGGCAATTTTTTTTTTTTCTCTGAATGAGTCTCTAATTCAACAGTGTTAGCAATTTGATGTGGCATGAGTTCTGCTCATGTAAAGGTGCACGGTCCACTTGAAAGGTTTTCTGGAAGGTAAGCAAAAGTCAGAGTTCTATACGAGAGGGAAAAAAAAATAAAAAAAAATAAATCACAGCTTGAAGAATGCAATCAAACAAGTTGAACTTGAACTGAAGGCGCAGTTTGCGCAAAATGGATCCATGGTGCTGGCACTTTACTCAGCCAGGTTCAGGTTGGGGGTTCGGTCCCTTCCCCGACCCCACACGCACACACCGGAAGGGGGACCACACAGCACACTCAGGGACAGTGGCGAAACGTGGTAGGATCTGCAAAAGAAACAAGTATGACTTTTCTTGCAAATAACATTTTTCATTTAAACTGCACCCTTTCTCTTTCTTTCCCTGTTTTATTATCAGGACGTTTTTGGGGCCCTTTGTTATATTTTCTGCAGGTTCTGGAGGGTCACTTGGGGCGTCAGCCCACACATCAGCACTGAGGTTTTTATCTGCTGCACCACAGCTTCCCTTTTCTTGCACTGTCAGAAGGGCTGGGGCAGACTCCTTCTTTACCAAACCTCCATTCACTGCATTTTTGCCAAGTTGGGCCATTCTGTCTCCAATTTGTATGAATGAATCAGATTCTTTTCTAGGTATCAGCATAATTTCGATTTTTCTTTGGTAATTTGCAGCAATCACTCTCCCTAAAACCTGATCAATTTGCCATTTCTGTCCTGGTAACTTTCCTCTCCCCAACTGCTCTGTGACTGCTTGCATGACAGATTGCTTTTGTGCGTGCTGCACAGTTTTTATCAAAACTAGGGGAATGTGCATCTCTCTCATCTCTGCCCACCTGTAAGTGGCTTTTTCTCTCAGTTGTTCACATTTCTGGGGCACCCACTTAGCCATCCCCACTAAGGCAGAATTCTGGGTGTACACTTCTCTCTCTGAATTTTTCTCATTAACATCTGCAAGGTAATTGAACCAGTTAGGTACAAGCCATGTGGCTAAAACATTATCAAAGAACCAAAAATCAGCATAAAAATGACATCTCACGTAGCTCTTGCTTTAAAATCTGACACACATTATACAACGCTGTTCCTTCTACGGTGCCAGAAAACAACATTTCAGTCAATGAATCATTATTAAAACAAACATGCTTTTTATCTCCAGTGGACACGAATTCAAATGGTGCACACAACTTCATTGATAATTCTTTTACCTGTGGTACTCTAGCCCTGTCTTGCAAATACCAGATCCATTGTATGATTCTAGCTAGGGGCACTATTTTCTTTCCTTGTTCTTGATTTAAATGTACATAAGTATTTCCTTCTTGCACTGCGCAGAAACCTAAAGTCTGCATTATTTCATTTGCCAAATCACAAGCGCGCAGCTGCATATATTTTTTCACAGTGACCATATACAAAAGTGTTAGGATTTCTCTCAAATGAGGGCTATTCTTTTTCCAAAAATCAAACAAGCTAATGAAACTCGGGGTGTCTTGCTCTAAAATCCTTCGTTTTACTTGTGCATTTTGCAACGGACTCAGTGCAGCTCGGAGCTGTCTTAACCCCCTCATTACTGGAATGGGACAAGAAAGATTCTTCAAAAACAGCCTTTTTATAACTTTCAGTCGGGCTAATTTGCTCACGTAAATTCCTATTTTCATGTTCCAACTGCCTACATTTCTCCTGCATTTCTCTGTAAGCAGATAAAGGTATCCAGACCTTTCTGTCATCATTACTTCCAAAACACACGTTTTCTACACATATACAAAGGGAATTATTTCTCAAAACAACATCAGGCATTTTAGCTACACATGCATTTTCTTCTGTAATTCCCCAAACAGAAAACAATTCACAGTTTTTCTTAGCACCATCAGGCAGTTCATCAACACATGTATTCTCAGACATGGTCTGCCGTGCTACTGTGATTCTCCAAACAGAAAACAATTTCTGTAATTCTCCAAACAACAAAAAAACAATTACACTTTTAAAGTGTGCACTTAGAAATCTACTAACTCGTCAAACCCCTTCTTAATCACCTCTTAATGACCGGCCCCACGACTCCAGGTACCAATTGTAGTGCTTTCCTCTTATTTAGTTTCTAAGCACTAACATAACACAACAGAAATGCACTTCTGAGGTCAAAGAAGACTTTTATTGTTGTTATATGAATGACGAATTAGTAGCTTTCAAGTCCGCGTTAATCAAACAAAATATATCAGTTTGCAATATACACAGCAGGTTATATTTATAAGATATTGAATGCAAAGCAAAACAAATACTTCACCGTGTAGGAACTATTTACAGCTACATCTTTCTAAGGTCTGCAAGCTGATGACCCCTGTCAGCCGCGAGAAAGAGTTTCATCTACCCACACGGGATGCTGGCAGCTGGCGCCAAGCTCCAGCACGAGGTCCGGCAGATTCGAATCTGACTCTCTGCAGCCTGTTACATTCGTTACAAAGGTGTGCCCCCTCCTCTCAGACCTGGGAAACTGAGCAAGCCTTTTGGAGACTGGCCAGGTCTCCAAGACTACTCCTGTTCCCAAGCTCAAGCGAGGAAAAACAACGCCCATGTACCCTCTCTTATCAGGTCTAGTCTACTGTGAGAGCAAAACATCTTGGTTCATCTGGTGCAAAAACACAGCTTGCAAAAATACAGCTTGGATTCTCAACTGCAATGTCTAACTCCACGTTAAAGGCAATGGGCAGCTAACCTAAATATCAAATGCAATGTCTTGTTAAAGGCAATAGGCAGCTAACCTAAATATCAAATGCAATGTCTAGTGTCATGTCAAAGCCAATAGGCATCTAAGCTGAATACAAAATGCAATGTCTTATATCATGTCAAAGCCCATAGGCAGCTGAGCTGAATATAAAATGCAATGTATAATATCATGTCAAAGCCAATAGGCAGCTGAGCTGAATACAAAATGCAATGTATAATATCATGTCAAAGCCAATAGGCAGCGGAGCTGAATATCATGTCAAAGCCAATAGGCAGTTAAGCTGAATACATCATGTCAAAGCCAATAGGAATGCAATTTCAAAGCCAATAGGCGGCTAGACTGGATACAGCATGTCAAAGCCAATAGGCAGAATACAGAATGTAATGGCTAATGCAATGTCAAAGCCCATAGGCGGCTCAACTGAATACAGAAAGTAATGGCTAATGCCATGTCAAAGCCAATAGGCAGAATACAGACTAATGCAATGTCAAAGCCCATAGGCGGCTAAACTGAATACAGAAAGTAATGGCTAATGCCATGTCAAAGCCCATAGGCAGCTCAACTGAACAAAACATATCATGTGCTACTGGTGAACATTGAGCAACTAATATGCGCAGTGGTGAAACACAAAGTCATTGGTCAAAACAAAACTCCATCAAATAGCAGGACAGTGGTTAGCAACTGACCCGTTCTCTGGTGTGGCAGGACTCCTGAACCGGTGGGCAGCGCCGGTTTTATGGGAAGCACTAGATGAGAAAGTGAATCCTAATGGGTTGGTTGATGGAAGCAGTGAAGCAATTGTGCCCAACTGCTATAGATGTGGAAGAGAGTTGGGGCCCTTGGCATACGATTTCAGAGGCAAATAAACAACTGCGAGAAATGGGGATGCAGAACGCAGTGTATTCCCAACAGTTTTTAGGACCTGATATTGAACCCGTGACGGCAGGGATCAGGGCACGGTTAATCAGAAATGCCCCTCCGCATAGGAAAGGTGCCTTGTTGGCTCTTCTAGGACCCGCTCAGGGAAGACCAGTGGGGATGTGGTGTTATTAATGGCACAATTGGAAGGGCTTGACAGACAAAAATCAGCAAGAGCAGTGGGGCAGGACAATAAGTATAAGGGAGGAGAATCTACAATAAAAGTGACCAGACGACAAATTTGGATAGATTTGTTGAATGCTGGGGTGAAGAAAGAGGAGATAGATGGGAAGCCTACCCCTTGTCTGCTTAATAAATGGAAAGCATTGCATCGTAGACAGAAAGAGAAGGAGGCATTTGATGAGAAGCAGCCTTCAGCACCACCCATGGAAGAGTCTGAGAAGGAAAAAACAGAATCAGGGAAAAATAGGAAGGTGCCTGTCTCAACTCTATATCCTGACTTGTCCAGCGATGGCTGGGAAGTCCCAGGCCCCTTATTATGAAGGTCAGGCCAAACCCCGGGGGTCAGAGCAGTGCAAGAGGTAAGCCCCGGGGACAGGCAGCCATATGTACCTCTCATCATTTATTGGCAAAAAGGAACCCAACATGTTATGGCACTGCTCGATACAGGTGTGGAAGTAACTTTGATAAATGGAAACCCTAAGAGGCTGCCAGGAAAGGGTGAGATCATTAATGGTTACGGGGGTGCAGAGACAGAGGCCAAACCTGTTTAGCTCAAATTGTCAATTGGTAAAGGACCCCCGTTCATGGCAGAAGTGTTAATAGCCGAAGTACCAGAATACATTATTGGCATGGATTTGTTACTAGGCAAAACTATTGATACGCAATGGGGAACATTTACTTTTGGTGTGAGGAGCGTACATATAATGAAATCTAGGACAGTTCTGGTTGGGCATGCAAAGTGGAGTCCATTACATGTGCCTCCTCCAAAGGAGCCGGTGTGCATTAAACGGTACCGTATCCCCGGAGGTCATAAAGAGATTTCAGAAACCATTCAGGGGCTGCTAGATGCAGGTGTGTTAAGGCCGGCTGTGAGCCCATTTAACTCTCCCATATGGCCCGTGAAGAAACCAGATGATACCTATCGAATGACTGTCGACTGTTGACAACTGAATAGAGTGGCTCCACCCTTGGCAGCCACAGTCCCAGACATCATCACACTAGTGGAACAGTTGTTTAAAGATGTGGGGAAATGGCATGCCGTGATTGATTTAGCAAACACCTTCTTTTTAATTGATATTGATGAGGCCAGTCAAGACCAATTTGCAATAAGCTGGCAGGACAGACAATTCACATTCAGGAAGTTGCCCCAGGGGTACGTGCATAGTCCCACATTGTGTCATGGACTAATAGCCAGAGATTTAGGCAACTTCTCAGCAGGAAACACCCGACTTGCACATTACATTGATGACATCATGATCACTGGGGAAACTAAAGAGCAAGTCTCAGAAACACTGGAAAGGTTAATTGAATACTTACAGCAGAGGGGATGGGCTATTAACCTGAAAAAGGTCCAAGGCCCGGCACAAGAGTTGAAATTCCTGGGCGCTATTTGGTCAGGACCGGTAAAAAGAATACCGCAGAAAGTGATTGATACGGTACAGCAGCTAAAGATTCCTACAACTAAGGCAGAAGCACAACGATTTATTGGTTTGATGGGATTCTGGAGACAACATATCCCTCACTTAGGATTAATACTGAGACCATTATTTCAAGTCACACGAAAAAAGCACCCTTTCCAATAGGGACCTGAACAGCAAGAGGCCTTTGAAGGAGCAAAAGATGCATTACAGAATTATTTTGTGTTGGTTACCATCACAGAAGGAGACCCGTTTGAGCTGGAAATGATAGTACAGGATGATGTAGTGATGTGGAGCTTATGGCAGAGGCAGGGAAAAAAGAGGGTGCCACAAGGATTCTGCTCAAAGAGATTAACACCATCCATGAGCAATTACACCCCGTTAGAAAAAGAACTAGCAGGGGCATATTGGGCATTAGTGGAAACAGAACACATAACTGGTGACCGGCCGGTTACCTTAAGAACATGGGTCCCCTTAGTAGGCTGGCTAAGAGAAGGAGGGGTTGGCACTAAAGTAGGCAGGGCGCAGGAGTCTACCATCGTAAAGTGGAAATGGTATCTGCAGCAGAGGGCAAAACCGGGGCCAGCAGGAGTGTCGTAGTTACAAGAAGATATGCTGGGGACAGTGGACTTACAGGCAATGACCCCCTCGCCAGAGCCATCTGAAATGGAATCCTCACCATTTAAAACAGCCCCACCTTTTGAACAACTCACCGAAGAAGAACGGCAAAATGCATGGTTCACAGATGGCATCGCACTGTACCATCAAGGAAAAAGGCAATGGCAAACAGTCGCATTCCAGCCTGCTACAGAAACGCTGTTGCTGCGAGGAGGAGATAATGGATCAAGCCAGCTTGCAGAACTACAGGGGGTAGCAGCAGTGATCGAACAGGCCCCCATTGGAGAGAAAACATTTGTGTACACTGACAGCTGGGCCACTTACCAAGGACTAGTAAGCTGGGCCCCGACTTGGCGCAAGGATGGATGGACAATCAAAGGCACCCCCATTTGGGGAGGCGAGCAGCTATGGGAAGAGATGTGGGAGAAAGGGCAAATATGTCAAATCTATGTGGGACATGTGGATGCCCATTGCCCATCGGACACCACACTTGCATCTCTATTCAACAACACCGCAGATCAGATGGCCAAAACACGAACAGTGGCCATCAATGAGGAGGCTGAAGCTGCTCTAGCAAACTGGGCCCATGCAATATCTGGACATCTAGGAGAGAATGGCACTTATGCATGGGCACAGCAACGACAGATTCCAATTACTAAAGAACAGGTGCAACAAGCAGTAAAGGAGTGCCCCATATGCAACCAGATTAGACAAATGCCCCTGCAAAAGAAGCCTAGCGGCCACATCAGGGGAAGTACAGCAGCTGCTACGGTGGGGCAATTGGACTATATCGGGCCGCTACCAAAGGAAGGAGGAAAAAGCTACGTATTGACCATGGTGGACACCTGCTCTGGCCTTATGTTGGGTATGCCCTTTAAGTCTGCTGATCAGAAGTCCACTTTGCAAGGGCTAAACTACCTGATAAAACATTATGGGGTACATGATGAAATCCAAACAGATAGGGGCACACACTTTTCAGGGAAAACAGTGCAGGATTGGGCGAAGGAACATGGAATTCGGTGGATTTTACACCTTAGTTACTATCCACAAGCTGCAGTTATGATTGAGAGATATGACGGATTGTTGAAAGAACAGCTAAAAAAGTTATCAGCACATCAGACTCTAAAAGGATGGAGTAGTAATTTAGACAAAGCCTTGTTCGAATTGAACAATAGACCAGTTGGGCAGCAGACTCCTTTCATTCGGATGACAGGGCATGATAAAGAAATCACCATTACAATGATTGTCTGGAAAACAGACCCTCGAGCTCGATTACCTTTACAGGCTACCTCTGGCAGTATAGGACTGGACCTGTTTGCTCCAGAGGATGGAGAAATACCCGTAGGACAGGTGAAGACTGTTCCCCTAGGAATAGGAGTAAGAGTACCACCTGGAACATATGGTAGAATTGCCCCTCAATCCAGCCTAGCCATCAAGGGAGTGTCGGTGCTAGGGGGAGTCATAGACCCATATTTTAGAGGAGAGGTTAAAGTAGTATTACTGAACCAAGGAGATGCTGCTGTATCATATCAAGCACATGACAGACTTGCACAATTGATTTGTGAACAAGCGTACACTCCCCACATTGAGGAAAGATCTGCCCCCCCGATAACACCCAGAGAGGTGAGGGAGGATTTGGAAGCACAGGAAGAAGAGTATGGGTGCATCATCCAGGGAAAAAGCCAGAGGCAGGAGAGATATTGAGTCAGGGGGTGGGGAGTACGTATATTGTACTTTCTAATATAACTGTATTTGTACCTGCAGTGAGACTTACCCTACGGCCGTAAATTATGACATCTGCATCGATGACGTGGTTCCTGTTTGCGGTCATGATTATGACCGGAAGAGGTGTATGGGTCAGACCGAATGTTGCAGAGAATGTCGTTACGGACCGTCATGTCACTTGTGCACCTCAAGCCGATAACGTAACTGATGACCGGGGAAATGTTTCATTTTGCAACGTGAAGGTACCTGGAGGCAAGTGGATGGCTGCCAAAGCTGTAACCTGGAAGGTAACTGGACAGCAAATCCGACATTCCAACGGACTGAATGAGTTGCAGGGGATGCCAGCAACAGTACAGGCTTTGAATTATACGCTAAACATGATATGTAAATAGTGTTATACCATTGTACCTTTTACACCAGCACAGGCATACCTGTGTAAACCTTATGATTGCTCTGACAAACAGATTATTTTACCAGGACATATGGTGGTTGTTACAATGAACAATGGAACCAAAGGAGTTCGATACTCCAAACCGCCCGCCTTCATGTTTTATGTAGCCGAAAGATGCATGGTTAGCAACTTAGGCAACGTTTCCATAGTTCGATATAGAATAGGATGTAAGCAAGCTTTGCATGCAAGCATAATTAACCATATTGTGTTACAGATAACTATTGCCAAGGGGAATGTCTCCAAGTATGATCCATTATGCACACCATGGACACTACAGTTATGGCCCTTGCCGAAGATACGAATTAGGAGAGATCTAGGATCCTTGATAGCCGGGGCCACCGGAATAGGGGTAGGGGCCCTGAATGCTTTTGATATTGAAGCCATTAGGAATAAGCTATCTTCTTCAGGATATAGTACAGGGGATGTGAGAAAGTAGCCTCTTTCTAGCCTTGTTACCCCCACTTTTGGCCTGTTTGTGAGTGTATGTCAGGATGTTTTCACTGTCTCACTGGGATCCTGCCAGCCAGGGCCCAGTGCTCATAGTGAAAACCCTATGTTTTCAGTATGTTTGTTATGTGTCACTGGGACCCTGCTAGTCAGGACCCCAGTGCTCATAAGTTTGTGGCCTATATGTATGTGTTCCCTGTGTGGTGCCTAACTGTCTCACTGAGGCTCTGCTAACCAGAACCTCAGTGGTTATGCTCTCTCATTTATTTCAAATTGTCACTAACAGGCTAGTGACCAATTTTACCAATTTACATTGGCTTACTGGAACACCCTTATAATTCCCTAGTATATGGTACTGAGGTACCCAGGGTATTGGGGTTCCAGGAGATCCCTATGGGCTGCAGCATTTCTTTTGCCACCCATAGGGAGCTCTGACAATTCTTACACAGGCCTGCCACTGCAGCCTGAGTGAAATAACGTCCACGTTATTTCACAGCCATTTTACACTGCACTTAAGTAACTTATAAGTCACCTATATGTCTAACCTTTACCTGGTAAAGGTTAGGTGCAAAGTTACTTAGTGGGAGGGCACCCTGGCACTAGCCAAGGTGCCCCCACATTGTTCAGGGCCAATTTCCCTGACTTTGTGAGTGCGGGGACACCATTACACGCGTGCACTACATATAGGTCACTACCTATATGTAGCTTCACAATGGTAACTCCGAATATGGCCATGTAACATGTCTAAGATCATGGAATTGCCCCCTCTATGCCATCCTGGCATTGTTGGCACAATTCCATGATCCCAGTGGTCTGTAGCACAGACCCTGGTACTGCCAAACTGCCCTTCCTGGGGTTTCACTGCAGCTGCTGCTGCTGCCAACCCCTCAGACAGGCATCTGCCCTCCTGGGGTCCAGCCAGGCCTGGCCCAGGATGGCAGAACAAAGAACTTCCTCTGAGAGAGGGTGTGACACCCTCTCCCTTTGGAAAATGGTGTGAAGGCAGGGGAGGAGTAGCCTCCCCCAGCCTCTGGAAATGCTTTGTTGGGCACAGATGTGCCCAATTCTGCATAAGCCAGTCTACACCGGTTCAGGGGACCCCTTAGCCCTGCTCTGGCGCGAAACTGGACAAAGGAAAGGGGAGTGACCACTCCCCTGACCTGCACCTCCCCTGGGAGGTGGCCAGAGCTCCTCCAGTGTGCTCCAGACCTCTGCCATCTTGGAAACAGAGGTGCTGCTGGCACACTGGACTGCTCTGAGTGGCCAGTGCCACCAGGTGACGTCAGAGACTCCTTGTGATAGGCTCCTTCAGGTGTTGCTAGCCTATCCTCTCTCCTAAGTAGCCAAACCCTCTTTTCTGGCTATTTAGGGTCTCTGTCTCTGGGGAAACTTTAGATAACGAATGCAAGAGCTCATCCGAGTTCCTCTGCATCTCTCTCTTCACCTTCTGCCAAGGAATCGACTGCTGACCGCGCTGGAAGCCTGCAAACCTGCAACATAGTAGCAAAGACGACTACTGCAACTCTGTAACGCTGATCCTGCCGCCTTCTCGACTGTTTTCCTGGTGGTGCATGCTGTGGGAGTAGTCTGCCTCCTCTCTGCACTAGAAGCTCCGAAGAAATCTCCCGTGGGTCGACGGAATCTTCCCCCTGCAACCGCAGGCACCAAAAAGCTGCATTACCGGTCCCTTGGGTCTCCTCTCAGCACGACGAGCGAGATCCCTCGAAACCAGCAACTCTGTCCAAGTGGCCCCCACAGTCCAGTGACTCTTCAGTCCAAGTTTGGTGGAGGTAAGTCCTTGCCTCACCTCGCTAGACTGCATTGCTGGGAACCGTGACTTTTACAGCTACTCCGGCCTCCGTGCACTTCCGGCGGAAATCCTTTGTGCACAGTCCAGCCTGGGTCCACGGCACTCTAACCTGCATTGCACGACCTCCTAAGTTGTTCTCCGGCGACGTGGGACTTCTTTGTGCGACTTCGGGTGAGCACCATTTCACGCATCCTCGTAGTGCCTGTTTCTGGCACTTTTCCGGGTGCTACCTGCTTCTAAGAGGGCTCCTTGTCTTGCTCGACGTCCCCTCTACCTCCTGGTCCAATTTGCGACCTCCTGGTCCCTCCTGGGCCACAGCAGCACCCAAAAACGCTAACCGCACGATTTGCAGCTAGCAAGGCTTGTTGGCGTTCTTTTGGCGGGAAAACACTTCTGCACGACTCTACAAGGCGAGAGGGATCCGTCCTCCAAAGGGGAAGTCTCTAGCCCTTTGCGTTCCCGCAGAAACCGCAGCTTCTTCTGTCCAGTAGAAGCTTCTTTGCACCCGCAGCTGGCATTTCCTGGGCATCTGCCCATCTCCGACTTGCTTGTGACTTTTGGACTTGGTCCCCTTGTTCCACAGGTACCCTAGATTGGAAATCCACAGTTGTTGCATTGTTGGTTTGTGTCTTTCCTGCATTATTCCTCTAACACGACTTCTTTGTCCTTAGGGGAACTTTAGTGCACTTTGCACTCACTTTTCAGGGTCTTGGGGAAGGTTATTTTTCTAACTCTCACTATTTTCTAATAGTCCCAGCGACCCTCTACAAGGTCACATAGGTTTGGGGTCCATTCGTGGTTCGCATTCCACTTTTGGAGTATATGGTTTGTGTTGCCCCTCTCCCTATGTTTCCCCATTGCATCCTATTGTAACTATACATTGTTTGCATTGTTTTCTAAGACTATACTGCATATCTTTGCTATTGTGTATATATATCTTGTGTATATTTCCTATCCTCTCACTGAGGGTACACTCTAAGATACTTTGGCATATTGTCATAAAAATAAAGTACCTTTATTTTTAGTATAACTGTGTATTGTGTTTTCTTATGATATTGTGCGTATGACACTAAATGGTACTGTAGTAGCTTCACACGTCTCCTAGTTCAGCCTAGGCTGCTCTGCTAAGCTACCATTATCTATCAGCCTAAGCTGCTAGACACCCTATACACTAATAAGGGAAACTGGGCCTGGTGCAAGGTGAAAGTACCCCTTGGTACTCACTACAAGCCAGTCCAGCCTCCTACATTGGTTGTGCAGCGGTGGGATAAGTGCTTTGAGACTACTTACCACTCTTGTCATTGTACTTTTCATAAGAGAAAAATATACAAAACAAGGTCAGTGTATATACACATAGCCAAAAAGTTTTGCATTTCCTCTTTTCACTCCTTTCTAAGTGCTGAAAAGTACTTCTAACTTTCTAAAAAGTTCTAAAAAGTTTTAAAAGTTTTTTTCTCTGTCTTTCTAAAAGCTCTGACAAACTTTTTTCTCTTTTGCTATCACTTTAACTCTCTCTAAAAAATGTCTGGCACAGGCCAAAATGTTGATCTGTCCAAACTTGCATATGATCACCTTAGCTGGAAAGGAGCAAGGAGTCTCTGCATAGAGAGAGGTTTGAGTGTAGGGAAGAATCCTTCCTTGGAATTGTTGCTTAATATGCTTAGAGAACAAGATAAGGCCATAGGGGCCACATCTGTTGAAAAAGTAGCAAATGGTTCCCAATCTGATCCAGGGACTCCCCCAGGAAAAGATTCAGGAAAGAAACTTCCTAGCCTGCCCATTACTAGACAGCCTAGCATAGTTGGTAATGATGATGAGCCACACCATACAAATAGTGTTGTCTCACATCATAGCAAAAGCATTTATTCTCACCATACTAGTAGTAATGTTTCTGTTAGCCAAGCTGTTAGGGTGGCTTCTGTAAGGGGCAGGTCTCCTTCTGTTCATTTCCATCATACCTCTGTATCTAGGAATGTCCCTCCCACCAACCCTGATGACAGAATGTTAGAGAGGGAACTCAATAAGTTGAGGGTGGAACAAACCAGACTGAAGCTTAAAAAGCAACAGCTGGATTTGGATAGACAGTCTTTTGAACTAGAGAAGGAAAGACAGAAGTTGGGTTTAGAAACCCCTGGTGGCAGCAGCAGTATTCCCCATAGTCATCCTGCAAAAGAGCATGATTCCAGGAACCTGCACAAGATAGTTCCCTCTTATAAGGAGGGGGATGACATTAACAAGTGGTTTGCTGCACTTGAGAGGGCCTGTGTTGTACAGGATGTCCCTCAAAGGCAGTGGGCTGCTATCCTATGGCTATCATTTAGTGGAAAAGGTAGGGATAGGCTCCTTACTGTGAAAGAAAATGATGCTAATAATTTCCAAGTTCTTAAGAATGCACTCCTGGATGGTTATGGCTTAACCACTGAACAATAGAGGATAAAGTTCAGAGAGACCAAAAAGGAGTCTTCACAAGACTTGGTTGAATTCATTGACCATTCAGTGAAGGCCTTGGAGGGGTGGTTACATGGCAGTAAAGTTACTGATTATGACAGCCTGTATAACTTGATCCTGAGAGAGCATATTCTTAATAATTGTGTGTCTGATTTGTTGCACCGGTACTTGGTGGACTCTGATCTGACCTCTCCCCAAGAATTGGGAAAGAAGGCAGACAAATGGGTCAGAACAAGGGTGAACAGAAAAGTTCATACAGGGGGTGACAAAGAGAACACTAAGAAGAAAGATGGTGAAAAATCTCAAGATAAGCATGGGGACAAGGGTAAAACCAAAGATCCCACTTCAAATCTTAAACACTCTTCAGGGGGTGGGGATAAAACAAATTCTTCCTCTTCTTCTCACCCTACACAATTTAAAAAGCCTTGGTGCTTTGTGTGTAAAAACAGAGGCCATAGGCCAGGGGATAAGTCCTGTCCAGGTAAACCTCCTGAGCCTACCACCACTAATACATCAAGCTCTAGTGCCCCTAGCAGTAGTGGTACTAGTGGTGGGACTGCTGGCAACAGTCAAGTTAAGGGTGTAGTTGGGTTCACTTATGGGTCCATAGTAGAAACTGGGGTAGTAACTCCCAAGACAGTTTCTGTCACACCTAGTGGCATTGGCCTTGCCACACTGGCTGTTTGTCCCCTTACAATGGATAAGTACAGGCAGTTTCAATAAATGGTGTGGAGGCCTTGGCCTACAGGGACACAGGTGCCAGTATCACTTTGGTGACTGAAAACCTAGTGCACCCTGATCAACACATCATTGGACAACAGTATAAGATTATTGATGTCCATAACTCCACTAAGTTTCTTCCCTTAGCTATAATTCAGTTTAGTTGGGGTGGAGTTACTGGCCCTAAGCAGGTGGTGGTATCACCTAGCTTACCTGTAGACTGTCTCTTAGGTAATGACCTAGAGGCCTCAGGTTGGGCTGATGTAGAGTTTTATGCCCATGCAGCCATGCTGGGCATCCCAGAGGAATTGTTCCCTCTCATTTCTACTGAAATGAAAAAGCAGAGGAGAGAAGGCCTGAAAACTCAGGATCCCTCTCCAACAACAGGTAAAAAGGGTATCACAGTATCCCCTAACCACCCTACCATTCAGGATACCATTCCTGTGGTGGGAGAAACCTCTCCTGGGGTGGCACCTGTTCCAAGGGAATCATCAGTTGGCAAAACTGTACTCCCTGAGGTAGAAGTACCTCTCTGTGGGATAACTAACATTGGTGAGAAAAAGAGCACCATTTTAGTTAACATGGAGCATCCCTCCAACCCTCCCAGAGAAACTTTAGTGCAGAAACCCTGCACTGCCTCACAACACTTAGGACAGCATTCCTGCCCTAGTGTGGAGCTCATAGGACAGCATCCCTGCCCTGCTCCAACTCAAGAGAAACAGCATCCCTGTTCTCTCTTCCAGCCATATGGACAAAGTTTGTGCCCAGCTATGGCTTTTCTGAGACAGCATCCCTGTCTGGCATTTCCATCACTACAAATAGGTTCAGTGGACAATTCCCACTGCTCTAAACTAAAACTTACTGATAGAAACTCTGAAAATACATCTTCACATTGTTGCTTAGCTAAAAAACTTCAAACAGGGTGGTTTACATCCCACAGGGAAGTAACCATATAGTGGATGATAAAGGGAGTAACCAGTCTATTGCAGAGCTACTCTCTACTTATCACCACTTAGACAATAAAGTCTCAACTGGCCAAGGTTAGCCTTATTGTCCTTCGTTTGGGGGGGGGGATTGTGTGAGAAAGTAGCCTCTTTCTAGCCTTGTTACCCCCACTTTTGGCCTGTTTGTGAGTGTATGCCAGGGTGTTTTCACTGTCTCACTGGGATCCTGCTAGCCAGGACCCAGTGCTCATAGTGAAAACCCTATGTTTTCAGTATGTTTGTTATGTGTCACTGGGACCCTGCTAGTCAGGACCCCAGTGCTCATAAGTTTGTGGCCTATATGTATGTGTTCCCTGTGTGGTGCCTAACTGTCTCACTGAGGCTCTGCTAACCAGAACCTCAGTGGTTATGCTCTCTCATTTATTTCAAATTGTCACTAACAGGCTAGTGACCAATTTTACCAATTTACATTGGCTTACTGGAACACCCTTATAATTCCCTAGTATATGGTACTGAGGTACCCAGGGTATTGGAGTTCCAGGAGATCCCTATGGGCTGCAGCATTTCTTTTGCCACCCATAGGGAGCTCTGACAATTCTTACACAGGCCTGCCACTGCAGCCTGAGTGAAATAACGTCCACGTTATTTCACAGCCATTTTACACTGCACTTAAGTAACTTATAAGTCACCTATATGTCTAACCTTTACCTGGTAAAGGTTAGGTGCAAAGTTACTTAGTGGGAGGGCACCCTGGCACTAGCCAAGGTGCCCCCACATTGTTCAGGGCCAATTTCCCTGACTTTGTGAGTGCGGGGACACCATTACACGCGTGCACTACATATAGGTCACTACCTATATGTAGATTCACAATGGTAACTCCGAATATGGCCATGTAACATGTCTAAGATCATGGAATTGCCCCCTCTATGCCATCCTGGCATTGTTGGCACAATTCCATGATCCCAGTGGTCTGTAGCACAGACCCTGGTACTGCCAAACTGCCCTTCCTGGGGTTTCACTGCGGCTGCTGCCAACCCCTCAGACAGGCATCTGCCCTCCTGGGGTCCAGCCAGGCCTGGCCCAGGATGGCAGAACAAAGAACTTCCTCTGAGAGAGGGTGTGACACCCTCTCCCTTTGGAAAATGGTGTGAAGGCAGGGGAGGAGTAGCCTCCCCCAGCCTCTGGAAATGCTTTGTTGGGCACAGATGTGCCCAATTCTGCATAAGCCAGTCTACACCGGTTCAGGGGACCCCTTAGCCCTGCTCTGGCGCTAAACTGGACAAAGGAAAGGGGAGTGACCACTCCCCTGACCTGCACCTCCCCTGGGAGGTGGCCAGAGCTCCTCCAGTGTGCTCCAGACCTCTGCCATCTTGGAAACAGAGGTGCTGCTGGCACACTGGACTGCTCTGAGTGGCCAGTGCCACCAGGTGACGTCAGAGACTCCTTGTGATAGGCTCCTTCAGGTGTTGCTAGCCTATCCTCTCTCCTAAGTAGCCAAACCCTCTTTTCTGGCTATTTAGGGTCTCTGTCTCTGGGGAAACTTTAGATAACGAATGCAAGAGCTCATCCGAGTTCATCTGCATCTCTCTCTTCACCTTCTGCCAAGGAATCGACTGCTGACCGCGCTGGAAGCCTACAAACCTGCAACATAGTAGCAAAGACGACTACTGCAACTCTGTAACGCTGATCCTGCCGCCTTCTCGACTGTTTTCCTGGTGGTGCATGCTGTGGGGCTAGTCTGCCTCCTCTCTGCACCAGAAGCTCCGAAGAAATCTCCCGTGGGTCGACGGAATCTTCCCCCTGCAACCGCAGGCACCAAAAAGCTGCATTACCGGTCCCTTGGGTCTCCTCTCAGCACGACGAGCGAGGTCCCTCGAATCCAGCAACTCTGTCCAAGTGGCCCCCACAGTCCAGTGACTCTTCAGTCCAAGTTTGGTGGAGGTAAGTCCTTGCCTCACCTCGCTAGACTGCATTGCTGGGAACCGCGACTTTTGCAGCTACTCCGGCCTCCGTGCACTTCCGGCGGAAATCCTTTGTGCACAGTCCAGCCTGGGTCTACGGCACTCTAACCTGCATTGCACGACCTCCTAAGTTGTTCTCCGGCGACGTGGGACTTCTTTGTGCGACTTCGGGTGAGCACCGTTTCATGCATCCTCGTAGTGCCTGTTTCTGGCACTTTTCCGGGTGCTACCTGCTGCTAAGAGGGCTCCTTGTCTTGCTCGACATCCCCTCTACCTCCTGGTCCAATTTGCGACCTCCTGGTCCCTCCTGGGCCACAGCAGCACCCAAAAACGCTAACTGCACGATTTGCAGCTAGCAAGGCTTGTTGGCGTTCTTTCGGCGGGAAAACACTTCTGCACGACTCTACAAGGCGAGAGGGATCCGTCCTCCAAAGGGGAAGTCTCTAGCCCTTTGCGTTCCCACAGAAACCGCAGCTTCTTCTGTCCAGTAGAAGCTTCTTTGCACCCGCAGCTGGCATTTCCTGGGCATCTGCCCATCTCCGACTTGCTTGTGACTTTTGGACTTGGTCCCCTTGTTCCACAGGTACCCTAGATTGGAAATCCACAGTTGTTGCATCGTTGGTTTGTGTCTTTCCTGCATTATTCCTCTAACACGACTTCTTTGTCCTTAGTGGAACTTTAGTGCACTTTGCACTCACTTTTCAGGGTCTTGGGGAGGGTTATTTTTCTAACTCTCACTATTTTCTAAGAGTCCCAGCGACCCTCTACAAGGTCACATAGGTTTGGGGTCCATTCGTGGTTCGCATTCCACTTTTGGAGTATATGGTTTGTGTTGCCCCTCTCCCTATGTTTCCCCATTGCATCCTATTGTAACTATACATTGTTTGCACTGTTTTCTAAGACTATACTGCATATTTTTGCTATTGTGTATATATATCTTGTGTATATTTCCTATCCTCTCACTGAGGGTACACTCTAAGATACTTTGGCATATTGTCATAAAAATAAAGTACCTTTATTTTTAGTATAACTGTGTATTGTGTTTTCTTATGATATTGTGCATATGACACTAAGTGGTACTGTAGTAGCTTCACACGTCTCCTAGTTCAGCCTAGGCTGCTCTGCTAAGCTACCATTATCTATCAGCCTAAGCTGCTAGACACCCTATACACTAATAAGGGATAACTGGGCCTGGTGCAAGGTGCAAGTACCCCTTGGTACTCACTACAAGCCAGTCCAGCCTCCTACAGGGGAAACCATAAAAGTAATTTCACAATGGGGGCCCACACACTTACAAGAAGTATGGAAGGTTCTGCGTGGGTTGTATCGTGATTGGCAATGGCATAATTTCACTTATGAACAGTTTGGAAAAAGCTTTCAGAGCACGCAAACAGTGTCCAAAGGCATTTAGTGCATACTATGGCATTATTGTTATTGTTAATCAACACTATGTAGACTTCAAAGCGGAATGGGGACAGCTTCAGGGTGAGTATTGGAATCAGCAATTGCATTTGCCTGAGGAAATGTGGGTAAAGCCCATACAGTTTAATTGTGAGGGAGAAATGTGTTATGCTCATTTTGATATAGCTAGAAGTGATTTTCTACCTGAAATATGGTGCCCCTTTATATTGCTCCCTGTAGTGATAGGTAAAGAATGGTGGATACCTCACACTGACAAAAAGTGGATTGATCAAACAAATCACACCGTAGATCCCACTAGATGTGAAGATTGGTCTAAGGGGTGGGTATGTACCCACACTGGACAGGTGCTAGATCCATGCCTTCACCCAATACCAGGAGAATGTGAATGGTTACCTTATCCTATTACTGGCACAGACTTATATCAGCTAGAAACAGAGAGTATATGTTACGTTACTAATCATCCCTTACTTATTAACCGATTTGTACAAACCACCGGAGAGCAGGTAATGTGTATGTGCAATATTACCAGCATTATTGACATAAGTACTCACATCCTATACCGACCAAGTTCACCACAACCACATTACAGACGCAAATGCAAGCACAGTTAGAATGGAACATCCCGCTTGTTGTGAAGCTGCCTAGACTAGAGGCAATCAGGCGCTACGCACAAATCACATTTGCTAAATTCGACATGGCGGCTAAATATAAGAAAGGATACCGCCATACAGATGACCATAGACGCCAAACAGCTTATGCACACTGCTTCACACATCCAGCAAGTAACTGAGCACCATTGGTATGACATCTTCTTAGGTTGGGCACCAGGAGCTACGAAGTCGCTAAATATTGTGTTACATCAGCTAATTTGGTTATTGATTGTCTGTGTCACGCTAATGATTATACTATGTAGACTATATGTACGCACAAAACAGATTTATACTAAGATGCAGGTGCTTAGAATAATGCTAACAAGTATTCGTAGCAACCTAGCTAGCGAAGCGTGAAAATAAATGATTCTTGTTTCGCATGCATCGCGCTGATCTAAGGGGTGGAGTGATCAGTATAGGGAAAGGTGTGGAAGACATTGTGACGCGAAGGGTTAATTAGCTTGAACAGTGTAGATGAGCGTGATGCCTGCTGAAGCCAGAGCAACGTAGAAAAGTTCACGATGTTCGCTTTCAAGCTTGTTTTTTTTATGACATTCCATAGATAAACTTATTTGCAGCTGCATGTGTAAGAAACAGGTTGTGTAGGAGATTCCGTCTCAACCTTGAGAACGAGACCACAGTAAAAAGATGGAATGAAAACAATGGTCAGAGAATGGCAGAGCAGCCAAGAGACATGTGCTGATAATGTAGCTAGAAAATGCTGGAAGGGGATAGAATCCAAGCTTCAGGTTATTTAACCACTGAAGGGTGGGTGAGGGGATTGAAGCTCGCAGATGGAGTTGTGAAGACTGTCATCTCCAAGCCCAGTGCTGCCTCCCTGTTTTTGCTGCTCAGAGACCGTGACGATTGAGGGGGAGAGAGGTCCAAGCGGGCGTTAGAGGGCTTCCCAGCATTTCGTGGACTAAGTTAAGTTCCACCCAGGGATGAAAGGCCTTTGTTTCTCTGCTCTATTATTATGATTGATTATTATGCTTGCACTGTGTTTATAATCTGAAGTATTCAGCTTGTTTATATTTTGCTTTCTGAACATCATAGTGTGAGCTTGCTGCAGTAATTGAAACATGCATTTTGGTATGCAGTTAATCAAAGCTAATCTGAAGTATATAGCTTGTTTATATTTTACTTTCTGAACATCGTAGTGTGAGCCTGCTGTAGTAATTGAAACATGCATTTTGGTGTGCAGTAAATCAAAGCTTATCTGAAGAATTCAACTTGTTTATATTTTGCTTCCTGAACATCATAGGGTGACGCATTTTGGTATACAGTTAATCAAAGCTTATATCTGTCAATGAACTCTTTGCTCATATATAGATGCTCTTTGTAGTGTACTCATATATAAATAGATGCTCTTCATTGCTATTTTTTATTTATTCTACCATTTTTGATGTATTAAATGCATACATTTACCTGAAATTCTAGTAAAGCTAAATTGTATTCATAATTGGCGTATGGTCCTTCATTGAGCGTCCTTATTGACTTATACTGAACAGGTGTCAACCAGTCACCTGGATAAGACAGTCCCAGTGAGTAAATAAATATTAAGAAGCATTGTCTCGCATTTGTCACAGATTAAGAAACTGGAGGTTAGCTTGTTTCTCATTTTTGTTTTAAATTTCAGCATTTGCTGTCATCGGGCCTTCATGTAGAGCCTATCATAAAGCGTAATGAGAATGTAGTAACAATACAAACGTAAGAGCCAGGACAAGAGCTCACTTTTCATGATACATGAGACAGCAATGTGCCTTCCCCAGCAAAGAAGGCAGTAGTTCCCCTTTGGGGCTGACACAAATCATGAGAAGGCTGGAGGAGGACCAGCACTGTACTAAAACCGATGGTGGGGAGGGGAGGAGGAAGTGAGTTTAAAATAACACACATCTGCTGTCTGGTGGATTCAAATGCTTTAAATTCTAACAGACATAGAAAAAACATGAAAACACATTTTCTCTTCCTCTGGCATGAGTCTGTAGTTGTAAAAGCATGTAGGCTAAGTAGCACATGAACTGGATTAGAAGGGAGAGGTCACAACAAAACGTACAGAAACAGTATTGATCAGCAAGATAATGAAAAACAATGGCCTCCAGGCCTCTGGACACATCTCACAGGCAAGCCTCGACTTGCCAACTGTGTAAAAATCCACTCAATTTGAAGTCAGACAAAGAAAAGAGCATCTGACATCTGATCTCCGTCTTTGAATGCACAACAAATGTGTGGAGTTAAGAGCAAGATTTACAGGCTAATTTACTGCGGAGCTAAGAGCAACACACAAGTGCTTGTATAAACTGCTCTTAGACAAAAAAAAAAGTAGTTCCTGAAACGCATCCTAAAACGGTGATTAGTGGATGGATATAGTACTTAGTCCCTGCTCTCAGGGAGGGTCAAACAGAGCAAGAGACAGGATAAACGCATGCCATGGAGAAATAGGGAGAAAGAATAGGAAAGCGGTGATGTAGCCAGTAAGTGGGAAGCCTATGTGTGGGCTGAAGCCCACAAAGTATGTACAACATGTCTCAAAGAGACTGCGCAAGCGCTATCTAGCCAAGACCTACCCAGGATGTCAAACACAGATTTGGTCAATAAATGTATTAGTCCACTTATCCAGTATTTCAGCTCTTTTTGTTTTGCACTGTGTCCTTCATCCTGTTGCCATGTGCCATATCCTTTTCTTCTTGTTTTAAGTTCATGCTTCTCAGTCATTCCTATTTAACGTTTGCCTGCCTATTTTCTTTTATCTAAATCAAGATCATATTCTTGCCCAAGTTCTCTTTTGGTCTGGCTACAGAAATCTTTAGCCATTTGTGAGAGCTCATGACAGCAACACGCACCCAATACACAGACATCGAGGTTTGGTTTAACTCACTCAGTCATTTCCTTGTTCCTGTCAGCCATTTTGAGGTATTGCATGCTCAATGAGTCTTTTACATTTAGTACCAGCCTACAGGAGTACTGTGCTGTTATATATTTTGCAGTGGCAACTGGAATAGGAGTATGCATCAAGAAGTGAAAAATACTAAATCAAGTGAATCTAGATAGCAATTTCACAGTGTGGTATTTAAAGCTCTATTCTCAAAAGGTGAAACTGGGAATAGAAGCGCCAATGCCCGGATCACACCGAACTTTGAAATATTTAATTTGTGAAGATAAATATCAACTGAAAGGAAAGAAATAGCACTATTGTGTGATCAGGCCGTGGAGGTCACATGAACATGGGCAAGACTGCAAGTTTAGTGTTTACTCATCAGCTTTTTCTTTCAGGTCATATGCATTTACAGCAAAAAGTGAAATCAGGTCGCACACCTTAAAAAAATATGAGGGACATGTTTTACTCTCTTTTTTGTAATCAACACCTTGTTCCTTTTGCCACTAATTGTGATAGCATGCTCCTGCTGACCTGGCACCAAAGACCAAAGGAATGTTACCACTAAATGTAATTTGGTCCAAAATATGTTGTTGAGCGTAAACATGTTTCCACACTTCTGACGGTGTGCCATCAAGGGTGAATTTGCACCAAAATGCGAATTTACACCTAAAAGTGTGTTTGCTCCTAAACGTGCTTTGTGTGCCTAAAAGTGTTTTATACTCTTCTGATGTTACACACCAGAGGTGATATTGCACTTAAAAGTGATTTTGCTCTTCACTATGCTACCACAATCCTGCTTACTTCATATCTTAATGTGATTATGCGTATAAATACCATGTGTGTATCTAAATATTTTCCACAGTTGCACCACTGGTGAATTTGAACTGCAATGTGCTATCAACTAAATTTGATGTCATACTTATGCACACCTTTAACATATAATGTGACATCTTAGTACCACATTTTATCTCTGTATGGAGACTGAGCACCTAAATGTGATACCACACCCCTGCTGACTTTGCATTGAGCAATTGCACACTTAAACATGCTTTATCACCAAGGTGCATTTTTGTAGCTAAAGTTTTTCCCACATTTGTGCTGATAATGGACCAAGAGTGCTAAATGGAGCACACCGATGGACTAACGTGCGTTTAGCAGCTCTCCTGGCTGAAATCCACCATCTGCCCTAATCACTGTACCCTGCCTGGTAATAGAGACCCCCAGGCATTAAAGAGGGGTCCCCCCCTGCGCACCTGCAGTGCAGCAACATTAATTCAAACCCTTAACCTAAAAAATACAGCTGCGGAGAGCAACACCCCTGGAGGCCTGTTTCCAAGATGGTGACACCAACCAATACACATCCCTGCAGCCAGCCAAAAGAGGTGAGAGAGGAATGAGAAAATGAAGTAGACCCCAGTCGAAGGGACCCATGAACTGACAGATCGATCCACCTGTCACAGCTGCACACTGGAGGACAAGAGAGGCTGCCAATAAGACCAGTGTCTTCTGCCTAGGCCTTACCCCCATTGCGCCCCATCCCTGAATTGCCTGGAGACGGCCATGAATCCTGGCGGCTCTGCCTGCAGATGGGAATGAACGCAGCAGAGCTCTGGAGCATATCACAAAGGGACGGCAGACATAAGGTGAGTCTGAGCGTCATTTGGCAGAAGGGGCATAAGAGGAATGTGATATATCACTCCGAGACGACAGCGGAGCACAAGACAGGTCAGTCGGCAAAGTGGAGCGCGGACTTTACCAGGCCCGAGGAGGCCTGAAGAGCTGATCGTGACACCTCCCACATACCATGCTTACTCCCCACGGATGCTCACTTAACACCAGACCACTTTAATTGCAAATATTTTACAACAGCGCACTCACTACAGCCAAGTTGCCTTAACCTTGGCCTTAAACATTGGGAGGCGCACCCACCCCCTTGTGGGTGTGTGTAGACAACATACTCAATCTAGACGCAACAGGGGGAAATAATTAAGTAACTCTGTTGCAGTTGTCTCCTGCGAAGTGGGTGATGGTCGCCTCCCCCAGGGCATGCAGCAAGAACTACCCTGTATGCCAGATTAGCGATGAGCCCGAATCCTGACACCATCCTACTGTGACTCAGCACTGGGGCAGACACCCAGCCAGAATCAGTATAAGAAAACACTCCCTGAGCGGTGCGGGGTCTGCAGAGCAACAGACACTACCTTGTATAGGAGTCACAGGCCCACCAGAAACACAGTAGTGGTGCCCTGCTGCAACCTGACACCCTCCCCCTCACCAAGGGCAAAATACTGAAGAAAACAAATCACAGAACAAGGGAGCTCGAATGGCCGACTCTCACCCAACGTACCAGATAGAACGCCCACCTCTTACGCTTACCCTGGACAGCCACAGGAGATGACACTAGACACCATATTGCAAGCTATGCAGCGTCCAGAGAAGCGTTAGAACTAAAAATAGACTCAATAGCAACAGATTTGGGCATGCTACAAGATGACCATCGGAGCTGTCGGATAGAGTTTTCTCCATAGAACGCACCCTTAAAGACATACCACCAGACCTCCACCAACTTCAGGAACGCATGACTACAATGGTGAACAAAGTGAAAGCACTGGAGACTCGAGTGGAAGACGCAGAAAACAGATCCAGAAGGAGCAACATAAGAATAATAAGATTGCCAGAAAGAATTGAAAGGACAGGACCAGAGATGACAGACTTTCTTGAGCAATTGATCCGTGACATTGTGGCTCCAGAAGGACTCTCCCCCTTATACGTGCTCAAATGCATCCATCTAGTGCCATCTCGACCATCTCCACTAGGTGCCCCTCCCCGACCGGGCATACCTAAGCTCCTATACTTCAAGGACCAAGATCACAAATCCTAGTGAGAATAACTGTGTTATGATTTTACTAGACTTCACTAATGATGTCCAGAAACAAAGAGCCTCATACACTGAAGCAAAAAAAGAAACTGAGGGCCTTGGGTATCCAATATGCTTTGTTATTTCCAGCTAAACTCTGGGTGACGCAAACAATAAAGCGCTCTTCTTTGCGTAACCTCAGCAACTCTGGGAGTGGCTAGACCAAACCGGCACAAGAGCTTCCAGAGAACCGAGTGGTCCGAAAACAACAGCCAAGAAACACACACGGAGAACTACAAGGGGGAAAAGTAGAGCAGCCCCCTTGCCAACCAAGCCCTGCAGGAATGTCGAGAAGCAACACAGGTGGCAGCTGCTCTTGGCAGGTCAAGTCAGCGCCCTTCCCAGAAAATGGATGATTTCTCAGATAAAATCTCAGACTTTGACTGTGCCTCGATCTCCTCCGTCAACTCTGAAGACCCACTGCCGGTGGTGACGCTCAGAATGTCAGATGACATTATTTAAGTAACTGGAGCATAAAATACAATGCATCTACTGATTCATGACAAGGGAGCAAACGTGTAATGTAAACAATTCATCTAGTAGAGTAGACCCCATTCTACAATCCGTACATCGACTGCCTAGAAGCCATTGCTGCAGGTCTTACCAATGCTTGTTGCTATTTGATTCTCTGGCAAATACTTCACCCAATGTCCCTGTGGGTGTCAAGATGTATCGGGCGGGGATAAGAGCATATGTCTAATAACCTAGCTCGCGTGATGTGAGGCTGGGACGGCCTGAACTGGGTGCTTCACCCCACACTCTTTAAAAGTTGTGCGCTTACAAAATTGCACGAAAGTTTCTCATTAACAAGCTCATCTGGATGAGGAGATTTTATTTCCTTGTCCTGGGGAAGGGGAGTTGGGTTGTTCAAGTTTAAGTTGTGTTTCTTGGGAACTGTCCACAACCACTGCCACTCACACATAACCTAGCTGCCCCTTGGCCCAGATGGAGGGCCCATTCACACCACCCCAACTTCTGCCCGTTCCATAATAAAGAGTCTCCATGGCACCCTCCCTAGCCTACAACTTTATCTGCTGGAATGTTAGGGTACTAAACAACATGTCAAAGCGTTATAAAATACACTCCTACTTGAAGAGGAGGGGAATCTACATAGCATTGATCCAGGAGACAAACCTCACCGGCCCGGAACGTGACACACTCAAGAAATAATGGTGCGGTCAGATTTATGCCACAACTTACTCACATTTGCTAGAGGGGTACTAATATGGATACGCCCAGGAGTCCTTTTTCAATTTACAAGAGAATTAGTTGACCCAGACAGTCGCTATGTCCTGGTATCCGGCCTCTTTGTAGGCCAAGACCTCACAACAGTAGAAATATACGCACCCAACCATGACCCAGAAACCTTCCTCACTAGACTGTTTGGGATCATGGCTCCATTCCTGACAAGCAATACTGCTAGGAGGAGCCTATAACTGCATCTCAGACACCTGCTTTGGCAGGTCGCACCCCACCATTGGGTAACTCCCCAGTGGCATGCATAGCCAAATCCTTTCAAGGCTGACAAAAACAATTGGAATCATATAGACTCTTGGAGAAAAATGCACCCCAATGACAGGAATTACTCCTTTTACTCTGGACTTCATGATCTCCATGTTAGGCTCAACACTTCCCTGGCAACTCCAGTTGTCCACACGACTATTCGGACATTGGAGTACCTATGTGGAACAATATCCGATCACAAACCTCTTTCGCTTTCACTAGCATGGCACAGGGAGCGCCATTGTATACCACCCTGGGGTCTAAAGGTGGAGACTCTGGACGACGCGACATTCCACAACTCCATTGGGGAAGCCATCTGTACTTATTTTACATAGGATGCAATGTCAACCAACACCCGGGCGATGGAATTGGAGGCTTTTAAAACAGTAGTTAGAGGCAAATGCATAACAGAAGTGGTGGGAGTCAGGTGCACCCTGGTTAATGATATTAGGGAAAAAGAAGAGGCCCTTCGAGCCTTAGAACGTAAAAGACCAAATGACCCAGCCCTTGTACCTCTACTGCTGGATGCAAAGGAAGCAGTGGCAGTTCCCATGGAGTAATTGCAATGCTATGACCATAGGGTCCACATGACAAGGGTGCACACTGAAATAGACAAAGCCAGGGCCCCTTTTAGCATGGCTGGGAAACCCTACCCCCAATAACTCACTGGTATTAGATACAGAGGCTGCAAACAGTGAGTGACTGTATCACTAAGAAAATATAAATACTAGATTTGCTGAATATTACACATCCTTATATGAACAACAGGGGGATGACCTTACTCCCTCTCAATTGCAATTTCTAAAGATAGAAAACCTCTCACAATTACAAGTGGAAGACAAGCTCGGCCTAAGGGGACCAATAACAATTCCTGAAGTATGTGCAGGCATCAAAACTATGGCTAGAGGAAAAGTGCCAGGTGCAGATGGACTCCTGGTGGAGGTCTATGCCACAAACAGAGACGAGCTGGCCCCTGACCTGGTGCAACTCTATGCAGAGGTGCTAGAGATAGGTCATCTCCTCCCCACGACAAATGAGGCCATAGTAATACCTTTATTAAAACTGTGCAAACTATCTAAAGAGGTGTGCCATACCGCCCATTATCCATGCTAAAAATAGATTACAAAATCCTGAGTAGGATTCTGGCTACACGCCTCCTTCCACACATGCCTAAATTGATCCACCCGGATCAAACTGGCTTCATTCCACGTCGAAATACAGCAACCAGCATACAATGCCTCATCTCCCTCCGAGGCCCTAAGCAGGGACAGAGGAAGCAGTGATAATAACATTTGACATAGAAAAGGCTTTTGATAGCCTGAGATAGGACTACCTATATCAGGTCAGAGAGAAGATGGGATTAGGCGAGAGTTTCATCAACTGCACCAAATTACTGTACATAGCGCCAACAGTCCAGGTCAAAACAGGTAGAACAATATCAGAGTCCAACATAGTGGGTAGAGGTACAAGACAAGGCTGCTCTCTCTCCCTCCTTTTATTTGTAGTGGCGGTGGAACCACTCGCACATGCAGCTTGAGTTAGGGATTTCTACAATGGGCAAGTAGTATATGGGCACCCACATACAATTGCATTATATGCGGAGGATATGATTCTCTTCCTCCGCAATACTGTTTCAGAACTACAGGGCCCTATTACACTATTTGAACACTTTGGGACTCTCGGGCCTCCGAATCAACTGGCAGAAATTCCATATATTCCTGCTGTGTCGGCACAGGCCCCCACCACACAACCTACAGGGATTAAAATTGGAAGAGTCCACTTTTAAATATCTTGGAGTACAAATTTACCATGAACCCTGTGAATTGCTGGAGGGAAATTTGGGCGCAGCAATCAGAAAACTCAGGGGGAATGTGGCACTCTGGAGGACGCTCCCACTTTCAGTAGTAGGCCGCATATCAGTAGCTAAAATGGAGGCATTACCACATGTGCTTGACTTCTTCACAACCCTGACAATATTTCTTCCACGATCCCTTTCTGAGAACTAAACTGTATAATGCTTGAACACATCTGGGGAAAGGGTAGATGCAGAGAGCCCTGAGCAAGTTACAGCACCCAATTGGAGGAGGAGACTAGCAGCCTCAGACTTGGAACTATATTCTCTAGGGATCAACTCCAATGGTTTGCACAATTGCTTCATGCATGGAGTCAGCCTGATGGGAAGATACCCCACCCTACCTTACATTACTTCACATTCTGATAGCATCAACAAAATCCCACCCGAAGATTCACCAGAACTACAAGTAATAAGGCGCTGCTGGTTACACAGTCTGCAACTCACTCGGACATCATTATCATACACCCAGGAGCTTCAGCTGAGATGCTTGGTAACCCTGCCAGTGGGACGAGCCCTCAGGGGAATATCAGGATAGGCGGAACACAACATTCCCACACTGGGGGACATTTATAAGGACGGGCTACTTATGCCCTTTGAGGACCTGACGGAAGACTATTGGCTACCACAAGGACAATTCCTACTGTATAGAGCACTACGGTATTGGGAAAAGGGACCCCCAGATCCCCAACACTTGGACTGCCAGAAACTGTGTACCATAAGTGGCAAGGTTAAAGCAGTCAAGCTGCCATATAGTGCACTACGAGCAGACACATTACTCCCACTGGACGCTTTGCATCTTAAGTGGGAAGATGATCCCCAATAGATGCCATAAAGTTGATCACTTTACACACAAGTACAATATCGAGAAATGCCCATTTTAAATTGATAAAATATTTTATTTTGCATTGGGCTTATCTCACCCCAGGTAGAATAGCCCAGAGGTTCAACACATAAGACACCCTTTGCCCAAGATGCTCAGAACAGAAAGCAGATTTCCTTTATAAGCTGTGGTCCTGCCCACAGTTGATGGACTTCTGGGAGGGAGTGTTTTATTGCATATCTGAGGTAATTGATGGACTGATCCCAACCAATCATAACAACCTACTGGGGCGGTTCCCCGCAGCCCAACTCACTAAATTCATAGATCTTGCTCTCATAATAGCCTAAAGAGAAATCATGATGCATTGGAAGGCCCCCAGGAGCCCTTGCATAGATAAATGGAGGAAAACTCTGCTGCTTTAGGCAGAACTAGAGGGGCTGTGTTATTTTAAGAAGCAGTGAAAGGACATTATACTACAGATAAAGCCAGGGCTTGGAACCATCTTGTTGACTGCTTAAAGGAACCTGAAATGAGTACCCCTGACACTTCCATGATACTATCACAACAAACAGACACTGAAGAAGCTAGGGTCACTTAATCACCATTACCTAGGAGTGTAGCTCTTAAGTAGACACAATATGAATGTGGGTAGGTGCAGCATGCTTGCTAAGGGGCAGATGCAAGGAAAGGGGTACAGGATTGCAAAGTTAGCTAGTTTTCAATGGTGAAACGCATGTAACAATTAACACAAGGGTAGTCATTATGAGTTTGGCGGTCCTGCCCCGCCATGCTGGTGGTCAGACCGCCGACAGCCTGGCGGGGCAGGACTGCTAAATTATGATTGCGGCGGTGAACGGGCTCCATCACAGCCAGTTCACCACCTGTACCACCAGGGGAGTGGGACCACCTGACCTAAGGTTGACCACTCTCGACCCGGTGGTCCGCTTAGCACTGCCAGTGGTATTACAAGTATCCTTTCCGCCAGGGATTTCGTGGCAGCACCCCACCACAAAATCCGTGTCAGAAAGGATACTGGCGACAGGAATTCAATTTCCTTGTCGCCATAACAGGACTCCCCAACCACTGACCCCATCACAGGCCCCCCCATCCCCCCCTAAGCAGTGAACCCCCCCGTCCCTGTACTGATCTCCCTGTCCCCTGATCCACGCATGTACACACCATATTTACATACATCCACGCACACATCCACGCTCACTCATTTGTTACACACATAAACACACGGCCACAACACACACACCCACTCCCAGCATACACACACTCATACTCCCCCCACCCCCGCATACAGGCATTCATACAAGCACACAGACACTTGCACACACACACACGCACACAAACATACACAACATCCCCCCCTCTTGTCGGACGATCACCTTACCTGATGGTCGCGGTGGTCGCCCAGGAGGAATGGGGTCCATGGCGCTTGCTCCATGCGGAGTTGTGGTGACGTGGTGGTGGAGCAACCTCCACTAGACCACCGACTGCCAGTATGGCTCCTGGCGGCTTTCTGCCCAAATTGTGGCGGAGAGCAGCCAGCATTCATAATATGGCAGTCTTCAGACCGCCAACACTGGCGGTCATATGGGGGAGTGAGTTTGGCGGTCTACGGAATAGACCTCCGAACTCGTAATGAGGGCCATAATGTCCAATTTGGCGAGAGCTGTATAACGAATGCATGTAGTCCTCTGTTATGTTTGTTTCGTTTAAAATGCCAACAAAAATATGTTTTAAAAGAAAGAGTGCTAGAGCATCTAAATTTGTTGTTGGTTTTAAATGTGATAGGTTCTCCAAAATGTGTTTCAACTCATTTTAATACTGCATCATGGTGAACTTGTACTTACAGGTTTTTGCTTCAAAATGTGATTTGTGTTACTAAAAATGTTTCAATGCTCCTGCTGGTGTTGCACCTTTGCACCTACATGTGATTTTAATCCTAAAAGGGATAACCCAATTCTGCTAACTTTGCAACAAGAGTGATATTCAGATCAAAGTGATTTATGCTCCTAAACGTTTTCCACACTTATGTTGATGTGCACAAGGGACATTTTACATCTCAATGTGCTGTGTCATACTACGGAACACGTATACCATAACTATTGTACAATAGTAAAATATTACTGTACTCATTGATCCTGGATCTACATGTGATACAGTGTCCCTGTGGTCTTTGCACCAAGGGTGATTTTGCACCCAAAGTTGTTTATACATATAAGTGTGACTTTTCTTTATTCTAAATATGTTTTTGCACCAGAAGTATCCACACTTATATTGATACTTGTCAACCGCAATTCTGTTTACCTCAGTGTGTTTTTGCATTTAGTTGTGTTTTGCACTCAGAAGTGTTCCCACACTCCAGTTACTGATGTACCAACAATGAATGTGATGGTCAATATTTTTCTGCTCCTAAATGCGATCTGTGCTCCTAAACGAGTTCCTTTCACCCTTGCTGATGTTGCACCATTGGTGATTTAGCACATCTATGTGATTTCACACAAGTGTGCTGTAGCTCATATTTATGATTTGTACGCCTAAATGTTTTCCATACTCATGGTGATGTTGCACTTCAACGTTCTGTCATAGAAATATTTACACCTGAAGCACCATCTTAGTGCTATTATTTCGTCTTTCTGCTGAGTGATATTAAAGCTCCCCCATATTTAAACTGCTTTTCAAGACCAAAGCTCTAAATATTTTTCTGATATGATCACCAAACATAAAAAAGAGTATCACCACAGATCAAACTCCGGGATTCAGGTGACAGAATCTCAGAAATCCTTTTTACCCCCAACAACGTGAACATGCACTCACATACCTCAAACACCGAGGCCTGATGGCCAACATGAAGAACTTAATCAGTTACAAATACATAGTCTCAGACTGGGATCTGTTAAAACTGACCTACTCTCTGTTTACAAAAGATGTCACATTCAGACCCAGTAAACAATACTTTTTTATCTTTCTCTCAAAGAACACAAAAATCCATTATGGATAAAACTTTACTGTCAGGTTACCAAAATCAAAAATGTGAGCTACAGCCTGTATGACAAGGGGAAGGTAATGATCCAAGGCCTTAGACATGGGACTCCATATCTTCACCACACTGTTTGATACCCAAACGGCACCAAAAGTTAATTTTGACACGTCTACCATGCATACTGACTACAGTAACTCTGGCTCACCCTCCTCCATTCCCGTATGTCACCATTATTGCCTACACACCTTGATCTTTCTGCAGTTTTTCACAAAGCTGTCTACAAAATTCTTGTAGAACGTTTACAGAACCCAGTGGGTAGTGAGGGAACGGAAAAATCACAATTTCCTTTTCCAGCTCCTGTAAATTCCCACATAGTATCAATGAGGCTCTACCCTTACCTTTTTTATTTCCTGTCTTTACGTGGTAGCACCAAGTGAGGACTTAATAAGGGGGTATTTATTTTTTACAACACCATGATGACACGATGACGCCAACTAAAACGTCTTTTCCTTGGAAAATTACCAGAAATAAGGGCCTCTAGGCAACTACTTCCGCTTATCACAAACATCAACTCACAATTCTTAGCAATATGGATTGTGACCAGAATTTAGTACAAACATGGTCACCCTTCAAATCTTTGATGATGCTGTATGTACTCTCTACAAAAGGAAAGTCTGCATTCCGGTACTGCATGATTTATCAGCATTAGGCACCATAGACCACGGAACTCTTCTTAACATTTTAAGCAACAGAATTGGAATGGCTGGTTCAGTTCCACAAACGTTTACATCCTTCATCACATCCAGATCTCAGTTTACAAAATCATACTTCTGTAGTGCCACGATCAAATAAACATACGCCCACAGTTGCATCATCCACCTATGGAACTTGGGACATCCAACCATCTACTTAACCTCTTTTATAACTATCAAACCACCCAACTATGTATTTAGCCAACATCCACCTTGGAATGTGTGTGTGCATATTGACATCTTCGGGCACCCTGTGTCCATACAGGTCAGTATGTGTTTTCTGTTGTACATCCAAAGATATCACAGAACGTACACCCCTTACAAACACTAACGCCTACAGGTAAAAAAAAAAAGCCAAATCTCTTGGCTTTGCCAATGTTTTGATTTCTAATTTAACTTCCTTTCATTTTGCCAGGGTACTTTCTCCGTAAATCAAGTTATTTACATTTTTTGCATTCTCTTAATTCTTGCTCCACGTCATCCTTGCTCCATGTTTTCTTCCCGGTGCCATTCCTTATCCTCATATTTTTGGGGTTTTGTTTGCTCCATATTCTGTCTTCCTGTTCAATGTAAGTTATACTTGTCTCTCTCATATCCTTTATTTCTTACCATTCCATGTTGGTATTTGACTTTTCTGTCTTATGACAGGTCTTTCCTTTCTACCACATGTTCTTTCAATTAGTTGTGTATCCTTCCTATTTTCACTTGACAGTTTTTCTTACACCGCCCTTTAACGTGTTTCGTCGTGCACTTCATACTTTTTTCTTTGTTGCGCATATATTTTAGGTATAACGTAACAATTGTTTTCCCCGCAGTCTTGCTTCTTTGCACAAGTTCTGTCTTCTTGCCCAATTACCCTTTGTCATGTCATTTGTATTTGTATTGTGCATTGCTTTTACTGGCCTTGGACCGTCGTGAACTGGGCCTCAAACCTTCAGGCTGTTTGCAATGTGTATTGCCCCACCACTCTGAGTTGATGACTGGTGTGAAGTCAAAATGCTGCTAAGGCACTGAAAAAACATGCCTGCTTATTTTCCACCTGTTTATTGCACGGTTGCAGCAGTTAGAGCTTAAAGTGCTGTTAGTTGATCTACACCTTCCTTAAGACATTAACATCAGAGATGTGCAGCAGTGTCTGGAGGACACAGGCTGCAGTGCAAATGTTTGTAAAGTGATCAGTATGGAAAGTGACTTTGTACTTTTACAGTAGTGGGGTACTAGGAAACCTGAAATAAATGAATGTTGCAACATAACATTACAGAAAAAACATATTAGAGGGACACAAATCTTTATAACCAGGATAATTAACAAAATAAATGACAAAAGACAAATTTCACTGATATAATATTTTTTTTTCTTGATTTGCTTTACGGTTAAAGGGGATGGGTTCATTTTACAATATGTGTTCCCCAACACACAGTTAACATCTGCTTTCATAAGATGTATTTTTCGTAATGTTCTCATTATTCCAAGCCCATTAAACACTACAGAGTACCTCCCAGTAATACCCCTTTTCATATATGAGACATTTTACAAGGAATCCTTCCAATGTATTTTTCTTTAAATGTTATCCATCCCAAACTACTCCCCACACTAGGGCCATAATGATATTCACAATGGGAATTACTTAGGAGCAGTTTGAGAAAACATCCATGACAGGACAATATTTTGAGTCGCTTAGCGTTTCTTTTTTCTTTTTACAAAATAGGGCATATTAAAAGTGGGACAATTCCACCCAAGTCAGGTTTTGCAAGGATTATCAGCCTACAGTTAAGCGAATAAGGAATATCTGTGAAAGTCTGCTATAACAGTTGTTAGGGGAGCAATAAATATATATAGTGACTAAAGACTTCTTTATGTTCAACTTTGTTGTGCTGTTGCAAAAAATATACAAGATCCCCTGTTTTGACATATCACACTGTAATTCTTCCAGTGGCTACCAAGTAGTGCTATATCAGGGGTATCTAAAAACCAATGGTGCCTACTCTTTAGATTCTAAGACATAAATGTGTATCTATGGGTCTCATACAATAAACCGTCCTTGGTCTTCGCTTACATTTGTCTGCTTTATAGTTCAGATAAAGTTCTGTGTGCTTCTTGCATCCTAGGAAGTATGTCGTTCTCATTATATGAGATCCAGAATTTCGATGATTGTAGGAAACTCACATTCACACCCTGCCCAGGAAGCTCTGTTTGATTTAATGAGGAGCTCTTGTCTTTATTCGTATTCTGTAAAAAAAAAGCCCTTGGAATCATCGGGTGTTGTGGCATTTGCATGGTCTTAGTTGCTACAAGGATCCACTCACTGCCATGCAAGACAATACTGCTAAATATTAGCACCCAGCCACATCGTTTCCCCTCAGCAGGTTTATTTTTGCTTGTCTTAATTTTATGGACTTTGTTTACGTAGATACAGTTCTTTTCTTACTCTGTCAGTCCATTCACTATAGAAGAAGCATATTTATGGACAAATACAATTTCAGGCTGTGGACACCGCACCACTTCTACCAAGAGGAAGAAATATAAGCATGAACATCAATTCACCAAAATGCCAGGGGTAGCGGAAGTGACATCACATGCCATATGACACTTACATTCACTCACACACTCTTACATGCACACATGCATTCACACGTACACACACTATCACGCACTTAAACATATTCTCACCCGCAAGCACAGACACAACATACATTCAAAAACGTGTTTTACTCACCTCAGCTGCCAGGGATGGTCATAGTCCAGCTAATTGTACTCCGTTCTTTATTACTCTAATAGTGAATAATATAGCATTATTTAATATTAGTGTAATATAAAAATAACAAAAAAAAAACAAGGACAATAGAGCTTCAAAGGAAGGCCAGAAGAACGAGCTGCCTTTGCATTCCTGCCACTGATTTTGCCCACTCTGGGGCCAGGGATCGCAACCCCTAAATGACGTCCATGGATAGAAGTAATATTTTAAACCAAACAAGATATGCTGGTAAACACATACGGATCCATGAGCACAAGGTGGCCTTCATGTACAAAATATGAATAATGGATGGAGGATTAAACCTGTTTCGTTGTATGGTTTTAAATAGGAAATAGAAATGAGACGAACGTCTGGTGGAACAGATGTCCAAAGAACTTCCTGGCAAGGTTTGGAGCCTAAGCACAATCACCGTTAATATAAAGTAGTCATTAAGAGGGTAAGCGAAAGATAATTGTAATGCTAAATGAATATCAAGACTGAAAATTATGCTTAACTAGTTGTAGGCGTGCATTGATTATAGGAGGTAATGGCTGGTTGAAAACTCATTTGAACTGAATATCTTTCTCGAAAAAGTCTTGTGGTATTTTTTGTATAATTTAATTTCATTTGTTGACCTGGAACTCATCACAAACCCCAAAAATTTATAAAAGAGATAATCAAAGAGCTATAAGGCGGATAGCACTGGAAGAACAAAACAAGCATTTTCACTGCAACGGGGCTCGCATTTGCTCAAGTTGGAGCTATTTGTGTTGTAAACTCCTAACCTAAATTTTCTTGCCACACAAATGAAAAGAAAAAAAACACAGTGCGATTGCGCCATGTAAAATGTAGCGTGATCGCGCTGAAATTGAAAACGAAAAAACAGAGCGCGATCGTGCTATGTAAACCCCAGCACGATCGCGCTGCGGGAAAAATGAACAGATAAAGTAGTCCAGAAACCAGGCTCAAAACATCGAGCCTGGTATGTTTCTAGCAGTTTACCGGTGCTGTGCAGGCGGGCTAAACACCGGAAAAGGCATGACGTATGCATGCCTTTCACAAGTGAAAGCAAGCAGATTTTAAAGAGCAAGCCCAGGAACCAAAGAAAGAGACTGATGTGACCTGGGCGAAGTTTGAAGCCCAAAGAGAGATTACTATATGGACAGAGCACTTTGCGCTCGCCCATAAAGAGCCAGGAGATTTCTTTTGAGCCAACAATAGTTTTACACCCTTTTAAAGATGAAGATTGTGGGGTATTCTCTTACTTCCAGGACCACGGAGTGCTAGTTTTATAGTCCTAAAACTGAGAAACTTTGATCTCCCTTCCATCAATGACACATGCATGAACCAGAAATGACCCACATTGTCTGAGCAGGGATGTAGCAAATATTTTTCCCAAAGATGTGATGGCGTGTAAATGTGACTAAAGCAGAAGAGGCAAGATTGATATTGATGTTGTAATCTGTCCTATCAACATCTCTGGTGCAACCTTGTCAGCTTTAAATGAATCACTCTTCCCACTAATTCTACATTCTAAATCTAACCCACCCACTGCCATTTGAGTAGCACATGAGAGTTCCATACCGTACGTGCTAAGCTATACCACCCCCCTCTTTTACTAAAACAAAAAATTCCCCACGAATTTAACAAAACTAGGTTACATAAATGCATCCTCATGTACATGTAAATGCTCAAATTAAGGGGTAAGGTCAAGGTTTTACATATCAATTGTGTGGCAGTTTTATATAAAAGAAACCTATGTGGTTTAATAGGGAAATACCATGAAGTACAATTGGTTCCCAAGTCTTAAAATTTATAGTCCAGCAAATATTGTGCTTGGTGTTTCAGTCTTATCTCTTAGTTGTTTCTACTACATCTCTTTTGTATTTCCAACACCATCATCTTAGCCACTTCCTTGCTCTTCTTTCATAAACAATTTAATTACTCTAGTGGGATAATGTCCAAAGGGAGCTTTTACTTTAATTTCTCGTGTCAAACAGAAGCTTTTATTTTCACCAGGTCTACCACTTGCACTTTAGTGACAAGCACTGCCTTTCTTTTGTCAAAATAGTATTTTCTTATCATTTACCTCTCTATCTGACTGACTGAATAGCCTAGCATGAACGCCAAATCTCTCTGTATCCACAAAAGCCTCCATGGAAACACTCAGACATACCTCCAGCCTTTTGTCACCAAACAGTTTTTACACAAAGGAGGACATCCAAGTCATCCTAATTATGGAACTCTCTCAGTCCAAAACCAAGATGACGTTTGAAAGTCAGAAAGTACTGAAAGATACCTGTTCCAGTACATTTTGACTACTGTGCTTTTCTAATCTCAATTTCACTCTTACAACATACTTACCAGACGTGCATCCTCACTTTTACCCCATCCTCATTTTTCTCGTTTCACATCATATGGTAGGAGCTAGTAGTTACTAACTGCATAGGTACATTACAAACTATTAATAATTAAGAAAATGGGTGTGTGTGGTTTGACCGTCAAGATGGCAGTCGCACTCCAAGAGTGCTCTGGACCCTTACATCATGTGCTCCACAATTCACAGACATCAATTGCCACAATATTTGCCCCGGACTAACTACAGGGGCCCTGACTCCGGCGCGGTGCCCGATCGCCGTGAGAGACTGCTGTAACGACCTTTCCAGCCTGAAAAGCACTCTGCATGGGGCTCTGCTGGAAGAGCTGCTGCCCGCGGATTGGCTCTGGGCCGTCCACGTGTTTCGCCTGCACTGCCCTGAGGGAACAACTGTTGTGCTGGTGCGGTGTGCCCTCCTCTGCGCCTTTACAGGGGAGGTAAATCACTAGACTGGGAGCCTGGTGTGACGGGGTCCTTGAGACACTGGGGGTAGGGGTGGTTGCTGCCCTATTGGGCTGCAGGTGGGAGGGCATGGCCGTATAATGTGATGCCCCCCTTGATCGCATTGTGAAGGACTGACAACAGTACCACTGCACCAGCCCTGGTCTGGCCCCCCAGCTGCTCTCCACCTTTGGGTTAGTGCTCTAGCGGCCCTGGGGCGTGGAGCTCTGCGGACTGCATCGGCTGGTTGGCCAGAGAGCTCATGTGGTTTCTGGGCCATGACCGGCAGTCCCATCCTACTGCCTTCTCACTGCATCACCTTCTGAAACTTCTGGTCCACACTATACCTCCTCGGAGGCTGGCCACTCTGCCAGCATGTCAGTGGGTAGTCTCTGGGGCCTGCGAGTTCGACATCGCTCCTTCAGGATCTACAGGCTTTGTGCCCGGAGTTCTTTGGTTTTTCAACTCGGCTGCTCATGCTGCTGCATACCATGGCAAGTGGGCAAAGCCCTGGGACTTGGAAAGACACCTGACAACACGTCTCGCACCATGGGCAAAGACAAGGCCTCTTGGTCTTCTTCCGCTCAAACTTGCATGGAGCAATACATTACTGGGACAACTACGGGCCCGCTTGGAGACCCTGGAGTGGGTAAGACAGCATAGACAAGGGGCTAGCTTCAGCTCCCAGCCATAAGGTCACACTAAGTGAGGAGAATATGGGTACTAAAAATCCAGCTGCCCTGCTGTAGGAAAGTACCATCTTGCCTGGCATGTTACCCCCATTTTCACTGTATGTATGTTTGTTTTTGCCTGTGTGTCACTGGGATCCTGCCAGGCAGGACCCCAGTGGTCATAATGTAGGCCTTGTATGTGTTCCCTGTGTGGTGCCTAACTGTATCACTGAGGCTCTGCTAACCAGAACCTCAGTGTTTATGCTCTCTCTCTGCTTTAAAATTGTCACTGCAGGTTAGTGACTAATTTGACCAATTCTCATTGGCACACTGGAAAACCCTTATAATTCCCTTGTATATGGTACCTAGGGACACAGGGTATTGGGGTTCCGGGAGATCCCTATGGACTGCAGCATTTCTTTTGCCACCCATAGGGAGCTCAGACAATTGTTACACAGGACTGCCACTGCAGCCTGAATGAAATAACGTCCACATTATTTCACAGCCATTTTCACTGCACATAAGTAACATATAAGTCACCTATATGTCTAACCCTCACTTGGTGAAGGTTAGGTGCCAGGTTACTTAGTGTGTGTGTGCACCCTGGCACTAGCCAAGGTGCTCCCACATTGTTCAGGGAAAATTCCCCGGACTTTGTGAGTGAGGTGACACCATTACACGTGTGCACTACATATAGGTCCATACCTATATGTAGCATCACCATGGTAACTTCAAACATGGCCATGTAACATGTCTAGGATCATGGAATTGTCACCCCAATACCATTCTGGTATTGGGGAGACAATTCCATGCATCCCCGGGTCTCTAGCACAGATACTGCCAAACTGCCTTTTCAGGGTCTCCACTGCAGCTGCTGCTGCTGCCAATCCCTCAGACAGGTTTCTGCCCACCTGGGGCCTGGGCAGCCTGGTCCCAGGAAGGCAGAACAAAGGATTTCCTCTGAGAGAGGGTGTTACACCCTCTCCCTTTGGAAATAGGTGTGAAGGGCTGGGTAGGAGTAGCCTCCCCCAGCCTCAGGAAATGCTTTGGTGGGCACAGATGGTGCCCATCTCTGCATAGGCCAGTCTACACCAGTTCAGGGATCCCCCAGCCCTACTCTGGCGTGAAACTGGACAAAGGAAAGGGGAGTGATCACTCCCCTGACCAGCACCTCCAAGAGGAGGTGCCCAGAGCTCCTCCAGTGTGTTCCAGACCTCTGCCATCTTGGATGCAGAGGTGTTGGGGCACAATGGACAGCTCTGAGTGGCCAGTGCCAGCAGGTGACGTCAGAGACCCCTCCTCTTTCAGTAGCCAAACCTCCTTTCTCAGGAGCCAACCTCCTTTTTTGGCTATTTAGGGTCTCTCCGCTGGGCTATTCCTCAGACAACTAATGCAAGAACTCATCAGAGTTCCTCTGCACTTCCCTCTTCGACTTCTGCCAAGGATCGACCGTTGACTGCTCCAGGATGCCTGCAAAACCACAACAAAGTAGCAAGACGACTATCAGCATCATTGTAGCGCCTCATCCTGTCAGCTTTCTCAACTGTTTCCTGGTGGTGCATACTCTGAGGGCTATCTGCCTTCACCCTGCACTAGAAGCCAAGAAGAAATCTCCTGTGGGTCGATGGAATCTTCCCCCTGCCAAAGCAGGCACCAAACGTCTGCATCGCCGGTCCTCTGGGTCCCCTCTCATCCTGACAAGCGTGGTCCCTGGAACACAGGAGATGGGTCCAAGTGTCTCCCACAGTCCAGTGGCCCTTCTGTCCAAATTTGGTGGAGGCAAGTCCTTGCATCCCCACGCCAGACAGCAAACCTGTGTACTGCGTGATTTGCAGCTGCTCTGGGCACTTTTCCAGGACTTCCTTTGTGCACAGCCTAGCCTGGGTCCCCAGCACTCCGCCCTGCATTACCCAACTCGCTGAGTTGGACTCCAACGTCGTGGGACCCTCCTTTGTGACTCTGAGTCGACCACTGTCCTCAGATCTTCTAAGTGCCTGTTCCGGTACTTCTGCGGGTGCTGCTTGCTTCTGTGGGGGCTCTTTGAGTTGCTGAGTGCCCCCTCTGTCTCCTCCTCCAAGGGGCGACATCCTGGTCCTTCCTGGGCCCCAGCAGCACCCAAAATCCTCAACCGCGACTCTTGCAGCTAGCAAGGCTTGTTTGCTGTACATCTGCGTGGAAACACTCCTGCATCCTCCAGCACACTGTGGGACATCTTCTGACCAAAGGAGAAGTTCCTGGCACCTTCCGTTGTTGCAGAATCTTTGGCTTCTTCCACCCGGAGGCAGCCCTTTTGCACCTTCATCCGGGGTTTAGTGGGCTCCTGCCCCCCCGGACACTTGCGTGACTCTTGGACTTGGTCCCCTTCCTTTACAGGTCCTCAGCTCCAGGAATCCGTCTTCAGTGCTTTGGTAGCAGTTGTGGTTCTTGCAGAATCCCTTATCTCGACTATACTGTCTTTCTGGGGTAGTAGGGTAACTTTACTCCTACTTTTCAGGGTCTTGGGGTGGGGTATTTTGGACACCCTTACTGTTTTTCACAGTCCCAGTGACCCTCTACAATCTCCCATAGGCCTGGGGTCCATTCGTGATTCGCATTCCACTTTTGGAGTATATAGTTTGTGTTGCCCCTAGCCATATGTCTACCTATTGCATCCTATTGTGATTCTACATTGTTTGCACTACTTTTCTTACTGCTACCTGTTTTGGCATACTGTCACTAAAATAAAGTACCTTTATTTTTAGTAACTCTGAGTATTGTGTTTTCTTATGATATTGTGCTGTATGATATAAATGGTATAATAGGAGCTTTGCATGCCTCCTAGTTCAGCCTAAGCTGCTTTGCCTTAGCTACCTCTAACAGCCTAAGCTGCTAGAAACACCTCTATTCTACTAATAAGGGATAAATGGTCCTGGAACAAGGTGTCTGTGACGTTATTAATAGCTGTGAGATCTTGTTGGAAGATCGTAGTATGGGGATCCCAGAGATAGCTATGAGTCGTTTTAGGTCTACAAAAAAAGCCGAAGCTTTTACTGACCTTTTACTGAACAACGGTCTCCGTTTTGTCAATGGGCGCTCAAAGTCGGATGGCGCTGCCAAAGCAACTTTTAATAATGGCAAATCTACGTTGATCATTGATTATGTTATTATTAACATGGAAGCATGGTCATCCATTTTAGACATAGCCGTGGTCAACAGAGTAGAAAGTGATCATAATCCACTTGTCCTCGTTATGAGGGCGGACGCTCTGGGGCTAGGGATTACAACAGGACGGGCCCTGGGGCTTCACATGAGTGAGATCGTTTTGTCCAATTGCAGAAGAACAATACGATGGGATGGTGAGAAGTATCGACAGGGCCTACGGCAGTTAGAACCCATAATAGCCTGCCATAGACAATCCATCATAGATGCCCCGACCAAATACAGTCCTCTTATACTGGCTGTCTATGACCAAATGACAAAGAAGCTGGGGGCCTTGTGGTCTAAACCAGTATAGACTAAGCCAGTTGGTATTACTAGAAAAGGGCAACTAGGATTTGAAGGATGGTTTGACAAGGAGTGCGCAAAGGCAAAAAGAGAAGTCTTGGTTGCTCTAACACAGCGCCACGACAGCTTGGCTAGCAAAGGGAAATTTAAAGAATACAGAAGAAATTATAAGTGTTTGCTAGCAACAAAGAAATGCAATGTGGGTCGAACTTAGAGCAAGCATTGTTGACCACAATACCACCAAGTTCTAGGAACTTGTAGCTAGAGTGGGGAAGGGGACAGCAAATGTTGTTGAAACCCATATAGGCCTGGCTGCCAGGGCTCATCATTTTAGAGCACTGTATAGAACTTGTGTGGTTGACCCCCTGGCTTCCAGACAGAGGCTCGGTGGCCCTTTTACCACCACCAGCGAAATAGGAATTTTAATCCCAGAAGTGATTAGAGCATTGGGTGCAATGAAGAAGAATAGGGCCCTGGGCCCTGATATGGTCCAAGTGGACCTTTATCATGAAGCACCTTACTTCTGGCATAAATACTTACCAAGATGTTCAATGCTGCCCTTGAGCGCAATGCAGTACCGGAGTCCTGGCGTTCTGCTATCATTGTTCCGATTTGTAAGAATGGCAACAGAGGCTGCCCCGCTAATTATCAGCCAATTTCCCTACTAAATGGAGCTGGGAAGGTCTGAGGGAGAAGTTTTACTTAATCGTTTACAGGGGTGGCTGACGCCCATGGTGTGATAACAGAGGTACAAGCAGGCTTCCGTCCTCGGGTGGTAATTATCGACCAGATTATTTGCCTCTACATGAGCTCATATAAATTCACAATAGTCAGGAGGTCCTCTCTGTATTTGGTCTTTATAGATCTGAAAACTGCTTTTGACTCAGTAGACAGGGCCAAATTGTGGAAGTCAATGATTGATATAGGGGTCAATGGCCCCCTAGTGAAAGCTGTTGCAGCATTGCACGTAGATAACATGGCCAGAGTCAGATATGTGATGGGTGGGGAGTGTACAGACCACTTCCAGGTACAAAAAGGTGTACGGCAGGGCTGTGTGCTGGCTCCCCTACTTTTTAGACTTTTGTTGAATGATGTGGCTGATTATCTTTTAGGGGAACAGCTAGACGTCCCTGTTGTTGCTGGCAGGAGGGTCCCAATATTACTCTTCACAGAAGATGCAGTACTTATGGCACACACTGAGAACACAGCCCATAGAATACTCACTCGTTTCGTTAAATTTTGTGAGGAAAAATCATTAACTATTAATTGTGTGAAGACAATGGGGATGACCATGTGACCCTCCCCCAGTCTCAGGCGGAAGCTAGCCATCAACCACACACCAATTGAGGCTGCTAAATATTTTGAGTATTTAGGTGTGTGGTTTTCAGAGAATATGAGCTGGGTTCACCAAGTCAGAAAGGCAGCTATACCCCTTACGCAAGCAGCAGGGGCAATATTGAAGTTTAAGCATAAAATTGCAGCAAGAAATATTAGTATAATCTTGGAAATATATGCTTGGAAAGCAGGTGCTACAGCACTTTCTGGAGCAGAACTCTGGGGATACGCTGATACCAGTGTGCTACAGACAGCCGAAAATAAGTTTTGGAGATCCCTACTAGGGTTAGGGCAAGGTACCCCCCTGAAGGCTCTCTTTGCCGAGCTCAGCTGGGTGCCGATATCGAAATTAGCAGTCCTTGGGCCAATACTATATTGGGTGAGGTTAGTCCGCAAACCTAGGGCAGTGGTGTACCAAGAAACGCTTGAAGAGGCCACTGCGTGCGGTGGTCTAGGAGGGCGAACATGGGGAACTCATGTTAAAGGCACCCTAGCTAACCTCCGGTTTGAGGCACTCTGGGAGGATCTGGGCGCAATAGGAAAGGATACTGCAGGTAAGGTAAAAGAGCGATACCAGGAATTTAGTAAGAGGAGGTTGTATCAGGGAATTAGGCCTGATTCGATCATAAGCTATTACTTTACTAATATTTATGAGCCAATCCCCCCAGATTACCTGGATCTGTTAAACCCTGAATTTAAGAGGTGCCTTTATATTCAATTTAGACTTGGTGTATGGCCCCTAAGAGGCTACCTGGCATGCACACGTGGGCTGGCGGCAGGACTGGAGTACTGATTGTTGCCCCGGGGAGATAGACAATGTGGCTCACTTCATCCTGTTTTGTAAGAAATTTGTTGTAGCAAGGCGCAGATGGCTTCACCCTCTTTTTAAGTCTAAAGGAGTAAATTGTTTTAAAACTGCACTAGCACATTGCATAAGACCGGCTAACAATAATGAACACAAGTTGATGGCCTCATATATATGGGACGCTTGGCCCTGGCTGACAGTCACCAACTAAACTAGGGCTGATCGGACCAGTAGAACTATTTGATCCACAAGATCTATAGGGTTATAGTTGCTGCTGTGAGACACATGTTTTTTTGTTACATAAATGAGATATATTTATTACTTTTTAAATATATAATACTTTTAACATTAAAATGTAGCAAAACCACTGCTGCTAATATTAACCATCATGAGTACTTACACTTCACTCTTCCTGAGGCCCTTTACATAGGATGCTATGGCCCACTTCACCTTGTCTTGTAAAAAACTTGTTGTAGCAAGTTGTAGTTGGTTACTCCACCTTTTTAAGTCTTTTATAGGAGTAAATTGCACTAAAACTGCACTAGCACTTGCATAAGGCTGGCTAATATTTACGAATATGGCTTGGTATCAAAATTATTGCGGTTAATATTAATCATTGTGAGCATTCACATTCCATTCTTCCGAGGCCCCTTTGTATACGATGCTATCGCAAAGAAATGTTCCACCCCCCAGATTTAATAGGGGTGGGAAATGTAAATTATTTACTTGCATGTGTGTATGTGGGTTTTTCACGGGGATTAGGTAGGCCTAGATGAAGCTGATCACTGTTTTTAAAGAATGAACAATGATTTCATATAATGATGATTTTTATTATTGTATGTACTATGTTTCTTATATATATATTGTCATGAAGCTGAAACAATTAAAATTAAATTGCTAAGACAAACCCACCATCAGGAGACCTCACTACAATTCTTCAGGCAACACGAACCCCACAGACAGGGGTGGAGAACAAGCTTGGTGATGTGGATGTGGCACTGCTGCGCCAAGATCTCCACATGCCACAGTTCATTTCTCCAAAGCTAAAACAAGGCTGTCCGCTTTCGAAGGTGAAATGAAGACTCTTAAATCATTTTTATGTGTACCTCTGAACTGCACAGCTGAGCCGAGGACGCTGAAAATCAATCTCAGCACAATAAAGTGCACATAATTGGCATTCCAGAATAATACTGAGCCACATTCCATGGTGGACTTCCTTGAAAACTGGATTAGATCCTGTATGCCTTCCACTCGTCTCTCTACATGGTTTGCGCTTGAGTGAGCACACCAGGTCCTGACTCAAGCCACTACACGCTGTCCTCCAGGAAGCCCGGTCTCAGGCTGACCTCCGATGTGGAGATGCCAAAGTTCTCCTCTTTCCGTATTACACGAGAGGTTAAAAAACTACGTAATTCATATTCAGACATAAAACAGAAACTCAGATCAGTGGGAGTACAATACCATCTCTTATTTCCAGGCAGGCTCCAAGTTATCTATGACAACAAGTCCCACTTCTTTGAGACTTCAACAACGGCCTGGTCGTGGCTCACAGAGGAGTGTCCGCTCCACATGCCTCAGCAGGGCTCTCCGCATCATCTCGACTAGACGGACCGGGGCCGCCCTGACCTTGGGCCCAGACCCCAGCAAAAGCGAAGGCCGAAACCTTCCCTTCATTTAATCTCCATTTCGCCAGCACTTTCTGCCCACTGCTGATCTTTGCCTCCAGTGGCTACTGGGAGAGTGGACGAGAGGGCAAATTTGACCCCACACAGGTGACTCCTCCGGAAGGGGCCTCTTTGGGTCAGCTGGACACGCACAGTGACACAAACCTCTCCTATGACACGCTTTTCAGGCCCAGGCTTAAACACCTGCTGAGACATACACTTGAAAACAGCTATTCTGATCTGATGGTTACATAATATCCTACTGTATGGAGGGGTCCACCACAATCCATTAGTTTCTGTCTTTTGTGTGTTGGTTGGAATTGGTTTATGAGGGGAACAGATGCTTCTGAGGGGGGAAGTATGGGATGTGAAGTGAGTTGGGAAGGATGACAGGTAATAGGGTTTTTGCATTCTATTGTTAATGGTTTACACATGTGTTTCTGTTTTAATCTGAATTTTTTTTTTTACAGGTACTGGCGCAGACTCCCGGCAGGGAACAAATGACATGCTCTTTCTGTTTTCACTGCAGCGTTCTCAGATTCCACCAGCCTGGCACTGTAAATGAGTCCATCTGAGGGATGGGGGTGAACCACATCACTCCCTCACCAGTTGGATTGAGGGAGACACACTTAATCTTCTGAGCATATACGCTCCCCCAGCAGCTCTTTATTCCTTTATAGGTGATCTTTACAAAGTTATCATGGACCTTCTGCAGGGTACAACAATGATAGGGGGTGACTTCAAAGTGGTCCCTGGTCCTGCCTTTAACACTTCTGGCCCTACCTTCGCATCTAGATGTAACATGGCCCAAAGCCTTTCTGACTGGCTGCTTCCCTGGGACTCTGCAGTGTGTGGCGGACCTGGCACCCAAGACGTCAGCAGTTCACGCACACTTCAGCAGCACAACACACAGTCCCGTATAGAACTCCTTTTCATGCCCCCACGGACTGTTGTGAAATTACCTCTGTAGAGATCCTGCCAAGGGGCATTTCTGATCATGCTCTCTTGGTTCTTCATATTGGCCCCCGCGGAACGGACATGGAACCAATATCAAGGCATGTCCTGTGTCCAATTCCTGCAGGCAAAGTCCCAGGAATATTTTGCCATAAACGACGGTACCGTCACCTCTGTGGGCATCCTCTGGGCAGCCGGTAAGGAGGTGATGTGAGGCCATGCCAAAAACTATATGCAATCTCAAGAGAGGGCCTAATTGGAGAGCATTACCCGGCTCGAGGCCCAGGCTCTGCACCGAGAGGATACCCTGGCTCCAGGGGAAGCAGCTTCCTATCAGCTTTCACTAAGGGAAGAGATATGCCTCCAGGCTATGGAGGCTGCCAAACATTTGTGGCAGGCCTCCACGGCATGAATATATGTCTGGGGCGATAAAAATGGGAAGTTGCTCCAGGATTATTCAGGAAATTATTGATGAAGAGGGTGTGAGGCTGAATTCACTCTCAGAGGTGGCAGATGCTTTTGCCTGTTACTACCAAACACTGTAGGCACCCTCTCGGACGGTCGAGCAGTCTAACTCTGCTCAATTTCTTCGAGATGTGCCTCTCCCCTGCTGAGACGCAGGTACTGGATGAACCTATCACACTAGCAGAAATGGTGTCAGCAATCTCCTCCATGGCTGTTGGGAAGACCCCTGGCCCGGACGGGTTTCCGACTGAATACTATGTGACACTTTGGAAGATTCTGCTCCCTCAGCTCCTGGCCCTCTATGGAGAGGTTGACTGCTTGGGCACCTTCCCGTCCGACATGTATATGGCCACCATAGTGGTTATCCCCAAAACTCACCCCCCTCTCAGTCATGCTCCAACTACCGTCCAATCTCCCTCATTAATGGAGACATAAAGATCTATGCAACAATCGTGGCGGCCCGGATCAAAAGAGTGCTTCATACTTTAATTCACCCCGATTAGTGTGGATTCAAGCCCATCCATGGAACAAGGCACTGTGTTTGTCACCTCCATGTGCCCTAGCCCACCGCCACCACTTGCCTTCCGATCTAGCCCTGCTGCTTATTGATTTTGAGGAGGCGTTCAATATGGTGGACTGGGGGTAGCTGCTGTTGGTGTTTCAACAGGTTGTTATGGGGCTCTGGTTCAGGTTGGTACACTAATCATACAGCCCACCTCCAGATCAATGGCATTCTTTGACCCACACTCCTCATCCGTGGAGGCACCCGACAAGGCTGTCCTCTGTCCCCCCCTCCTTTTCACTCTGGCAGTTGTGCTGCTGGAACAGGTGATTAGAGGGAACCATCTTTTATGTGGATGGAGATGGGACAGGGGATATGAAGATGCCTCATGCTGATGATGCCCTTCAATATCTGACAAATCCGTCTATCAATAGCCCCAGATGTCTTCACCTCCTTCACTGTTTTGAGGCTGCTTTAGGCCTCCGTACAAACCCATCAATGTCGATTCTAGTACCCCTAGCCACATCTCGAGACTGCTTTGATTGGCAGGAAGAAGTACCCATTCGTCATCTGAGTGTCCCTTCTCTCTGATCTCACTTGGTCTTTGAACCTCAGGCCTCTGTTGCAGAAAGTGAAAGCGGATTTAGCACGGTAGCAGACTCTTCCCCCTTCTTGGGTTGTTTAACTTTGCATAAAATGATGGTTCTGCCACGATTCTTATTTGCGTTTCAAAACATCCAATCCCTCTGCCACATGCCTGGTTCTTGACCCTTGACAGATCAGTGTCAGCAATCCTTTGGCGCAGGGCCCGGCACCCCATAGCATTACACTATTGTCAACGCTGGGTATATCCAACCTCTATCTTTACTACCTGGCCTCCCAACTTCTTGTCATACATGAATGGTTTAACGGGGGTGTCCGATCTGGCCTACCAACTTGAACTTGCAGAACTATAATTTCCTTGCATTCTAGACCTACTCTATGGCTACCCGCTTTCTAGTAACATACGTTTCATGACCAGGATGGTCTTCCTGGCCTGGAGCGTGGCCTTAAGGCACACAAACTGGGCTCACACCCTTACACCCCTCTGGCACAGTACCTGATTGCATGAAGTGGCTACACTGCAAGGGTTTGATAAATGGGATCTGGTGGGTCTATCCAATCTTGGAGCTGTGTGGGTTGGATCACACATGCAGTCCTTTCAGGTCCTATGCACAGGCTACCAACTATCACACACCCAGTTCTATAAATATGTGCAACTTCGTCATGCCCTTCACACTCGCCTTACGCATGTAGACTTGCTGATGGAATATAGTCTGATTGAAGCCAAACTTCTTATAGGAGTTCTAGGGAAATGTGGGGTATCCCAAATATACAAAACACTGATAATTAACACGCCAGGGTATCTGAACCCCATTTAATGGCCAATGAAAATAATAGCTAGTCCCCACTGAGGATGCTGATTGGCGGGATGCCTTGATGGTACCCAGGACTATCACTATGTCCTCTCGCTTGTGATTGATACAGACATTCTACCTATATGGAGCATATCTCTCACCCGTTAGGTTACATAGTGCAGGGCTCTTACCAACCTCGGCATGTCCTAGATGTGCAGAAACCCCTGCTGACTTATCACATGACCTGGGCTTGGCCCGGGATTCAGAGGTACTGCTCGGTGATAATGAATGAGCTCAATGAGATTCTAGGATGGGAGGTCCCATTGCCCCCTCTTGGTGATCCTTTCAGGTGTGCTGAATGGGGCTGGGTACACCCAAGCTAATCGCACCTTCTTGGGTACAGCCTTTGTGGTGGCAAAGAGAGACACTGCGACCAGATGGAGATCACCTTCACCCCCCACCCTCTCCAAATAGTGCAAAGGAGTGGACTGGTGTGTGAGACAAGAACAGCCGGTTTATGAGGCCCGGGGTTGCTCCCGTAAGCACAGGCAGGTGTGGGGGAAATGGTTGGGTCAAATTCCTTGAATACCTCTGGGCTTTGAGTCTAGTGAAATGTTTAGCTTGGTGTTGTTTGCTTGATCTTTACTGGTGGAGTGGGTACTACGCTTGCTTAACTGTATTGCTGGATTGTTCCTTGAGGCTGTCTGTGTCACTGATGTTTCTCCTCAAAACAAGAAAATACTAGCATTACAGTGGTCTCTCTACTTTCCAGACTTCTGCAAGAAGTCTTGAAATTGGCTGCAAGTATCAAAGCAGGAGAACCAACAAGTAAACTGAAGAATCTAGTTTCCAGAGACTTTGTTTCACTATTGTAAGATCTGGCATGAAACAAGCTTAAGTAGTCACTCACAGGCTCTGTGATTATCGCAATGTGATTTTGTGATTATGTTTACGTTAAAGATATCTGGAAATTTAATTTGATTTAATTATTTTATATATGCAGTGGTTTCGATAATGCATTCAAACAAGTTGAAGATAAAATGTGGACAATTTCCAACGATTTGTCATAATAAATTGGCTGGAAACAGCAGTTCACTTTAAAGTAATGGGAAGCATTCCCCAAAGTGCTTCATAAAGAAGATCTTAGAGTAGAAGGAAGGAAGGATGCCGTTTTACAGCACCACCTGCAGAAGAGAGCAAACCACATTAGTATTTAGAAGCATTAGGAACAAACATTGGCATATTCAATAGATGTTTCCTTTAACTGGGGAGTGACAGCATATTGGCTTTTCCAAACCTTTCTTTTTTGGTTGTATAATGAGCGTTGTCCATGTCTGGATGGTGACAAAAAAGCCAATAAAGCAGCCGGTACATTCTGACAATGTGACACTTGGACATTTTAACTTTTTTTTATTTATTTTTTTAAACATTTTTTTTACTTAGTAGTCTAGCAAAGTAAACAGCCATTCTAGAACAGTAAAATAAGAAATACCAAAATAAAGTACAGTATGTGGAAGCACCAAAAAGAAATACAGTGGCATGGTAGCAGCTGCTAGGATGAGTGAGGGAGCCATTTGTGAGTGACTGATGAAAGGGCTTAAGCACCTATAGAGTTTGGCGGGCAGGCTACCTTCCACCTAAAAAATAAAAAGGAATAAACACCATGATGCGTGTGGACAACCTCTGAAGTTCACAGTCTAAAGTGAGCTGTACAATGAAACTAATGGCTGAAAGGAGCGGTCCAACAGCCCCTTAGTATCTGTATGTATGTGTATGCAGAGTGTTGGGTAAGGTCATGGGCGCTTAAAACAATCTGTAAACAAGAACTGAAAAGACGAGGCCATTGTGGTAAAACCTCTCTCCGGAATCTCCATGGGTAAATGTCAAGTTGCTTTCTTTTTAGCAACGCAGAGAAACTATTGTGTGTAAAGAAAAGCAAAAGTTTTTTCTTTCTAGATGCATTTAGCTAGATGATCAAATAGATTTGTTTTCTTCAAATGTCAATATGTCAAAATGTTCTTGCAAATATTTACATTTAACATTAAAAAGGCAGGCAAAAAGTGCTAAACATATGGTATTTTATTGAAACTTCTCAGTAGGTTCAACTATCATGAGCCCTACTTTCTGGCTTTTAAAAGCCAACACTTTTAGTTTACTGTCAAAATGATGCAATAATGCGATGGCTCTTGTATTTGTTATGAGAGATAAGAGATGAAGGAAGGACATATACTCCGACCCAATGCTTTTTAAATCCAGATAAACCAGGTAATACACGTGCTGTTTTTGGAGGTACCTACAAACGGCTTCCTTTCTATCATGGTGTCTTCATGTATTCCAAAACAGCATTAAAGCTGCAGGACAAAAGGGTGCCTTGTCTGTGCAGGAAGCAGTGTCCGCTCCAAAGGACATCACAGCCACCTGACAGTTGCCTCGGTTTCCAATCTGTATGCGTGTGATATTTGTATAACACAAACGTAGCCACGAGGCAGTCGACACTGCTTAGGGTCAAAGTCAAGCATACAATCTAAGAGAAACAGCTGGTTTGTGGACTGTTAATGCATTGTGAGTTAGAGTTCTTTAATAAGGTGAATCTTCAACTCATTTATAAACTGTAGCAGTCCTTATGGATATGTGGACATTGTTTCAGATCCTGGGTGTGTAGGTGGAAGAGGCCTGCTGCCTCATGTATTTCTTTTTTACACATCTTGGTCACAAGTATGAATGTGTCCTGGATGTAGGTGTGCCAAGAACCACCAGAGATAGTGAGCTTTTTTGTGTATAAAAAAAAAAAAAAAGGTGAGGGTTGAGAGGATATGATCATATTTCTTCTGGTCCAACACAAGACATGATGCTGTATCTATGATGCCCATAAGGAGTGCCACAGTGGTGTCTAGGAACCACGGAGCAGGGTGTAACCATCATCCAGAGTAGAGGGCTTGAAAAGCAACTCTTAAGTCACGTTCTGAAAGAAACAATTTCACTTTCTTTAGACAAGAGAGCTGGTACCAGGCAGTCTTGGTTTTGGCAATGTGTTTGTTATAATCATATTTTTCCTTCTAGGTTTCCACTTTTGAATGATAGGTTAATTTATGTATGTGTATGCTGCAAATACAGGTGCACACTTATTAATATTGTTATGCATTACAACGTAGTAATTCCGCTTGCTTGAATATTTTTATGTTTTTGCATGGTTTTGAATCATCTCATCCTGTATTGGTTTTTAATAATGAAGAAGGCTTTGAACAAATTGCTATCAAGACTTCTTGCACATTGTTTTCAAACAATAAGTAGTGTTTCATAGAATGTAAGTAACAAAGCGTATAAGGTCTTTACTGGTAATTGTTTATTTTGAAAATATTTAATAATGTTCAGAGAGAATTTATAAACTAGGACAGAGACGAGCTTCTAACCACAGATTTGAGGCTGAGGGTCATACACAGCCATAACCCTCTTCTGTTACTGAAGGGAACGGGGACAGTGGATTTAGGCTTAACTTGGCTTATCTGCTACCTTACAGATGCTGATGCAGACGCTGTCTTTTTGCTGAACATTTGGTTTCATTGTTCAAAAAGATATGCAGGTGTGAGCCATCTACGAAACTCAAAGCAGGCTTCTTTTGGTGCAAAGTTTAGCATGGTTGTTTTTTATTTTTTTAAGTATAGGTTTTTATTGGCATTTTTACATCATCAAAACAGCATAACAGATGAGCATGACAGTAAGTATACATAATATGTACGTTTGTCATCAAGAATGGCCCCTCGCCACCCTGCACCCAACTCGCATCCCAACGACCCCACAGTACTTTGAGACGTTAATCATGTCAATTTTGCAAAAAACACACCTTTCAAATCTCCTTAGCCTGACTTCATGAAGTAGTAATACCCCCCCCTCCTTTCGTGTGGGCCCTCCTCCACTTCCCAGTCAGCTCATGGCAGATGAGTATCCACGGGGTCTAGCAAATCAGCCAGTAAGTTTAGCATAGTTAGCAGAATGAAAGGATGGACTGGGGAAATTGATGTAATCCATACTTTTTTTTAGCACAATATTTCTTTATAATTCAGCTTCCTGATAAGCATCATTGCCACTATGTTGATTTTTATAATAAAGACGACTCATATTGGGTGCACTAAAGTAGGGTTTTCCTTTTAATAAAGGATGAAAACACATTGTAGGTGTCTTAATGTTCTTGAGTGTGCCTATTTATGATGAAAGAGGGTTCTACTAGCTATTCCTGTGAAATCTCACAGGACCAAGCATTACTTAGAGCATACCTCACTCAAGTAATTCTCAGTGGGTGGTTGCAGTCCTTTGGATTTTTCTGTTTCGAGTTGGCAACTGAATAAATACTTGGTGCGAGGAAGTGTAGAGAACCATTTGAGGACCGTATTCTGGAGAGAAAACACACAAAATGCATTGTGTTCCAAAGTGAACCCAATTTACTTGACATTCCGTGAAACTTGGGCATCAAAGCTGTCAAGGTTCATGTCATTGAGCCAGCGTTGTGACATTTCTTGCTTATTCTTGGTAAATAACAGGAAAACTGCCTTGGTTGAGCTTTAGGTACACACTGGACATTAAGGTGTGGATGAGGTGCAGCCAGTGCACCTCCCATCTGTAAGTCTAAACCTCAATGACTGACATTCAGGACTACCTCTGGTTTTTAAACCTTGAAAATCCTGTGCCTTCAGGGAAATGGCTCAAAGCATTGTTTGCTTTCCTTTCAATTCTGTTTCATCTGCCTAAAACTGGGTTCTGATAATCATCTGCCCTCTAGAGTATAATTGAATCAGATTGAGATCACAACTGTGACACATCCACAGCAGTTATCGTAGAATGTATTGGTTTATATTTTAACAGACCCCTTTCAAATATGACCACTCTAAATCCTCTCACATTCATGCCAGCCATCTGGGAGTAGGATTATTTAAAATATAATGGCATTGCATTCAAAGATGCCAACCACACATCAGGAGGGCCATTTTGAAATGTTTAAAAAAAACACAAAAAGTTTAATATGACTGCCCTCCAATAACATGGTAGCAAAGCTGAAAATACTAGGGGACTGGAGAGAGGTTAATGAAGGGAGTGGTATGGGAGAGGAGAAAAAATAGCCCCTCATGTGAACTGCAATACAAGGTCTGACTTCAGAAGTGGATAGATGGACTCTATCCACGTAACACACAATACCAAAATGCTCCTGGACGAGACAAACACAAGAATAGGGGGAAAGCCATTGATTCAGGAGTAGGGTAGTGAAATGGACATGAACACCATTCAATAAGAATTAAGGGACTGACCTAATGCCCAATTTATGTATTGTATTTTTAACAAATCCCTTCAGTGAAAATAGAAAGATGGTAAACAACGGATATACTTTAATTCCATTTGAAGAAGCAAGGCTGCAGGCGACATTGGAAGAAGCCCATGTAGTGCTATAGAAGGGTTAAATTGAGCAGGTTGAGGGAGAGAGTTTAATAAACGTAATCCCATAGCTTGTATGAGTGAGTGGGTCTAAGTTAGGAGACAAAGAAACAAAAAAGAGCAACAGTCAAACCGTGAAAACAACAGTGCATGAACAAGGTATTTACAAGTAATAATGGTTGCTTGTTCATAGGGATACATGTTTTAGCCAGAATGGAAGCCACTGAAGTTAGATGGATGGACTGCAGCTGCTGCTTCACTTCCTGCACACTGCAGAGGGTAGGGTAGCAGATTATGTCCCTGTGAGTAACAAAAGGCTGCCAAAATAAAGCACAAAATGTATCATTTTTAGACTTGACATCCATTGCATGGTATTCCTCAGATTTTGTGCCTTCAATACCAATTTGTTTAAACTCGTTTTTGATAGTATTAGGATTCTGTACACTTTACACCTGCTAACCAGTGATTGTGCTGTCTCCCTTAAACATGGTAAACCAGGTACACACCTAATTGGCATTTTTAATTTACTTATAAGTCCCCAGTAATGGAAATACGTGCACACAGGGCCTGTAAAATAAATGCTACTAGTGTGCAGTAGCACTCATTGTGCCACCCACTAAAGTAACACTGTAAAAACATCTCAGGCCTGCCACTTCAGCCTGTATTTCAGTTTTCAAATGCCATTTCAACCTAGTAAAATAATCCATTTGCCAGGACTAAACCTTTCTTTTGAATACTTTTATGTCACCCCCCCACCCCCACCAAGAAAGGCTCCTATTTAAAAAGTAGGATATGAGTGCTCAAGGTTTACAAGTCCTGACTGTAAAGTTCAAAGTTGTTTTTCATTTAGCAAGGCTATCACTACCATAGACTAACACTGTTACCTTATTACACTAAATATGTAATAGCATCAGTTTGAGAACAGATAGAGTAATGCTTCTTCCACTCATTTCGACTACAATGTAAGATCCTCTTTAACGTAGAGTTGGATTTTAAGTTACTATTCTGAAAACGCCACTTTTTGAAAATTGTCATTTTTTTTCTGTCTAAACCAAATGTTCCTTTCGGCCAGTGTTCAGGGAACGTGACTGTGAATGGTTCTCCTGTGGTGTGCTGAATATTCCTTTCAAACATGGGGACAAAGGGGGCCTGGGTGTACAGGGAGTGATTCATCCGGACCTGAGTGGGGAGGTGCTGTGCCCTGACCTGATTAAACATCAAAGGACCCTACCTGCAGCACACACAAAGAAACCGGACACCAGTCGTGCCATTGCCTGGGCCCCCTAGACAGATTGCAGCCAAACCAGGAGGGGAAACCAGGGCAGGAGTAGGCCAAGAATTGCCAACACACAAAGGCTGGCACTGGGTAGATGAATGGCACCCAACTTCAGAACACCCCTGGGCCTGCGGCAGATTCAGAAGAACTGCCTGCTGTCTGAAGATGGAAGACTGGACCTGCGTGCCTTGAATACAGGATCTCCAGAAGTGACTCCAAGTTTCAGCTAGCTGAAGACCTGTTTGAGCTACAGGGACACAGCAAGCTTCCAGAGGCCTTCCCTGCAAATGCCCAGCTGACAGGCACCAACTGGACCTGCCTGAGCCCTGCTGCTGGCCTCTGCTGGAGTAAGTCCTGATCCCAAAAGGTGCCCCCCAAATCCTGACATCAGACCTGTTTCAAACCTATAAGATACTGCACTCCGGGTGAAAATCCTGAAATTTGGGACTCCTTATGTCAGCAACTATCAGTGTGTCTCCTGTGCAAAGCAAAGTTCAGACGGTGAGCTGGCTCTTTGTGCCAAACTGTGACCACCCGTGGCTCCAGTGACGCCTGCTCATTGTGCTGACATCATCCTCGTTGTGGCAGCACCCACCACAAACCTCCTGCTGTGGCTCCTCACTTGGACTTGAGCATTGAGAAGGTAAACTCTTCACTGGCATGAACCTGGTCCTGAAATTAGGCACATGCCTCAGCATGGTGAGCATTTTTTTGTGCTATTTTTACCGGAAAAATTACAAATTCATATCTCTGGTTCTACTGACTGAATTTTTGTTGTTCGAGTGCCTTTTCATTTATTAGATATTACTTTATTTTCCTAAATTGGTTTGGGATTTTTCTTGCGTTGTCTGCATTTTATTACTGTTTGAGTGCTGCATAAGTACTTGATACATTGCCTATAAGTTAAGTCTAACGATGTTTGAGCCAAGCAACTAGAGGGTTAAATACAGATTCATTTAGTGACTTGTGGTTCACCCTGATGAGGACTGTGTTTATTACTTGATTGGGACTCTCACCCCTCTCTCAGTTACTAACGCATTTTCTTACAATGATCAACTATGCAGCCCACAATACATGCACTGCATACAGCTGTGGCTGGGAGGCAAGGGAGCAAAAAAAGCATTATCCTATTGAGCCCGAGCTGTGACTCCTAGCTTGGAGTCAACAACCTATGGACAATCACCTGGGGCCCTATTATACACTGGGCACGCTTCCTCTGTGCGAGACTAATCAGAGAAAATGTGCCCTTTTACACTTAATGCGCTGCTCCAAAGGCAGCTGCTAGCATAAAAGGGATTATCACATTTGCATGTCCCCATGCAAATGTGGGAATACTCCCTGGTGATAGTGCTGGTGCTATATGTGTGCCAGTGCTTTTTGTATTACAGAAAGAGCTGCACAAGCGTCTGCAGCCTTTGCTGTAATCCCAAAGTTCCCTGGGTCTGGGGGGGCGGAGGAAGGGGGTTGGGGCACATGCCCATTACACCCCAGGGCACTATGTAAAATACAGCCACTAGTTGGCTAATTATAAGCCATGTGCAGATTGTCCTTTTATTGCAGCTCCCATTCTGCGTGCCACACTGAATTCTTTGCACATGCTACTAGAAGCAGCATTTACCATTGGCAGGGGCAGCAGTGTGCTGGCACAGGGTCAGTAAAATCACTTGTTTTTGTGTGTAACTGCTCCTTAACTGTACCTTCTATATGTAGCAGCTACAATGTAGGTGTCTCCACACTCTTCAGTGTGCTTTGCGTTTGTAAAACTACATTTTGTTGAATCTGTTTTGTTGCTGCAACAGCACGTGGGTGCGACTGGTCTTTAGTTTCTAGTTCACTGCTTGTAATATGCTTGTAGTTCATTTAATGTGCCAGTACAAACCCCACCCTTCTACAAAAGTAAACACTATCACCTTTCGAGTCACATTGACAATTCAAAAGTGTGTTGAAGGTTTTGAGAGGAACAACCATATGTTTGTTTCAGGGCAGAGAGACATTCCCTTTGGTAGGAGTCCTACACATTGCCTTCCATAGTATGAACTTGATGAATTGGGACACAAGACTTTGCAATCCGCAAGACATGAGCCCAAAGACTCTTGCCCTCAAATTGTGCTCTGCGATTTTATTAGGAGTGCCAATTGTGAAATAAATACTTACACCTATCAAAGAGGTTTGCTTTAGAGGTCTTCCTCATCAGAGTGGTTCCTAATGCTTTTCTCCTTGAGTTAGGTTTTTAAGGCTTAACCCGCGGACAGCAGAACTAACTTCCTCATTGCTTGGCAGCAAACCATTTGTTGCACTGCTCTTGAGCATTCTTTCATGAAAATGCCATAGCCGAGGTAATTGAAGTCTTGGGACCTGCAGACTCAAGGACATTATGGCGTTATGGCCACTGCTATTCAAGAATTAAGGTTACAGACAAGTATTAGTTTCCCTCAACTAGGCTATTTAGTTTCCAGCAAGTTGTGTAGATCTTTTACAATGATTCTGTGGGAGCTGTTGCTGTGTATTCGTTTTTATGCACAGGGATAATTTGTGTTGATGATCTGTACATAAAGGCAATATAGTTGTGCCTCTTTCCTTCTGTCAGGAGGATTCTCCAGTGCCTACAGAACCCAGAGGAAACGAGGCAATTCACATGGCATGTATTGTCAGCAGTTCCTTCATCCGTCAAGCCCAGATACTAGTGCAAACCTACTTAAATGCAAAGAACCTTCTCTTTAAGCTTCAACAGGTTGCTTTTGGGAAGCGATTTTAACTCGGATACAAGTAACGTGCATTGAATTAAATAAATGGTTCATCAATTTGGAGGAGAGATGACACTCATTAAATGTATGAGCCATGAGTAGCAAAATTATCATAGCCATCTGATAAGTTAACATTCCTCCCACTTCAAAATTTGGAAACAATTCCACTTCAATGGCTGCAGATGCACAAGTACATTCAATAGCAAAATGAGACACCGGTCTCCTGACTTTTTTGTGGTTGCCCAGTCAAACATGTGCTTTTATGAATAAATAGCATTTAATAAAACCACCCATATTCTCGAGGCAACACACTAAATATTCGCAGTCTCTTTAAAATCTGCATGCTAGAATCATCCTGGGCAGTACCCCCAGAGTTCCTGTCTCGTGAGGCTGGTTATTCCCTATTAGATACTAGAGGCGACTTTCAGATGTTGTCCACTTCAGTCCCCATGACAGCAAAGTTTAAGTTTTGGTCTTGAGAGTGAAATTTAGCATCATTAGGCTCCTCAAAGTAAAGTCTCCAACAGATCTTTTGGTCATGAATAGTCTTACCCAATGGTAGCAGGCAAACGTGGGAGGACTGAGGCACACCGCTGTCCATGTCTTGCAATCTTTTCCTGATGACATATCAGGCTTTCTTAGTCTCCAGAAGGCCAGAGCCTTTATCAGACATCCCTCTGCATGACTCCTCGCAATCATAACGGTTCCTCCCAGCAGTTTCAGCACAGTGATCAAGGAAACAACTATAACTCCACTGTGGCCTCCTCCTAACACACAGGGGATCACCAATTCCCTCTGCACAAAGGGCAACAGCCCACACTTTGCGGTGGTCTCCATTCAGCACACATCAATTTCAGCTGTGCAGTAGTCTCAGACTAGGCATCTCACTCTTTGCTCACCTAGAACCACTAAGCCCCACTGTGCCTCATTCCTTTCAAGTGCTATCCTCCTCACATGGTCCGAGGAGCTTGGCAGGCAGAAGGCTGGTACACTAGGCTCAGGACAAGTGGTTTTGGTGCTGAGTAATGACCCCCCACCTCCCCCAGCAGGGAGACTGGCAACCCTTGGCCCTAGCGCTGGTCCCAGCAGCTAGAAGGCTTGGTGATCCCTCCTGTTAAACAGGCGCTTGAACAAAGTGCGGGACACATGCAGACACAAATGTAATTTAGTGTATGGTCCTTTGAAATTTTGCTTGTGGGTGTCGGCTCCTTTGAAATGATCTTTCCTCTGTCCTGTATTTTGGCAAAAGGACAGTCTGCCAATAACACAAGTAGCTTCAAGACTGATTAACCCACAACACAGGCCACAGTACTAAGAGGTGATCACACCTTGCTGTCAACCACCACGGGGGGGGGGGCTGGGGGTGTGTGTCCATCCGTCCGTCCTGGTCCTCACCATAGCATTTCCAAAATAGAATCCACAGGCCTCCATATTATGTACCATGCACAGGTACATATACATTTCAGCACACACATGAAAGTATTGCACACCGTCCGGAAATGCACATAACTACCATGGAGGCCAAGGGTGAGTTATGTACACATTAGTGACAATTAATACAAGTGGACCCATCAGCACCATTGCCAGGGCACAGGTAAAAACGTGCTCACACTACTCATCACTACTAAATTCAAAATGGGTATTCAGCCACCATTGTATTTGTGTCACTTAACTCCAGGTAAGCGCCATAACCTTCTACCATTATGACGGTAGTACTTGGTGCACCCACTCACCATCTAACAAGACCAAGTTACCAGGAGACACGCCTAGTTCAGGGGCACACACAAGGACCATGTTCACCCATAACCAAAAATCTGTACTTGAGTTCCAGATATCGATGCAGCTGGGGAATTCTGGGATGGGGTGCATGTCCGACACCATGAAGGGGACCTTTCTGTCCCAAATCGTGCTGATCTGCTTAAGCAAGTTCATGAAGATGTGGGCATTAAAATGTTTTTACTCCTGTTACCTTTAATGGGCCAGTACACAGAGGAGTTTCTTCCACTTGTTCGCTCTTCAAGCTCTTCCAGTCCATGCAATCGGCCTGGGTAGCAAAGGGAAAAAAAGAGAAGGGTCTGTGGCTATTGGTCACATGGGACAAAGGCAGCGGAATAATTGGTGGTGTGGTTGGCTGAGGGGTTGGGAGTTTGTAATTTCTGCAATCAATGAGGATAGATCTGCAACTCTTACATGAGAACATTTGGTGGATAAACAGCCTTTAAGCCACTCAAAACAAGATGACTTAGTCAAATGGAAGCATTGTAGAGCATCTCCACAGTCCCCACATTAACCTAGTTCACCAGATACTCCACTTGAACCCCCGTCCTTTGTACCTGGACAATGTTAGTTTTTTAGTAGGGCACTGCAGAACTAACTACTCTGGACTGGGGCATATACCTCTCTTTGGGTCATCTTTTGCCGAACGATAACCAACACAGTTCTTGAGAAAATTAGTTCAAGAAGATAGGCAGTCTCATTCAAGTCACAGCAATACGGCGACATGTGTTCGTAATACTAGCCCAACTCAGTGGTATGGCAACCAGCTTCCAGAACCTCTGTTTACTCTTACTCCTTGGTGGCACAGAGATTTTGCTTAAAGTCAAAATCTAGGTTGAAGTGCAAGCTTACATTTGCAAATAATGGCAGATGTGGATCAAACTAAGCAATTTCGCTAGTTTTGTTCTGTGTTTGACATTTTAGGTGAATCAATAGGTATTTGAGAGTTGGCTGCCGTCCACCAGGTTTAGCAGGTTTGACGCATGTTCAGCCCAAGAATACCTTCAAGAGTAATTGCACACTCCAGGGATTCTAACTCGAATCTTTCAGTTACAGGTCAGCCGCAGGGTAACCAGCACCCCATAATGATCAAAGCCAATCAAGTTGCGGGCAGTTGCAGGTATCCCATAATGCTAGCAGGTACTGTGCATCTCTTATAGTTAGTTTCTCAGTCAACCTACAATGTTTGTGGGGCTGCAGCTCTCCCTTCTTACACAGGATGTGGGATGGCAGGTAGCACAACTCTCTTAATCAAGCAACAGCAGTGAACATGGCCTTTGTGTGTATTTTTCCAGCCCACCGGGTAACCTGTTTTATCGGACTTGATACAGAGAGGTGAATACAAATGGCCCTTCACTCTATTTAAGACTTGATGAGCTGAACCCGAGAGAAAAAAGTCTGGCTACAATGCAAGGAGAGAAGAAAACGGCATACTACCACTGGCTACCACTACCCAGGACAGAGCCTACCCTAGAGAATAGACATGTGGAAAAGCAGGCTACATTTAGTTAAATCCCAACCCAAGTACAGTCAGATACTCAGCTGGTGAACAAGCTGTTCGAAGAACACACAGGGTGTATTCAAGGGAGTCCGGTGACGAGTCTGTCGTGCAAGAAAATATAACCAGAGAGGAATGTTAAATGAGTAACCAGGTAGCACAGGGCTTCGGCACCAAGGAGTTAACCGGACAAAGCAGCTCCTCTCCTACTCAACATTACTGCTATGCATTCGGAACAAGATTTGTGCTACAGCAATCTGGTCATTCCCAAAACCCTCTGCAACAGTTCCACTTCTCACTTCAGCCTCAACTCCAACCTGAAGTGTAAATTTAAACCAATATAATAAATACTATGGCAATGGAGGGTAAATTAATGGTAACTTAGAAAGGTCGATGGCCGAGTCCAGCAACTTATATTAGGTGAGAAGAAAATGGAAGTTACTTGCAATCCTAGTCCTTCACGTGAATCTTTAAATCCTAAATATTTGAAGCGTCTAGCTTATGTGCATGCACTTGGGCACTTTCATTACACAGCGTTTTACTATTAACACTTGCATCTGTAAATGCAGACAATAAAAACAGCCTCCGTGATGGGCTCTACAATACCAAGTCAAGGAAATGGAGCCGACTATGCAACTGCTACAAAGAGCTGCACTGTGACACCAGCTTTAATGTAGGCAGATACTGCGCATCCCATAACACTTGCATTTCCTTCAGTGAATTGCAACAGAAACAAAGGCTTTCGACCATACATGATTTACCATTGTGAAGCGGTCACCAGAGAGGAGGGTACGTTAGGATGTCAATAAAGACTTCTGTGATGGAACACTAGGAGTACAAAACATTATCTCTTCTTTATCTGCACTTCTGAAACCATCTACAAAGGTCAAACATTCTAGAGCACAATAACCATCCCTACTAGACAGTAGAAGCAACAGGGTGGACACAAAACAGCAAGTAAAAACATATTTGCGTGGTCACTTGGGCATAAACCCTAGAGTCTGAATCCAGTGTCTTGTGAATGCAGTCCAAAGAACGTCAATTGAAAGCTCAGTCATTGCGGAAATTCTTAATACTGCTTTGGTAGCTTTCCCTCTTGTAGAACAGACATTCGGCCTAACTAGGCAAAATTGCATTCGTGTTTTTGAGGACACAAAACAAGTTTGAGACAGTTCGAATGAGGCCATAACGCTATGTACGATTTGAGAGAACGTGCAGCTGGTATTTCACTAATCTTGCAAGGTGAAGTCATTGTAGCCAAGAAAGCTATTTTCCAGCAAAGATGCCGTAACATAAATTTACGTTCAAATGAGGGAATCAATACAATTTGAAAGACAAAGAGACTTCATGAGGGATATGGTAGTTTAGTTTCAGAAACAAGGTCTGAATGTCAAAGACATCTGATCATTAGTTCTGTCAAAAGGAAACAGGATGACCCTTCCTGTAAACTGTAAGGGCTGAATGCTACACCGTAATGGAAGAGAAATGCAAGCCTGATAGGTAGATACAGCAGATGTAGTAGGACTGCTTGATGGCATCTTGTTGGACTGCTGATTTTTGTATCTAGCAGATGCAGAACCTTTTCCATTTAAATGTGTACAGAGTGCTGGTTGAAGGATGTTTTGCCTCAGGTAAGATATCTATGCAATATTTCGGTACATTTAGACAGCCATATCATGTGTAGCCATGCCATCAAGCACAAAGATGTTGGGATGGAGACTACATTAATTAAGTCTGGGTAGCCCATTTGGTTTCCACAGCTGCTTCTGACGTTTCTCCGATACATTCAAGCGGCCTGTGAACTACCAAAATATCAAGTTACTCCGGTGGGAGGATTAGAGCCAATTTTGGCTTCTGAATACCACAGCCTGATCAATTCTGAAGTAATCAGTGGAATGTATGGCAAAGCGTAAAAACATCTCAGCCCATTTCACCAAAAGAGCACGTCCATTATCCTAGGGTTGTGACAGCTGGTGCTGAAATTGGACCCTTTATTATTTTTTGAAGTGGTCAAGAGGTCTATTCTGGAAACCCAGTTTGTACACTTGCCATCTAGAACTCACGAGTGATGCTCTTGGAAGAGCCAGATGAAGGCATTTGCTTCAATGTTTTCCAAGTCCTGTGAAAGGGCTTTAGCTGTGAGGTTACCATCTACTGTCCACGTTCAAATAGCTTAAACGTCTAGACCTAAAATTATTGATCTAGAGTCTGCTCTTTTTAGACAGTACATAGTTATGATGTTGTCTGACTACACAAGCACAAAGGATATGATTGGTAAGAAGAACCTTATTGCTAAATGAACGTCAAAGTTCAAGAAGTGGGATTATAGTAATGTGGCTGCTTCAAAGATCATATGCCTTGAAGTGTCAGAGTATCCAAAGGCTATTGGGTACAGAGTTGTGCAAAACAAAAAAGGCATTATCAGATATTAAACAAGGGGATAGCATTTGAAAGATTGTATTTCCGCATGATGTAGAGCAAACCGGTCTATCAAATTGCCTGTGAGCAGGCTCGACTGACGATTCAAGCATACTTAAGGTGATCTTATGTTGAATCAAAGATCTAAATGACAAAAATGGAAAACACCATGGAGCCAATAACACAATGGGCATACAGCGAGATACCCTGGACCTTCTCTAGATGAAGACTACTTTATAGGACAGACCATCCTCAAACATACTTTTCATTGGTGTCAGTTCAGAGGTGCACCTAGGTTCTGTAGCACTTGAGCTAGGATTAGTGTCAACTTCTGACAGTTAATTTGGATCCCCAGAAACTTGATAAAATCAGAGGTCAGAAATTCCTCTGGCTTCTGGGAAAATCCAAGTGTTAGACCTGGCATCCTTGGCGTGGGTTCCCCTAACTTTTTGCCCTCAGATCTCCTGTTTTTGCTGACTTCGATTTTGCTGTCATTAGGACTCTGTGCGCTTTACCACTGCTTGTGCTCTTTCCCCAATACATGGCAACTTTGGCTTATCCCCAATTGGCATATCTAATTTACTTACAAGTCCTTAGTAAAGTGCACTACATCTGGCAAAAGCCAGTAAATTAAATGCTATTAGTAGGCCTGCAGCACTGATTGTGCCACCCACTTAAGTAGCCCTTTAAACATCTCAGACCTGCAATTGCAGAGTCTGTGTGTGCATGTCCACCTGACCAAATTAATCTTGGGCCAGGCCCAAACGAATAAGTTTCTTACCTTCGGTAACGCTTTTTCTGGTGGATACATTAACTACCTGTGGATTCCTCACCAAAAGAATTCTCCCCTCGCGCCAGCTTCAATGGAAATTTCTTCTAGCTCTGCACGTCGACGTCACAATAGCGCGGCGCCGTATGACATTATCTAGGCAATAAGAAGCCCTCGTCGATGTGCAGACGTCAGTTATCACCATTTTGTACGCGCCTTAGAGGCGAACAGGTGAAAATGTACCTTGAAGAGAACATAATCACATCAAAAGAAGTGAAAACGCAACATTTATTACTCCAAAAATAATAAGAAACTAAATATGCCAGTCAAATTCAATCATGTGTACTTGAAATATCAAAACCAGAGAAAGAAATACATATATACATGCTATAACGATATATATAAAGCAGGCATATATATACACACACACACACATATATATATATATATATATATATATATATATATATACACACACCCACATATATACGGAAAATGTCACTTACCCAGTGTACATCTGTTCGTGGCATGAGACGCTGCAGATTCACATGCTGTGCATATCCTGCCATCTAGTGTTGGGCTCAGAGTGTTACAAGTTGTTTTTCTTCGAAGAAGTCTTTTCGAGTCACGAGATCGAGGGACTCCTCCCATTTCGGCTCCATTGCGCATGGGCGTCGACTCCATCTTAGATTGTTTTCCCCGCAGAGGGTGAGGTAGGAGTTGTGTATATAGTAATAATGCCCATGCAATGGAGTGAGTATGTTACTAGTATGTGACTAAAAGTATTATATTTACAAATTTACGAGTTTAATTTTGATCAACTTACACCGGCTACAGGCTCCCGGGGAGGTGGGAGGGCGCATGTGAATCTGCAGCATCTCATGCCACGAACAGATGTGCACTGGTAAGTGACATTTTCCGTTCGATGGCATGTGTAGCTGCAGATACACATGCTGTGCATAGACTAGTAAGCAGTTATCTCGCCAAAAGCGGTGGTTTAGCCTGTAGGAGTTGAAGTTGTTTGAAATAAAGTTCTTAGTACTGCTTGTCCTACTGTGGCTTGTTGTGTTGTTAACACATCAACGCAGTAATGTTTAGTGAATGTATGAGGTGTAGACCATGTGGCTGCCTTACAGATTTCTGTCATTGGTATATTTCCTAGAAAGGCCATTGTGGCGCCTTTCTTTCTAGTGGAGTGTGCCTTTGGTGTAATAGGCAGTTCTCTTTTAGCTTTAACATAACAGGTCTGAATACATTTCACTATCCATCTGGCAATGCCTTGTTTGGATATTGGATTTCCTGTATGAGGTTTTTGGTAAGCTACAAACAATTGTTTTGTTTTGCGAAACTGTTTGGTTCTATCAATGTAGTACGTTAGAGCTCTTTTAATGTCTAATGTATGTAATGCTCTTTCAGCTAGAGTCTGGTTGTGGAAAAAACACTGGGAGTTCCACAGTTAGTTTGGTTTAAGTGGAACGGTGATATAACTTTTGGCAAAAATGTGGGATTTGTACGTAGAACCACTTTATGTTTATGTATTTGTATAAAGGGTTCCTGTATGGTAAAGGCTTGTATTTCACTTACTCTTCTGAGTGATGTGATAGCTATTAGGAAGGCTACTTTCCAAGTTAAGTATTGCATTTCACAAGAGTGCATGGGTTCGAATGGTGGACCCATGAGTCTTGTTAATACAATATTGAGGTTCCACAAAGGAACTGGTGGTGTTCTCGGTGGAATGATCCTTTTTAGGCCCTCCATAAAAGCTTTTATGACTGGTATCCTAAATAGTGAAGTTGAATGTGTAATTTGCAGATAAGCTGAAATTGCTGTGAGATGTATTTTAATGGATGAAAAAGCTAACTTAGATTTTTTTAAGTAGCTTACAATGTGTGTAGCGGACGCGTGTAATGGTTGACTTTGATTATTAGGACAGTAATAAACAAATAGTTTCCATTTATTTGCGTAGCAATGTCTTGTAGTAGGTTTTCTAGCCTGTTTGATGACCTCCATACATTTTTGTGTGAGGTTTAAATGTCCGAATTCTAAGACTTCAGGAGCCAGATTGCTAGATTGAGCGATGCTGGATTCAGGTGTCTGATCTGCTGTTTGTGTTGAGTTAACAGATCTGGTCTGTTTGGTAGTTTGATATGAGGCACTACCGACAGGTCTAGTAGTGTTGTGTACCAAGGTTGTCGTGCCCAAGTTGGTGCTATTAGTATTAGTTTGAGTTTGTTTTGACTCAGTTTGTTTACTAGATACGGAATGAGTGGGAGAGGGGGGAAAAGCGTAAGCAAATATCCGTGACCAACTCATCCATAACGCATTGCCCTTGGAGTGAGGCTGTGGGTACCTGGATGCGAAGTTTTGGCATTTTGAGTTTTCTTTTGTTGCGAATAGGTCTATTTGCGGTGTTCCTCAGTTTTTGAAGTAGGTTTGTAGTATCTGGGGATGAATCTCCCATTCGTGGATCTGTTGGTGATCTCAACTGAGATAGTCTGCCAACTGGTTCTGAATTCCTGGGATGTATTGCGCTATTAGGTGAATGTGATTGTGATTCGCCCAATGCCAAATTTTTTGTGCTAAGAGACACAGTTGTGATGAGTGCGTGCCCCCCTGTTTGTTTAAGTAATACATTGTTGTCATGTTGTCTGTTTTGACAAGAATGTGTTTGTGGGCTATTAGCAGTTGAAATGCTTTCAACGCTAGAAACACTGCTAGTAGTTCTAGCTGATTTATGTGAAGTTGTTTCTGCTGAGTGTCCCATTGTCCCTGGATGTTGTGTTGGTTGAGGTGTGCTCCCCACCCTACCATAGATGCATCTGTTGTGATCACGTATTGAGGCACTGGGTCCTGGAAAAGCCGCCCTTGATTTAAATGTATATGATTCCACCATTGTAGCGAGGTGTGTGTTTGGCGGTCTATCAACACTAGATCTTGTAGTTGACCCTGTGCTTGTGTCCATTGTGTTGCTAGGCACTGTTGTAAGGGTCGCATGTGTAATCTTGCGTTTGGGACAATGGCTATGCATGAGGACATCAAGCCTAGTAGTTTCATCAATAATTTTACCTGATACTTCTGGTTTGGGTACATGCTTTGTATAACGTTTTGGAATGCTTGTACCCTTTGTGGACTTGGAGTGGCAATCCCTTTTTTTGTGTTGATTGTTGCTCCTAAGTATTGTTGTATTTGACACGGCTATAGGTGTGATTTTTGGTAGTTTAGTGAGAAACCTAGTTTGTGAAGGGTTTCTATGACGTTTTTTGTGTGTTGAAAACACTGTTTTTGTGTGTTCGTTTTGATTAGCCAATCGTCTAGATACAGGAACACGTGTATGTGCTGCCTTCTGATATGTGCCGCTACTACTGCAAGGCATTTTGTAAATACCCTTGGTGCTGTTATTATTCCGAATGGTAACACTTTGAACTGGTAATGTACTCCTTGGATTTCCGGTGTGAAATATGTATGGGTATATGGAAGTACGCATCTTTGAGATCTAATGTGGTCATATAGTCTTGTTGTTTGAGCAAGGGGATTACGTCTTGAAGTGTTACCATGTGAAAGTGATCTGATTTGATGTAAAGATTTAGTGTTCTGAGATCTAATATGGGTCTTAAAGTTTTGTGCTTTTTGGGTATGAGAAAGTACAGGGAGTAAACCCCTGTTCCTTTCTGATGATTGGGTACTAGTTCTATTGCATATTTTTTGTAACAACGCTTGGACTTCTATCTGTAATAGATCCATGTGTTGTTTGGACATGTTGTGTGTTTTTGGAGGCACATTTGGTGGTAATTGTAGGAATTCTATGCAATAGCCATGTTGGATGATGGCTAGGACCCACGAGTCCGTTGTTATTTCCTCCCAATTTTGGTAAAAATCTGTTAGTCTCCCCCCCACTGGTGTTACGTGTTGGGGATTTGTGACACTGAAATCACTGTTTGTTTTGAGGGGTCTTGGGACTTTGGAACTTCCCTCTAGTCTTAGGGAACTGTCCACCTCTGTATTGTCTCCGAAAGCCTCCTCTCTGATACTGGCTCTGGTATGGGGGCCTGGTTTGTGAAGTTGTGGGTTCTGTGGTTTGGCCCCGAAACCCCCCTCTAAATTGTGTCTTCCTAAAAGTGCCTCTGCTCTGTGGGGAGTAGAGCTCACCCATGGCCTTGGCCGTATCTGTATCTTTTTTCAGCTCCTCGATAGCTGTGTCCACTTCCAGCCCAAACTGCTGTCCATTAAAAGGCATATTAAGCACAGCCTGTTGGATTTCGGGCTTGAATCCTGAGGTGCGCAGCCGTGCGTGTCTCCCCAATTGTCACCGCTGTATTTACAGTTCTTGCAGCTGTGTCTGCTGCGTCCATTGCTGAACGTATCTGGTTATTTGAGATACTTTGGCCCTCTTCTACCACTTGTTGTGCACGTTTTTGGAATTATTTGGGCAGATGTTCAATAAAGTGTTGCATTTCATCCCAGTGGGCTCTGTCATATCTTGACAGCAAAGCCTGTGAATTTGCAATGCGCCATTGATTGGCAGCTTGTGCTGCCACTCTTTTTCCCGCTGCGTCGAACTTGCGACTCTTTGTCAGGTGGTGGTGCATCTCCGGAGGTGTGTGAATTCGCCCTTTTACGTGCTGCGCCAACTACTACTGAGTCCGGTGTCAGTTGCTGCATAATGTACATAGGGTCTGTTGGTGGAGGCTTGTACTTTTTCTCCACCCTAGGAGTGATGGCCCTGCCTTTAACGGGTTCTTGAAATACTTGCTTTGCGTGTTTCAACATTCCCGGTAGCATCGGAAGACTCTGGTACTGACTATGTGTGGACGACAGAGTATTAAATAAAAAGTCATCTTCGATAGGTTCAGCGTGCAGTGTGAAAAGCAGCTGCTCTGGACACCACCTGCGTGTAAGCAGTACTGTCTTCAGGTGGTGATGGTCTTGCTGGGTAACAGTCGGGACTGTTATCTGACACAGGAGCATCATAAAGATCACATGCATCTGGGTCATCTTGGCTCATGCTTGTGTGTGTTGGAGACTGCACCATAGGTGGGCTAGCGATTGGTGATGATTGCGGTGAGCGTTGTGGTGATGGTGGTGGAGTTACTTGTTTTGCCATCTTTGCTTGTGGTTGTTTATCCTTCTCTTGGAAAGCAAGTTTCCTTTTCATCCTTATAGGAGGGAGAGTTCTTATCTTCCCTGTCTCCTTTTGGATATGGAGCCTTCTCTGTGTAATCTGGCTCCCCTGCTTCTAGCTCTTGCCCGAATTTATGGCTTTGCGTTTGTGTGGAAAGCCCTTGCTCCTCGGTGCAGGAACTTGTTTTCGGCTCCGAAGCCGGATGTTTCGGTACTGAAACCTTTTCCACCGTCGTTTTTGGCTCCGAAGCCACTTTTTTGAGTTTCGGTGTTCCGATCTCTCGGTGCAGACTCATCTCGGTGCCGGTATCTCAATGTCGAGATTGTTCTGACCCAGTGTCTCAGGACCGAGTCTTTTCTGTGCCGGTATCTCAACAGGAGTCTGATGACTTCGACACGTGTGCCCTTTTTCGGTGCCGATGGACCGTCACTGATTTTTTGGGTTAAGCCATGGCCTGTCGGCGGTGGCGTTCCCTGGGCTTTGATGATTTTAATGCGAGTTCTGTCCGGGGCTGTTTTACTCACGGTTTTCGGCGTCTGTTGTGTTTCGGACTCGTCCGAATCAGCAAGGAAGAAGGTTTCTTCTTCCTCCAAGTCGTGGTGTCCTGACGGCGCCGACACCATTTGAAGTCTTCTCGCTCTCCGGTCCCTCAGCGTTTTCCTCGATCGAAACGCTCGACAGGCCTCACAGGTATCCTCTTTGTGCTCGGGAGACAAACACAAATTACAGACCAAATGTTGATCTGTGTAAGGATACTTGTAGTGGCATTCGGGGCAGAAGCGGAATGGAGTCCGTTCCATTAGTCTTGTAGACGCACGTGGTCGGGCTGACCAGGCCCCGCCAGGGAATCGAAACCCCGAAGGGCCACCGGAGCTCTTCAAAATTCGGTGTCGATCTGTGTTAACTAACCCGATACCGAACGCAAACAATATGGTCAAATTTTTCCGATATCTAACTAACTTTCCAAACCGAAACACGGAGCGAAGAGGAACACGTCCGAACCCGATGGCGGAAAGAAAACAATCTAAGATGGAGTCGACGCCCTTGCGCAATGGAGCCGAAATGGGAGGAGTCCCTCAATCTCGTGACTCGAAAAGACTTCTTTGAAGAAAAACAACTTGTAACACTCCAAGCCCAACACTAGATGGTGGGATATGCACAGCATGTGTATCTGCAACTACACATGCCATCGAACATATATATACAAGACAATTTGCGCTCACTCGCGGAACGACCATTCAGGCAACAGGGAGGCGGGTGGGACCGTGAGGAATCCACAGGTAGTTAATGTATCCACCAGAAAAAGCGTTACCGAAGGTAAGTAACTTATTCTTCTGATGGATACACCTACCTGTGGATTCCTCACCTAAAGAATAGAGTCCCAAAGCAGTACTACCTCCAGAGGTGGGTGCCTGAATGGTCAAACCAAGAAATCCTGCAGCACTGAGCAAGCAAAATGGCCATCCCTCCTAACCTCAGAATCCAAACAATAATGTTTCACAAAAGTATGGAGGGATGCCCAAGTTGCCGCCTTGCAGATGTCAACCACAGGAACACCCCTAGCTAAAGCCGAAGAAGCAGCCTTAGCTCTGGTGGAATGAGCACGAAGCCCCACAGGTGGTTCTTTCTTAGCTAAAGAATAACAAAGCTTAATACAGAGAATGACCCACCTGGAAAGTGTTCTCTTGTGGACTGCTCTGCCTTTCCTCTTCCCCACATATCCAACACAGAGGTGATCATCTTGCCTGAACGTCCTTGTCCTGTCGACAAAGAAGCTCAATGCTCTTCGTGGATCCAGTCGGTGGAGCCTCGCTTCCTCCTTGGATGGATGAGGCAGAGGATAAAAGGAAGAGAGAGTAATAGACTGCCCCAAGTGAAAGGGTGTAACAACCTTCGGGAGGAAAGCCGCCTTGGTCCTTAACACCACTGTCTCTAAGAAAAGATACAGAGACTCTACAGTAAGAGCCTGAAGCTCACTGACTCTTCTGGCCGATGTTATGGCTACCAGAAATACAGTCTTAAGAACCAGCAAACGCAAAGCACAAGAATGCATTGGTTCAAATGGCGATCCCATTAGAAATGCTAATACCAATTTAAGGTCCCACTGAGGTATAACAAATGGTGTGGGCAGAAACTTATTAGTGAGCCCCTTAACGAACCTCAAAACAAGCGGAGATTTAAACAAGGAAGGTTGATCTGAGAGGCACAGAAAAGCCGACAGTGCTGATAAATAGCCCTTAACTGTGGCAACCGCACAACCTTTACGTGCCAAGGAAAGAGCAAATAATAATATATCAGACAAGTGAGCCTTTAAAGGATCAACTCTGTTCTCTCCACACCAACGTACAAATTTAGCCCATCGACTTGCATAGATCGATTTGGTGGAGTGTCGCCTGGCCGATAAAATAACATCAACCACTTCCGGTGGGAGAGAAAAAGCACTCCGATTGCCCTGTTCAATCTCCAGGCATGAAGGTGCAGACTCTGGAGGTGGGGTTTAGAATCTGCCCCTGCGAGAGGAGGTCCACCCTGTAAGGGAGACGGAACGGAGGGCACAGAGAGAATTGGAGGAGGGCTATCAAGATGACCTGGGCCCGGTCTTGGCAGATCTTCCTCAGAACTCGAGGAATCAGGGGTATGGGAGGAAACGCGTAAAGTAACTGACCCTTCCAGGACATCTGAAACGCATCCCCCAAAGCTCCTTGCATCGTATACTGGAGGCTGCAAAATAACAGGCACTGCGTGTTCTCCTGAGTAGCAAACAGATCTATCTGCGGACACCCCCACATCTGGAAGATGTAAAGAACAGATCCGAATGAAGACGCCACTCGTGATCGACCGAGCCATGTCGACTGAGAACATCCGCATGTCCATTCAGAACTCCGGCCAAATGATTTGCTACCAAGCAAATCTTGTGGTCCTGAAGCCAGGACCAGTCTCGAATAGCTTCTCTGCAAAGAAGGTATGACCCTACTCCTCACTGCTTGTTTATATACCACATTGCGGTAGTGTTGTCAGTCAGGACCTGAACCGACTGACCGCGAATGGAAGGGCGAAAGGCCTTGAGAGCCAGACGTACTGCCCGCAATTCCAACAGATTGATGTGAAACCTCTGTTCCACTGGAGACCAAAGGCCTTTGACCTCCAGGTCCCCCAGATGAGCTCCCCACTCTAGAGTGGAAGCATCCGTTACAACTGTGGCCACCGGCGGCGGCAGCGAGAACGGCCTTCCTTGCGACAGGTTGCCGATCGCAACCCACCACTGAAGATCCACCGCAGTGTCTCTGGTGATCGTGGTCGAATCTCCGAGATCCCCCTTGTGCTGAAACCACTGCCTGCGGACGCACCACTGAAGAGCCCTCATGTGCCAGCATGCATGAGTGACCAGCAGTATGCAAGAAGCAAACAGACCGAGCAGACGAAGGACCTGGAGGACTGGAACTCCCGCTCCATTTCAAAACATCGGAATCAACGCCTGAATGTCCTGAACCCGCTGGGGCGGAGGAAAGGCCTGATTCAATGTCGTGCCCAGTACTGCCCCTATGAACAGAAGGCGTTGAGAGGGCTCCAGGTGAGATTTGGGCACACTGATTGAAAAACCCAGGTCGAACAACAACTGAGTTGTGGATTGCAGGTGATGCCGCACGAGCTCCGGAGTCTTGGCTTTGATCAACCAATCGTCCAGATAGGGAAACACCACTATCCCTCTTCTTCTGAGCTCTGCCGCTACCACCGCCATCACCTTTGTGAAGACTCGAGGTGCTGAAGTAAGACCAAACGGGAGGACCACAAACTGATAATGCTGCGATCCCACCACAAACCGGAGATACTTCCTGTGCGATTTGAGGATCGGAATATGGAAGTACGCATTCTGAAAATCGACAGACACCATCCAATCTCCTTCGTTCAACGCCAAAAGAACCTGTGGAAGGGTCAGCATTTTGAACTTTTCCTGCCTGAGGAACCAATTCAAAATCCTCAAGTCCAGAATTGGTCTCAACCGACCATCCTTTTTGGGGATCAGGAAGTATCTTGAATAATAGCCCTGACCCCTCTCCTGCTCGGGAACCAACTCTACTGCGCCTTTTGACAATAGGGATAACACCTCCTGTTGCAGTAACAGAAGATGGTCTTCCGAACAGAAGGATGGGCGGGGAGGGAAGCGAGGAGGGAACTTCCGAAAGGTAAGAGCGTACCCCCTCTTCACAATGTCGATGACCAAAGAGTCTGATGTTACAAACTCCCACATTGGAAGAAATTGGGCAAGTCTCCCCCCCTACCGGAGACAAGTGAACAGGGAGTGGTGGAGGACTAAGGCTGCTTTCCCTGCGGCACCCCTCCCGAGGAAGAGGCAGAGTGCTGCTGGGTGGCTCCTCTTGTACGTACTCTGCCCCTGCAGGATCTGTAAGGCAGGGAGCTTGCAGATTGTTGTGGTGCCTGAAACCTGCCACGAAAGGAGGAGCCACGTCCAAAACCCCTAAACTTCCTATATGACCTAAAGGTAGAGGAAGTGGCTGCCTGAAGTCCTAACGACATCGCTGTGGCTCTGCTCTCTTTGAAATGTTCAAGAGCAGAATCTGCCTTTGTCCCAAAGAGTTTTTAACCATCAAAAGGCAGATCCAGAAGAGTTGCCTGTACATCCGAAGAGAAGCCTGATGAGCGCAGCCAAGCCTGACGCCTCAACACTATGGATGTACCCATAGCCCTCGACACAGAGTCTGAGGTGTCCAACCCAGACTGGATCACCTGGGTCGCCGCCGCCTGAGCGTCCGTTAGCAAATGCAACACCTCTTGTGGCAAGTTTGGATGACCTTTTGCTTCCTCCATAAGGGCATGAATATTACATCCCAAAAAGCAGGTTTCATTGGTCGACTTCAAGGCCATACTGCATGACGAAAAGGCCTCCTTTGCTGCGTGGTCCATTTTCTTTGACTCCCTGTCCGCAGGGGTCCCGGGGAACGAACCAGGGGATGACCGGGAGGCGCACGATGCCTGAACAACCAAACTCTCCGGAGTTGGATGTTTGGAGAGGAAGTCCGGGTCACCTGGAGACGCACAATAGCGCCTTGCTACCGCCCTGTTGACAGCTGTAGAAGTCACAGGTTTTCTCCAAATGTCCTTGATGGGGTCCAGGAGACCCTCATTGAAGGGCAAGAGAGGCTCCACCACCACTGAAGCCGGATGCAGCACTTCCGTCAAAAGGTTCCTTTTCACCTCAGCCGCCGGGCCCTGAAAATCACCTGAAGGCTCCAAGATTTCGCCTTCCTCCAGATGTTGTCTGCTGTATTCCTACTCCTCCAGGAGGCGCAAAAGCTAGTCTTCTGGACCGGAGCCTGGATTCGAGTCCCGGCGTCGGCCGACACCGAAGATCTTCGCCAACGCAGCTTTTCGGATCCATCCGATGCCGGAACCTCCAGTGCCACAGGCACCTTGACTGTGGACTGGATCCGTGGAGAATCCACCGGTGCCGGAATAAGCAGATGTTGTAGGCGTCACAGGTCTCCTGGGCGACGCCAAGGAGATCGGCGCCACAGTGGCTCCAGAACACAAAAATGGCATGAAGGGCGTCGGCTTGTAAGGAGCCGGAGCACTCAAATTAAAAGCCAAAGGACCTGACGGACCCGCATGCCCTCCACCAGGCGCCATGGTGGAAAAGATATTGAACATGGCATTTAAAAATGCCGCTGGATCCGTACCCGGCGCCGGGAAAGCTGGATATGCTTGCAGTGTCGGTGCCGGCATAGAAGCCGATGATGACCAGGCATCTCCTGCTCCGGAGAAGCCGCCGGCTCTTGAAGAGGCTCGACTTCAAACACCGACAAAGGTGAAGCCGGAGTCATAGGAGTGACCGTCTGGCTAATCTCCAGAAGGCGCCGAGCTGATGGAGATGCGGATCTGGACCTGGACCGACCTCTACTCGATCGGCACCGGGAGTCTCCATGGCGACGAGGAGTCCTCGAAGATTTCATAGAAGACTCTACGATGCCGCCTTTCCTTCCTCTTCTTGGAACGGGCTAGGAACAATTTAGTCTCTCTTTCCTTAAGCGCCTTAGGGTTCATGCACTGGCAAGAACCACATGACTCGACCTCATGGTCAGAACTAAGGCACCATAAACAATTTTCATGGGGGTCAGTGTCCGACATCCGTCCCCCAGACTGGTTACAAGACTTAAAGCCAGATTTTCTTGGCTGCAACATAGTAACTACAGATGCGCAACTGTAGCTCCCTGTTAGCCTCGAAGAAAAAACTTTATTCGAAGGCACGGAAAAAAGGGAACTGACGTCTGAACCTCGACGAGGGCTTCTTATTGCCTAGATGACGCCATACAGCGTCGCGTGGAGTCAGGCTATTGTGACGTCATCGTAGACGTGCAGAGCTAGAAGAAATTTCCGTTGAAGCTGGCGCGAGGGGAGAATTCCTTAGGTGAGGAATCCACAGGTAGGTGTATCCATCAGAATTTCCTTTTTAATACATATAAGCCACCCCTAAGGTAGGCCTAGGCAGCCCAAGGGAAGGGTGCATTGTACCTAAGAGGTTGGACATGTACTCTTGAGCTTTTACATGTCCTGGTAGTGAAAAACCCTTAAATTAGTTTTTCACTACTGCAAGACTCTGCCATAGGATAACATTGGAGTTGCCTTATAACCTTCTATAAGTATAACTTCCAAGTGGGAAGAGATAGACTTTCGAAGTTTGGTGTCTCTGGAATCACAATTTAAAATCACAACGTAAGGTGAAATTGTAATTCAGAAAATACCACTTTTAGAAAATTGGCATTTTCTTATTTTAGCCATTTGATGCCTGATAACCATCTCTGTACACATGTCTAGAGTGGGGTGACAGCTGTTCTTTGTGCATTCCTCCAAGACAGCCACACATAACAGGAGCTTATGTGTGACCAGACAGGCTATCTTGGGCAGGATAAGAGGGAGGAGCTGGGGCAGCATTACACCTGAATAGGCCTTGTACTATCCACACACAATGGGCTGAAAAGTCCCTGTAGTGAGTCTGGGGTCAGGGCAGGAAGGGCAGGGACTCTGTGCACTTCAAAAGCATGTCTTTAAAGTCCTCCATTTCAAAAGCCTGACTGGGTACAAGTAGTGATCCTCTGATACCACCACTTCAGTTCTCTTCTGGGCCTGTGGATACTCTGCCTGGAAGAAGGACTGCTGTGCTGCTGAAGGCCTGGCACACTGCTGGACTCCAGCTTTGCTGACCTGCTGCCCTCTTGCCTGGGAGTGAGAAGGACCAGACCTGTGTATCTCCAACCCAGAACCCAGAACGCTGGCCTCCTGATCCGAAGTCTCAGGGACATAAGACGTCCAACCATCCTGCTTCTGTACATGGACACTGCCATCTGTGAGTCTACCCTGCCAAGAGGAGCCACCACAACCCTGTACCTTTGTAAATGGGCCTAAGGTGCTTTCTCTAGAGGAACCAATGCATCCTCTGCTGCAGGAGCAAAATCAACGCATCACTGCTGTTGTGTGAAGCAGAACCAGCACCACCGCTGTGTGAAGCAGAACCAGCACATTACCACTATGTGAAGCAGAACCTGCACATTACCACTGTGTGAAGCAGAACCTGCACATCACAATGCTGCGTGGGTCAAAACCTACACAACAGACTTGCATTGACACATCTTGGGACCAGTGCATCGCCTACAGAACCACCACTGCGCTTTCCTTGGTGCAAGCGCCTCCTATCCCTTGTCAACGGCAGTCTTGATGATAATGCCGAAGCTCTGAATCAACGCTACTTGGTGGAACTGAACCAACACATTTCGACTGTGTCACCCATCCTCAACACTGGTCTTAGCATTGTAAGCCCCAATGACAGGGTTCTCGAAGTCAAACGCATCAGAATCTTGCGCCACAGCCTCACTGCATCTCAGAGCCAATACATCACCCTGGCTGCATCTCTATTTTAGAGCCAGGCAACGATCTGCAGTCAGAATTTAAGGTACTTTGGTTCAGCTGGTCTAACTGGGTCCCTGTAGCCGGCCCGCGCTACCTCACGGTCAGCATAAACTTTTGCCTTTGTTCTGGTCTGGCACGATCAGCTCTCCCTGGCTTGCACTTCTCGCTTCTGAGCACTGTTTCACAGTTTATTCTTTAAAAAAATCATAAGTTCTACTTAATGGATTTCTGTCGTTTTGGTCTTGTTTTATTTATTAACTCAAGTTCTATTTGTCTAATCTGGTGTTTTCATTGTTTTGTGGTTTGAAGTGTTTCACAAATACTTTACACATTGCCTTCAAATTAAGCCTGACTGCACTGTGCCAAGCTACCAGATGGGAAATACAGGTTAATTTGGGGTTTGCTTGTGAACACATCCTGACAAGAATTGTGGTCGTGATCAGGGCTCACAACCCAGTCAAACAACCCCAATTAACACAATGAGCATTTGCAATCTAATTATCTAGACAAAGGTAAATGCAAATCTGTTTTATACCCAGGTTGGCTTCAAACATCATCCATTTTGAAAATATTCACAGGGCTCATGTGAGGCTAAAGATAAGACTGTGTACTGGCAGTCAACCGCTACAAAGTAATTAATGGAATGCTTGAACTGACCTCAACTACAGGGGCTTGCTCAGGTAACAGTCCAGGCCATTATTTTTACCATCCTGGCCATTCTAGACAGGGACGGCTTTAGGCAAATCAGTAATGACCCTGATCCTCATGGAAGAAGTCCATCCGAAATTGAAAAAGTGAGACCCTCTCTGGAGGGGAACAGACGCAACCCCAGATAAGTTTGACCTATTTGGGCCTCATCAGTAGGGAGAAGCTTGAGTCCAATGGCATGGTGAGCATGGGAGCCACATGCACATTCCATTTCCTCTTACAGCAACAAGTGCAACAAACAACAAAATGATGGGTGAAATGCTTGAATGAATCTTACCCATTGGCATTTGTTTGGGCCGGACTGTTCCTATTAGAGAAGGACCAAGGCTAGTTACATACAGCTAGATCTGGTCTAAGGTGGTATATCTGGCAATGGAAGGCTGACTAGGAGGCAGCCTGCGTAATTATCAGTCGCTGAGATTAATTCAAGCATTACGTCCGTTACGTTTGTGTATTCCTGTCTCTCAGTAGTGGCATTTTCCAACAACAAAGCATAAAAATGTACAACTTCCAATGTTTCCTCGAGTTTGAATGTACTACACCTATATGCAAGACCCATTACTTTCACAATGCGATGCAAAAGTAATTGAGAAGAGATTTGGTGTATCACTAAAATTGAGAAGTCTTCTTTCTCATTTTCACTATTTTTTTGATCCAGAACGGCCCATTATTTGTGGTTCTGGCATTTCTTTTGCACCAGAAAGTACGCTGAGCAGGTGCCTTTCCCTTTATTAGAATGGTTTGTCATGTGTTTGTGGAAGCATTTTGATATCTATGTGATGATCCTGGTAGAAAACCGGATGGTGGGCTTTTGTAAAGTGTCAGGTTTAAAGTTACCAGACAGTCACATGCCAATCAAGGGAAGACTACATGTAGACAACATAGAATAACGAGTGATTTCTTCATTGGTAAAGTCAAGCCAGAGTTCATGGTTTTACACTTTAACCAACGTAACCATCATAGACTCTGCTAAAGCTATTTCTTCTGTAGTTGAAGTATGGTTGGTGGAGTCATGTGGCCGGACACCTTTGAATCAGCTGTAGAAGTGAAACGCCGCAACATTGAAGGCTTTGATGTGAAGTGCTTAGAGTTTAAGAAACCTGACAAGGTCCTCTCATATCAATCTTTGTCAGCTAGCATGTTGCATTTGTACTTCTCTGCATCAGCCTCACTTAACTGTTGTAAATGGAGAGCATCTGGTTGTGACTTCTGTGCTTCAGAGTCCCAGAGGACAAATATTAATGACCCAACACTGCGTCACAATGTGGAAACAATGTAGGGTTAACAGTGACTGTGGGTCACTCCTAGCCGTCTTCCTGCCAGACTGCATGCAAAGTAGTAGACTATAGTCAGTGGGGGGAAAAAAACTGAAAAACGGTTCAGTGAAACATTCTCACCACTCCCTTCAAAGAAGTAACACAAATGTGAAAAACAAGTCTGAACAAAATCATCATCAAATAAGGGTGAAAATTGTAGAGACAAGCTCTCAAGAATCCTTTACACCGACAGGAAAAAGCGCAGAAAGCAACTACCAGTACACATCATTAGAAGATGTTTGAGCTATTGGCTACCTTAAACTACAGGCTGTCAAATTTCAGCTTTAAAAATGGGGTTCTATTAACGTTAGACTTTCTTTTGCTTTTCATTAATTTTAATCCTTAATTTAGCTTTTTCTAACAGACATTCAGCAATTAAGGCCTTTACCTAGGCTGTTCTAAATGTCTGCATTTCAACATACTAGTATGAAAAATAAAATATTTTGTGTTGCAAATGAACCAGGATTCCACACAGGAATAGGTCAGTTCAAACATATGACTATAAATGGATATAGCAAGACGGAAAAAACAATTTTAGCCTTGCTTCTAGGCCTTTTCAGTGCAGAAGAAGAAAGGGAAAACACAACATGAGTGGGAGCACACAAGGCCTAGCAAACAAGCAGGCCACATTTAGAGAAAGCCCCAAATTTTCACCTGTCAATGATTAGAATTAATGCTAAAGCCTATAGATATAGTTCAGGGGTGCAGCCATCCACGATAACGTGAATATCCCACTAACAATGTGGAACTTAAGAGTGCTCGTCTCCACGATTGCATAGTGTAACACAGTGGGTGTTTCCCTTTCAAACTCCCCAGTTAATGTAGAAAAGCTTTCTATAAAAGGTATTGTCCTAGGATCTTACGTTTGGCTAGAAGCTGCTGTTTATTACTTTCCCGTCGGTGGATGACAGTTTATCCTGTTCATGTCAGGACTGGTGCATCACAGACACGCTGGTCTTTATATGATAAATTCGATATATTATGTTTAAAGGACTAGTTAGTTATTAAACTGGCAGAGTGACCTGAATTAATTACAACTCATCAAGTGCATGCAATATTAAACCCAGACGGTGCATTATCAATCACGTAAAACCAAACTGATTTGGCGCTGGAGCCCACCATACCTTTGTGCACCATAAACACAAAATGCATAGGCACTAAGTATGACGGATGGGCCATGTACATATAAAATAGTTTATTTGTTAAAATACATGGATCATAAATAAATAAAAATACAAGACAAGAAGATAAATTACTGTACATCAAACATAGGGTATTACAAGTCTTCTTTGTGGCTGTGGTTTCAGACTGGGCTTTGCACTATGTAAACTAGAGCCCTTAGAGGCAATTATAAATTGCTGTGGACAGCTTAAACAAATGCAAAAGTTTTCAAGTGACGCTGTGAACTAACTAGATTCATAGACTTGCCTGCTGCCCCTACTCCCAAAACAAAAAAGTCCCTTTCACCCACCCAACTAATCTGGACCCCCAAAAGTGACCTTAAATTCATGACATTTCTAAGTCATGCTGCAATATTCCTCCCAACACTACTATGAAGCTCATTGGAATACATTCGCAGACCCAAGATAAACATGTTCAAATTAAGAAATGGAAATGTAGTCTAACAAATAGCACACACCTTGCATAACATAATTACTGACATGTTTCATATGCATGCTTAATTGTGTTTCAAAATTACTCCGCCCTATCTATACAGGTGCCAATTTCCCTTGACCAGCAACAGTGAAGCCCCCATAAAAAAATTCCATCGTTTGTGAATTTTATAATTGATTTCATTTTGTGCTGTAACTAGTCTTCAGATTGGAACATTTTGTAAATTACATTTGATAAACATTCAGAATAACATTTTTGCTCAAAGCCGGGTGTATTCAGAAAGAATAAATATGATTTATGAAACTTTAACATGTGCACTGCTAGGATGTAATACTTGCATCCATTTACGTTACCCAAGTTGTCCTTGTTTGGTGTGCACGATCACTAAACACGGAGTTTAGGCGTTACCCAGCCATTGGCCAGCCAGTCAAAAATAAATTATATAAATAGCTCATTTGGTTTAAACCACAAAAATAAACAAAACAGTCCATTCAATTTTACTACATTTACCAAGAAACAAAATGTGCGGAACGTCAATTGTTCACGCGTTTACAAAGCTGAATTATTTTTTTCACAAATAACCACCAATCAAGGAAGCTACACTGCATTGGTGCAGCGGGCAACACCAACAATAGTGAAGAATAATGAGTAGTTAGCGTCTTTAGGAAACTCGAGTGGCCTCCTGTGATACAAACCTTAGCAGGTATCCAGAACTATGGATTCATTATTTGAAATTAAAGGTGTTCGAGATTAAATTTACAATTTAGTCAAGTAACACTACCCAACAAAAGAACGTTCCATTGTATTCACAATAAGAGCAAATTAGTAAACACATGAAGAAACGTTCTTGCTCCTGTTAGCATCAGCCACATGAAGTGGGAATGTTGTATATAAAAAAAAAATGAAATATACAGAAACAAATACGCCACAAACAACTTTCAAGGTTCAATTCCTGACACTCCCAAGTATCCATAAATTACATCGAGTGGTGTTCTTTAACTGTATACTAAAATGCTGTTCCGTGTTAAGAATATTCTGAAAGGTGCCCTCAACAAGCTTTCCTTAGCACTAGTAACAGATGGTGAGCAGCTCAGAGTGCTTCGAAGCAGTACCTGTGCATGGGGAGAAATAGGGAAGGAACGTGGGCACGACTTTTGAAGAACTAACACAGTGGAAAGTGTGTATGTGGCACATGCCATCTGCGTTGAAGAAGGAGACCTGCCTCTTCTTGGTATCCAGATACACACCAATCTTCTGGGGTCTCGAGGCGAGTGACAGAATGTGGTTTTTTACACCTAGTGCTTCGTAAACGTTGCCTTGCTTCAGCTGCAACAACCAGAGCCCTTTCCAAGCTATACGTGGGATATTTTCTGTTCTGCTTATAGAATCTAAGGCTACACCTACAGCCCAGGTGGGAGCAGTCCCTACATGAACCTCCCAGTAGTGCGTTCCTGACCAGAAGCCTTGCAATGCCAGGACAGCTGGAGTCTTGGTAAACCTCTTGGGGTGGTCAGGCAGTGTTTGTTTTGTGCCGCTGTACCACACGCTGGTTCGATCTTCGGACAGGACCAGCTCACAGTGTGCAGTGTCATGGTCCAAAGTCAAGCAGGAAGGAGCTGGGTAAAGAAAATAAAAGCTTTACAATAGAATAGCTTGAAAAATCATTCAAGTTTTACATGGCCTTCACCTAGTGTGAAACCACATTTTAGATTGTCAACCCGCAGCACCAGGGAGGGACTAAATCAACTTAAATGAGGCACTACAGAAAATGCCCAGAGAGAAAACACTTGCACTAGATAATCCTCAACTAGCAATATTATTACAAGTGTCAACTTTAATTTTTTAGGAAGTCTGTAAAACAAGCAGGAAAAACATTGCCCTAGTCAGTTTCTTTATGCACTTGTTCAAAATTAAATTAGTTTAAGCCTGATTACACAAACATTTTGAAAGTAGTTTTATTAAATTGAAAAATACCTAAACATTTCGTGCTGTAATATTCATTTGAAACATTTACCTTAAATACAACCACCCATTAACAGCCAGTAAACCTCTCTTGCAATGCAACAAGCAGTGGAACCTGGTAGTGGCAGCATGGTTGCATGTCCACTGCTCTTCAACCCCTTCCACTTTCCTCTCCCCTGACAACAACCACCACACAGTGCAAGTAGGTGAATATACTCAATGCCAACATAGTTCGGCTGGTCATTCTCCCTCTAACATCGCTGCCCTCACGAACTATGCATCAGCAAAATAGTCATGCAAGACCTTAGCAGTGAAGTCACGTGCACACACCTTCCAAGACCGAGGCAATCCATCCACTCCGGTTCCTATCCTCCCTCTCGGCCACAGTTGTCCTTGCAGAACGTTAAGTCTCATGCACTCCAAACTGCCAACATTTGGCCACGAGTAATATGCTGCTCAAAACAGCTGGTGAAGACCGTTTACTTGGGAAAGTTCGCTTCAGAAGATTCTAGCACAGATTTGTATAAAATAAACTTGGGGCATTTGAAATGTGCTCATTTCAAGTGAAGTTACCTCCAGGCACCATTAACACGCGTTACTATCATTCAGTCAAACCAGCAAATGCCATTTGACCACTTTCAAACGGCTAACAAGCTTTGGCAAAGTCAAAAGAGTCTGGCCTTGACAAGCAATAATATTTCAAACTTGCCAAAAAACAATTGCTAATGTAATGGCCATAAACGTGCAATAAACATTTTACATTAAAAAAAATTCAATTTATCAGTTGCATATCATTTTCATAGAATAGTATAGTTGTTTCCCAGAAGGCAACTGTAATTATAACGGACAACTTTAGCTTTAATGCTCTACTAGAGAATATGATTCTTACTGGCTTAAAGAAAAGGTACAATTGGCTTTGAATTACTGACACCTTAAACCACAAGGGTGACCTAACAAGGATAAAGAATGGTAACAAAGAAGCATTGTCAACGTACATTTTAGGCCCCACATCCCTGGCACTCAAGTGCGCTTATTATTGGTGGCTATGCAAGTCAGGAAGAATGGAGTCACTCAGGAGAACAAGTAGTTCATGTGGGCTGACCAAGTGGCTGAATCTTGTGGACAGAAGCAAGCCGTGAATGGCTAATGAGACGACCAAAATATGAAGAGTAGTAACCCAAAGCCCCATAACAATATTGTATACAGTGTACGTATGGGTTTGCCGCTCTTTCCACTGAAAGTATTTTGATTTGCATATAACTTTTGACCTGGAGTCATTTCGTTAGCATAAGACACGAACCATTATGCAGATTTTAGAGCAGGTATGTGCAGAAGGGACAAAATGTGAAGGGGAGGTGAAAATATCCCCCCTCCCACACTTTAGCTCCCATAGAAATGTTTGCTTGCACTTACAGCCCAAAATCTGAATGGAATAACAGCTATCTTGGCATGAAAACTTTAATTGGAAAATGTGGTTTCTTTGGTTTGGTGTAAAACTCTAGTAGTTTTTGAGAGGTAAGTGGTTAAAAAAAGTTGCAGAGTGTGTGCTAAAGTGTTAACACTTTTGCATATCTTGGCCATTTGGAATTTGTGGATTCTCCACCATGCCAGAATGTTTTTTTTTCCTTTTCTAAAGTGGAATCTCATTGGAAAACGGGAGCCTTTTCTCTCAGCGTTCCTTTTGGATTCACGGTTTCAGACTTGGTACTGTGGATCTGAGATTTCAGACTGGCTCCCACATGAGAATTTTCTCTTGCATGGGCAAGATAAACAACATGCACTCATTTGGCCCTTTAGTAAATATGTTTCTTCAAATAAACCTTTCAGTTATGTCATGCATTTTATAATTATTTCTAAATGAGATTAGAATAAATCAGCTAAGCAAGCACTCAAATTGCAGGCAGCTACAATGCTATCGAAACGCTTCACAACTTGAAATGGAAAATAGATCCCCCTAACTAAGCACCAAAGGTGCAGGCAAAATAAATAGCTGGTATTTATAATTAATAGAACAAGTTAATAAAATAAACCCACACTTTAAACCAGCATAGACATTGAAGAGAAAGGGACTATTTAGACAGTTGTGAAAAAAATACAAAGTGATTTGTGCAGCCACTCAAAGTGCAGTAAGCCAGTGGAAAAAGAAGAATCAACCATTGCCCTATAATTTTTTGTGGGTAAGCAATAAGTGAACGTCAACAGAATAACCAATGGATGAATTTCTATGAACAAAAGCCCCTCTACGTTTGTATTTAACGCATGTTTGGGTAAAACAATAGATTGAGTCAACTACAGGCGTCTCACCAAAGACCACACCCAAAAATAAACAGATCCAACAAGAGCCGTTATATAAAACCAAAACCTTTCAAAACCTTTAATTGAAAATAGATTTATGCATGCCTTGGTCATAAATATGCTTCAAAATAGCACAATGTGAACCTCTGATTTTACAATACAACTTGTTTTTTTCCAAGCTTTTTTAATGCTGGAAAGTGATAGTTTTATCATACAGAGAGACAGCATTATCCCTGCAACTAGCTTGATGGGTACATTTAACTTCTTTTGCTGAAAGCCCCATCCCTGTTTCAATGTTCTAACTGTTAACTTCCTACAAGCCAACACTGCTACAGTTCCACTGTCTACAGGAGTATCCTTCTCAAGACCTGGAATTTATGGTGGCCATCCTGCTCATTACCACTTACATTGTGTTCATGATACAGCTAATTTCACACAATCAGAGATAATGTTCAGCAGCAACAATGAGAAGGAGGCAAGACTCTATCTCAAAATTTAATGCCACTGTTTGAACACCTAATAATCGTTTGTGTAGTCCTTCGCCCAGGCCTTCTAGATAGAGTAGTTTAAATGTTGCTTAAACACATAGGAAAAGTATATTTTTATGGACATCGTCTTCTATCTACTGTTCTAAACAAAGCACAAAAGTAAGGAAAACTATTTCCATTTCTTAATAAAATTAGAAATTTCCATCATAAACAAGGCTTGGAAGATGCAAAATAACCAAACTTCTCTCAGGTAATCTTTGGAATTCTCCAAGGCACACAAAGGTTCTAGATCATGCCCTGCTTCCCCAGGCTCTTATAGCATCCCAGGGTGCTCTATTCCTGCCCCTATACTGTTCAGATTCCAAGATAGCCTCAGATCTGTGGCTCAGCTTCACATGAAGATAAGCAGGGTACTTTCATAGGCTGCGAGAATTCACAGGAATAACCAAGTTTTAGAATTTTTTCTAAACATAGTGCAATTCTCGGATTTACAGTCGGAGTTCCAAAACAAGGGACCAAGGCTTCTCAAATAACCAGTGGAACAACCAGAAGCGGCTGTGAACTAAGCTCATGTTACAATATTTTGAAGGCACTCTGGAATTTAACATACATGTAGGAATGACTCTGATTAGACTCTGCACAGGTAAAATTTGACACGCCTCAAACTGTCTTGGTTATGTAGTTTTCTTTCCACAGCAGCACAGCAAAATGTGGTAGGTGGTACTATACAATTCCTTAGCTGTAACCAATTATTTGATGGTTGTCAAGAGGACAGTTTTTGCATACATCTCATCCTTTTATCTACAGGAAGAGGACCACTGCCAAATAATTTTATTACAGGAGCGAAAACCCTCTAGCATCCTTGTGGATGACTAGCATCATCATCGGGAATAGCTCCTCACTAGGCTGGCACTGCAATGCTTAGTGGGCACCCCGAAATGGGGGCTCTCAGCCAACTTTTTGAGACAGTGACTAAAAAGTTCAACTATGCAAAACAAGGGTGCTATGAGTCACCATCAAAAAATGAAGGAAGAGGTTTAAAATTGGTTATTCATCCGTTAAACTCCATCATTTAATCAGTCTAATCTACAAGGATGAAGACCAAGGTTAAAAACATGGTTTTGAAAGTGCAGTAGAGAATTATGCTCAAAAAACCTTTCAAAAAGTGATTAAATATAGTAGAGTATTCTAAATATTAAAGAGAATCTCTATGATATGGTCGACATGTTTTGCGTCTGTTGGTCCATCCGGATCCATTGACGCTTCATCAGGACTTGCGTAACTAAATAACTAACCTCTTTGAAGTATGTATCGTCAATAAAGATATAATAAGACCGGTCACTTACTTAAGATAACTGGTAATACAGGTACCCTGAAAAACAAGAACAAGGAAAAAAGAGGCAAAACCAAGCTGGCATGGAACAAATTTCATAATTATGATATATCTCAAATGTAAATTGGATTTACCACAACCAAATTCAGGTGTAAAAATAAACGAACGGGACATCACACAAACATAAATGCTTACCACCCCCTACTCGAGAACAGGTTCCATGGGTAATGCGTCTCTGGGACTCAAGTTGACACTAATTATAAATAATAGTAGGACAAGGTCAATACTATACAGTGAGAGTTAAAAGTATAGGCATCAGGTAACTTATCCACAAGGTAGAACATTGTTCTGAGTAGTAAATGGTTAAATATGTGGTCTTGTGGTGCCACATAGACAAGGTTGGTGATTAGCATAAATTATAATCAGGTTGAGTTAGATAAAACCTCAACATTATATCAAGCAAATGCAAATCTCATCAATTATTAAGAGTGTAGCATCATATGAGTCTATATGTGCCCCAAGCATGCAAACACTAGTATCCATTATAGATTACACATATGTTGTGTTACTTGATGTGAGCGAAACTCTCGATACGCTTACGATGAAAATACGGCATTTGCCAAACGTCGGCGCGAACGCCTAGTCAGCAGATTAATGGAAGAAATGTCACGAGTCTACAAACAAAGCGAAAAGCGTTCTCATTAGAACGTCAGTTAAGTACTTACAAACTCTGTCAATGGTCCGGTTATAGGACCTACCCTCGGAGACCGTCACCCGGAAACAACCGGGTCGGGTAGTCTCTTGAGCTATAAATAGACGTGGCTGTTCATCGCGCGTCTAATAGTAGAAATGGAGGAAGGACTCACGCGAGTCCAGTGGGACCAAGATACCAAAGAAGAACTACAGATGGTATCTGTCGCGCGTCTTCTAAGAAATAAAAAACAAAGAACGGACTCATGTAAGTCCAGTCAAAGACTGGCTATCCAGGAAAAACTACAAAATGCCGATCGCACTAGCATTTCCTCACCCCGAAGTCCCTACCTCGGACAAACTCCCGATCAGCAGATCGGGGAAGGGCTGATATCTTAACAATTGTTAAGCACATGAGAAACCAGAACGAATGGAAGGCAAGAAGTACTCCAAAGTGTTATATCACTAGGATATATTGTATTGCTGTGGTGTCTATGAGCCAGCACAAGAAAAATATTACAGAAAAGAAAAGAAATGTTCAAAATTAGTGTGCAGAAATCTAAAAATATGAAAATATAAAATGTAGTGGCCAGAGTCTACGATGAGAGGGAGGACCAAGGGATATCATCATTGAGTCCCTGTAGATGTGTCCCCAATTTGAACACCCATTTTTGTTCAATCCTGAAGAGGGCTTTAGAATCATCAGGACGAATTGAGGGTGCTTCAACTACCAACCACCATAGATCGTTCGGGGAGTGGTGAACCTCCAAAAAGTGAACACTCAGTTTGGTAGTAAGTTTTTTGCACCTAATGTTGCTTCTGTGTTCGTTGATACGAGTCTTAACGGGTCTAGATGTCATCCCGATATAATGCAAGTCACAAGGGCACGTTATCATATAAATACAGTTCTTGGTATTACAATTAGTATGTTTTTTAAGATACCAAGGCCCAATAGAGTCAAAATCGAGTCTCTTTAGATGTCTGGTGAGGCTACATACGTTACAATTCCCACAGGGGTGATGACCCACAACTAGTGGGAGATCCCATAGTGTCTTTTGGTTAGTAGGGTTAGGTAGAGTTCGTGGGCGTGTATGTACCACTAGATCTTTTATGTTAGCGGTCCGTTTAAATGCAAACAGAGGTTTTTGTAAGTTGTAACCTCTGATGGTTCTAATCTGTGTTTGTAGTCTCACTGTAGGGTCGTGATTAATTTCCGCATAGTAGGTACTCACAAGCGGAGGTTACAACTTAACTCCCTAACTGCCTACTGAAAACCTTCACTCGACCAAGGATCTTACTGATTGTGTTTACAAACCAAACGTTTATTGAAACTATGTGAAGCCCAAGCGATTACAGCAGAAACACACAAATGACTTATCTTCCTAAATGGAAAAGCCGAGACAAATTCCTACTCGATTTCACATGAAAGGTCATTTAAAATATTTCTGTTCTGAAACTACAATGAAAATCGGAGCAGCATGTTCAAGAAGGCACTGCTTTATGAAAATGCAAAATCAACTGCGGCGTTCGGAAATTATATTTTTTTATAAAAAAAAACCCAACCCCCCCCAAAAAAGGGTTGAGAAATTACCATAACAAAAATTGGAGGCCCCTAAATTCGGGAGAATGTGAAAACTTGAATGTAATTGAAACTTCGCTTACAGAAAAATGGAAGCTAGACGGTTATCTTGAAAAGAACCACGGACCGTGCACATCAAGAATTTAATGACAAACGACCCGTAAACTCAACTGGAAATCCAATTATAAAAATGCAGAAGCATTTACCGGACGAACATTTTTTGGTTCTCAAACTGGTTTTGACGGCACAGATTGGGAACCACTGCTCTAGTTTATCAGTACGGACCTCTGCATTGTCCCGTGTGCTGCAAGTGAGGCGAGTCTTATCTTGTACTGGTGGGTTTGAGTCCTTTTTGCCAGTCAAACGACTGGTCATTCTTCAGACAGTTGTCAGAGTCATTCAGTTTCGCTGTGTTTGCTTTCCTTTTTCACCTCCATGCTGACTTCTTTCCTCCTGCAGCAACTCTGTGAGCAAACTGAACATCTTCAGAAGGCCATGTGTGCAGTAGGTCTGCCACGACCATCCTGTTCTTTTTATTCAGCTATTGACTGACGGCTTTTGGAAGGTCACTGATGGAACAGTGTTGGGGTTTCTGTTGTAGGACACTGCATTCAACAGCATTGCAGCCGAGGAGTGGATACAGCTTAGTACTTGTCTTCAGTGGATGCAGAGGGCCAAGAGTCATTGCCCTGCTAAGAATCCAGTCTTCCTTCTTGAAGTGACACCTGGTACCTTATTGCTGGTTTTCTATTTCATCACCAATCATGATCAATATCAATACAGGGTTGTGAACCGTGGGCAACACAGGATTGTACTTTGAGGTTCATTCTGATAAAGCTTTAATCTCCATAGACTACAAGGAAGGTTTTTCTTGACTACAGTATCCAGAACATCTGTTTATGACTTGATGTGTCTGGTAGTGTGAGGGTTAGGTTAGACCAACAACTATTTTTTTTATTGAACAGGTGAGAAATATAGGTCCCTTGCTGTTTGATGTATGAGAAATCCAGCACTGTTTGGCATTAAGTTCACTTCTCCACTCATGGTTGGGATGCTGGAGTTGAAGACAGCATCTACTTTGCTTGTGAGTATCTTTGCTTTAAGAGAGCACTAGGTGGTAAGCAAACCAGCTCTGCCGGTGTCGGGACCTGTACACAGCTGCTTCAGTGTTCCTCAGTGGTGTTAGGGCAATCTTTTGATGCTTTAGTTTCGTTTTTATGATCAATGATGTTCCAACACCCTTGGATCCAGTTGAGTGGCCCATGCAGTAGACTCTACGGTTGGCATGGCTAAGTTTCTGGTCTCCTTGGAAATGCGTCTCTGAGACAAGTGCTACACTCACATCCTTAGTTTCTGTCAAATGCAAGAGTTAAACACTTTCTTATGAATGCTCGGAGTATTCCACAGCAGGTAGGCAGAGTTGTGCTTAGGTCATTATTGATTTCCTCAACATGGAATAGACTGTCAATGAGGTGTGCCACTGTTGTCTACGCAAGGTGAAAGCTAATTTCAGCAACAGTCTTCAATTTCAGCAAGGTCATCCTGCCACTGCTCATTCCAAAAACAGTAGCAGGAGCCACCCCTGCATACGGATTGCTCTGTTTAGGTCTTGCAACATCTCCATAGGTCTTCCTATCCATCCTGCCTGGAGTTGGTTCCATGGCAGCGCTAAGGATACCTTTGCGGGTTATAGCGTGCATTACAAATACATACACAACAAAGTGGGGCAAAAAACGCTGGCAGAATGATCAACTGTCCAAAGTGGAAAAGTCACATCCTTTGAAAGGAAGGCCCCGGGTGTCTGCACAACCCATTTGTCCAGAAAGGTGTTCGTGGTGCAGGGAAGTTGGACTGAAAGCACCTGCAGTTCACTCATGCAGCATGCGGATGCAATTGCCAGATGGAAGAATGTTGTTAGTTTTTGGCAACAGCTGTGCATAGGCTCTAACTGCAAGCACATGAGAAATGTAAAGCCCAAGTTCACGTTCGACTGAGCCATAAAAAATGGGTTTTGTTAAACCTTTTATGAATTGCATCACAACCAGCGACTTAAAGACAGTCGGTCAGGTAAAAACAGAAAGGCCGAAAATGCTGGCAACCATTCACTATGCCCACCAAAATGCCTTACTATTTTAACAAAAGAACAAAAAGTTTACAATATGGAGGAGCTGGGCGAGGGGTTGGTGTTTCCAGCACCACACCAAGCACCAGCACCCAGCATAGCTAAATTTCGTAGAATGGGGTATGGCTGCAAGTATGACATCAACCACCTTGGTTGGCAAGTCAAATGCATTCAGGTGCGGTCATTCAACCTTTGTGTGGAGGTGGAGGTTGTGACGACTGATGTAGACCCTACCCAGCTGCTGAGATTTTAGGTTCTTCTTAACTGAAAGCCTGATTGGAGGACAAATAGTCCAGCTAAGGAGCTCTGGGTACCAGTCTCCAGGCCCAATCTTGCATGATGAGAATTAGTTTGATCTTGTCCGTCTTGATGTTCCTCAAACCAGAGTCACAAGATGTAGTGTTGGAAAGGCATACAGGAGTCTATCATTCCAGTCGAAATGGGTCTCCTAACGACTACCATGGATGTAATTCCAACCCACAGGATAGTTGACACTATGTTTTAGACTATGGAAAATAAATCTAGTCAAGGGTCGCACCACTGATTAAAGATGCCCACCTTGGGATGGAGACACCTGTCATGGTCTGCCAGGCGACACCTGCTCATTTCGGTCACTCTGATATTTTGGAATCCTAGGTGGAAGGCAACCAGGAAGCTGATTTGATGGTCCAGCCACCTTCAGTGGTGTAGTGTCTCCTGGCAAAGGATCCACAATCCCACTTTGTATGCTTTGTTGTAGCACCACACAGCAGCCGTGTTGTCAAAGAGGACCCAAACCTTCTTCCCTTTGATGGAGGGCAGAAAGGTCTTCAGAGCTAAACTAATCAGCTGAAGCTCCAACAATCTGATATGGAGTTAGCTCCCTGCAGGAGACCAGGAGTCTCTGACCTCACCTCTCCCAGAAGCTATGCACGTCATCACTGTGGGGAGGAGAGATCTGCCACAGGTGTGGCCCGTGCTTACCAGCCACCACTGCAGATCTTTCAGTCTCCTTTGGGATGAAAATAGAGTTGGAGTGGCAGCTTCAGTGTTGGATCGACTGGAATCAGGCTCAACTGCAGGACTAGCATTTGCCACCTGGCATTTGGAATACAGAGGATACAAGCTTTGGTCATCCCCACTAAAACCTAGGACTGATCCAAACACATCAGGGTGATATCCTAAATATCCAGGTCTCGCTGCAGCAGAGGAAAGACTATAAAGCACCACCTTGAACAAACCACCCCCATCAATTGAATCCTCTGCATGGAGCTCAGAAGGGATTTGAGCTTGTTAATGGTAAACCTCAGTGATATGAGTTTGGTTATTACCCAGAGGTGGTTTTCAGTTAACAATAGCGAGCCAGACTTCAGTAACCAGTAATATGGTTAGTAATATGGATTGTTAGACCTGACAGCCTTAGGGTGGTCACTCAAATGCCTGCCTCCTTCCACTTTTTGGACATTATTTTTGCTGGTTTTTAGACTCTGCGCTCTTTACCTACCACTGCTAACCAGTGCTAAAGTGCATATGCTCTCTCCCTTTAAACATGGTAACATTGGATCACACCCAATTGGACTATTTAATTTACTTATAAGTCCCTAGTACTGTGCACTATATGTGCCCGGGGCCTGTAGATTAAAAATACTACTAATGGGCCTGCAGCACTGGTTGTGCCACCCACTTAAGTAGCCCTTAACCTTGCCTCATGTCTGCCATTGCAAGGACTGTGTGTGTAGTTTCACTGCCAATCCTACTTGGCATTTAAAAGTACTTGCCAAGCCAAAAACACCCCTTTTTCTACATATAAGGCACCCCTAAGGTATGCCCTAGGTAACCCATAGGGCAGGGTGCTGTGTAGTCAAAAGGCAGGACACATACCTATGTAGTTTAAATGTCCTGATAGTGTAAAACTCCCAAATTCATTTTACACTGCTGTGAGGCCTGCTCCCTTAATAGGCTAACATTGGGGCTGTCCTCATATTGTTTGAGTGGTAGATACTGATCTGAAAGGAGTAGGAAGGTCATATTTAGTAGGGCCAGAATGGTGATATAAAATCCTGCTGACTGGTGAAATTGGATTTAATATTACTATTTTAGAAATGCCACTTTTAGAAAGTGAGAATTTCTCTGCACTTAAATCTTTCTGTGCCTTACAATCAACGTCTGGCTGGGTTTAGTTGACAGCTCCTTGTGCATTCACTCAGACATACGCCAAACACAGGATACTCAGCCTCGCTTGCATACATCTGCATTTTAAATGGGTCTTTCTGGGCTAGGAGGGTGGAGGGCCTGCTCTTACACAAAGGACTGCCACACCCCCTACTGGGACCCTGGCAGACAGGATTGAACTGAAAGGGGGCCTGGTGTGCTCCTAAGTCACTCTTTGAAGTCTCCCTCACTTCAAAGGCACATTTGGGTATATAAACCGGGCCTCTGCCCCATCCAACTCGGACACTTCCTGGAGAAGAAACTTGTAACCAGAACCTGCATCCTGCCAGGAAGAACTGCCTGGCTGCCCAAAGGACTCACCTGACTGCTTTCTGTGAAGGACTGCTGCCTTGCTGCTCCCTGGCTCTGGTGAAGTGCTCTCCAAGGGCTTGAATAGAGCTTGCCTCCTGTTCCCTGAAGTCTCAGGAACTAAAAGACTTCTCTCTTGCAACTGGACTCCTTGTGCGGCGAAAATTCGACGCACAGCCTGCCCCGCAGTGAGAAATTCCCCGCACGCCGAAAAGGAACGATGCAGCCAGACTTTGCAAAGAGAAAATCGAAGAGGCGACTGCGTTGTGACCGGAACTTCGACGCATGGCCTACCGGATCAACGCACAGTTGACCTGGGACAACGCGGCCAGACTTCCAGAGGGGAAAATAGACGCAGCGCCTGCCGTGCGGAAGAAATCTCCACGCAACGCCCACCGGAACGACGCAGTGCTGGTGACTCCATTCCACAAGCCCAGGATTCCACGCACAGTCCCCGGGGCGTCTGAAAACCCTGCAACCCAAAGAGGATGCACGACAGAGCCGGAAATCGACGCAGAGCCGTCCCTGCGTGGAAACTAAACGACGAATCACTGTGTGCAGCCCATGAAATCGACGCACACCCCCTAAGTTTCCATGCTTCTCCTCCTCCACGGCCCATTGCAGAGATTTTTCACGCGAACCAAGTACTTTCTGCTAAAAAAGACTTTGTTTGCTTTTAAAAGACTTAAGACACTTTATATCACTTTTCAGTGACATCTCTACCTTTACTTATTGCATCTTTGATCGTTTTGACCTTCAAATATCCAGATAAATATTATATAATTTTCCTAAACACTGTGGTGTATTGTTGTGGTGCTATATTGTGTTACTGTATGATTTATTGCACAAATACTTTACACATTGCCTTCTAAGTTAAGCCTGACTGCTCAGTGCCAAGCTACCAGAGGGTGGGCCCAGGATAATTTGGATTGTGTGTAACTTACCCTGACTAGAGTGAGGGTCCTTGCTTGAACAGGGGGTAACCTGACTGCCAACCAAAGACCCCATTTCTAACAAGGATTAAGAACACTCTTGACCTTTGAAGTTGGGAAGCGACAACTGCCAACACTTTAGCTAACACCCAAGGGGCTGAGGTAGGCCAAAGGAGAGCACATTAAACTGAGTGTGTACCTAGCCTACACTGAACTAAAGATAACATGTGGAACTGCAGGAGAGTATATGGAAATGTCAGTCTCAAAAACCCAAGCACACCAACCAGAACGTACACAATCTGACCAAAAGTGAGCATTTTGAACCCATCCTCACAAATGTGTTCAATGCGTGTCATGAGACCTCAGTCCTTTGGAACAAGGAAAAACAAATCGCGTCCTTTCCTCAGTCGGGTGCACTCTCAAGAACACCACTGGACAACAGGTTAATATCCTTCATCAGGGTAACAAAGTGCTCCTCATCAGAGGGGTGGGGAGGAAAATAAGGGAAGGGCATTGAAAATGTGAACAATTTGTAAGACCCACATTTACAAAGTGAAGGATCTTCAGCCGGAGAGGAAATGTTGTATTGTGCCTCCAACCACCTAAGCATAAACCTGGGGCAGGGCAGACTAAAGTGGCTTGTCTACTGCTACAGCAGAGGATGTAAAATACAAAGAATGTTATTACTGTTGGTTTAAACGGTCTACCAGTGACACATTCCTGAAAAGACTAGGTCAACTATTGGAGCACAGATTGGCAATCTAGCATAGGCTTTAAGACAGCCCCCAGTACTAGCCTCTAAATGTTCTGCTTTAGTGAGGAACTGGTTAAGCTGGTGTTAGCAGCCCCAGAATATGAGCTGTACCATTACTGTCCACTTTTTCTCATACCAGCCTAGAGCCATCAAGGGGCACGTCCATTAGGGATACCTGTACATCTCCAGAAAACTCTCTCAACTAATAGTGCCTTTAGAGCAAGGTACTGGTGCCAACAACTCTCTGTTAATACAGTCTGTAGTGTCCTGGCCATCCAGAGTACATAATTGACTGCATCCTGACCACCCAGTGTCACTTGGGCCAAAAGGTCCTGAGGTCGCTGGCTCTATCCTATAATGCATGAGTGCACCTATCCAAGAGAAACTGTGATAAACCAACATGGTAGGGCAAGCCAAAGAAGACACTTGTTTCCGAAAGCATCAAGTCTTTAATTCCCCAACCAGAGGTTTGGTTAGGAAAGAATTCGGATTGACCTTCCTTGTTGAAGTTTCAACTGTCCTACATTGCCTACCCACAGGTTGACTTACTGGCAGGCATAAGCATAGCTTGGGTCATGTAGCCAGAAGGACATCAGAAAGGATTACCATAAAAGGCTGTGGCTCAGACACAACTTGCTCTAGTTGAAGGATCGGTTAATACATTTGTTTTCATAGTGGGAAACTGCAATTCTAGAATTAAACTGCCATCCATGCGACTATAGCAAACAAAGCACTTTCCTCATTTGGGGGTCCAAGTGGAGAGTCAAGCTCTGTTTCAAATGTGTCTGGCCCACTGGCATTTCAGTATACATGTGGCAGAAATCACTCCCCCTCATCATCATTTGTGTTCTGAGGGACACTAGCATCTCACTCAGAGAGAAAACTGGACCTTAAGAGTGCAAATCCTCTGCAAATCCTGATGTCAAGGCAGAGGCCTGGGATTGGAATTCGGTTTAAAACCACTGTATGCACTTTTGTGATTTCATAGCAAAACACTAACCTGGAGCAGTCAGGTGTCAGTCTGCAGTTACAAACCGGCATGAGATCATCAACTGGCAGGCCTGGAACAAAAGGAACCAGCATGGACTTTCGAATCCGAGCATAATTCAGTATGGGTCTGGTAGTAGGTCCCACAAATGCAGCCCAACTAGCATAAGTCTGACTGGAGACTCCTGTGACTCCATAGGGACTGAAGGAATGCCAGAGGCAGCTGGATTCACATGAAAACTCATTAGCATGGCTTCTTTGAATATTGCTTTTTGCTACAAGGTAATCTGCCCAGGAATATTTTGGGAACGGATAGGACCAAGTGCAGGGTTGAAAACCAGGCGACATTGGTTAAGTGCAATCTTTATTATGACACCCTTGTTTCTTATCACTAGGCTTCAAGTGTCAGAATGGGATTGAGTCATGCTTGACCTGCACTTTGACTTCCCAGAATATTTCTAGACAGAAGAGGAATTTTCACGGGATCATACCCCTTACCTGAAACTGGAGCATGGCCAATGCTTCAGCAACAACCTCTTCTGTCCTGCAACAGAGTTTAGATTCCCAGTCCAAAATACTCTTAGCGTGCATGAAGGCACACCTGTCGCATGACAAAGTGATGGCCTGAGCCAAAGTACCACAGCAATACCTTGTATGGGTCTGTGATTGGCATCTGCTTTCTGGAGCGCTGGAACAGCTTGAATCGTGTCATTTTCGAAGGGAACAACGTTCCCTATAAAAAAAAAAAAAATCTCCAGCTGTAAAGACGACCGTCAAAGCTGCAGAGTTCCAGATCAAAGTTAAAGGGTGTGGAATCAGAGTAGGTGACATCAGCAAGCAGTGGTGATTTCTATATGGCCCTGCTCCATTACGTTTGGGGCAGTATGGAGTCGCAACTGAGCCATACAGCACCCCCACCCCCCCCAAACAAAAGTGCCTATCACTGAGTTAGCCAGCCTCAGCACTCACAGGGCTAATAGCACAAGGATCCCTTTTGTATCAAAATAGCATGATGATCCCCTTAGCATCAATGTTTGCTAAAAAGTCAAAATAGCTAGGTAGTATGGTGCAAAATTTGCCTTCTCACTGCACAATTTTGTGACTCCTCCCTTTTAATTTGGAGACAATTTAAGGGCAATCAACAGTTGATCACATTAATAAAGTGAAGGGAGGGGAATACACAACCGTTTATCTGCTCTTCCTGAGGGTCTATCATTTCAGACTACCCTGCCAACAGTAGACTGTTGCATGCACTATTTCTTTCTCAAAGATGTAACAAGCAAGTGACAATTATTAGTGTCAACTATGCTCCACCACCAGAACTTTCATCTTTCTTTCACTTGTTCCCTCTCTCCTTTACGATGAATAAAAAGTATGGAAAGAAAACACTGTATAATTTGGATCTTCAATATCCCATAGGCCTTTTACTTATTAAAAAAAACATGTTTGGCTTTATCATCTGCCAGTGTTGAGAAGCCACTACTGGGTCCAGCCAAACTTGAGCCAGACTTCCTCCACATTCAGTCATGGCTCACGGGAGGAAAAGGGGCGGTGCGTTGTGGGAACAGAGGGAGTAGGGTGAGGGTGTGTGTGGGGTGCATGAAAATAGTGTTAGGATGAAACGGAGCGGGCGCTCCAAGGCAGGTTGGAAGTCTCTGCCTGCTGTTTCCAACCTCGCAACACCATGCCAGGCTAGGGAGAGCCAGGCTAGGGTGCGCATGTATGTTTGGACGGCCTGAGACAGCTGGCCAAACATACATGCGCACTGAGGGGAGTGCTATGCATCACCCCTAGGTCCCAGTCACGCCCCATGGCCCGGCCCTTTTACAAGAAAACCATGATAAACGCAGTTTATCATGGTTTTCTTGTAAAAGGTTTGCAGCTGCTGCTGCTGGCAGAGGGTGATGCTACTCTGCCATAGCGAAGGCGCCAATCTAGTCCACATTACTCCTTCTGCATGGAGTCGCCGAGCTTTGTGATCTGCTCAATCAGAATTTTCTCTGATTTAAAGCCAATCCTAGAGGTCTGATCCAATGTTAGTTGCTACACACTGCCTGGGCGTATTGTATTTGTTGCCCCATCCAGGCCACAAGTGGAGCCAAATAATTCTCAAATGAAATCATCATCATTCAGGTGTCTAGCACCTGCCAAATTACTATTTCATCATTCTCCAATGATCTCTGGTGACTCAAGCAAGCACATTTCTTCAGTACTGGTTACCCAAGCAGCGATTAAAGCCACCACTGGCATGGCAGTCAGATAAAGTTGCCCCGACCACTGAACATGCTAAACCTCATTCCTTACTTGAGCAGATGGTGGTCTTCAATTTCTTCCACAAGGAAAGGGCAGTTGGGCACCTGGGTGCATGCTTGTGTAGGTCTGTGGACACCACTGCAGAATTGACCTTCTTTAGCTTCGAACATCTAGAAGTGGGAGGAAGGAGGGGGGGAGAAAAGAATACCACTTTGTTTTTACTCCCGAGACAAAAAGAGGAATTCAAACAGCAAAAGTAGTTTTGCACATACCTTTTCAAACAAGACTGAATGCCCTGTTGAGGAAACAAAATAAATGAGAATGTTAAGCGGCAAAGAGCTGATTTAGGTATTAAAATATTTTCTCCATTTTATGATTGTGGTGAAAGACTTCCTTATAGTGCAAAGTCTTTGGTCTTTCTTGGGTGCAGATTCCATGCCTCCATATTACACTAAACCTAAACCCTGCCAGGGAACAGTCACTTCAACCCTGCCTAGGCACAGAGCAGCACCCACACACTTGCTTTAAGAGCGAGCCGCAATACCTCCTATAAAGGATATTTCTGGGCTGCAGGCACCAAGGAGCACATCCCAGCCATACCTCAGCAATTACCACAAGGGATCATCGCAACCAAATCACGTCTTTTTTAAAACCAGCAGACCACACCTAAGCTAAACTTACCTTTTGGTCATACACTTTGTAGTGTTTCAAAAGCCCACCAGAAAGAAGCAAAAACAGGTAAGAGTTAAAAGTTTGAAACTTGAAGGGATACACTTGCTCCATAAACTTAACAAAACAGATTATATTCTTTTGATTGATAGCACAAGTATGTGTTCAAGTTCAATTCACAAATACCAAAATACGGGAGTCAAAAGGTTTCTCTCAAGTAAAAACACACTGAAGAATCCTGTCCCACTAGCAACTGCAGCAGAGGCAGGGGCGTGGAGGGAACGTGGAGGGCTAAAGGAAGAAAACGAGAGGGCAGAGAAGAGTTAGTCCTACGGAACTGCTGAGAGGAAATGACTCGGTGCATTTACAAAGCTATAAGGAAAATCAATGTTCTCACAAGCGATACAAGATGACAAAATTATTGCATCAATTCAGATGGTTCACTTCAATATGAGCCAACTGCACTTAATGCAGTCAAAAACAATTAACTAAGACACTGTGTAAACTGTCATTCAGTAGCACAATTGTAAAGAAAAGTCTATCAATTATATAATTGAATCAATCAAGAAGTAAAGTGATCAGTTCAAGAGATGAACACACATACACCCACCCACACTTTCAAATGGTGATTAACAGAGAGAACAGCAACAGACTCCAAGAGCAGGTTGCAGAGTAACAGGGGGTTGGGTCCATTATTTGTTCCTGTATATACACTTGGCGGTATGTGGTCAAGTCTGCATGCATCACAGTGTTTTGACCCTATTATGACTAAAGGAGGCCTTCATCTGGACAGTACAATTGTGTGTGAAGATGCACTGTTGAAATCGAGCAGGAAAGGAAATTTAGTTTGAAGGCAGAACAAATCACAAAAATCATTTGGAACAGGAAGTGAATTACAGAGTACATCTGGAAAGAAACATAATGAGGTCTCCCATCAATTACACAGATGCAGATAAACCAATCATCCAAGGTAGGCATAACAAGCCACTATGTTGGACTACTCTGGTTGTGTTTTTTTGTGCAAGGTCCTCAGAGCTGCAACACAAGTGGTAATGAGAGAGCAACAGCAAGGGTTGCAACCAAAGTCGTATTGAAATGTTCCAATACAGATAACAGCAAAGGAAGGTCAACTGCTGCTCAATTAGGAAGGTTGGTACAGATTATGTTTAAGTGAAGACTATTTAGGTACGTTCAAAAGGAGGGCAATAGAGTCCTTAAGGTCTCAAGTCAGTGGATGCATAGGAGCTGCACTGCCGAGTGCAAGACATTAGAATAGAAAACATTCAATGTAGACATGGTGGCTCTTCAGAAGGCCAGAGCGCCTGCCTAGCCAATGTTTGGGGTTCTTAATTCTTGGTTTTCGAATGTTTCACAGATATTCAGCAAAACAGCATGCTGGTCGACAGCTCCCTTGTGCATTTCACCCAGACAACCAAAAACGCAGGACACTTAGTTACATCTACATACTGAATGGGTCTTCCTGGGCTGGAAGGGTGGAGGGCCTGACATAAAAGGACTAATAAATCCCCCCCATCCCTCCCCCCTTCAGCTGAAAGGGGAACTTGTGCTCTTCAAAACCACTCTTTGAAGTCTCCTCCACTTCAAAGGCATTTTTGGGTATATAGACTGGGTCTCTGACCCACCAACTCAGACACTATTGGACCTACACCTATCCCCTGTCAGAGGAGCTGCCTGGCTGCCCAAAGGACTCATCTGGACCGATTTGCTGAGAAGGACTGCTGCCCTGTTGCCCTGCTAACCGCTGACTTTAGTAGAAGGACTCTGCCTTCCCCAAAAGTGCTCTCCAAGGGCTTGGATTGAGCTTGCCTCCTGTTTCTGAAGTCTCAGGACCAACAAAGACTTCATCCCTTCACGAAACTCCTTGTGTGTTGAAAAATCGACGCAACGGCAGCAGAATGCGACGCAAGGCCAGCATTGTCGCTGGAAACAAATAAATAAATAAATAATATTAATTTAAAAAAAAAATTAAAAATCTTTTTTTTAAAAAGCACAAAAAAAAACAACAACATCACTGCACAGTCAACCGGAACGACGCAACACCGACTTCCTGACCGGATATTCAACGCAGCACCTGCCTTGTGATGGGAAATTTAATGAATCACCTACCGGATCAATGCAGCGCCTGCTCCTTCTTCCAGCGCGTCAAGGATTTTCAACACATCGTCCATGGGTGTCAAAATGTCCCCGCATTGCAGTGAAGAACCAAGGCTGCATGCCGAAAAACAACACAAACCCATTGCAGCGTGGAAAGAAACAGCGCATCATCTGTGCCATGTCGGAAACTCAGATGCAACCTTATTTTCCACACATCTCCTCTGTGGTGCATCCCAGGTAACGAAGAACACAACTGTATGATTTATTGCACAAACACTTTACACATTGCCTACTAAGGCAAGCCTGACTGCTCAGTGCCAAGCTATCAGTGGGTAGGCACAGGATAATTTGGACTGTGTTGTGACTAACCCAGACTAGGACTGTGGTCCCTACTTAGACAAGAGTGTATACCTCTGGCAACTAGAGGCCCCATTTCTAACATTGGTGATCAGGGGTCAGGATAGGCTTGTGCAGTGCCATACAATAGCTACGTGTACACTACCTAAAAAGGTCAATTTGATTTGTTTTCTTTTTGTTACAATTTCCCTGTTTGACATTCTTTAATCAATCCTATACATCATGTCTCTGGCTGGGTCCACAAGTGGAGCTGGGGAGTTTGACCTGGCTAAGCTGGAGGGATACACAGTTAACTTGCTGAAGAGCTTCTGCAAGGGGATGGGGTACCTACCCATGGAGCTTCCAGGAGGGAGTATAAAAAGGCGCAGAGGGCCCAGGCAGAAGCCAGCTCACAAGAGCATGATGAGTTGGGGGAGCAAGCGGTTGGCTCTCCTGAGGAGGTGCCAACAGCAGTGGAGGATGACACCCCTGGATTTGTGCCCCCTGCTAAACCAGGGAGCAGTGTCTCAAGTCATGGCCTGACCACAGAGGAAAGGAGAGCGGGAAGAGAATTCAGGCTGCGGTTGGCTGAGAGAGAAGCCAAACAAGCTGAGGCTGAAAGAGCCTTAACTGAGAAGGAAATTATATTGGCTCATGAACTGAAAGTGCTGGGGCTCAAGTCTAGGCAGTCTGAGTCCAACAGTGACGGTTACAGCATACGCACAGTATCTGATGGAGACAAGAAGATTTGTATACCCAAAGATTTGGTGCCCAGTTATGTGGTGCGAGAGGACACTGACAAGTGGATTTCTGCTTATGAAGTTGCAGAGGGAACATGGGGTTCCTGAAGAGTACTGGGGGGCGGGCCTGTGGAAACATGTCCCTACACTTGGGAAGGACACACGTCTGACAGAGGTTGAGGACCAGTACAAGTGCACTCCCATGAAAACCATTTTGATTGCCAAATTTGGACTGACCCCTGAAAAGTAGCACCAAAGATTCAGGGACAGTAGCAAGTTCCCAAACAAAACCTGGGTAGACTGATTTTTCCAGTAAGGCACTGAATGGCTGGGTGCAGGGAAGTAAAATCAGTGATTATGGTGGGTTGTACAATTTAAGCCTGGGGGAGCATATGCTCAGTATTCGCTTTACAGAGTTGCACCAGCACCTACTTGACAGTAAGCTGACTGATCCCAGGAACATTGCTGAGGGGGGAAAACTCTGGGCTAGCACCAGAGTGTCCAAAAAGGAGACACCCACAAAGATGGTCGGGGTTCCAAACAGAAGGAAGAGGGGGGTGAAAAACGTAAAAATAAGGTGTTCTTTAACGGCCCCCAAAATAATTCCCAAGGGAATAGTGGTAACCAGTCCCAGTCTGATCCTAAGAAGAAAGGGTTCTTTGATCATAGGACAGGGAGGTTTGTACCCCAATATAGAGAGAGCTCCAAATGAACAAGTTACTTACCTTCGGTAACGCTTTTTCTGGTGGATACACTAGCTACCTGTGGATTCCTCACCTTATGAATTCGTCCTTGCGCCAGCATCCGACGGAAAGTCTTCTTCCTAGCTGTCCACGTCGACGAGGACGTCATAATGGCATGGCTCCATGTGACTCCGTCTGACGTCACCATGCCAATAAGAGGTCCTCGTCGGCGTGCTGACGTCAGTGTCACCTCATTTTTTTCGTGCCTTTGAGGCAAACAGGTGAGAACCGACCCATAAAAAACAAAGAAAAATACATACACAAGAACACTTCCCATAATTGCATATATTCACATGAAAATATATATATATATACACACACACATACATACATATAAACATACATAAACAAATATAAACTTTTGCAAGATATCTGTGCAATCAGGCAGGCAACGGGGAGGCGGGAGGGACCGTGAGGAATCCACAGGTAGCTAGTGTATCCACCAGAAAAAGCGTTACCAAAGGTAAGTAACTTGTTCTTCTGATGGATACAACTACCTGTGGATTCCCCACCTTATGAATAGAGTCCCAAAGCTGTACCGCACTCGGTGGTGGGTGCCCGCCTGATTACACCAAGAAATCTTGCAATACCGAGCAAGCAAAATGGCCGTCCCTCCTCACCTCAGAATCCAAACAGTAATGTTTTGCGAAGGTATGGAGGGATGCCCAAGTTGCCGCCTTACAAATGTCCACTAATGGAACTCCTCTTGCTAGGGACGAAGTTGCCGACTTAGCCCTAGTGGAATGGGCCCCGGATACTCTCAGGGGGAACTTTCTTCGCCAGAGAGTAACAAACTTTTATACAAAGGATGACCCACCTGGAGATTGTTTCTGGATCGCTCTGCTCTTCTGCTGTCCAACATACCCTACAAAAAGCTGAACATCGAGACAAAAGTCTTTTGTTCTCCCCAAGGAGAAACTAAGAGCCCTCTTAGGGTCCAATTGATGGAGTCTCTTCATCCTTAGAGGGGTGGGGAGGAAGGTAGAACAAGGGAAGGGTAATAGTCTGTCCCATATGAAAAGGAGTGACAACTTTTGGCAGAAAAGCTGCCCTGGTTTTCAGCACCACTTTATCAGGGAAAAACATGGTAAATGGGGGTTTAACAGAAAGGGCTTGAAGCTCCCCAACCCTTCTAGCAGATGTAATTGCAATCAAGAAAACAGTTTTTAGAACTAAGTGTCTTAACGGGCATGAATGCAAAGGCTCGAAAGGCGAACCCATCAGAAATGTCAATACTAGATTCAGGTCCCACTGAGGCATGTGAAAGGGCGTGGGAGGAAACTTATTAACTAATCCCTTAATGAACCTATTTACAATCTGAGATTTGAATAAAGAAGACTGGTCCGGAAGGCAAAGAAAAGCAGACAGAGCTGCCAAATAGCCTTTAACTGTAGCTACCGCACAGCCTTTCTGTGCTAAATCGAGAGCAAACAAAAGAACATCTGAAAGGTGGGCCTTTAAGGGATCTTTTTGATTCTCTCCGCACCAAACCACAAATTTTGCCTACCTACCGGCATAAATGGATTTAGTGGAGTGTCGCCTGGACGATAGAATAACATCCACTACATCTGGTGGGAGAGAAAAGGAACTCAGATTGCCCCGTTCTATCTACAGGCATGAAGGTGCAGGCTCTGGAGGTGGGGGTGTAGAACCTGCCCCTGCGACTGTGAGAGGAGGTCTGCCCTGAGTGGGAGACTGAGCAGAGGGCACAGAGAGTTGAAGTAGGTCTGTGTACCACACCCTTCTCGGCCTATCCGGTGCCACCAAGATGACTTGGGCCTGGTCTTGACGAACCTTCCTCAGAACCCGAGGAATCAAGGGTATGGGGGGGGGGAAACGCGTAAAGCAACTGGCCGCTCCAGGACATCTGAACCACGTCCCCCAACGCTCCTTGCAACGGATACTGGAGGCTGCAGAACAACGGACAGTGCGCGTTCTCCCGAGTGGCGAATAGATCCACCGGAGGCGTACCCCACATCCCGAAGATGTAGAGGACCAGGTCCGGATGGAGACGCCACTCGTGATCTACTGAGTAGCGACGACTGAGACCATCCGCATGTACATTCGGAGCTCCGGCCAAATGATTTGCTATTAAGCAAATCTGATGGTCCTGAACCCAGGACCAGAGTCGCAGAGCCTCTCTGCAGAGAAGGTACGACCCTACTCCTCCCTGCTTGTTTATGTACCACATCGCGGTAGTGTTGTCAGTCAGGACCTGAATCGACTGACCACGAAGGGAAGGAAGGAAGGCCTTGAGTGCCAAATGTATTGCCCGCAACTCCAACAGATTGATGTGCAACATCTGTTCCGCTGGAGAGAAATAACCCTTGATCTCCAGGTCCCCCAGATGAGCTCCCCACCCTAGAGTGGAAGCATCCGATACCACTGTGGTCACAGGCGGTGGTAGCGAAAACGGTTTTACTTGGGAAAGTTTGCCGTCCACTATCCACCAACGAAGATCTGCTGCAGTGTCCCTGGAGATCCTTATCGAATCTCTGAGATCTCCTTTGTGCTGGAACCACTGAAGAGCCCTCATGTGCCAGCGTGCGTGAGTGACCAACAGAATGCAAGAAGCAAACAGACCTAGCAGGCGTAAGACTTTGAGGACTGGAACGGCCGCTCCATTCTGAAACATTGGAATCGGCGCCTGAATGTCCCGAACCCGCTGAGGCGGGGGGTAGGCCCGAAACAATGTTGTGTCCAATACTGCCCCTATGAACAGGAGGCGTTGAGAGGGCTCCAGGTGAGATTTGGGTACATTTACTGAAAAACCCAGATCGAACAACAACTGGGTTATCATGCGCAGGTGAGACAACACAAGCTCTGGAGACTTGGCTTTGATCAACCAATCGTCCAGGTAGGGAAAATACCGCTACTCCCTTCCTTCTGAGATGTGCTGCAACCACTGCCATCACCTTCATAAAAACTTGAGGTGCTGAAGTAAGTCCATAACGGAAGGACCGCAAACTGGTAGTGTTGCGACCCCACCACAAACCGGAGATACTTCCTGTGCGACTTGATTATCGGAATATGAAAGTATGCATCCTGCAAGTCGACAGACACCATCCAGTCTCCCTCGTTCAACGCCAATAGCACCTTCGCTAGGGTCAGCATTTTGAATTTCTCCTGTTTGAGGAACAAATTCAAAATACTCAAGTCCAGGATCGGTCTACGACGACCGTCCGCTTTGGGAATCAGGAAATATATTGAATAACAACCCTGACCCCTTTTCCTGCACCACTCTATTGCGACCTTTGATAACATGGCCAGAACTTCCTGTTTAAACAGCCGAAGATGGTCTTCTGAACAAAATGAGGGAAGTGTGGGGGGGGGGGTGAGGAGGAAGGGACTCCTGAAAGGGGAGAGCATATCCTTTTTCCACAATCCTTAACACCCACGAGTCCGTTGTTATCGACTCCCACTTGTGAAGAAAAAGCCTCAACCTTCCCCCTACAGGAGAGGTATGAATGATAAAGTGGGGAAAACTAGGGCTGCTTCTGCTGTTGTCCACCGGAGGAGGAGGATGAAGATGAAGGCTGCTGGACTGCCCCTCTAGTTCGACCCCTACACCGCCCTCTAAAGGCACGATAGGGCGGACTGGAAGGTTGTTGGACCAAGTATTGGGAACTCCGAAAGGCAGAACCACATGCAAACCCCCTGAATCTGCGAAAAGGTCTATAAGATGTAGCAGTGGTAGTCTGTAAGCCCAAAGACTTAGCTGTTGCCAGACTGTCTTTAAACCTTTCAAGGGCAGAATCCGCCTTCTCTCCAAACAGCTTTTCACCATCGAATGGCAGATCCAACAAGGTGGTTTGAACGTCCGAGGAAAACCCAGAGGACCTCAACCAGGCGTGCCTCCTAGTAGCCACAGATGTTCCCATGGCCCTGGCTACCGAATCAGACGTGTCCAGGCCAGACTGTATAATCTGCTGTGGAGCCGCCTGCGCATCCAAAAAAAGAGACCCAGAGGACCTCTGTAACTCCTGCGGTAGATCTCGGACCATCTCCTTAGCAGAGTCCATAAGGGCTTGGACATACCTGCCCAGCACACAGGTAGAATTTGCAGCCTTGAGCGCCATGCTACAGGATGAAAAGATCTTCTTAGAAGACTGCTCCATCCTCTTGGACTCCCTATCAGTTGGAACCACAGGGAATGTTCCAGGAGCAGACTTCGCGGAGCAAGACGCCTGGACTACTAAGCTTTCAGGAGTCGGATGACGAGACAGGAAAACCGGATCTCCGGGTGCGCCTCTATGCCTCCTCGCTACTGCCCTGTTCACTGCAGGACTCTTAACCGGCTTCCTCCACAAATTCAAAATGGGCTCAGTCAACACCTCATTGAAGGGCAGCAAAGGATCAGCACTGGATGCAGAAGGGTGCAACACCTCAGTCAGCAGGTTGGTTTTCACCTCCGCCACAGACAAGGGCAAGTCTAGAAACTCTGCTGTTTTCCTGATCACCGTATGGAAGGATGCTGCCTCCTCTGTAAACTCCCCCAGAGATGCAATGTCCCACTCCGGGGAAGTATCCAGGCCGCTTGCAGACGCCAGACCTTGGTACTCATCACAAGGCCCAATTTCACCCTCCTCCAACTGTCTGTACTCTTCTTCTTCCAGAAGTCGTAAAGCCTTTCTTCGAGACCGAAAGCGTGTTTCCAAAGTCGGTGTCGATAACGAATCCATCGACGCCGAAGACTTCGAATCCCGGTAGGGCACAGGAAGAGATGGATGACTCCGAGCATCACCTGGCGCCGGCACGGACTCCAATGACTACCTCTGCGGAGTCGGCTGGCAGGAAGGAGACATCGACGTCGAATGGCACGGCGATGGCGTAGCCACAGACACAGCTGGTGAAGATCTCCCGGGGGGGGTGCTCTGGTCCTTTGAAAGTAATTGAGAGTCCCGTCATGCCTGTAGATTGTCTGTTAGGCAAATCCTCGAGCACACTACCTGGAAAGCGGTAGAGCTCAGGTCTCACTTGGAGATTATGGGATTGCCCAAGTGGGTCTGCATGACCACAAGGTCCATGGCTGTTCGGGAGGGAAGTTAAGGGTATCCGGTACCTGGAAGAATGGCCCAGACAGCTGCCAAGGAGAGGGGCAAGGGGCGTGGGAAACCAGTCCCAGAAGTTCCCAAGGTGGAGGTTGATGGGGTTCCCGAGGAGAAGGCCCCTGAGCCAACCAAGGAGGACATAGCAAGCTTAGGCAGGTCCCCTAAGGTGGCAAACTGGTAAGTTGAGGGTGGGCCAACCAGGGAGGAATTCTGCAAGGCACAGAAAGTGTGTCCCATTCTTGTCTTGAGGTCTTAAAGCAACTGGCCTCAGGCCTAGCAGCAGGTGAAGCCTCTGGGGATCACGTTATCCACTGGGAGAATGATCTCCTTCACAGTGTCCAAAGGCTCCGGGTACTGGGGAAGCACATGTGCTGGTGGCCCCCCAGTGTTACCGGGCCATCCAATTGGGCCTGGCTCACAACATATCCCTGGCAGGACATTTAGGGCAAGACAAGACCTTTGGTAGGCTTGTCACCAACTTGTATTGGCTCCTAATGCAGACAGCCTCAGATACATTCTGCAGGTCCTGTCCCACCTGCCAGGCCAGAGGGAAGACAGGGAAAAAGCTAAAGGCTCCCCTGATCCCATTCCGCGACGTTGGCACCCCCTTTGAAAGGGTGAGCAGACCTAATTGGTCCATTAGACCCCAAAACTGCCCTAGGCAACAGGTTTATCCTTGCCACCTGTTGCCCAGAGGCAAGCCGTCCGAGGACGGTGACTGCATCAGTAGTGATCAGAACTCTGATGGCAATCTTTACCCATGTGGGGTTCCCCAAGGAGATAGTGTCTGACAGAGGTACTAACTTCATGTCTGCATACATGAAGTCCATGTGGGAATGCGTGTGGTGTAACCTACGCGTTCACCACACCCTATCCATCCTCAATCCAATGAGAGATTTAACAAGACCTTGAAGGGCATGATCACAGGCCTGTCTGAGGCCATCAGGCATAAGTGGGACGACCTCGAACGATGCCTTCTCTTTACTAATAGAGAGTTACCCCAGAACGGGGGTAGGGTTCAGTCCCTTTGAGCTCCCCGCCCCCACGGATGTGGTCAGCTACACATTGTACCTTCACAACCAGATGCACGGCTTATAGAAAAAAGCCCAGAGCAACCTCGAGGCCAGTCAAGAGGTTATGAAACGCTGGGTATGATCAGAAGGCCACTCTGGTGGAGTTTCAACCGGGAGACAAAGTGTGGATTATGGAACCAGTACAGCTCAGGGCTCTCCAGGATCGCTGGACTGGTCCATATGAAATCAAGGAGCGCAAGGGGGAAGCCACATAGTGGAGCTCCAGTCCCCCCTAGGAACCCCCTAAGGGTGCTCCATGTCAACAGACTGAAGCCTCATTTTGAGAGGTCTGAAGACAGCATGCTCCTGGTGACAGATGAGGGTGTGGAGGAGGAGAGTGAACCTCTCCCCAACCTCCTCTCTGCACAGAAGGGTGATGGGTCAGTGGAGTGAGCAACCTCTGACTCCCTGACCCTAGACCAGCGAGTTGACTTACCAGTTACTGGAGCAGTACTCTCTGTTTTCCCCTCAACCCTCTGGATTCACACACGAGTGTGTCCATGACATTGACATGGGAGACAGTCCCCCATGTCAGAACAAAATGTACAGGTTGTGAGACAGGGTGAAGACCAGCATCGAGAATGAATTTGCCAAGATGCTGGCTCTACGGATGATTGAGACCTCCAGCAGTCTCTGGTCCAGCCCTGTGGTGCTGGTACCAAAGGCTGCCCCACCGGGCACCAAACCAGAACATCGGTTCTGTGTGAATTACTGGGGTCTCAACTTCGTCACCAAGACTGACGCAGACCCCGAGCTGATGAGCTCATTGACAGACAAGGTGCTGCCAAATTCCTTAGTACTTTTGATTTGACATCAGAGTACTGGCAGACCGTCTTGACTGAGGGGACAAACAAGAGGTGTGCATTTTCCATACCTGAGAGACATTACCAGTTCCATTTTGGCTTGAAAAATGCCCGCTACCTTCCAATGGTTGGGGAATGGGTCCTGGCTGGTAAGGATGTGTTCTGCTCTGCCTATCTAGACGACCCTGCAGTCTACAGTGCCAGCTGGGAGGAACACCTGCTTCACCTCCATGTGTTGTTCCAGGCCCTGCAACAAGCAGGACTGACAATCAAGGCCAGTAAGTGCCAGATTGGGCAGAGTTCGGTGGTGCACTTGGGACACCTAGTAGGTGGTTACAAGGTGCAGCCCTTCCAGACCAAGATTGAAACAATCACAGCCTGGCAACCACCCATAACTCAAACTGAAGCGAGGGCCTTCCTAGGTGTAACTGGCTACTACTGCAGATTTGTTAAGGATTATGGCACCAGTAGCCTTCATTAGTAGGAGGTTATTACCACATGAACAGATGCGGAGTGCCATTGAAAGAAGCATTTGCTGTGGTCTGGGCACTGAAGAAGCTGAGACCATATCTGTTAGGACTCACTTCCGGGTTCAGGCCGACCACAGGCCCCTCAAATGGCTCAAAGATGAGGGGTGAAAATCCTAAACTCATGAGGTGGCCCATCTCCCTACAGGGGATGGACTTTATGGTGTCAATGCAGATGGTCTCTCCAGATTCTCCCCCCTTAGTGAAGAGATCTCCCAGGGGGTTGGGTAGCTCTCCCCAATTTCAGCTGGGGGATGGGGTGACGTGTGAGACCTGAAAGCCTTAGGGTGGTAGTCCCCAACATTTTGCCTGCCGACCTCCACTTTTCTGACACGGTTATTGCTGGTTTTAGGACTCTAGCACTGGTTAGAGGTGGTAAAGTGTGCAAAGTGCATATGCTCTCTCCCTTAAACATGGAGACCTTGCTTCATCCCCAACTGGATTTACTTATAAGACCATGGTAAAGTCCACTACATGTGGCCAGGGCCTGTAAATTAAATACTACTAGTAGGCCTGCAGCACTGATTGTGCCACCCACATAACCAACCCCTTAACCAGGTCTTAGGCCTGCCATTGCAAGGCCTGGGTGTGCAGTTTCACTGCCACTTCGACTGCCTGCTCCTTCCATAGACAAAATTTTCAGGATTCTGGTAGCCTTGGTTTCTTTGTATTACTCCAATATGTACAGTAATGATAACCACTTAAAACAAGCACTTGGAAAGCTAACAGCTGATCAAGCCTGGCTTACGTGTACATGCAGATAACATGCTCAACCACAAACTCACACAGCAAAATTACCATTTAACACAGAGTACATGCATAAAGCAGGAAGCCAATCATTAGACTATCCAGACATGAGGGGGACCAATTTGCAAAACTGCTATGTATACAACATTAAAAAATAAATAAAAGTTGCCCAGTTCATAACTTCCATGGGGATATCTCTTTATGCTTTGTGAAATGCATCTTTATTTCAGCTGGCCATATGAATTATCCAGACTGCTGCTGTCCCTTTCTTGTGTAACTGAGTAAACATTAAGCACCGATCGGTGCAGCAGCAGTGTCCTCGCATTTTGCTATGGGAGATTCGCTCCCTAAGCTTCAGCCACTGGACCTCACGCTCTCCAATGCTCTCCTCATCAGAGGACACACCAGTCTTGCAAGCAGGCAGCTGCTGGCACTCCAGGCTTCAGGACAGGTGCTCCTGGATTCCCTGGGTGTTGTCTTCACCCAGCTAGGAGACTTACAGGATTTGGCCCTCAGTCCAAGTCACATGAAGAAGTCTTGCATAGCTTCTCCTCCTCACACAGCCCAACTGGCTGATTTACCGTTTAATTTTTTGGACTCTCAAGCTCCTCTTCTTATAGTCTATTTCCAGACACCAAATATGATTTTGAGTTTTGGTCTTTTAAGTTTTGTTGGGTGTCTGCTTCTTTTTGAAGTGCCCACTCCTCTGTCATCGCCCTCTCAAAAGCAGTTGTCGCAACAGAGGTTCACATCTAGAGGTCTGTTAGTGATATGTGGATCAAAAGGTTACCTCAGGGCCATAGCCCTATTCTATGATTACGTTATCAGCCCAGTCTCCTTTGTAACAGGTGACCAGGTCCCTTTCCAATGACATCTCTGAATCGGAGCACACCCTCTGAAGTGTATTGAAGAGCATGGTTCTCCCTTCCTCCGGTGTCTCCCATCCAGCTCACACACTGGAAGGCAGTAATACACAAATACGACCGTTCTTGGTGGGCAGCAATGCCTCTGCCTTCTCTCCTGATGTTTCTACATTCAGCCCTGGACCCCCACAATGGAACCCAGAGTCTACATGTATTGTACCGTTCACAGGAACACCCAAGGGAGTAGCCAGAAAATTAAAGCACTCCCCACTTTGAACCAAAGGTCTTATGGCACCAAGCAAGCGAATCAAGCCATCACAAACCGCCCCTAAAGAGCATTCATCCTTCCATCCACCCGCTGATATCCACCATTTCACCTTTACATTGTCATCTATTCAGTTTTTCACTGATCATTCAGTCTCATCATACTATCAATATCATCAAACCTATTCATCCATCCTTTTACTTATCCCTCCTCTTTTTATTTACCTATTCATCCATTCACCTTTTCACTCCATCCATCCTCCATTTCACTCATCTATCCGTCCACGCTTCATTGAGCAATACATCTATCTTATCACATCCATTCTTTGAGTCATCCATCCCTCCCTTCGCTTATCCATCCAACTACCCTGTCGTTCCTTCCATCCTCTCACTTCATGCATCCAACCATCTATTTACTGTTTCACTCATCCCTTCATCCTTTCACTAATTCATCCATTCTCTCATCATCCATCCATTCACCCATCCATCCACTCTTTCACTCTCCCATATGTCTATCTTCCCTTTGTGATCCATCCTTTCACTCATTTATCCATGCATCTATCCATCCACTCTTTCACTCACCCACCCTCCCGCCATTTCATGTTAATAGTTAATTACAAGTTTTTGTCTGCCAAGCTACAGGCAGAAGAGGCCCATCAAGAACCACACCGCTGCTGTAACTGCTAAAACGGGGTGTTAGCACTCCTGGTCATACCTACACCCAGCACATGGACACCACACGTACTCTGTGCAGTACTCAGTAGCAGAACCCAAATGAATATTAGCATTAAGGATCCAGACATCAGTACATTTGGGGCACCTGGGACAGAAAAGTCCATTGCATGGTGGGCGACGTGTACCCCTGCCCTAACTATGGGTTACTGCATTGTTTCAAACTGAATAATTCAGAGACTCAGACCTTGCTTTGAAGATATGAGCCAAACAAGTTAATCACTCTGGCATCCGCTCACCTACCTTCTTGTAAGGCAGGAGGCTGTACAAGTGCCATGCTCCTGAGTGCCACCACTGTAGAATGCTTTGGGAGCACAGCCAGTGTGTTATGACACAAGGGCTTCACATATGCAGGTCCAGTCATCCTGTTTATGAAGTAGCCGTGGCATGTGGCACACGTGTGAAGATGGTCATCTGGATGCGAGGGTAGCCACAGTGGTGTCTGTAGTTTGAAGCATACCAAGAGAGGTGAAAGGCCGCTTACCCCAGTTGGAAAACATTTAGACCAACACTTGTTACCAGTTTTAGGGTTGAGTCTGCGATAGTATGCACTAGTACATGCATACCACTTGCGAGACACTGTTGTATATAGAAAAGAGCTTGGAGCCCAGCCGTCACTTATTTGTTGGATTGCGTGGCACTCTTCTTTACAGCCTCTTAATTGGTCATGGCTGGCATATACTCATTTCCATTCCGGTCCGTGGAGCAAGGACCAAGCACTGATTGATTAAACTTAATGCCATCAGATGCTCCTGCCGCGATTGAGGGACAATTTTCTTTTAAACTTCTAGCACTGTGTAAACAAAGTGCATTTCTGGCAAAAACGTGCCCAGCAGAGTAAACAAATCTGCAGTTATATTTTCTATAGTTAATTTTTATTTTGCCAAGTCTCCTTTTCTCACTTTGCACTCGTTTTTTGCTCGTTGGCGCTGTTCTCAAAAGAGGACTCGTCTTGATCAGAATTATGAAAAGCAACACTTTCTTATAAGTAATTTTTGAAATCATACTTTACACAATCATGCAGTATGCCACAATCTACCACACTCCAATCCAAACCACTCACCCCAATCAAAAACAACCTACCCCACTTCATTCCAAACCAACCCACCCAACTCCAATCCACCTGCATCACTCCAGTCCATCCCACTCCAATTGAATCCACACCCCAGTTCACCTTATCCCACTCCAATCCAACCCACCCCACTAAAATCCATTTCATCCCATTCGAGTCCAATCTGTCCCACTCCAATCCAAAGCAATCTGCTCCACTCCAGACTGCCCTGCTCCAATCCAATCCACCACACTCCAGTCCAACCCACCCTACTCCAGTCCAACCCAATTCACCCCCTACAATCCACCTGCATCACTCCAGTCCATCCCACTCTACTCCAATACACCGCCCCCACTCCACTCCGCGCCCCCCACTCTCCTCCACTCCGCGCCCCCCCTCTCTACTCCCCGCCCCCACTCTACTCTACTCCGCGCCCCCCCCCACTCCACGCCCCCCCCACTCCGCGCCCCCCTCCACTCCACTCCGCGCCCCCCTCCACTCCACTCCGCGCCCCCCTCCACTCCACTCCGCGCCCCCCTCCACTCCACTCCGCGCCGCGCCCCCCCTCCACTCCGTGCCCACTCCGCGCCGCGCCCCCACCACTCCGCACCCCCCCACCACTCCACTCCGCACCCCCCCACCACTCCACTCCGCACCCCCCCACCACTCCACTCCGCACCCCCCCACCACTCCACTCCCCCCCACCCCACTACCTCAATCCACTCTAACCCACTACTCCTTATTCCACCCCACGACTGCCACTGGAGGACAGGTTACTTACTTTCGGTAACACCTTATCTGGTAGAGACATTATCTAGTTGCAGATTCCTTACCTTAAAATTTCCCTAGGGGTCAGTCTGGAGCCAGAGATTTTTTTTCAAGCAGTACCACTGCATGCCATTAGGTGGCATCGATCAGCTCTGCATCCCTTCGTTGGCCGGGCCAATTATGACATTGCGGGTACTATATAGGTGCTACCCCGGCACGCTGACATCAGTTTCTTTCCAAAATCTTCCACATCAGAAGCACAGGGCCATGAAAAACACTGACAACTGGTGAGTCTAAACAAGGGCCCTGAAAGGGAGACCCTGACCCTAGAAATCAGTTTTCAGATTGGGGCGGTTGGGTGGTTCGGTAAGGAATCCGCAGCTAGATATGGTCTCTACTAGAAAAACCGTTACTGAAGATAAGTACCTTGTCCATTTGATAGAGCCGTTCATTTGCAGATTCCTTAGATTAGATACCCAAGCAACACTGTTACTGGAGGTGGATCTGCAAGCTAAGATCACACTGGAAAGTCCTGCAGGACTGAACAGGTAAAGTGTCCGTCTATCCGGACCAGAGTGCCCAGGAAGTAGTGTTTGGTAAACGTGTGCAGTGATGCCCACATTGCTGTCTGACATGTCAAGGACTGAACTCCGCTTGCTAACGCAGTGGTTGCAGCTTTAGCTATGGCAGAATGAGCATGCAAGCCCTCAGGGGGTTGCTTCTTAGCCAGTGCACAGCACATTTTAATGCAGAGTATGAGCCATCTAGAGAGGGCTCTCTTCTGCACTGCCCAACCTTTCTTCACACTCACATAACCAACAAAGAGCTGATCATCCACCCACTCTTTAGGTCTAATTAGGTCTAGGTGGTGGAGTCTCTTCTTCCTTAGAAGGATGCAAGGGTGCGTTAAAAGTAGACAAGGTGAGGGATTTGTCTACATAGAAGGGTGTAACCACTTTTGGTAGAAAGGAGGCTTGTGCAAAGCACCACTTTGTGAGGATAGATGGAAAGGTAGGGTGGCTTAGAAAACAATGCCTACAGCTAACTCACTCTGCAGGCAGATGTCATGGCTACGAAGAAGGCCGTTTTTGAAGTGAGAAGCCTGAGAGGACAATTGTGAAGAGGCTTGAAAGGAGCACACATCAGAAATGGCAGACAGATAACTTTTGAGAGTGCCCACAGCAGAGCCCTGCTGGGTCAGAGAAAGGATAAACAACAAGACCTCAGAAAGAGGGGCAGACTTGTCTGTGCACCAGGCCACAATTTCTTTCCAACAACAGGTGTATACCATTTTGCTGGAGGGCTGCCAAGATTACATTGCAGACTTGGGGTGGAAGGTCAGAAGCTGTCAACTGCCGCTGCTTAGTCTCCACACAAGAAGGCAGAGACTGGACTGGTTCAGGTGGAGAACTCTATCCTGCTGCTGCTGAAACAGAAGATCCTCCCAAAAGAGCAGTCTGATCGGAGAATCAATGGCCATGCTCAATAGCTCGCGATACCAGACTCTGTGCCCTGTCCGGAGCCACAAAGATTACTTGTGCCCGGTCTTTCTTGATCTTCAAAAATATGACTGATCGCTCTTTCTTAGGAGCGGCACTGGCTGGCCTGGAAAAGAACAGACATGAGCGAGGTGGTGCCTATATGGGACCTGCATCATATCCAGCGCATATGACACAGACTTCTGAGCCGATCACCACCACCCAATGGCAGGCAGGGGTACTGCCTGAGCAAAATCTAAGGATCTAGACTGACACCATGGGAAACTCTAGGGTAAGGAATCTGCAACTAGATCCACTGAACTCTACTCTCCTCCTTTCAACAACACTTTACTGCACACAGTCTCCCCACTGGATGGACAGCAATACCCTTGACAAAGCTGAAGTTCTTACCTGTGACCATTGCTCTGCCTGGTCCCACACCAGGTGGCCTGAGGATTGTGCTCTGCCCCCTTTACTACCAATCTGACCCAGAATAAATAGCTTCAGACATGCTTGTTTCTAGTACCACAATAACGTTTTAAGTAGAGTACACACTGTGCAGTAAATGTCTACAGACTAGGTATACATTTATTTATCAGATGATTTTGTTTTACATATAATTTGCAACTGACCAAGAAGTACATCTGGAAACATAAAAAAATATAACAGTTGATTTTATAATAATTATTTTTTTATCTCCCTCCCCCACCCAATGACTTATTGGGATCAGGCCTATTCACATTTTCTCTCTTGCCTTATATTATTACCAGCTATGTGTATTATCCATCCTCCTTGGGACCTACATGGATGTTAAGTGTAAAAGCCTACTCCAAATACAAGCAACACCACATTTAATGAGTTCATTATTTTTCGTGTTGAGAAATCTATATATTTTTTTTAAAATCAGATTCCTTTTGGAAGTCACTGTTTAGAATACCACTTACACTCATGATTTTTTTTTTTTTTTTTTAAAGAGGTTTTATTTTTATGCAGTAAGCAAAAAGAAAGAAAGTTAAGCACAACATGTGTCCACTGTTAAGGAGAGTCAAAGGGAGCACACAATTCCCAACATGATGTACAAAATACAGAAAGCATTCATACAGTAGATAAAAAGCATGCTACACAAATCGCTTCCAGTCACGCCCAAGTTCACAGGTACCACTTAGGCCTCCTGGCTTGAGGCATGCCTGGGGCTACTGTCCCTAGACCCCAGTCCATAATACTCTATCCAGCTCCTAAATATCTGTGAAACCCACAGTGCACCCTCTACTTCAGTTGGTGACCTTCTGAACTGCCATGTATAGATCTATTCCCCACCTCCATTTGTGAAAGGTTGGTATCTCCAGTACCGCTATGACCCCTGACCCCCTACCCCCCTGAGCCTGACCACATCTCTTTTGGCCACCACCAGTCCCAAGCCACGAAAGAGGAGTTCAAAGCACAGGATGTTGATATCTTTGGGGATTCCCAAAAGAACATATTTTGGGTCAAGCCGGAGTGCACCTTCCAATATAGCACAGAGTTCCTGAAGAATCACTGCCAAATAGGCCTTATGATGGGGCATTCCCAGGGTGAAGGAATGACCCAATGGCCTTGGTACAGCATAGACATGTCGGCGAGCCCGCACTCCCCATACTGGGTAACCTGCGCCGACCATAATAAATCCTGTGCAATATTTTAAACTGTATTAACCGCAAGGGAGTTTCCCTGGTCACCTCTCTAGCATGCATCAGGGCAGCCTCCAAGTCAATATCCTCAAGGTCCCCCACATCCATCTACCTCTGAGCTGACCCAAATTGTCTGGCATTTTATTACTTATATTCATGATTAATCAGTGGGCAATGTGGTCAACTTTGTTTTCATGTGGTTTTACTAGACCCAATATGTTCCTGTGTACACCATTCAAGAGTCAATAAACCTGACAAATGAATCATGCTCCTACTTCCATTTACTGAGGTTCTAACATTTATGGTGCGTCTTAAAGGAGTATATACTTGCGCATTATGATACCTACATTGACTTCTTGAGTGTTGAGCACGTTCAGAACTGGTGGGTAAATTATACTGCCAGCCATTTCTCCAATCATACCAGTTTCATAATAAACGCACTCCTAAAGCAGTTATAAATGAGGGTTGGTTGCTAGTCCTGTGTGAGCCTTACATCCTGCTGCTTCAAGCGGAAGAAAAGAGCAGGAGAACTGTAGTGTACAGGTCTTGCGATGACTGTAGGATGTGTTATAGTAGCAGAAAGGAAAAACTGTGGGTCACTCTGTGTGTGAAAGGAACATCATGTGAAAAGAAATGTACTAAGAAGAAAAGCTGTGATACAGACACCGCCACAGTCCACTCACTGTTGGTGTCTGCCAATTTTCAGTTTTGCAAGAATACAATCCAGCATGAAGACATCATAGGAGGAGACAATGTATGTTGAAATACTACAGTTGCTTTACTGCCATGCTTTAGGAGTTTGTGCTACCCCAATGCTAATTTATGGACAAAAGCAATGGTCCATTTGGCTTGGAATTCTTCTCCTGTGTGTTCCCACATATTGCTATGTCAACTTCTGTAAGGATTCCTGTCAACGTTTGAGGCAGAGGAAGGGCTGCAGAAATGCACAATGGACTAGGAACTTTAGCAACAATACAGTATCCGTTTCAAGGGCTACCAAGCCATATGACGGGGTGAGTGATTCCACGAAGAGTTCAACTCTCTCCCACAGCAGATATCAGAACTCAAGCCAGACACATGCAGGAGTCTAGATCAAGAGGACAAGATAGGCAACCTGATGGTCAAATAAAGAAGAACAGGAGAGTACTTCAGGCAAGCAGAAGAGATACTTTCCACATTGATCAAACACATAGGAATCCCTGTGCAGTTTTGTCTATAACTGGTACAAATTGCATCATGGGTGACGCGTGATATCATGAATGATATCATGTTTGGCATCACTGAAACCACAAACTACTGCATTTTCAAATGATTGCTATCAAGGTGAATCAAGTTTTCTGTTAAAAAAAAAAAACGGCAGAGATGTATATAGATGTGGAAATTAGAGTTTTCGTTTTTAAAGGCATTAAGCATATATGGCCGACTGTAATAATCACAAATAGCTATCGAAATGTTGGTGGTGATCACGTGATCAAGGCTGCGGAGAGCCGAAACGTGTTGTGGGATTAAAGCCATCTGCTTTATTTCCTGAAGTCCTGAGTGTGCTTATCTTATTGTTTATTTTGGACTGATTTAACGGATTTGCCCCAAAAAATAAAAAATAAAGATTCTGGACTAAGAACTACCTTTTTGCCAAACAGGAATAGCGCCCAAACTACTGGATGGAATTACACTAAATTTGGCAGAAAGGTAGCTCTTGGTCCAGAAAGCGCCCTTTTTGTTTGTGTAAATCCATTCAGTAGTTTTTGAAATATTAAAGAAAAAACACATTTGCAAATATAAGGACGTGAAGTCTCTGCGAACCCCTCCCTCCCAATCTTGTACCGAGATCTGATTGGCTGCCAACACTTCCTAGTTGAAGTGTTGGCATCCATGTTGAGACTCCACTTCCAAAATATAAAAAATAATAAAACACTTCCACCTCCCCAGGGTAGATTGTTGAATGAAATACAAACGGGGGGGGGGGGGGGGGGGGGGGGGGGGGGGAAGACCAGCTCCTCCCACAGCCCCAGGGACTACCACCTCCCTGTGAGCAATTTTCGAGAAAAATGCACAGGGGCAGCCTGTCTTCCCCCCGCCCCACAGCTCCAGCATTTGACCCCATCCCCAGGACTGTTTAAGTTTGCGGGGGAGCGATATATGGCCTTGGGGACCCCAACCCACCAGGGCTGGCTCCTGCCAAGTCAGAGCAAACACTCCACTTTCAGCAAGTGAGAGCTGTCAAACAGTTCTCACTTGCTGGAATAGGAGGCTTCCTCGGTTTCCCATCCTGCAGACATGCAGGAAAACAGAGGAAACAATTGCTCTTGCAGAGAGGGAGCTGCATCTTTAGCAGCTTCCTTTCTGTGACAGCAATGGTGGGCTACCACATGAGGTGAGGAGCCAGCTGGGATATAGTGGGGGCCTTCAGGTTTATAAATAAACTGAAGATGGGATTACCAGGGCCAAAATCGGCCGGGGGGCTTGTGGGTGGTTAGGAGGGTTGGCTGCAGAGACTGGCCGCAGGTCAGGCCCTGTGTCCAATGCCACTGCAGTCGGCCAAAGGCCGTACATGGCGCAGGTTGAGTGGTTATAATGGGTTGACTTAAGGCCATGTGAGGCAGTGGCTGGATTAACGTATAGTAATGAAAATTACTTTACGTTAAAAAAGCCCATAGAATTAACTGGAAAAAAATTAAAAAAAACAAAGGTTACAGGAATGTTCTAGTTAGGCTCACATTTTAAACATACGAAAACATAGAAATTCAGCAGTTAGAGTTATTTCAAGTAACTAACTCGCTTCCTTAGGTATCTAAATTGCGCCTCCGCCATGCAGAGTTTTTTCTTCCATAATTTGACTGCTGTCATTGATAATTTTATTGACGTTATAAACTTGTCATGAGTGCTGTATTATCTGGGGTTATAAGCAATGCACGGCGAGGGTGCTAGTTAGTTACCCAAAGCTGTGATTTATAGTTAATTAAACTAACTAGCTACAAGGGCTACATTTCTATGGCTTTGCATGTTTAAAATATGAACTATAACACCCATGTAACCTTTGATATATATATATATATATATATAAATCCAGTTTTAAGACAAGCGATTTTTGGACAATGTCAGCTGCTATGGTGTTTTTGCAGTCTTTAGTCACCCAGTTTTTGTTTTACAGTAACATACATACTTTATGCAAAATGCTATACACCGGAGGGAATCTTACAATACTGAACTCGTTTTATATGATACATGTAGGAATTTGGCTCTGTATAGGCTATCTCAAAGTGGGAGAGAGTGTGCACAGAGTCCAAGGGTTGCCCTTCGAGGTTGATAGTGGTAAAATTAGAGAATACCAATGATCTATTTTGTGGTAGTTTGGTCGAGCAGTAGGCTTGTCAGAGGGTAGTGTTAAGCATTTGTTGTACACACACAGGCAATAAATGAGGAACACACACTCAGACAACTCCAGGCCAATAGTTTTTTTTTTAATATAGAAACATTTTCTTAATTTATTTTAGAACCACAAGATTCAAGATTTGAGGTAAGTACATAAAATGCAAGGTACTTCACCCAGGTAAGTATGGAACTGTGATTCAAAGCAGTAGTATACACAGTTTTAGTTAAAATGGCAATAAACTATTTTAAAAGTGGACACAGTGCAAAGAAAAACAGTTCCTGGGGGAGACCGGAACAGGCACACAAAACACACCCTCAGCGGCACAGGGGCGGCCAGGTACAGTGTGCAAAGTAGGCATCAGGTTTGCTATTGAAAGCAATGGAGGGACCCGGGGGGTCACTTAGGCGATGCAGGCAGGACATGGGGGGCTTCGCGGGCCAGCCACCGACTGGGCTAGGAATAGGGCCGTCTGCTGGTCACTGGGAGGTGATTACTCTCGGTCCTGGGGGCTGCGGGTACAGTGCTTGGTCCCGGTGTCTGGTCCCTTGTTACCAGGCAGTCGTGGTCATGGGGAGCCTCTGGATTCTCTCTGTAGGCATCGCTGTGGGGGTGCGGGGGTCGACTCGGGTTACCCATGTCATCGTAGTCGCCTGGGAGTCCTCTCTGCGGTGTTAGTTCTCTGGGGCTCGAGCTGGTGGCGTCTGGTGCAGAGTGGAAAGTCTCACGCTTCCAGCGAGAAGAGAGTTCTTTGGAAGTTGCTTCATTGTTGCAAAGTTGCTGCAGGTTTTGAACAGTGCCGCTGTTCTCAGGAGTTTCTTGGTCCTTCGGGTTCAAGGCAAACCTCTGAGTCCTCAGAGGTCGTTGGTCCCTGTCAGATGCGTCGCTGTGCGGTTCTGGAGTCTGGAGACAGACCGGAGGAGGGCTGAGGCTAAGCCAGCTGTCGTCTCAGTCATCTCTGCGGGCGGGGCTTTCAGGTCAACAGTCCTTTCTTCAATTTGCAGGAATCTGATTTCCTGGGATCAGGGTTTCCCCTAAATACTAAATTTAGGGGTGTGTTTAGGTCTGGGGGGCAGTAGCCAATGGCTACTGTCCTGGAGGGTGGCTACACCCTCTTTGTGCCTCCTCCCTGAGGGGAGGGGGAGAGACATCCCTATTACTATTGGGGGAATCCGCCAATCTCAAGATGGAGAATTTCTAAAGGCAGGAGTCACCTCAGCTCAGGGCACCTTAAGGGATGTCCAGACTGGTGGGTGCCTCCTTGTTTTCCTCATTATCTATTCCAGCCTTGCCACCCAAAAGTGGGGGCAGTTGCTGGAGGGGAAGGCATCTCCACTAGCTGGGATGCCCTGGGTGCTGTAATAAAAGGCATGAGCCTTTGAGGCTTACCGCCAGGTGTTAAAGTTCCTGCAGGGGGAGGTGAGAAGCACCTCCACCCAGTACAGGCTTTGTTCCTGGCCAAAAAGTGACAAAGGCACTCACCCCATGTGGCCAGAAACTTGTCTGGTTGTGGCAGGCTGGCAGGAACTGGTCAGCCCAGCACTAGGAGTCGGACTGGAATTCAGGGGGAATCTCTAAGATGCCCTCTTGGTGTATTTTACAATAAATCCCACCCTGGCATCAGTGTGCATTTATTGTGCTGAGAAGTTTAATACCAAACTTCCCAGATTTCAGTGCAGCCATTATGGAACTGTGGAGTTCGTAATTGACAGACTCCCAGACCATATACTCTTTATGGCTACCCTGCACTTACAATGTCTAAGGTTTTGCTTAGGCACTGTAGGGGCATAGTGCTCATGCACTTATGCCCTCACCTGTGGTGTAGTGCACCCTGCCATAGGGCTGTAAGGCTTTCCAGAAGGGTGACTTACCTATGCCACAGGCAGTGAGAGGTGGGCATGGCACTGAGGAGAGTGCCATGGCGACTTAGCACATGCACACTGCCTCAGTCTTTTTATCCCCACCAGCACACACAAGCTGAGTGAGGGATCCCCAGGGTGGCATAAGGCATGATGCAACGCTTAGAGACCTTCCCTGGCAACAGGGTCCTTGGTACCAGGGTTACCATTTACAAGGGACTTATCTGTGTGCCAAGGCTGTGCCAATTGTGGGAACAAAGGTACAGTTTAGGGAAAGAACACTGGTGCTGGGGCCTGGTTTGCAGGGTCCCAGCACACTTTCAATCCTAACTGGCATCAACAAAAGGCAAAAAGTCAGGGGGTAACCATGCCAAGGAGGCATTTTCTTACAATACATCTTTGGCATGTTTTAACTATTTTATTCTATGGACCCGAATGTTTTTATCTTGATAAAATATGACTTCGTAATAACTGACGGAATATAAGAATTTCTTTTATGGTTACTTGTTTTGATTGAATAAAGAATTTTGTCTGACATACCAAATTGGCAGAGGTTAACTTACTTATAACTCCCTATCACATGTTACCAGGGCTACCCAGAGTCCCTCACAGGCTGCAGCACTTATGTTCAACTTTGTCACTCTCAGGCAGGCACAATGCCTCCCAGCCTGCTACAGTAAACTGGTACAGCGTTTTAAACTGCTACCTTGACTTTTGCCATTTACACTAATGACAAAGTCCAGACCTCACTTTTTAATATATATATATATATCACCCCCAAGGTAGGCCTATCAAGTCCTAAGGCAGGACATCATATTTAGAAAAGTAGGACACATTTTCTTATGTCCCAACAGCAAAAAAACCAAATTGACATTTTTACAGTGGAAAGGCTAGATGCCCAAGTCTAATTTAATTTAATGTTGTTTTTGGGTAAACGGCAACTTTAAAATGTTACTCTGTGCCCAGGTTTTCCAGTGCCATTTGTGGATGCTGGTTACAAGACAGCCTTCTGTTCTCATTGGGAGTGGTGTCAATGCCTCGCAGAGAAGTAAACAATAGATTCCTGCCATTGGAAGAGGAGTTACCATTCCCTGGCAGGAAGCTCTACAGGGTGTGGGCAGACCCCATTGCCAAAAAGGCACTCTTCAAACAGGAAGCCGCCTTTGAAGGGCAAATGGTGGACACATACAAGAGGGGTTGCTCTTTTGTTCTGGTATATAGGCTGGTGTCTGGGGACAGAGAAGGAAAAAGGAAAAACAGTCCCCAAACTGGTTTTCCCGTAAGCTTGAAGCTCTCAGTATCCACACCTCTAGGATGAACTACCAAGCTGCACACATTGAGAGAAATGTTATGCCGTCCTGGAAGTGGGCACAACACTGCACTCTGGAATAACTAGATGCTACACATTGCAGGAAGTAGTCATCAAGCTGGAAGGGACCTGGCAGCTCATTGGCTAGTAGTCACTGCATTTTCCAAGGGAAAGTTGTGCGCACAAGTGGCACCACTGGCCCCCAGACCTCAGATCACATCTGGACTGGCCAGAGGACAAAAGAAGGACCACCCTGCTGTAAACTTTGCAGCTGGGAAGTTAGGGAAAAATGTCCCTGACCCACAGACAGAAGAGGTGAAATCCAAGAGTCAGTTTGTCCACTTCCCGATACAGCTTCAGGGCCACAAGAAGTTAAGAAGCCACCTTGGTAAAATAGCTAGCCACAAGTGCTTGTTCGACGCCGACTGCTGAAGTGGAACCCAGTAGATCGAACCACTTTGACACTCAAAGGTTGCACTGGAGTCAGCTGGCTCCAGGAGTGTGGTCAAAGTGCAGTTTGGTCATCCGAGATGGACACTAGCCATAGTTAAACATAGGCAGTGGGTGCACTGTGACTGGAGACCAGTGGAGACTTTTTTGACTGCAGTTCACCTAGACTTCGAGGGACATCGAACCCCGTGGATAAAGTCTTCCCACAGTGTTTGTGGAAAGACGAGTGCCTCAAGAAGACGCCTGTCAACTGGATCAGTATCTTAAGCATCCCATATTCCTTGCATCAGGACCACTTCATTGATATCTATGGAGGTTTGCTCATAGAGCCTGGAACTGCACTGGAGATTGCAAGGTAACTGTCCTGCTACACCTTGCTGGCCCCTCCAACTTGCTCCCTGCTGTAGTTGACATTTGAAGTGAAAAACAGTTATTTATGATGTCCTAAAAAAAAACATATCTCTGGAACTTCTGGTGGATTTTGTTTGTTTTGGTGACTAAAAAGGCATAGAAATAAGATCTAGTTTTATAAACTGGTTTTGGATTTCCTTTCCATGGAGTCGCCATGCTGATACATTGAGGCTTTTGGGTATGTGATACAGTCACTAACTATGTATAAACAAGCATTTGCAATACAATGGGTTTCGCATTTGCTCAAGTTAGAGCTATTAGCTTTGTAAATTCCTAACTGGACTTTTCTTGCCGCTTAAATTAAAAATGAAAAAGTAAAACAATCAACATAAGCAAGCTGATTCAAAGTGCCATGACTGCCATGAGCGCGAAGGAGAGACAAAGAGGAAAAGAATTTCGCTCGCAGTCAGCAATTGTGCAATTATCCATGTAACAGGGGCAGTCTGCAAGGCGGTAACAAAACCGCCCCAAGGAGGTGAAAACAAAGCATTTACCAATGATAAGAGGATTTTTTTAAAGGCAATCCCATGAATGAGTGAAAGTAATGGGCGGGCGGTGGGCGTGGTTAAAAGCCCACAATACTTACACCAGTTCAAAGTGATTGCACGCTCGACCTAAAAATGGTCAATGGATAAAACGTTTGAGATAATTGTACAATTATGGACATTTCAATATTCGGTAGTTTGATGCAATGGGTTCTTGTCTGAGAGCTGAGAGGAAGCAGTCAGCAATGCGGAATCGCCTAAGATACAGATTTAAACGATCAAAGGTTGCAGGGAGTAGAAGGGACATTGGGTGGCAACATGGAGAGTGCTTGCTGCCATGTTTCAACTTTAATAATCATATGTACTATCTATACTATCTATACAGTACTTTACATCCAATAGCGAATTTTGGCGCTAGATCTAATGACTCCAAAAAACACTAAACATTAATGCAAACACAGTGATTTTCCTTCCAAGGCTTTTTTTTAGGCCTGGTGAAATTTCAATTACATTGATTAATTTTGGTAATTCTGCATTACTCTTCGATGTGAAATTATCAATAACGTGATGATGCCCGGTTATGTAATTAAGAGTAATTTGAGGGGAATTATTTTTTGCCATAAATGCACATTTAGCAAGCATGAGGAGCTGCTGTTAATTTTCTGTTGCATTTAGTGTTTTTTCTTAGAGCAGAATTCATTCTTGCGTCCATTTTGGATGTGAGAGGGCATTTTGCACTAAGAATAACTAAATGCATAATCACTCTCCTTGCGCAATTCTGCGAATATCTTGCCCACAATTACGTTATTTTGAGGAGTAGAAGTGCACTTCACCTGACTGCTGTGATTAACACAGGACACATTTTTATTATTATTTTGTTGGTCAGTGAATTTAGAAGTGGTCACTTCTTTCTGCTCTTGACTTCAATCTTCTTGACTAACAATACTGTGTACTCTGTGCTTCTTTCACTTATTCTTGCCGAGGTGCAGGCTGGGTGTGCACACCTCATGTGTAATGGGCCTGCAGCAGCTTCACTTCTCCGCGGATGCCCTTGGGAATTCCTAAAAACTATACTTTGGAACACTTTTCTAATTTGAACCCTTCTTGCACATTTTGTAGAGCCTACCTTATACTGTTAAGATGCAAGTTTAAAATAATGAATTGTATATTCCCGAGTGCTTTCTGTCACAGGCTGGGACCTAGTAGCACTAAACATTTTCAAGTCACTATTTTCCACTGCACCAACCAGTTCAGTGGTTCACAGACCTCCGTAGTGCATTAACTAGGTAATAGTTCATAATGTACAATACTGCATATCCCACTGATTAACTTGCATTTATTTTTCATTTAAGCGGTGTATTTATTTCATATGTACTGAAAGTGCAAGACTGAAACAAGCTACAGATTTTTTTTTTTTTTTTTTAAGTCACCCCTTTTACCCCTCCCCTGCACTCACTAAACCCACTTTGCAGAGAGAATGCCAGACCTTCTCGTGAGTGTGAAATGCTCCTAGTGAATGGACGTGATTCTGTATTATTGGCACTTTAATCATGCGATTGTGCGGCTGCGGCGATTGTCGCATAATTATAGATTTGCCACAGTCTATCATCCCCAGATTTAACAAAAAGTCTTTAGTTGAAAAGTTACTAAAAATGCAGCAACATGTTGCGAAGCTGGACGTGTCACCTATCTAGTATTATGCACATAATTTGCCTTTTCTTGCTGCATATTTTACTCAACGCTGCCACAGCATGCGGCAGATTTATCCGTCTGTCATGTCGAAAGCACAAAGACAGAAAAACACCATTACTGGAACCTCAAAATAGGAAGTTCTTCTCGGCAGGTTTTATTGTGGCACCATTTGCACAAGACACACATCCTAGTTTTGAAAGCACTAAGCAAAAACAGATTATTTCCGAAAATAGGGTTTGCTTATGTATAGGCAAATGTTGTAAAGAGCTCTAAAGCATATATATTTTAGAAGTTATTTAAAATGTAGTTATCATTAAAGCTGAAAATAGGGTGGATTCATAAAAAACACGAAAGTGTGGTGTGTAACAAAACAGCAGTCAACTTCCTTTTTCCTACATTTTTTTTTGCGGGCCATAAACCATAAGAAATCTTTCAACCCGTCTCCAAATTCAGAAAGAGTATTCTTAAGATTTTTCTGCAAACTAGAAGGTGCGTGTGAATTTTGTCAAACGCAAAATGTAATTAGACTTGAACTAATTAAATTAATTTTGTAACCTACTCACAAATATTAGTGCAAGTTAGATTTCTTTCTTTCCTTGTTGAACAATACTCCGTGGTAGCTTCTGATTACAATAAGTTCATTAAGATAAGTTGGAATTAGTGCAGGAAGCACAGCTGGTTGAAGGGGTCTGTGCTTTAATTACTGCAGCGGGTGTGCATATTAATTACAACACAAGTGATATTTACTGTACCTCAGGAACTTATGACAGAGTAAAGATACCGAGAGCACCAGCTAATAAACTCTGTATGGTGAGGCGAAAGAACCATAAAAATGGAGTAAAATAAAATTATTCATAAAGTATATTGCTCCCAAAGTAAAGACATTAAGCTCCGATGAAGGACAACAAAAGAGACGGTCCTCACTTTATCAAACAAATAACCAAACTAGAGAAATGTTAACAGAGACAGATTGTCATTATGCTGGTCACCCGACTAATCCCCAGAGAGTACAGCTACGCAATGAAGCAGTGAAAAATAACATTTTAATAAATAAACAGAAAGGCAAACTGTCACCCGCAGGAGCCCAGGTCAGCGTGGCTAAGTAAGGAAGCCGCTTGCTTGAAGGCAGGAAGACACCGCGGCGCCATCTGCAAGTCTGCACAAAAGAGAGGATGGAAACCCATGCAAAGAAGCATAGTGGTACTGGCCAAACTGATCCAGATAACACCCGAAGCCTGAGGAGAAGGCGGGTTTGCAACACGAAGTGGAGCTTGCACAATACACGAACAAAATGTTTCCAGATCATTTTTTTTGAATGAAGTCAAGGACTCTTGTAGTGACATTCCACTAAACTTTTGCTTGTTATTTTTCCTAGTATTTTTCAGACTTTTCACTAGACAGAAATATCTGCACCAAGGTGACGTTCTCATGGAGGCTCCCAGGAGCATTACACAGTATCCACATCTGCTACTGATGTGTGAATGGAAAAAAACAGGGATATGTGAGAATTCCATCAAGTTATAAAGGAGTCATGAAAATTACACTGCTGGAGCAAATATGCTAATTAGAAAATTATTAATGAATGTTTATGTGTAACCAATGAAAATCTCAGAGAATTTAATTGTAGAGAAAATGTGAACGTTTGAAAATGTGCCCACGGGGCATGTCAGCCACTTATACGAGATTGTACTAATGTAACTGAAATTGTGTGAAATGAAAAATGTATAAGAATAATGTAGTAATATGTCATATTGAAATGTATAACCTATGTTTTATATTAATTAATTTGTAGAGTTAACTTAGCCAAGGATAAGGCCTAGCCTTTTTCCAGGCCTCACAAGAAGGGCTGAAATACTAAAGCGCTGTTGAGAAGCAAATGCATGGTCTGACCCTAAACTACCCGATATTAAAGTTGCTTAGCTAGAATTTTCTGCAATGTACCGGCGGACAGGAGACGATGAAGACAATTTGAAACAATTATGTGTAGAGTAGGCTAAATGTACTTTCCCAGGACTTGAACAATGGAAGCACTGACTGAAGAGGAACATGCAACATTTTCGATACCTGAAGAGCCGGATGATGAGGACATCGTATAGAGGACCAATCCACGTCTTGTGAAAGGACTGATATTAAAATTTATAGATTTGGTAAACAAATATTATAGGTTAAAGTCATATCTGCTGACTGACCAATTGGGAATTAGGGGGATGGACTGGGAGATCCTAATAAAACGTCATGACAAGGAGCTAAAACTTCAGATGTGAGGGGAGAATTGATGACGTAAGGCGACGCTGTTCGAGATTGTCGCTGGGCTCATTTTCTTGAAAGCCTGATGCGATGCTGATCTATTGATAACCTGAAGACGAAGACTGACTTTGTTGCTGATCCATTCTGTGGATAGGTAGCTATGAAAATGTGACTGACTAACTTCTGCCTTTTCTTCTAGGTACCAACTGCGCTGTTTTATAGATTTTCACTTAGAAAGATGTTTTCCAAATTCATGTTTTCCTAAATTGTTTTGCACAAGCCCCACATGCTAATGCTAATTTTGGTTAGGTAGGCTTCCTAGAGGTGACGTTGACAGGGACAAATGACTGACAAACTATTTGCTGAACTCTGTTATTGATGCTGTGTATTCATTTACTGACTCACGTTAAAGCATTTGAGCATATGTTTCTTAAATTTTGATTAGATGATGTTATTGATGTTCATTAATGAACTAATACTGAGCTGATTGAATAAAGTTTGATCTAACTTGATGACTTAGTATTGTAACCAAATAGGGAAATAAAAGTGATGAATTTTTTTTTTGAGTTGTGGTTATTCATGAATATATGGTTTTAGTTGTTCTCATTAAAATGGTGTTACTTGGTTTTGCTAATTATTAATGCCAGTGATCACTACAAGATTAGGATATTCCATGCGATCCAAAAGGTTAATTGACCTATACCTGTCGCCTTGTAAGTTTACTGACTAAGGACCAGGCGCGCTAGCCGTTTTTGGTAGCAGTTTGAAGTTTAGTTTCCTTGGAAGACTAGTTGTGTGGTGATTACTGGTTATGGTGGGAGTTTGAGTTAGGGTTAGTTCGTATTTTTTTTATGAGGTTTGAATTTTGTATTTCTGAAACGGCAATTGTAGCAAGGATGATGTCCCCTTAAGACCAGAAATGACTTACCCATCATTACTAGCGGGATCCAGGATATGGGAATGTTCTCGGCGTTCTTGTGATAGTGTGAAGGTGGTAGGATTGGGCTTGAGGGGCTTAAGCAAATCGCAGGTGAATTGTGATGTATGCAAGATAAAGTAGGGATTTTGCGTACTCCAGTTAAAGTTAGGAGTGTGCGTACTCCGCAGTATGAGAGTAGGGAAGTCGAACTTCATGTGTGTGGCACTTTGTGCTCACAAATTGTCCATGTGGTTGTTGGTAATGTACGGACCCCGCGTGGTCTAAAACTCTAGTATACTGACAAGTGTAGGAGACACTTGGTTATATGTTGTAATCTGCCTGGTTTAGTAGGTTGATTGGGCGTGTTCAACAAGTCAGTGTGGGAGTTAAGAGTAAGAGAAATTTGACAGATTTGGTGAGTCCTATGTGCACCAGGACAGACCCACTGATCAGTTGAAAGTGAAATTTGCGGGTCGAATTTTGCTGGTGAATGTGGGAGACTGAGAAAGAGGAATAGCTATATGAGCGAAAGGGCCATTAGTGAAAATCCATAAGGTCTCTGAAGCAATTGTATACCTTCCTGCAGTAAACCAGCAGGTTTGTTTTGGTTATTGGTTTTTGGTTAAGGAGCTGACAATATTTTGCATTATTTTTGTGTGAGTTGAACTCTAGGAGGACAAGCCGCAAGACTGACGTTACACTCACATACTGCGGTTGACAGTGTGCGCAGCGCTGGGATAGGTTGGTTAGTAAGAAGAGTCGCGCACATTGGCAGCCGACCGCAAGAGGCAATTGGTTGAGTAAGCGGGTGAAAGGAATCTTGGGAGTAAAAGTAATTTCATTATTGAATCAAAATAAATACAATAGAGAAAATGACGTTTTTCAAAGCGTTTAGAAGTGCGATTCTTACATTAAGGCGTCAGTGGGGGAGCCACCCCACCGAAAAATTAATCGGCATATATTGTGATGGAGGAGCGAGATGTCACACCGTGTCTTTGGTTAAAACAGTGGTGCAAGATGACAAAGAAATTAGGAGCTCCAGCGTTTCCATAGCACGGAACGTTTAATTTGAGGATTTTGGACGAATTGCGAATGACATGAGACAAAGCCATTACTAAGGCCAGCAAAGTTTGAGGCTTTAGCGGTTTGGGAGCTGGAAGCCAGACAGCAACAAGAGTTGAAATTTCAGAGGAGAATAAAGAAGGTAGAAAAGCCCTTGGCAGAAACCAGGTGGGATTGGGAGCAGAAAAGGTGGAGAAAAGAGACACTACAGGGAATTAAATTATTTCCTGCAATCGCAGAAGATGAGTCAGAAAAAGAAGATGCTGCTAAGAGTGATGAGAGATCAGGGACAAAGAAAAAGAAAAAGACTTATGTAGGAGAAGATTCGGATGTTGGGGATCTTCTTACACAGTTGTTGAGGGATCGACCTCCGCCATATAAGTGGTATGTAGGGGGTCCAAGTACTAGTTCTGCCCCAACTGCTCCAGCACAAGTATCAGGGACAGTTGGACCAGTACAGACAATGGACAGGTACAAGGGGCAGTGCAGAGTACTCCTAATGCAGGGACTACTTCTGTAGTCCAAGCACAGATGCATCCACCATCGATACAGAGAATTTATCCAGAGGTACCAGTTCTTGAGACTATCTCAAACTTAGTGGTGACATCAGAGCAAGTGCTCCAGAGGCCAATGCTAGTTCAGACTGAGCCGACTCCAATGTTATTGCCTTCGGTACAGCCACAGGGTTTGCCGAAGTTTACACCGATAACAGGGACAGTCAGATGTCACACCAGTGATTAATCAGGCTATGGGGGTAACCTTTCCACAAGGTGCGAGTGTCAGGGCAGCTCCAGATGCAATATCGCTACCCATTACTGTTGGTCCAGTGGTACCATTATTTGTGCAAAAGAAAGCAGGTGCAGGAGATCAGAGTGAAATGTCACCGAGCCTTGTAAGGAGGGGAGTGAGTGATCATGTGCAGGTGGTGTCCTCGATGGGCCAGATCTTTATTGGATCTAGACCGTTAATAGATCATAGTCCACTTGTAGCGCTTCCAGATGCATTAAATGGCCAGAGTGCAAGTCAAAGTTTTAAACTTTTGACGCCGCAAACTCCAGGTGCAGCAATGCAACAGGTACCAGTGCCAAATCCAAGTAACATCTCGTTACAGGGATTCACAGCCCAGCAATTAGTGAATGGTTGGACAGTTTAAATACACCTCCAAATACATCCAAGGGTGAAGAGCAGATAAATTGTGTAAGGTTAACACCAGAAGTAACAGAACTGGTTGAGGGGACGATGGGAAATAAACAGGTTAGAATCTTACACAGAAGATCTGAGGTATTTGTGTCCAAGGTTTACAAGGGAAGTGAATAAGATACATCAGAAATTGGCAGAGCTGACGGAAAACAGGACATTGAGATTGAGAAAACAAAACATTTAAAACAAAGTTACAGGTTAGATTTTGAAGCGAAGGATTTTGAACACATGAGGTCAGAAGGAATAAAGGATCACTTAAAAGAATTGCTGCAGAGTGCTCAGATTTGGGGAGCATTAGAGAAGTGGGACGGCAAATGGGCAAAGAAGGATAAATGGAAACAAGATCCACAAGAAGGGTCTGAAGATGTTCATAAAGAAAAGGATCCAGTAAAGATGTTGCCTATGAGAGCGATTCCAGGGGGGCAGTTTGTTCATGTCCCATGGCACAGAGGTGATATATTGTCATTCACAAATGATTACCCAAAACAGAGAGAAACCGGTTGAGTGGCATCAGCAGACAGACAGGTTTGTGAAACTTTCTAAATGTCTGTGGGAAGACTTCAATTCATTGTTGGAAATAGTGGTTCCGGCTGATTTGTGGGTCGAATGCAAGAAGGCAGTGGATTGGCCGACAAGTGAACCGGAAAGGGCTAGGGTTACAGGTGCACCATCACCTGAGGTGATGAAACATTATTATAAGGTGACTGAGTTCCTGAAGACGAGAAGTTCTCCTAAAAATATTGATTGGCAGAGAATTGACAGGACAGTGCAAGAGACTAAGGAGTCAATACATACCTATTATGAGAGATTGCTGAAAGCATTTAAAGTGTACAGTGGCAAGGAAGCAATTGAGCCAAAAGACATGTTGCTTTTTGTGTTCAAGTTCGTCGATGGATTGACACCAGAAGTAGGACAGATGATTAAGAGTCATTTGATTTGTTGGCAAGCGAAGCAGATTGATGAGGTGTTGCAGTATGCAAAATACTGTAGTGATGAAAATGAATTGAAACAGAATAAGCTGAAGGAAAAAGCAATGGTGATTCAAATAAAAGCAGCTCAGACAGGAGTGCAAGGAGCCTTAGTACAACCGATGCCGCAACAGCAGAGAACTATTATGTTGCAGCCTCAGATGAGAGGTAGGGGTGGTGGAATGGACATGACACGTGGTCTGGATTTGGGTATTGTGGTAGTCCAGAATGACATGTAGGGAATGAAAAAGATGTTACCATGCCATTTATGCGGAAATGAGGGACACTGGAAGCAGGAGTGTCAGTTGATGGTGCAGAATGGTGTTGTTCAGCAAGATGGTGATGTCAGTACATTTCAAACTGTGAAAGTCCCAAAAATGAGAAGATTTAATCCAAATGTTCAGAACAGAGTGCAGAGTTTCCAACCCACGCAGCAGGTGCAAATGCCACGTGCACAACTGACACAGTTACAACCAATACAACAGCAGGTTACCTTGGTACCTAGACAGAAAATGCAGATACCTCAAGCTCCAATGGAACAGCAACAGATGATGCTTACCCAGCAGGTCAGAGACAAGTGAGAAGTAATGACAGTGCACCAATTCCCATTTCATAGTGAGGATGAAATAAACGAGGAATGGATGAGTGACAGTTCGGATGAAGAGCCATGTATGCTTGCAGTGTTCTTAGAGGTAGATCAGAGAGGACCTTTTGTGAAGGGAAAGGTGATGGGTTACAAGGTCTCATTTTTTGTGGACACAGGAGCTACACGCTCTACAGTAAGAAGTGCAGAAGTTCCGAACTTACCTCTTTCAGGCAGAACAGTGCAGGTTGTGGGAGTGGAGAACACCGTTGACACATCCAATCACAGATCCAGTACAGGTTGAGATTGGTAACTTCCAGGGACTGCATAGGTTTGTAGTTTGTGACTCAAGTCCAGTATCTTTACAGGGAAGAGACTTATTATGTAAGACAAAGTGCTCTATTAGTTTTTCGAACACTTGGCTAAAGGTACAAACTAATAGTGATGATGAGGAAGAACAGACATCTGAGACCATGATTAACAATGTTATTGAGGAATACCCATTGATTGAGTTTTTCCCAATGTTTACTGTGAAAGAATTGCATGCAGATTTACAGGGAACAGTACAGGAAAACGTGTGGGATCTGACAGACAAAGAAGTGGCTTTGATTAAGGGAGTGGAACCGATTAAGATCACTTTGAAGCCAAACGTAATATTTCAGCAGCTTCCACAGTATAACATGGCACAGGATGTCCTAATGAAAGTGGCGCAAATAATTGGAGATTTTCGGAAACAAGGAGTTTTGAAAGAAGTGTTAAGCAGTCCATGTAATTCATCGATAATGGGCTTAAAGAAGCCATGTGGAAAAGTACGCATTGTGCAGGACTTGTGAAAAGTGAACGACATATGGTGGTCAAGTGTTGTCCGGTAGTGCCAAATCCAACAGTGATAATGTTTCAGATTCCTTGCGATGCAGAGTGGTTCACAGTGGTCAACGTGTCACAAGCTTTCTTTTCTGTGCCCCTTCATGAGGCTAGTCAGTTTATTTTTTGTTTCAAATTCCTAGACAGAGTCTACAGCTGGTGCAGACTTCTACAAGGGAATACGGAGTCACCGTCTCTGTTCAATCAGATCCTGAAAAAGTATCTGGAGTCAATGGAATTACCATATCAATCTACTCTAGTGCAGTACATTGATGATTTGCTGATTGCATCCAGGACAAGGGACGAGGGTAAGTACGACTCAATGGCCCTGTTGAATCATTTGGGAAAATTCAGACATAAGGTGTCACCTTTGAAATTGCAATATTGTCAGAAATCAGTAAAATACCTGGGACAACAGATTGAGAAAGGGTCAAGGAGAATTTCCAGGGAGAGGATTACCATGATTTTGCAGAGAAGTCCTCCGACTTCACAGAGAGATGTCAGAATGTTTCTGGGAATGGTAGGGTATTGTCGACAGTGGATTCCAAATTTTGCTGAGATTGCCAAACCGTTACAGCAGTTGACACATAAGGAAGTTACAGACCCCATTACCTTATATGAAGCTCAGATGAAAGCGTTCACTGAATTGAGAGTTTGTGCAGAGCTCCAGCGTTGGTAATGCCTGATTACACAAAGCCATTCACATTGTTTTGTCAAGAACGTGATGCTTGTTCTTTATCTGTATTGACAGAAGTTAATGGAGGTGCTTTTCGCCCAGTAGCCTATTTTTCAGCTACCTTGGACCCAGTCGCAGCAGCTTTATCAGGTTGTCTGCGTGCACTAGCCGCAGTTGGTCAAAGTTTTTCTCAATGTGAGGGAGTAGTGATGGGATACCCTTTAACGGTAAGGGTACCACACTCTGTTGAGATCTTCCTGACAAGGAAGGAAACACAGTATTTGACTGGTGCAAGACTGACAAGGTATGAGACAAGCATATTAGGTGCTCCAAATGTAACATTGAAAAGATAAACAGTGTTGAATCCAGCAACATTGTTTCCAAGTGATACTGTTGAAACTGAAAAAGAGGGAGACATCGAGCATGATTGTCTTGAGGTAACTGAATTGTGTACAAAACCGAGGCCTGATATCAGAGATACACGATTGGAAGAAAATGACAAAATTGTCTTTGTTGATGGTTCATGTCTCAGAGATGGTACAGGGACATTGAGAGCAGGATATGCGGTATGTACAATCATAGGCACATTAGAAGCTTCCTGGCTTCGAGGTGTATATTCTGCACAAGTGGCGGAATTGGGAGCTCTTACTAGGGCATGCCATGTTTCTGCGAGACTAAGTCACAATCTATACAGACAGCCAGTATGGATTTGGAATTGTTCATGATTTTGGTCAATTGTGGTCACAAAGGGGTTTCCTGACCTCTACTGGTACACCAGTGAGAAATGGCAACAAGATAAAGGAGTTGTTGTACGCAATACAGTTACCTGAAGAGACTGTCGTGGTAAAATGCAGTGCACATCAACAGCCACAGGATTACATCTCACTGGGAAATGGATATACGGATCAAGTCGCAAGGTCTTGCGCATTGAACTGTATATCATTTAAAGACAAGTGGGAACTGATGCCTGAAGAAGATGGTACTTGCACAAGTTTTGCATTAAAAGTGATTGATACTTTGGAAGAATTGAAAACATTGCAGGATAATGCAGACAAGGAAGAAAAATGACTTTGGGTTAAATTAAAATGTGTCCAAAGACGATGAAATTTTGATTTGATTTCTGAGGAGGGTCAGATGGTCTTGCCCAATAGTTTGTCTCAGATGGCCAGGTACTACCATGGACAGGCACATATTGGAAGGGATGCCATGGTTAGGTTATTCAAGACTGGTTTAATCCTAAATTCAGACAATCATCAGAGGCATTATGTCATCAATGCATGATTTGTCAGCAACTGAACGTGGAAAAAGGGACAGTGGTGAATTTGAGTCACATTGGAAGAGCAGGAGGTCGATTCAGCAGAATGTAATTTGATTTCATTGAGATGCCTGCATGTGGTGGGTTGAAGTACGTGTTGGTGATTGTGTGTGTCTTTACTCACTGGATTGAAACATACCCCACAAGAAGAAATAACAGTCTCACAGTAGCAAAGCTGTTGCTTAGGGAGTTGATACCACGTTTTGGATTTCCGACCTCTTTAGAATCAGATAAGGGAACTCACTTCACTAACAAGGTGATTAAACTCTTATGCGCAGCACTAAACATTGAGCAGAAGTTGCATTGTAGCAATCGCCCTGAAGCATCAGGACTAGTGGAACAGATGAATGGTACCTTGAAATCAAGAATTGCCAAAATGTGTGCTGCTACAAATCTGAAATGGCCAGATGCATTACCTTTGGTGTTGATGTCAATGAGAAACACAACTGACAGAAAGACAGGGCTGTCGCCCCATGAAATCCTCATGGGTAGAGCAAGGAGATTACCAGAATTTCCAGCCAATGCACTTGTCAATATTACAGATGATATAGTGTTGGACTACTGCAACGGTCTGGCTGATGTGGTTCGTACTTTCTCTCAGCAGGTGCAGGCCACCATCCTGCCACCCATCCATGACCCAGGTCACAATCAGAGCTGGAGACTGGGTCGTCGTCAAAAAGCACGTCCGCAAGACTTGTTTGGAACCACCTGGGAAGGGTCCCTACCAGGTGGTGCTAATGACTACGACAGCTATAAAGTGTGCAGGACTCCCGAACTGGATACACGCAAGTCAAACAAAGAGTGTTGTTGAGAGCACCAACAACAGGTTGCACACCTGAACCAGAACAGGAGCCAACCAAACCCAAAATTGAACCTGAGCTTGTGGAAGATGGGTCTATCACCCCTGTAAGAGACAAGAATGAAGAATTACAGGAGGGTGTACAACAGATGCAGCAGGAGATCCCAGCTCAGCAGAGGTTCTCCCAGAAGCTGATGGTGCTAAGAAGCAGAAAGAGCAAGTGTCAGACCAAGAGGGTGAAAGAGTTGAGATGGATCAAAGTCAAAGTGATTCAACTCCTCCTGAGCCCGTTGCAGGTCCATCAAGAGAAAACACCATAGAGAAAGAGAAGAGTCCAATTTTAAGAAGAGTATTGACAGAGGGAACAAGAAAAGGAGACAACTGGCCTGAATCGCAGAATGGAAAGAAAAAGGAATTGGTCATGAATGAAACAGAAGAAGTGGATACCACAAGAAAGGAAGAATTAAGTGAAGGAGAATTAGGTGGTGAACAAAGGTTGAAAAGAAGAATAGCAAGTCGACGATACGCAGGTCCTGAGTGGGCATATGCAGCTACCAATGAATGGCAAAATGAGTTGATAGAGAGGTTCTGAGTCAGTATTTTGATGTAACCTGACGGTGATCCAGAAGCTTAGTTGTTGAGCTGATCTGAAAAACTTGAGAAAGACTGTTGAAATGAAACCGAAAGAGACATTGATAACCTGATATGACAATTGAAAACCGGATGTGACAAGCTGCTAATTGATTTTGACAAAGGAAAAGGGTTCCTGTGTGTAAAACTGAACTGTGAACTTCTTCTATTTTTGATTCTTTTTACTGCACTTATCTAAAGAGTTACTTTTGCTTGGACTCTTTACAGATCATGGCTGAGCTAAATAACCAAGTTAGAAATATTAGGTACTGTAGATATCTGAGTGTCACATTGGCAGTTGTGTGGAATATTGAGTATAGTAACGATTGTGGGAATGTCTATCCATGATATGAAAAATGCTACTATTACTTCTGTTTCTGAAACTACTACACTAACCGCTTTAGAGAGGTTTAAGTTAGATGAGAAATACTTGCATGATTATACAAATGTTCAAGGAGAGCTTTCTTCTAATGTTTTCTATTGCTTGTTGAGTGAGTATGTTGAGACAATGGATGCAAGGAATTGTCTTGTGTGCAGGCAAATTCCTTCATCAGTAGAGGAGGGAGTAACATACCATAGTCTTCCTTTAACATATGGCATAAGCGGTAGTTTGCTACTAACAAGATTCTATAACCAAGAGTACATACAGTATTTTTACTCGAATTATGAGTTAGTGTTTTCATTTGCTCCTATTATTAGATACCCGAGTAAAGTGGCAAAAGAACATGACATAGTACTAGTTAGAGGATTCTTTGAACCAACATTAACTTTTGGAACCGCATACGCGCACAGGAATAATCTGACATGCTTGCTTACACCTTTAGAAAAGAGCTTTATAGGGCATACTGGTGACAGGAGAAAGGCATTGAAGGAGAAGTTAAAAAAAGGATTAGAGAAAAGGTCCTGTAAGAATGATTATGCTTGCACCGCCATTAAAACGCAAGGGAAAGTAGCTCTAGATGCATTTCATGTAAGGGAGCTTTGTATATATAGGCCAAAAATCAAGCACTGACACTATTTGTGGAAACAAGTGAATGTAGGCATGTGTTTTTGTTTCAGAGTAAATGGACTTTTACGCTGAATGTTCATGACCCTGCGATTCCTCAGATCTATTATATTTGTGGACTTAATGCTTATTACCGTCTTCCTAGAGGATGGTATGGGACATTTTATTTGGGGATAGTTTTCCCTAAAATTGATCAGATGACCTAAAGAAATTTCCAAAAGTGACTGAATTACATCATAAGCGACAGAGGAGGGAAACCTCTTCTGCAATTGTGGGAGATATTTTTGGTGCAGTAATTCCTTCTGGAGGAATTATTTTGAAAGCGATCAAGATACAGAAGTTGTCTACTATTGTGGATAAGATGCTGACAAATTTTACAGGGGCAATACTCCTGTTAGATACTGAATTAGCTGCGGATAGAGCTATGAGGCTTCAAAATAGGATTTCTTTAGACATACTTTTAGCGAAAGACGGAGTCTGTAGGATGATTAATGCTAGGCCTTGTTGTTTATTCATACCTAATAATGATAAAGAGATAAGGGACTTACTAATTTAACTAATTCAAGTAAGGATTTGAAGGAATTGAAGGAACCAGGTGTTTGGGGAAAAAGTTGGAAAAGGATTTGCTTCAGCGGGCAACTGGCTTAGTCAAATTTGGAATGGGGCATTAAAAAAAAAAAATTGTACAGGGAATAATAATTGTGATTGCTTGCATATTAGGATTATGGGGTATATATAAATTATGGCAAAAATTTAAACTAGAGATCTAAAAATAATCAGAGGAGGGAAGAACAAACTAGGGGAAGAATCCATAGGGGAAATTTAAGAAGAAGACAAAATACAACAGAAACAGATTGTAAATGGAGGTAAAAGAAAGGTGATATGACACATGTAGTCATCAGGGCAGGGACTCCTGGAGCAAATATGCTAATTAGAAAATTATTAATGAATGTTTGTGTTTAACCAATGAAAAACTCAGGGAATTTAATTGTAGAGAAAATGTGCACGTTTTAAAATGTGCCCACAGGGCATGTCAACCACTTATACGAGATTGTACTAATATAACTGAAATTGTGTGAAATAATGAAAATGTATAAGAATAATGTAGTAATATGTCATATTGAAAAGTAGAACCTATGTTTCATATTAATTTGTAGAGTTAACTTAGCCAAGGATAAGGCCTAGCCTTTTTCCAGGCCTCACAAGAAGGGCTGAAATACTAACACGCTGTAGAGGAGCAAATGCATGGTCTGACCCTGAACTACCCGATGTTAAAGTTGCTTAGTTAGCATTTTTTGCAATGTACCGGCAGACAGGAGATGAAGAAGACAATTTGATACAATTATGTGTAGAGCAGGCTAAATGTACTTTCCCAGGACTTGAACAATGGAAGCACTGACTGAAGAGGAACATTTAACATTTTCAATACCTGAAGAGCCGGATGATGAGGTCATCGTACAGTGGACCAATCCGCGTCTTGTGAAAGGACTGATATTAAAATTTATAGATTTGGTAAATTAACGTTATAGGCTAAAGTCATATCTGCTGACTGACTGAACAATTGGGAATTAGGGGGGGGGGGGGGGGGGGGGGGATGGACGGACTGGGAGACCCTAATAAACAAGGGCTAAAACTTCAGAGGGGAGAATTGATGACGTCAGAAGACGCTGTTTGAGATTCTGTCGTTGGACTCGTACTCTTGAAAGCCTGATGCGATGCTGACCTATTGATGACCTGAAGACGAAGACTGACTTTGTTGCTGATAAATTCTGTGGATAGGTAGCTATGAAAATGTGACTAACTTGTGCCTTTTCTTCTAGGTACCAACTGCAATGTTTTAAAGATTTTCACTTCGAAAGATGTTTTCCAAAATCACGTTTTCCTAAATTGTTTTGCTTGAAGCCCCACATGCTAATGCTAATTTTGGTTAGGTAGGCTTCCTAGGGGTGACGTTGACAGTGACAAATGACTGATGAACTATTTGCTGAACTCTGCTTTTGATGCTGTGTATTCATTTACTGACTCACGTTAAAGCATTTGAGCATGTTTCTTAAATTTCGATTAGATTGTTATTGATGTTCATTAATGAACTAATACTGAGCTGATTGAATAAAGTTTGATCTAACTCTATGACTTAGTATTGTAACCAAATAGGGAAATAAAAGTTGTTAAACGCTTTTATGAGTTGTGGTTATTCATGAATATATGGTTTTAGTCGTTCTCATTAAAATGGTGTTACTTGGTTTTGCTAATTATTAATGCCAATGATCACTACATGATTTGGATATTCCATGCGATCCAAAATGTTCATTGACCTATATGCGTCCCCTTGTAAGTTTACTTTCTAAGGACCAGGCGCGCTAGCAACACTAATTTGCCTGCAACTAATAATATCTCTGGTAGGAGGCAAGCACACTGAAAACATTTTGCATATTGTGTATTCAGTAACATTGTTCACTCTTTTCTCTCTTCAAGACTGGACGCTCAAACCAGCCTAGGAATGCGACATCGAGGGTACATACAGGACATGTTTAAACATGGATACTTTCAAAATAAGAGTTTCAATGTTTGCACAGTTGAAGCATTTAGACTCGTAAAATAAATTATAGACCACAGTAGACGATTTGGATAAGGTCACATTGTCGGTCTCGTCCCATTCCTGAGGGGCGTCCCCGGTCGCTATGTGAATATGAACTATCTCCCTAAAAAGCGATAGCTTCGGCTGTGTCACAAAGCAGCTGAACTCATGTCCTTTTTCAGTTAGCAAACAGGAATAACGGCACAAGAGGTAGGAAAACACACTTCTTTGAAAAAGTTCCTCGAACAAAACCCGATCTTGTTGGTTACTTCAATTGTGCAAAATATATATATATATTTTTGTTTGTTTTTTTACACAGGCAAAAGTTGGGGTTGCGTTTTGTTTCCAGAGAAGTCTTTACTTTCTTAACGTGGGATCTACCATACTTTATCCAGGGACGTATCAAAACCCCGGTCGATGTGACAAATGAAACAAGCATTTGCAATGCAACAGGTCTCATGTTTGCTTGCGTTCGAGCTATTAGCGTTGCAAGCTCCTAACCTGACTTTTCTTGCCACATAAACTAATAATGAAAAGTAAAACAGTCTCACGTATGCGAGCCGATGGTCGCCATGAGCGTGAAGGAGACACTGAAAAGGAAACAGAAGTTTGCTCGAGTGAAACTTATTGGCAAAAGTGCAATTATCCATGTAACAGGGTCAATGTAATGCAAAGCGCTCGACATCTGCCCAGCAAGATTGCGCTGCGCAGGAAATTAAAGGATAAAGTAGCCCAGAAACCAGATGAACAGTAGTTTACCGGTGCGCTCGAGGAGGGCTGAACACTGGAAAAGGCACAACGTATGCATGCCTTTCACAAATGGAATCGATCCATTTTTAAAAGGCAAGCCCACAAATTAATGACAGTGACTGACTCTGTTAGAAGCCCACAGACAGATTATAACATGGTCCAGAGCACTTGTGCACGTCAACCCTAAAAAAAAGTTTTTTTTTTTTAAAAATAAAAAATTATATTTATCCACTGGGAAGGAAGTTACTAAAGTCTACCTGGTTGAAATTAGATTCCATCGTACTTTTGGGTTACTAATCAGAGGCACTACAAACTTTTCAAGTCTGGCCATTTAATAAAATAAGTTAAGTTAATTGTCATCTTTTGACAACATCGCCCACAAGCAAAAAAAAAAAAAAAGTTAGCAGAGCAGCCTGAGAAGATTTATGGCCCCATAAAGGAGATAATCAATGCCCTGTGTGCAATGTCACGCGTGCTGGCAGGGAGGGGTCCTACAGAGAGAGAGACTCTGTGCTGCTTTGTTAGAGCATATGGTGTTTATTTAGTAAAATAAGCTTATTTTACTAGACAAAGGTTTCTAAAATAAGCTTATTTTAGCAGAAGGGTAGAGGATAGAACTAGAATAAAGCCAATACAAATGTTAGCTTGACAGGAACGGAATGCTGCAATAAAACGCAGGCAGCTTCCAGCTTAAACAGCACAGTGAAAGGGGAAAGCACCAAAGAAATGTCACAAATAGTCCACCAGGGCAACAGATAAAGAAATTAAAGTGGAAGAATACTGTACTAGGTCATAGCGCTCAAACAGTAGGAGGGAGAAAGGCAGAGCCGACCACTAGCGAGCAAGAATAAAATGACATGGCAAATGAAATTGCTTTAAACCACGGTATAAGTTTACTAAAAGTATACACTAGGTTGTGCTTAACGCTCGGCCTAATAATTTGTAATATTGAAAAAACACTAATTGCTGCAAATATATTTATTTTTTCCTTTTCTCCATAACAATTCCCAGTGTCCTCTAAAGCTAAAGAAACATATCAGATATGATCCCAAATTATTACGGTGCTCATAAAAAGGATGTCTGTCATTAGAACTGCAACTGCTTCACTGTTTTACCATTGTTCATCCTGTGTGAAGGCATTTAAGAGACCAACTATAAAACTGCAGCCTTGCACCTACATTTAAATTCAGAATATTAATTAATTGCAAGTGGAAAACTGCAGCGGCCTTCCCTTCTAATTGGGTGACTGATTGTGGAGGGTGGGTTTTAATTGCACGTGATGCACCAGGCAAGTTCAGAGGAAGTCTTTTGTATTGCTATGTCACGAGCAGTCCATCTGGGGAATTGTGGTTGTTTGGATAGTTGTACATGGAAACATTCACTGGTTTGTAGGAGGCAATCAGGACATTACTTCAACAGCTGTTTAAGGGGACTTCTTCGAATATGCACTACTGATCTTCTCACACAACTTCATCAGTTACCGAAAACCTTCATTGAAAAAATGCAGTTCTTAATGTCTCACTCTTCACAACCTTTAAAATGTGAAATCCAGATGAATAAGTTACTTACCTTCGGTAACGCTTTTTCTGGTGGATACAATAACTACCTGTGGATTCCTCACCTAAAGAATTCTCCCCTTGCGCCAGCCCTCGACGGAAATTTCTTCTAGCTCTGCTTGTCGACGATGACGTCACAATCGCCCGACTCCACGCAACGCCACATGACGTCATCCAGGCAATAAGAAGCCCTTGTCGACGTGCAGACGTCAGTTCCCTTTTTTCCGTGCCCGAATAACGGTTAATTCTTTGAGGCTCACAGGAGCTACTGTTTCCAACGGCGGTTACGATGTCGCAGCCTAGAAAATCCGACTTTAAAATTGTAGCCAGTGCGGGGGTCGGATGTCGGTTACCAACCCCCACAAAAACAGCCTCTGGTGCCTTAGTTCCGACCATGAGGTCGAGGCATGCGGTTCGTGCCAACGCATGAACCCTAAGGCACTTAAGGAGAGGGAGGCGAAGTTATTCTTGGCCCGGTCCAAGAAGAAGGAGAGGTGTCAAAGGAGGGAGTCTTCGTCGAGATCTTCGAGGTCTCGTCATCATAGTGACTCTCGGCGCCGTCATGGATCTCAGCACCGATCGAGCAAGGGACGGTCCAGATCTAGATCGGCTTCTCCGTTGGCTCGGCGTCGTCCAACGTGGGAGATGAGGCCTGAGGGTTCTCTGGGCCAGGAGTTACCTGGACCCTCTTCGGCAGCTTTGCCGGCGCCAGTGCAGCAGCAGTACCCAGCTTTCCCGACTCCGGGATCAGATCCTGCAGTGTTTTTAAACGCTATGTATAACATCTTTGCTTCCATGACGCCGGGTGGAAGTCATGCAGGTCCGTCTGGCCCTTTGGCCTATGATTTGGGTGTTCCGGCGTCTTACAGGTCGGCGCCGTTCACCCCGTTTTTGTCTGCTGCACCTGAAGCGGCGCCGATGCCTACGATGTCGCCCAGGATGGCTACACCTGTTACGGCGCCGTCTGATTCGCCTCGGATCCGATCGACGTCCAAGAACACTTAGGAGCCGGTGCCTCCTGCTTCAGACGAATCTGAGGTTCGCGCCGACGAAGATCTTCACGTCGGCCGACGCCTTGTCGACTCCAGGCTTGGAGTCAAGACTTAGGTCAAGACGTCTGGCCCTTCGTCTCTTGGAGGAGGAGTACGCGAGGCAACACCTGGAGGAAGGAGAAGTTAGAGAACCCTCAGGTGACTTCCAGGGACTGGACTCAGCTAGTGGCTTTGACACTACCCCGGAATGGGATCTGGCTTCCCCTGGAGAGGTCACGGAGGAAGCGGCTTCTTTCCATGCAGTCCTTCGTAAGGATGCAGACTTTTTGGATCTTCCCCTTCCTACCGCGGAAGTCAAGAGAAATTTATTGACAGAAGTCCTCCATCCGATGTCTGCTTCTACCATTCAATGAGGCTCTGCTGGACCCCATTAAGGATATCTGGCTGAAACCTGTATCCACCGCTGCGGTCAACAGAGCGGTGGCTCAGCAGTACAGGACGGCGCCTGGGGATCCGGTGTTTCTTTCCAGGCAACCAACTCCTGAGAGCCTAGTGGTCCAAGCTTCATGTTCTTCCAGATCCTCTCCTGGTTCGTTTCCTGGGGCCCCTGCGGACAGGGAGTCAAAAAAGTTGAACCCTACTGCTAAAAAGACATTTTCATCTTGCAGTATGGCCCTAAAATCTTCCAATGCCACATGTATACTGGGGCGTTACATCCATGCCCTTATGGAAGAAGCGAAGGGCCACCCTAATTTGTCCCAGGAGATGCTGCAACTATTAGCGGATGCTCAGGCGGCTGAGACGCAAGTGATCCAGTCTGGATTGGACACTTCGGACTCGGTGGCTAGGGCTATGGGCACGACCATAGTCTCTAGGAGGCAGTCTTGGCTTCGATCATCAGGCTTCTCGTCGGACGTGCAGGCCACATTCCTTGATCTTCCGTTTGATGGAGAAAAGCTCTTCGGCTCTAAGGCGGACTCTGCCTTGGAACGTTTTAAAGAGCAGAGCGACAGCTAGGTCTTTGGGACTCCAGTTGTTGGCCTCATCCACCTTCAGAGGCTTTCAGAGATTTAAGGGATTTGGACGTGGTTCCTTTCGAGGAAGATTGCAAGGACCACAACAATCTACTTCTACCCGGCCTTACAGATCCTTCAGGGGCAGGGGCAGAGTCCGTACGAGAGGAGCCACCTTGCAGCACTCTGCCTCTTCCTCTGAGGGGTGCAGCAAGGAAAGCAGCCGTAGTCCTCCACCACTCCCTGTCCATTCGTCTCCGGTAGGGGGAAGACTTGCCTCTTTTCTTCCAATGTGGGAGGTCATAACATCGGACTCCTGGGTCATCGACATTGTGAAGAGGGGGTACGCTCTTCCCTTTCAGGAATTCCCTCCCCGTCCATCCTTCTGTTCGGAAGACCATCTTCTCCTGTTACAGCAGGAGGTATTATCCCTATTACAAAAAGATGCAATAGAGTTGGTTCCCGAGCAAGAGAGGGGTCAGGGGTGCTATTCAAGATACTTTCTGATTCCCAAAAAGGATGGTCGACTGAGACAGATTTTGGACTTGAGGATTTTGAATTGGTTCCTCAAACAGGAAAAGTTCAAAATGCTGATCCTCTCACAGGTTCTTTTGGCGTTGAACGAAGGGGACTGGATGGTGTCGGTCGATTTGCAGGATGCGTATTTTCATATTCCGATCCTCAAATTGCACAGGAAGTATCTCCGGTTTGTAGTGGGATCACAGCATTATCAGTTTGCGGTCCTTCCCTTTGGTTTTACTTTAGCACCTCGAGTCTTCATGAAGGTGATGGCGGTGGTAGCAGCAGAGCTCAGAAGAAGGGGGATAGCTGTGTTTCCCTATCTGGAGGATTGGTTAATCAAGGCCAAAACTCCGGAGCTCGTGCGGTGCCATCTCCATTCGACGACTCAATTGTTGTACGACCTGGGTTTTTCAGTCAATGTACCCAAATTTCACCTGGAGCCCTCTCAACGCCTCCTGTTCATAGGGGCAGTATTGGACACAACATTGAATCGGGCCTTTCCTCCGCCCCAGCGGGTTCAGGACATACAGGCTTTGATTCCAATGTTTCGAAATGGAGCGGTAGTTCCAATCCTCAAGGTCCTTCGTCTGCTCGGTCTGTTTGCTTCTTGCATACTGTTGGTCACTCATGCACGCTGGCACATGAGGGCTCTCCAGTGGTGCGTCCGCAGGCAGTGGTTACAACACAAAGGGGATCTCGAAGATTCGATAAAGATCTCCAGAGACATTGCGGAGGATCTTCGATGGTGGGCAGCGGTCGACAACCTGTCTCAAGGAAGGCCGTTCTCGCTGCCTCCTCCAGTGACCACGGTGGTAACGGATGCTTCCACTCTAGGGTGGGGAGCTCCTCTGGGGGACCTGGAAATCAAAGGCCTTTGGTCTCCGGGAGAACAGAAGTTGCATATCAATCTGTTAGAGTTGCAGGCAGTACGTCTGGCACTCAAGGCCTTCCTCCCTTTTATTCGCGGTCAATCAGTCCAAGTTCTAACGGACAACACAACTGCAATGTGGTATATAAACAAACAGGGAGGAGTGGGGTCGTATCTTCTCTGCAGAGAAGCTCTTCGTCTCTGGTCCTGGCTTCAGGATCACAAGATCTGCTTAGTTGCACATCATTTGGCCGGAGTCCTGAACGTGCGTGCAGACATTCTCAGTCGACGCAGCTCGGTCGATCACGAGTGGCGTCTTCATCCAGATCTAGTTCTGGGTATCTTCCGGATGTGGGGATATCCACAAATAGATCTGTTTGCAACTCAAGAGAATGCGCAGTGTCCGCTATTTTGCAGCCTCCAGTATCCGGAGCAAAGAGCTTTGTGGGACGCGTTTCAGATGTCCTAGAAGGGTCAGTTGCTTTACGCGTTTCCCCCCCCATACCCTTGATTCCTCGAGTTCTCAGGAAGATCCGCCAAGACCGAGCTCAAGTCATCTTAATAGCTCCGGATTGGCCGAGAAGGGTGTGGTATTCGGATCTACTCTAACTCTCAGTGCCCTCAGCTCCGTCTCCCTTGCAGGGTGAACCTCCTCTCGCAGTCGCAGGGGCAGATTCTACACCCCCCACCTCCAGAGCCTGCATCTTCATGTCTGGAGATTGAACAGGGCAATCTGAGTTCCTTTTCTCTCCCTCCAGATGTGGTGGAAGTTATTTTATCGGCCAGGCGACACTCCACCAAGTCAATCTATGCTAATCGTTGGGCTAAATTTACAAGCTGGTGTGGAGAGAATAGTTTAGATCCCTTAAAAGCTGGTTTATCTGACATTTTGTCATTTGCACTCCATCTGGCACAGAGGTTGTGCGATTGCTACTGTTAAAGGTTATCTGTCTGCACTATCTGCTTTTCTGTGCCTACCTGATCAACCGTCCTTCTTTAAATCACCAATTGTTTTAAAGTTTCTAAAGGGACTCACTAATAGGTATCCACCCACGCCATTCGTTATGCCTCAGTGGGATCTTAACTTAGTTTTAACTTTTCTTATGGGGGCTCCGTTCGAACCAATGCATTCTTGTTCTTTACGGTACCTGGTATTTAAAACTGTTTTTCTGGTGGCCATAACATCTGCCAGAAGGGTTAGCGAGCTTCAGGCTCTCTCAGTGGAAACCCCATACCTTTCTTTAAGGACAAAGTGGTGTTGAGGACCAAGGCGGCTTTCCTACCGAAGGTTGTTACACCCTTTCACCTCGGGCAGTCGATTACTCTCTCTTCCTTTTACCCTCCACCTCACCCATCCAAAGAGGAAGAGAGGCTCCACCGGCTGGATCTGCAAAGAGCTCTGAGCTTCTACGTCGCCAGGACAAAAGAGTTCAGACAGGATGAACAGCTCTTAGTTGGATACGTGGGGAAGAGGAAAGGTAGAGCGGTCCACAAGAGAACGCTATCTAGGTGGGTCATTCTATGTATTAAGATCTGCTATTCTTTGGCGAAGAAGGAGCCACCTGTAGGGATTCGTGCCCATTTCACCAGAGCCAAAGCAGCTTCATCAGCTTTGGCTTGAGGTGTTCCTGTTGCTCACATCTGCAGGGCAGCGACTTGGGCGTCCCTCCATACTTTTGCCAAGCATTACTGTTTGGACTCTGAGGTTAGGAGGGATGGCCATTTTGCTCGCTCAGTGCTGCAAGATTTCTTGGTTTGACCATTCGGGCACCCACCACCGGAGGTTTTACTGCTTTGGGACTCTATTCTTTAGCTGAGGAATCCACAGGTAGGTGTATCCATCAGAAGAATAAGTTACTTACCTTCTGTAACGCTTTTTCTGGTGGATACAATAACTACCTGTGGATTCCTCCCGGTCCCACCCACCTCCCCGTTGCCTGTCTGGTCAAACCAAGATTTATTTGGGTGCGCATCCTTGATCTTGTAATATATGTATATAGCTGTTTCATGCATATGGTTGTATTCATTGTATATACTTTTCCTTTGCACATTAAGATAGTGAAAGGGACATTTTGGACTGGATTTATACTCATATATATTTATTTCTATCTCGGTTTGAGCAGTCATATCGGACTTTTGTTGAGTTTTATATTAAATGTTTTATTTTCATCTATTCTGGATGAATGTGTACTCTTTAGGTTTAACCTGTTCGCCTCTATGGCACGTAAAAAATTGTGAAAACTGACGTCTGCACTGCCCTCTCTGCAAAGCACCATTTTTCTAAGGATTTTCAATTGTGATACGAACATAATAAAAGTATAGATAAAATAGGTGTGTTAATGTTACTCCGGATATATTAACAACGTTATCCATAAACATTCTCCAACTCTACTACACTTCCTGTAGAAGGCTCTGGAATTACATTCATACTTGTGCATTATGTCACACAATGAGACAAAAATGCAAGCTGGATTTCCAAAAATACTAATAATCAAAGGTAGTATCTACAGCTGCCAACTTGCACGAAACCCAGCAAACCTTGAATACTGGGTAACTAATTTAAAACCTCAGTACCATAAGTAATAGCCCTGGTACACTAATTCTCCCTTTCCTCTGGCAATTAAATCAATGGGTCCAAGAGTGAAGCCGTGCCGACATCAAAGGACACGAAAAGAAATACAAGGAGGGCATCCCACATAGATTGTTCCATGAAATACTCAGATACTGATTCACAAGGCATTAATGATATAGTTTGAGATAACGTTCCCCTCATAAAAAGGACCACAGAAGATTTTAGATGCTTGACAGCATTGCAGCGGTCTTCGTGGTGCAGCGTCCAAGTAATGAAGAGGACAGAAGTGCAGTGTTTCAATCATATTTGCAGTGTCATACCTATGAATACCCCATTCCACATTAGAGATCGATTCTTTCCTTAAGTAAATACTGGATGAGGCAAGACTCAAATATAAGGCTACTAAGTTATATAACACAATGGTTGCGGGTAGTCTGCAACTGCTTAACACAGAATCATATTATTTAGCTCACTATCTAGAACACATGGCCCTTTTGCTCCTATTGTGCAATCAATTGGTTCCTCAAATGACAGAGTATTAACCCAGTAATACGTGCATCGGGTCAGGCTGGCCAACTGCTCAAACATCTAGGAACAGAGAGCTACACGCATCTTTAAGAAACACTACCTTTAAAATAGGCAAAGAACTCTTATGGAAAGAGCGGGTAGTAGTAGGAGTTCATACTACAGAAGGACGTACTCGAAAACAGCAGATGGAAATATTTTGAAGAAAGACACGAAAGGCAAGCTATGTGCCTCAAAATCATGGAGGTGTACAGAACCTACCCACTGAATACACTCTAGATTAGAACACTACCATAAAAACCCCTGAACTGGCCTATCACATTTTAAGATATGGGATATACTCAAAGGAGTAATATTGGGCCTCTACTGTACTCTGATTGATGGCCTTTTCTCAACACTGCAGCCAATACACTTAAGAGAAAGAGCCCTGCTTAATGATGAGGAATCGTCAGACACTGTTGATGGAGCAGATATGTTAATTAAGAAATTTCTAATGACTTGTGTGTTTATTATTGAGAAAAATGCATAGAGAAATTAATTGTAGAAAAATAATGTGCACGTTTGAAAAACATGCCCTCGGGGAGTGATCACCATGTGTACTAAAAGAACTAAAAGATGCAAAATAATGAAAAACAAACGAAAAATGCACTAATATGTCATAATGAAATGTATAACCTATGTTTTATATCAATTCATATTCTTAAATTAGCCGGACTAAGGGCCTGGTTTCACTGGGCCTCACTTGCTCTGAACATGGAGAATTCGAATGCATTGCAGAGTACTGGTAGCTGGAAACAGAGACCTTGAACTGCTCAGAGTTCAGGCTGCTCAGCTAGAACATTCTGCAAATGTACCAACGGACAGGAGATGATGAAGACAATTTGATACAATTATGTGTAGTGTAGGCTAAGTGTACTTTCCCAGGATTTGAACAATAGAGGCACTGACTGAAGACTCTTATGCAACAATTTTGTTACCTGAAGAGCCGGATGATGTTCTCATCGCAAGAAGAACCAGTTTTATGGGACACAAGACATATGCAAACTCAAAGATTTGGTAAACAAAAACTATAGGTTAGAGTCATAACTTCCAATAGACTGACCAATTAGCAATTAGTGGGATGGTCTGGGAGACCCTAATAAAAAGTCATGACAAGCGGTGAGGATTCAGAACTGCGAGGAGAAAGTTGATGACGTCAGGCGACGCTGTCCAAGGTGCCGATATTGGGCTCATACTCTGTGAGCCTGATCTGTAGCTGACTATTGGTGAACTGAAGACAAAGACTGACTTGTTGCTGATCCATCCTGGATAGGTAGCTATGAAATGTGACTGACAATTTTGTGCCTTTTCTTCTAGGTAACAACTGCGCTGTTTTACAGAGATTCAATCTTAGGTAGATGTTTCCAAATTAATGTTTTCACCTAAATTGTTTTCACATGAAGACCCCCATGCTAATGCTAATCTTGGTTGGGTAGGCTGTTAGGGGTGACATGAACAGTGACAAATGACTGACAAACTTATTGCTCAATTACATTGTTAATGCTGATATCCATAGCTTAAGGTGTTGCTTTGTCGCATATGTTTTCTTCAAGAGATAGTCTTAACTTATGAATTAATAAAGAGTTGATTTTGAATAAATTGTGAACTAACAGATGACTTCGAATTGTAAGAAATAGGGAATAAAACTGGTTAACCCTTTCCATGAGTAGTGGTTACTTATTAGTATGATCTCTATTGGGGTTTCATAAAGTGTTTTTCGTGGGTATTGATGTTGATTTCTGTTCAGTGGTCACTGCATGGCTAGGATACGCCATGTGATTCAAAAGGTTTCAACAAGTTGTGGCTGTGTATAGACGGTGCGCACTTCCAAGGTTTCTATTGTCCTGAATATTGAAAGTTCATGATGGTGTGTCTTATTAGACAGAAGGGAGTGCTCAAGTGGTAATACACCCAGCCACAGGGTGCTGTAAGCTGTCACCTCAAAGATCACAGTCCATGTATGAGAAGAAGAAAACCACGGCACATCACAGGATCAAGGTGAGAACACTTTATTCCTTAGTATTAAATCAGGGTGAAAATCCTCTGATATCATGAAACGCACTAGATACGTAGTATGGAAGCACTGTACAATTTTCATGTTTGTGAAAAAACAGCCGACACGTGTTTCGTCATCATTGACTTTTTCAAGGCTGTAAGCATATACAAATAGGTTGTATCAGTCACAAAACTTGATAATGCATCGAAGTCAGAATGGATTTTTGTGTTAAAAAGTGAGAAATCATTGAAAAAATGAATAGAAACGAGAAGCCCAGTGTCATAGGATAGTGTGTCAAAAAACAGAGCACGAGTGAGGAGGATGCCACCATCTACCAATGTGTTGATTGACTAATAACAGGGCAGTGGGTGGCAGGACGAGAAAGAACATACAGGTGCTCGTGTGCACAGGAGAAATGGCAGAACACAAAAGACCATGCAAAAGCCCATTCATGCCAACAAAAGACACTATTATTTGTGGTGTACCAAACGATTAATGATCTTCACCAGCGCAATACAGTGGACAAAAGAAAAAGGATGTGCAGCTAAAAACGGTGCGTTTGAGCGGAAGAATATAAGGGTATACCTTGTAGAATATGAACTATATGGTTAATTTTGATAAAATTCCAAAGATCATGAACTGTACAGCAAAGTGTACAAGTGGTAGCATAGATGTGATTAGATTCCAGAGACCATGGTAAGTCTAAGAAAGGAAGGAGGGTAAAAGATATGGGGTAAACTAGAAAAATATCAGGCGGAGTGCAATATAATATAAGGTCACAGAGACAATTCCCATTATTTACAAGCCGCTAGGGATGAAATAGAACTGAAAAAGCCTCCTCGAGAACGCTCTGTGAAATAATACAGAGTGCGATCGAGCGGCGGGATCAACTGGCGTCCGGCCGCCCTTAGGAGCGAAAAAGAAATTTAACAAATTAACAGGGACGCAAGCGCTGGGGACGAGAGGAAATCAAAACAGTTTATCCTCGTCCGCTGATTAGGCGGAGAATAACTAGGCAGGAATTCTTACCTGCAAGGTGTCTGTTGGTTGTAAGCCATGTGTGTATGGCGTCGTCCCAGAGACGTTCGCCAACAAAAAAACGGATGTTTATAGTAAAAACAGGACTGAGCGTGGAAATAGAAGCCGGACTGTAAGAGCCGGAAAGGGGCCACCATATTTAGACGGAGCAAGGGGAAGCCAGATTAATGTAAACTAATAAGAAAGAAAAAGCACGTGTGCATGATAAAACAGGAAAAATCCTGATAGAGTTGTAAGTAGTGAATATGTGAGAAGAAATATAGCGTGCTCCCCGCAAAACGTCGAGCATGCATCAGAGGCAGTTGTGTACTTCGATGTATTAAGTGAAAAGCAGTAAACATAATGCTAGAAACAGGGATATATGCCCACAAAACAAAAATAATGAACATGTCTAATTTTACAATTTTAAACTTAGAAAAAAGTTGTTCCAAGGATGAAAAAATATAATATTTAAACAATGAAAAGGATTACAGAGGACATACAAATCAAACCAATAACATCTCATAAGTAATACCAGCAACTGTGAATAAACAGCCAGCAACCCAGAGCCAGTAAGTAAAAATATGCTTAGAGCCAAGACAATTGCGATAGCGTATAGTGACAAAATGAGTTTGTGGAAACTTAGTTCATGTGGATTGAGTAATACAGTCACGAATCACATTTCAAACATTATTATAATACCATAACAGATTAAATGCTCCTCATTTAAAACATGAAGATCTATGTCATCGATTAAGTCCCTCATATGGATACTACAGATAGATCGAGATGTTGAACGAGTGATAAATGACAGTAGACGTATTATGAGAAGTAGTGGTCTATAAAAACACATGGAGATCTTTATCAGAGTTAAGCCCCTCTTCCACAGAGCGCAGTTTGACTATCCATCTGCTCTCCAGTTGTCTTAGGAGGAGAGTTTTGTTGCCCCCCTTGGACAGTTACCCAGGGTGGCAATGCCATGTGTGTATGTCTAGTTTCTCATGTAAAGGGTGTGCTGAGTTATAGTGCACAGCAAAAGGATAGTCCTTGTTATTGTTTTGGCCCGGATGTGTTCTTGCAGTCTTTCTTTGAATGGTCTAATGGTGCTGCCGACAATTTTTTTTGCATATACAAATAATACAATATACAATGAACTTGGTGTTACAGTTCATGAAATGTTTTATGGTGTGCGTTATTTTTGTGTTATGGCAGAAGTTTTTAGTTTTGTCCAAGGCATAGTCACAAACATTACAATGACCACATTTATAAAACCCCGGTGGTGGTGAAGGTAACCAGCTAGCATTGGTAACCATTGGTAGATAACTGTAGCACAATTTGCCCCTCAGGGTACGACCTCTGCGATGAATCATGTCCGGTCTGTTCTTTAAACCTTTCCTGAGACTCTCATCAGACAGTAGAATGTGCCAATTTTTCTTAAGAATCTTAAATACTTCTGAACTAGCACATGTGTAGGTGGTTATAAATGCTGGTGCCTTTTTATGGTGCGTCTGTTTCTGTGTTTTTTTCTTCTGAAACAGAGATGTCCTGTTGATCTTCATGATTCTTTCCCGTGTGTTACTTAGTAATTTCTTTGAATAGCCTCTGTTCAGAAAACGATACTCTAGTAGGTCTAACTGTCTAGAAAATTCCAGATCCTCCTGGCAGTTGCGTCTAACCCTTACTACTTCCCCAAATGGGATAGCTTTAATTTGGGCATGTGGGTGAGCACTCCTAGCGTGTAGAATGGAGTTTGAGGCTGTGGCCTTCCTGAATAACCTGGAGCAGATATGGTTGTCAACTGTGTATAGTGTCACGTCCAAGAAGTCAACACACACAGAGCTGATGTTACTAGTAAAGTGTATATTGTATGAATTGAAATTAAGGTGCTGGATAAGCCGATCTAAGGACATGCGATCACCCGACCAAAAAAGGAGGACATCATCAATGTACCGACCCCAGTAAAGGATATGCTGCGTGAGTTCTGGTGGACCATTTGTCCACAGGCGATGGTGTTCAAAATGACCCATGTAAAGGTTGGCAAATGAGGGTGAAAATGTAGCCCCCATTGCCACCCCCTGCTGTTGTCTATACCAGGATCCCTCATGCAAGAAGATGTTGTTGTCCATAACTAGATTGATAAGATCCATCAACATATTGGAATGTTCCAAAAACATGGCTTCCCTTTTGTCTAGAAAAAAAAAAAATCGGATGGCAGCCAAACCTTCCTTTTTTGGTATGCACGTGTAAAGAGAAGTGACATCTAGTGTAACCATAAAATGACCATCCGTCCATTCATAGTCTGCAGTGAGACTGAGAAGGTGTGTCGTATCTTTAATGAATGACGGCAGGTTGCTTACAAAGGGTTGTAAAAAGAGATCTATATATTCTGACAGTTTTTCTGTGGGTGAATTGATACCAGATATGATGGGCCTGCCCGGAGGGAAGGGTGCTGGTTTATGAACTTTGGGAAAGATGTAAATGCATGGAAACATAGGCGTTGGATTGAAGAGATACTTGCATTCAGAATTTGTAAGGAGACCTCTGTCCATCCAAAAATTAAGTGTGGTCTCTATGTCTCTGGTGATTTTGCCTATGGGGTTGGTGAAAAGTTTGCAGTAGGCTTTTTGATCTTGGAGTTGTCTGTCTATTTCTCCAAAATAGTCACTGCGGTTCATGATAACAATATTACCATCCTTGTCAGCCTCCTTAATAACTACATCTTTAATGTCATCGAGAGAATGCAGAGCCCTGAGCTCCTGTGGGCTTAAATTGCGTGGCCGGGATTTATGACCAAGTGAGTATTGAGTCTCCAACTTGTAAAGATCATTGGTAACCAATTTGTGGAACACATCTATTGCATTGTCTGATGAGAAGATAGGTGTAAATCTGGATCGTGGTCTAAGACCACTGGTGCAGGTGGTGGAACTGCTAAGACCGAGGTCTCTTAAGATGTCGTCGCAGGTAGGTGCATTCCTGCTACTATCATCGTCTTCTAAGGAGAGTAGGGTCTGTATGTCCCGGATGTCTCCAATGGAAAAATCGCAAGTAGTAGTATTATCAGTATGTCTTTCGTTAGTAACGTATTTGTGGTCAAAATATTTCATTAGTTTGCATTTCCGTGTGAATTTAAAGTGACCAATATGCATCTCCGTAAAGTCCGGAAATGCCATTGGAACGAAGCCCAAACCTTTCTTAAGGACACTCAGTTGTTGTTCGTCTAATGTTAAGTCTGATAAGTTAATGACACATAAGTCATCATTGTGAGTGGTACAGTTGTCTAAGTTCTTCATGCTGCTGATCTTGTGGTAACTCCGGTCTTGTTTGTTGGTTCCGCCCTTTTTTCTCTTCCCCCTTCTGGTTCTCTTGAGTAAATGGCCTGTGTATTTCTGTTGTATCTCTGGCCTCTGCGGAACCTTTCCATCTCTAATAAAAAAGTCGATTTACTGTGGGAAAGGCTACCCTGTTCCTGTCTGGAGCTACTCGCTTCCTCACTTGTAATGCTAGAGCAGCTGGATAACTCAGTGTCACTAGATGTGATGCTAGAAACAGTTTGTGCTGGCGGTAGTGATGCCCTATTGGACCGATTGTCATTGATAATGTTATCAAATTTGTGGGCAAAGGTAAAAACCCTGCCTGTGGCGTAATCCTTTGCATCACGTCTTAGTTTACGCATTTTTTTGTCTTTTATGTATGTCTGATGTTGTTGGAGTACATTATTTAGGATGTCATAATTCTTATTTATGCCTTCCTTGAGGTTTGTGTCCCGGATTTCTTTCTCTAGTAGCTCAATGTCTACGAGTAAACGATCCCTCTTTTCTTTGGCATCCCTGGTGAGTATATCCATGATACCAAAAGAGGAACTAATCAGTAGTTGTTCCCACTCTTGCAATAACAGAGGATTGAGATCCCCAAAAGATGGAAAGAGTACAACTCGAAGTCCCCTGGGTATTTGTTTAATTTGTATGTAGCGTTCATCGACCTATACGCATCCCTTGTAAGTTTACTTACTAAGGACCGGGCGCACTAGCAGTTTTTGGTAGCAGCTTGATGGTTAATTTCCTTGGAGAACTAGTTATGTGGTGATTACTGGTTATGATACTAGTCTAAGTTAGGGATAGTTGTTTGTATTTTATGAGATTTGAATTTTGTTTTTCTGAAATGGCAATTGTAGCAAAGATGTTCTCAGCGTTTTGAGATAGTGTGAAAGTGGTAGGTTGTGCTTACACAGGCTTAAGCAAACTGCAGGTGAATTGTGAGGTAAAGTAGGGAGTCTGCGTACTCCAGTTGAGGTTAGTAGGGGTGTGCGTACTTCGTGGTATGAGAGTTCGGAAGTTGAACTTCATATGTATGTGGCACTTTGTGCTCAAAAATATCCACATGGTTGTTGTTGATGTAGGGACCCTGCGTGGTCTAAGATTCCGGAGTAAATTAACAAGTGTAGGAGACACTTGGTTATATGTTGTAATCTGTCTGGTTTAGTAGGTTGATCCGGTGTGGTCAACAAATCATTGTGTGTAAGAATTGAGTAAAAGAAAAATTTGACTGAGATTTAGCGAGTTCTATGTGCACCAAGACAGACCCATTGATCAGTTGAGAGTAAAAATTTGCGGGTCGAACTTTGCTTGCGAATGTGGGAGGCTGAGAAAGAGGAATAGCTATATGAGCCAAGAAAGCCAATAGTGAAAATCCGTAAGGTCTCTGAAGCAATTGTGTCCCTTCCTGTAGTAAACCAGCAGGTTTGTTTTAGTTATTGGTTTTTGGTAAGTGCTCACAATAATTTGCATTAGTTGTGTGAATCGAGTTGAGGAGGACAAGCCACAATACTTTGTCAGCCGTTGTGTGTGAGTGTGACGTGCTGGGATAGGTCAGTTAGTGAGAAGAGCAGCGAGCGGATTGGCAGCCGTACTTAAGAGGCAATTGGTTGAGTGAGCGGGTGAAGGGAATCTTGGGAGTAAAAGTCATTTCATTATTGAATCAAAAAGAAAAAGCAGGCAAAATGAAGTTTTTCAAGGCATTTAAGAGTGCAATGAAGGGTGATACTTACATTAAGGCGTTGGTGGGGGAGCCGACTCCACTGGAAAATACTATGGCTTACATTGTGATGGAGGAGCGAGGTGTAGCACCATGTTTGTGGTTGAAGCAATGGTGTAAATTAACTAAAAACCAAGGGGTTTTAGTGTTTCTGGAGCATGGAACGTTTCATTTGAGAATTTTGGATCAATTTCAAATGTCACTGTAAGACATGAAGCCATTACCAAGACCGTAACAGTTTGAAGCTTTAGCAGTTTGGGGGCTAGTGGCCAGACAGCAACAAGAGATGAAGTTCAGAAGGAGGATGAAGCGAGTAGAAAAATCATTAGCTGAAACTAGATGGGATTGGTAACAAAAGAGATGGATAGCAGTGACATTACAGGATGTCAAATTGTTTCCTGCAATTATGGTGGGAGATGAGGCAGAGAAGGAAGATAGTGCTAAAGAGGATGAGAGTGGAGGAAGAAAGAAAAAGGGAAAGTTATGTGGACAATGACAATTCTGATGTTGAGGATCTCATTACGCAGCCGTTAAGAGACCAATCTCCACCTTTAACAACCTATTTGGGGGGTCCAGGCACTAGTGCTGCTGCCACTACAGTTGCTTCGGCACAAGCCCAGGGAGCCGAGGGAGCTGTACAGGCAGAAGGCGGACAAATACCAGGGGTAGTACAGAGAACACCTAATGCAGGAATTACTACTGTAGTTCAAGCGCAGATACATCCACCTTCGGTGCAGAGAATTTATCCAGACAGTCTCAAGCATGATAGTACCAAGGGAGCAAGTGCTTCCGAAGCCAATGCTGGTTCAGACAGACCCGACACCAATGTTATTTCCTTCGGCGCAAGCACAGGGTTTGCAAAAGTTTACACCACTGACAGGAACGCAATCAGATATTACACCAGTCATGAATCAGGCAATGGGGGGGTAACATTCCCGCCAGGTGCAAGTGTTAGAGCAGCTCCAGATGTAATATCGCTACCAATTACTGTTGGTCCAGCAGTACCCTTATTTGCGCAAAAGAAGTCAGACGCAGGGGAACAGAATGAATTGTCACAAAGTCTTGTGGAGGGGAGTGAGTGATCCTGTGCAGATGTCATCTGCAGGACAAACTTAATGGATCTAGATCTTTAATGGGTCTTAATCCACTTGTAGTGCTTTCAGCTGCAGTGAATGGCCCGAATGTGAGTCAGAGTTTGAAACTTTTGACCCCACAAGCTTTAGGTGCAGTGGTGCAACAGCTACTGGTGCCAAATGCGAGCAACATTTCATTACACGGACTGTCAGCTCAGCAATTGAGTGAGTGGTTAGATGGTTTAAACACCTCAAAACGCATCAAAGGGCGAATATCAGATAAATCGTGTGAGGATGAATATAGAAGCAACCAAATTAGTTGAGGGAACAATGGGTGTGAACAGATTAGAATCCTACACAGAAGAGCTGAGGTACTTATCCCCGAAGATTACAAGAGAAGTGAGAAAAATGCATCAGAAATTGGCAGAGCTAGCAGAAAAACGTGACATTGATGTTGAAAAAACTAAGCATTTGAAAAGCAGCTATAGATTAGATTTCAAGGCGAAGGATTTTGAAAACATGAGGTCAGCCAGAATGAAAGCACACTTGAGAGAATTGCTGCAGAGTGCTCAGATTTGGGGGGCATTAGAGAAGTGGGAAGGTAGATGGACAAGGAAAAAAGATAAACGAAAACAGGATTCACAAGATGGGGCTGAAGGCGTCGACAAGGGAGAATCAGTTAAGATGCTTCCGATGAGAGAAATTCCAGGAGGGCAGTTTGTTGTTCATGTTCCATGGCACAGGAGTGATTTAAATGATTATCTAAAGTTGAGAGAGCAGCCGGTTGAGTGGTATTAACAGCCAGAGATTTGTGAAGCTTTCCAAATGTTTGTGTGAATATTTGAACATGCTATTGGAGATAGTGGTGCCGGCAGACTTGTGGGACGAGTGTAAGAGCAGTAGACTGGCCGATAAGTGAACAGGAAAGGGATAGATTTACAGGTGCTCCTTCACCCGAGGTAATGAAAAATTATTACAAGGTGATTGAGTTTCTGAAGACAAGGATTTCTCCCAAAAACATTGATTGGCAGCAGATTGATAGAATGGTCGAAGAGTCAATACATTGATTGGCAGCGGATTGATAGAATGGTTGAAGCGTCTAGAGAGTCAATACATACCTACTATGAAAGATTGTTGAAAGAATTTAAGGAGTACAATGGTAAGGAAGCAATTGAGCGGAAGGACATGTTACATTTTGTGTTCAGATTTGAAGGTTTGAGACCAGAAGTAGGGCAGATGATTAAGAATCATTTGATTTGCTGGTAGGCAAAATCAATTGATGAGGTGTTGCAGTACGCAAAGTACTGTAGCGATGAGATTGAATTGAAGCAGAAAAAGTTGAAGGAAAAAGTAAAGGTGATGCAAATAAAAGCAGCCCAGACAGGAGTGTAAGGAGCTATAGTACGGCCTATGCCGCCGCAACAGAGAGCGGTTATGTTTCAGCCTCAAATGAGAGGTAGAGGATGTGGAATTGACATGATGCGTGGTCCGGACATAGGGACTGTGGTTGTTCAGAATGACATGCAGGGAATGAAAAATGTTACCGTGTCATTTGTGCGCAAACGTGGGACACTGGAAGCGGGAGTGTCCTTTGATGGCGCAGGATGGTGTTGTTCAGCAAAGTGACGTCAGAACATTTCAAACTGTGAAAGTCCCAAGAATGAAAGGATTCATTCCTAATGTTCACAATGGAGGACAGAATTTCTTACCGGTGCAGCAAATGCAGGTGCCACGTGCACAATTTACCCAAATACAACCAGTACAGCAGCATGTCCCTATAATACCTAGGCAGCAAATGCAGATACCTCAAGCACAGATTGACCTGCTGAGTAAGCATCACCTATTGCTGCTCAGAGGCAAGACAGTAGTAACAGTGCATCAGTTTCCATTTTACAGTGAGGATGAAAAACGAAGAATGGATGAGTGACAGTTTGGATGAAGGAGCTTGTATGCTTGCCGCTTTCCTAGCAGTAGATCAGAGAGGGCCTTTTGTGAAGGGAAAGGTGACGGGCTACAAGGTCTCATTCTTGGTTGATATAGGAGCTACGTGCTCTACAGTAAGAAGCATAGAAGTCCCGAATCTACCTCTTTCAGGCAGGACAGTTCAAGTTGTGGGTGTGGAGAACAGACAGTTGACCAATCCAATCACAGAACCAGTGCAGGTTGAAATTGGAAATTATCAAGGATTGCATAGATTTGTGGTATGTGATTCAAGTCCCGTATCCCTATTGGGAAGAGATTTACTGTATGAGACAAAATGTTCTATTAATTGTTCAGATACTGGGATAGAGGTCCAGACGAATAGTGATGAAGAAGAACAAGCGACTGAAACAATGACTAACAATGCCTATGGAGAATACCCATTGATTGAATTTTTCCCAATGTTTACTGGGAAAGAATTGCATGCAGACAACAGTGAAGGAAGAGGTGTGGGATTTGACACGGAAAGAAGGAGGTCTGATTAAGGGAGTGGAGCTGATTAAAAATCACTCTGAAGCCCAATGTAGTGTTCCCGCAGCTACCACAGTATAACATGGCGCAAGATGTTTTAATGAAGGTGGCACAAATAATTGGAGACTTTTTAAAACAAGGAGTTTTGAAAGAAGTGCTGAGCAGCCTATGTAATTCACTGATAATGGGTTTGAAAAAGCCACGTGGGAAAGTGCGTGTTGTACAAGACTTGCGAAAAGTGAACGACATGGTGGTTAAATGTTGTCCGGTAGTGCCCAATCCAGCAGCGATACAGTTTCAGATTCCTTGTGATGCAGAGTGGGTCACAGTAGTAGATCTGTCAGAAACTTTCTTTTCTGTGCCTCTCCATGAGGATAGTTAGTTTATTTTTAGTTTCAAATTCCTAGACAGAGTCTACAGCTGGTGCAGGCTTCCACAAGGGTATACGGAGTCACCATCACTGTTTAATCAGATCTTGAAAAAGAACCTGGAGTTGTTGGAATTGCCATGCCAATCGACTCTTGTGCAATACATTGATGATTTGCTAAAACGAGGGACGAGTGTAAACATGACTCGATTGTCTTGTTGAATCATTTGGGAGAATTTGCACATAAGGTCTCACCTGTGAAATTGCAGTATTGCCAAAAGTCAGTGAAGTATTTGGGTCATCAGATTGAAAAGGGATTGAGGAGAATCTCCAGAGAAAGAATTACCATGATTCTGCAGAGAAGTCGCCCGACTTCACAGAGATGTCAGAATGTTTCTGGGAATGGTGGTGTACTGTAGACAGTGGATTCCAAATTTTGCGGAAATTGCCAAACACTTGCAGCAATTGACACATTAGGAAGTTACAGATCCCATTACCCTAGATGAGAACCAGATGAGAGCATTCACTGAATTGAGAGTTTGTGCAGAGCTCCAGCGTTGGGAATGCCTGATTACACAAAGCCTTTCACATTGTTTTGTCATGAACGTGATTGCTTGTTCTTTGTCTGTTTTGGCACAGGTCCATGGAGGTGCTTATCGCCCAGCAGCTTATTTTTCAGTTACCTGGGGCCTGGTTGCAGCAGCTTTACCAGGTTGTCTGCACACAGTAGCTGCAGTTGGTCAACGTCTTTCCCAGTGTGAGGGGGTAGTCATGGGATACCCTTTGATGGTAATGGTACCATATTCTGTTGAGATTTTACTGACAAGGACGAAAACCCAATATTTGATGGGTACAAGACTGACAAGGTATGAGACGAGCATATTGGGTGCTCCAAATGTAACATTGAAAAGATAAGTGTTGAATCCAGCGACTGCTTCCAATTGACAGCTGAAATTGAAAAGGAGGAACATATGGAGGATGATTGTCTTGAGGTGACTGAGCTGTGTACAAAACCAAGGCCTGATATTAGAGACACGAATTTAGAAGAAAATGACCAAATTGTCTTTGTTGATGGTTCTTGTCTCCGAGATGGAGCAGGCACACAGAGCAGGATATGCTGTGTGCACAATCACAGGCACATTAGAAGCTTCATGGCTTCCAGGTGTATATTCTGCACAAGTAGCAGAATTAGTAGCTCTTACTAGGGCATGCTATGTTTCTGCAAGATTAAGAGTCACAATTTACACGGACAGTCAATATGGATTTGGAATTGTTCATGATTTTGACAGTTGTGGTCGCAACGAGGTTTTATGACTTCTCCTGGAACTCCAGTGAGAAATGGCAACCGAATAAGAGTTGTACGCAATTCAGTTACCTGAATAAATTGCTGTGGTAAAAAGTAGTGCACATTAGACACAGGATTACATTTCCCTGGGAAATGGATATGCGGATCTAGTCGCAAGGTTTTGTGCATTGAACTGTACATCATTCTAAGACAAGTGGGAATTAATGCCTGAAGAAGAAACTAAATCTGCAAGTTTTGTTTTGAAAATAATTGACACACTAGAGCAGGGTTCTGCAAAGTTGGTCCTGGAGAGCCGGGTCAATGCCAGATTTTTAGCATATCCACAATTAGAAACAAGATGTTTCAGAAATCTACATTTCTCTAAATGTGGATATGCTAAAAATCTGGCATGGACTCGGCTCTCCAGGACTGACTTTGCAGAACCCTGCAATAGAGGAATTGAAAACATTGCAGGAAAATGCAGAAAAGGAAGAGAAAAAGCTTTGGGTAAAGTTTAAATGCGTTCAAAGATCAGATGAGATTTGGGTTTCTGAGGAGGGTCAGATGGTGCTGCCGAACAGTTTGTTGACTCAGATGGCCAGGTATTATCACGGCCAAGCACATATTGGAAGAGATGCCATGGTTAGGTTGTCCAAGGTCGATTGGTTTAATCCAAAGTTCAGACAAGAAGAGGCAGTATGCCATCGATGTGTAATCTGTCAGCAACTAAATGTGGGGAAAGGGACAGTGGTAAATTTGAGCCACATTGGAAGAGCAGGAGGACCATTCAGCAGAATGCAGTTAGATTTCATTGAAATGCCCACATGTGGTGGATTGAAGTACTGGGTGGGTGGGTGAGTGGGTGAGTGAGTGAGTGAGTGTAGTCATTGGATTGAAGCATAACCCACATGAAGGAATGATACTCTCACAGTTGCAAAGCTGTTGCTCAGAGAGTTAATACCACAGTTCGGATTTCCTATCTCTTTAGAATCAGATAGGGGAACACACTTCAATAACGAAGTGATCAAACTCTTATGTGCAGCATTAAATATTGAGCAGAAGTTGCATTGCAGTTACCGCCCAGAAGCTTCAGGATCTGTAGAGCAAATGAATGGTACACTGAAATCAAGAATTGCCAAAATGTGTGCTGCAACAAATCTGAAATGGCCAGATGCATTACCTTTGGTGTGGATGTCAATGCGAAATATACCCGACAAAGACAGAACTGTCACCCCATGAGATTCTCATGGGAGGGCAATGGGGTTACCAGCAATTCAAGAAAATGCTCTCGTCAATATTACAGATGATATGGTGTTGGACTACTGCAAAAGGTCTGGCTGATGTGGTTCGAACTTTCTCTCAGCAGGTGCAGGCTGTTACCCTTCCACCCATCCATGACCCAGGTCACAATTTGAGAACTGGAGATTAGGTCATCATCAAAAAGCATGTTCGAAAGACTTGCCTAGAGCCGCGCTGGAAAGGTCCATACTGGGTGGTGCTGACAACTACGACAGCTGTGAAGTGTGCAGCACTGCCGAACTGGATACACGCAAGCCACACAAAGAGTGGTGAGTCCGCAAGAGCATGAAGTGTTGCGGAGAGCACCAACAGCAGCGAAACAAGTGGCTGTACCTGAACCGGAACAAGAGCCGGTTGAACCTGAAATTGACCCAGAGCTGGTGGAAGACGGGCTCAGTGCTGCAGGATTTCTTGGTTTGACCATTAAGGCACCCACCACTGAGTGCGGTACTGCTTTGGGACTCTATTCTTTAGGTGAGGAATCCACAGGTAGTTGTATCCATCAGAAGAACAAGTTACTTACCTTCGGTAACGCCTTTTATGGCGGATACATTAGCTACCTAAAGAATAGAGTCCCAAAGCAGTACTGCACTCGGTGGTGGGTGCCTGAATGGTCAAACCAAGAAATCCTGCAGCACTGAACGTGAAAAATGGCCATCCCTCCTAACTTTAGAGTCCAAACAATAATGCTTGGCAAAAGTGTGGAGGGATGCCCAAGTTGCCGCCTTGCAGATGTCAGCCACAGGAACACCTCTAGCTAAGCCCGTTGAAGCCGCCTTAGCCCTAGTGGAATGGGCTTGTAGCCCCATAGGAGGTTCCTTCTTTGCTAAAGAAAAACACAATTTGATGCAAAGAATGATCCACCTGGAAAGCGTTCTCTTGTGGACAGCTTTGCCTCTCCTCTTCCCCACGTAACCAAAGAGCTGACCGTCCTGTCTGAACTCCCTCGTCCTGTCGACGAAGAAGCTCAACGCTCTTCTTGGGTGAAGTAGGTGAAGCCTCTCTTCCTCCTTGGATGGATGAGGTGGAGGATAGAAGGAAGAAAGAAATGGACTGTCCTAAATGAAAGGGTGTAACAACCTTCGGTAAGAAAGCCGCCTTGGTCCTTACCACCACTTTGTCCCTGTAAAAGGAAGTATACGGGGGTTCCACACTAAGCCTGGCGCTCACTTACTCTTCTAGCAGATGTTATGGCAACCAGAAAAACAGTTTTTAAAACAAAAAGCCTCAAGGGACAAAAATCCATCGGTTCAAACGGTGAACCCATAAGAAAGGTCAACACTAAGATCAAATCCCACTGTGGCATAACAAATGGAGTGGGTGGAAACTTGTTAGTGAGACCCTTAATGAACCTCAAAACAATTGGGGACTTAAACAGGGAGGGTTGGTCTGGAAGGCACAGAAAGGCCGACAGCGCAGATAAATAACCCTTAACAGTGGCAACTGCACAACCCTTCTGCGCCAAGGATAACACAAACAACAGTATGTCAGATAAGTGGGCACGCAAGGGATCAATTTGATTCTCTACACACCAACTCACAAATTTAGCCCACCTGCTTGCATAGATAGATTTGGTGGAATGTCGCCTGGCCGATAATATAACTTCCACCACTTCAGGTGGGAGAGAAAAAGTACTCAGATTTCCCCGTTCAATTTCCAGGTATGAAAGTGCAGGCTCTGGAGGTGGGGGTGTAGAACCTGCCCCTGCGACTGTGAGAGGAGGTCTGCCCTGTAAGGGAGGCTGAGCGGAGGGCACAGAAAGTTGGAGGAGGTCCGAATACCATACCATTCTTGGTCAATCTGGAGCTATTAAGATGACTTGGATCCGGTCTTGTCGGATCTTCCTCAAGACTCGAGGAATCAAGGGTATTGTGGGGGGCTCGTAAAGCAACTGACCCTTCCAGGACATCTGAAACGCATCCCCCAAAGATCTTTGCATAGGATACTGGAGGCTGCAGAATCATGGGCAGTGCGCGTTCTCCAGAGTGGCAAAAAGATGTATCTGCTGATACCCCCACACCTGAAAGATGTAAAGGACCAGGTCCGGATGAAGATGCCACTCGTTATCAGTTGAGATGCGCCCACTGAGACTGTCCGGATGCACGTTCAGAACTCCGGCCGAATGGTTTGCTACCAAGCAAATCCGATGGTCCTGAACCCAGGACCAGAGCCGTAGAGTTTCTCTGCAGAGAAGGTACGACCCCACTCCTCCCTGTTTGTTTATATACCACATCGCGGTAGTGTTGTCCGTCAGGACTTGGACCGACCGCAAAGGTAAGGGAAGGCAGGCCTTGAGAGCCAGACGTATTGCCCGCAATTCCAACAGATTGATGTAAGACCTCTGTTCCACTGGAGACCAATGACCTCTGACCTCCAGGTCCCCCAGATGAGCTCCCCACCCTAGAGTGGAGGCATCCGTTATCACTGTGGCCACTGGAGGTGGCAGCGAAAACGGCTTTCCTTGAGAAAGGTTGCCGTCCGCAGCCCACCATTGCAGATCTACTGCAGCATCTCTGGAGACCTTTATCGATTCCTCAGGATCTCCTTTGTGTTGAAACCACTGCCTGCGGATGCACCACTGAAGAGCCCTCATGTGCCAGCGTGCATGAGTGACCAGCAGAATGCAAGAAGCGAACAGACCGAGCAGACGAAGCACCTTGAGGACTGGAACGACTGCTCCATTCTGGAACATTGGAATCAACGCCTGCATGTCCTGAATCCGCTGCGGCGGAGGAAAGGCCTGATTTAATGCTGTGTCCAGTACTGCCCCTATGAACAGGAGGCGCTGAGAGGGCTCCAGGTGAGATTTGGGCACGTTCACCGAAAAGCCCAGATCGAACAACAATTGAGTTGTCGATTGCAGGTGACACCGCAGGAGCTCCGGAAACTTGGCTTTGACCAACCAATCGTCCAGATAAGGGAATACTGCTATCCCCCTTCTTCTGAGCTCTGCTGCAACCACCGCCATCACCTTCGTGAAGACTCGAGGTGCCAAAGTAAGACCAAACGGAAGGAACGCAAACTGATCGTGTTGCGAACTTACCACAAACCAGAGATACTTCCTGTGCGACTTGAGGATCGGGATATGAAAGTAAGCATCCTGCAAGTCGACAGACACCAACCAATCTCCTTCGTTCAATGCCAAAAGAACCTGTCCTAGGGTCAGCATTTTGAACTTCTCCTGCTTGAGGTACCAATTCAAAATCCTCAGGTCCAGGATTGGCCTAAAAAAAACATCCTTTTTGGAGATCAGGAAATATCTTGAACAGCCCTGACCCCTCTCCTGCTCTGGAACCAACTCTACTGCACCTTTCGACAAAAGGAGTAGTAAACAAAGATGGTCTTCTGAACAGAAGGGATGGGAGGGGTAAACTCCCGAAAAGGGAAGAGTATAACCTTTCCCCACAATATCGGTGACCCAGGAGTCCGATGTTATTGACTCCCACATGTGAAGAAATTGAGACAGTCTCCCCCTTACAGGAGATGCATGTAAAGGGAATGATGGAGGACTAAGGCTGCTTTCCTTGCTGCACCCCTCCGGAGGAAGAGCAAGAGGCAGAGTGCTGCTGGGTGGCCCCTATAGTGCGAACTCTACCCCTGCCCCTGAATGATCTATAAGGGTGAGCTGCCGAAGGTTGATGTCCTGCTGCCTGGAATCTCCCTCAAAAGGGAAGAGCCACACCCAAACCCCCTAAACGATCTTAAGGAAGTGGAGGTGGATGCTTGCAGTCCCAAGGATCTTGCCGTGGCCCTACTCTCCTTGAACCGCTCCAAGGCAGAGTCAGCTTTTGCCCCAAATAGTTTATCCCCATCAAAGGGCAGGTTGAGTAGGGTTGTCTGCACATCGGGAGAGAATCCTGAAGACCGTAGCCAGGCATGTCATCTTGTCGCTATGGACGTGCCCATAGTCCTGGCCACAGAGTCCGATGTGTCAAGCCCAGATTGAATACCATTGGGTCGCCGCCTAAGCGTCCACCAAAAGGTTAAGCACCTCCTGAGGCAATGCAGAATGAGTCTTGGCCTCGTCCAAGAGAGCATAAATGTACCTTCACAGGATACAGGTAGCATTCGTAGACTTGAGGGCCATGCTACATGAAGAGAACGCCTTCTTAGCGGATTGGTCCATTCTCTTGGACTCCCTGTCCGAGGGAACCCCTGGAAAAGATCCCGGAGCAGAGCATGAAGCCTGCACTACCAAACTCTGGAGTCGGGTGTCTGGACAAGAACGCTGGATCTCCAGGAGCGACCCGATACCTTCTCGCCACAGACCTGTTTACTGCCGTCGAAGTCACAGGCTTCTTCCACACCTCCATTATCGGGTCAATAAGCGCCTCATTAAACGTAGAAGCAGCTCTGCCACAGCTGATGAAGGATGCAAAACCTCTGTGAGAATGTTTGTCTTAACATCCGCAGCTCTTTTTTTGACAAATTCTGGTGAATAGTTTTCCAGACCCCCCCTTATATCTAGGAGATGCTTATAGTTGTTTTTTGGTCCTGATGAAGCATCACGGGATCCGTATGGACCACCAGGATGCGAAACATGTTGACCCATGATAGGGATGGTTTGGAAGTTCCCCACCCTTGCTACGATTTTTCAGATTCAGAGTGACTGATCATTATTTCGGCTTCACTCAGATGACTATTTTTAACCTTGGCCTTTTCCTTCTCATTGGGTCCAATAAATTAGTTACCCGGTGTTGAGTTTTGAAAGCCAATTTTAAATCACTACCTTTGATCTCCTTCAGTACTCTTTCTCACACTTTTGGGGTCACTGCTTCATTATCACAAAAGATCTCCGGCAAAGAGCCCCCCCTTTCGGGGTGGTGCCCGTTAGACATTGCAGTGCTGGTCTGACGAGGAGCAGCTCCGATGAAGCATGACATCCCTCGGGATGTGTGAGGTGTCTTGCTCCTAAAATTTAGGACCCCCACTACGGTATCCCCCTCCTCTCTTTTACTTTTGGAACAGTGTATCTTATATTCATGAGAAGCTGCTATTATTCCTGTTCTTGAGACTACTACACTAACAGCTTTAGAGAGGTTTAAGCTAGATGAAAAATATTTGCATGACTACAGTAATGATGGAGAGCTTTTTTCGAACGTGTTCTATCGGTTGTTGAGTGACTGTGGAGGTAATGGATGTAAGGAATTGTCTTATGTGTACACAAATTCCTTCCTCTGTGGAATAAGGGGTTACATACCACAGCTTACCTCTAACGTATGGCGTAACTTGTAGTTTGCTACTAACTAGATTCGATAATGAAGAGTATATTCAGTATTTCTATTCTAACCACAACTTAGTGTTTTCTTTTGTACCCATTATTAGATATTTGAATAAAGTAGCTAAGGAGCGTAATATAGTATTAGTTAGTGTTGGTTCAAAGAATCCTCTAACATTTGAAACGGCTTATGCACACCGTAACAACTTAACTTGTTTACTAACCCCATTAGAAAAGAGCTTTATAGGGCATACTGATGACAGAAGGAAGGCATTAAAGGATAAGTTAGAGAAAGGACTGGACAAAAGGACTTATAAGAATGATTATGCTTACACTGTTATTAGAACATTGGAATGCTGGGGGCTCCATTGAAAACAATGGAGTGCTGCAGGCTTTTACTGGCCGGTAAAAGCCTGCAGCGCCAACATTCCAATGTTCGCTTTGTTCACAGCAACAGCTGTGAACAAAGCCTCACGGAGCCCGAGGGGATTTTAATCCCCTCGGGCTCCGTGAATTATTATTATTTTTTAATAGAACATTCTGCCCTGTGTGGCAGAATGTTCTAATAGCCTTAGAACCCGCAGTAGCGGGCTCTACCGGCTATTAAAGTCCCTCTCCCTTGTTAAATGCCCTCGCCTTCGGCTCGGGCATTTAATGCGGGGAGCGGGCCTTTAATAGCCGGTAGAGCCCGCTACGGCGGGTTCTAAGGCTATATTAAAACACAAGGAAAATTAGCTTTAAATGCATTACATGTAGGGACACTTTGTATATATAGGCCAAAAATCACACACTGACACTATTTGTGGGAACGAGTGAATGTAGGCATGTGTTTTTGTTTCAGAGTAAATGGATTTTTAGGTTGAATGGTCAGGACCCTGTGATTCCTGGGACCTCCTATATTTGTGGACCTAATGCTTATTACCGTCTTCCTAGAGCATGGTATAGGACATGCTATTTAGGGATAGTTTTCCCTAAGATTTATCAGATAGATGATTTAAAGAAAATTCTGAAAGTGACTGAATTACATCATGAGCGACAGAGGAGGGAAACCTCTTCTGCAATTGTGGGAGATATTTTTGGTGCAATAATTCCTTCTGTAGGGGTTATTCTGAATGCAATCAATATACAAAAGTGGTCTACTATTGTGGATAACATGTTGACAAACTTTACAGGGGCAATACTCCTGTTAAATACTGAATTGGCTGTGGAAAAGCAATGACACTTCAAAATAGGCTTGCTTTAGACATAATTTTAGTGAAAGAGGGCGGAGTGGATAAAATGATTAATGCCAGGCATTGTTCTTACATTCCAGAGAATGATAAGGAGATAAGAGACTTACCTACTTACTATCTTAACTAATTCAAGCAAAGATTTGAAGGATTTGAAGGACCAAGGGTTTTGGGAGAAAGTTGGAAATGGATTTGCCTCTGTGGGAAATTGGTTTAGTCAAATTTGGAATGGAGTATTATGGAAAATCATCCAGGGAATATTAATTGTGATTGTTTCCATATTAGGATTATGGGGTACATGCAAATTATGGCAAAAGATTAAATTAAGGAAATCTAAGAATGATCAGTGGAGAGAAGAACCACCTAGGAGACAAATTTATAGGGAAAACTCAAGAAGGCGGCAAAATACATCCAAGACAAATGTGTAAAGTGTTGACAAGAAAGGTGTGATGACATTTAGTCAGAGGAAGGACTGATGGAGCAGATATGTTAGCTAAGAAATTTCTAATGACGTGTGTGTGTTTATTAATGAGAAAAATGCATAGAGAAATTAATTGTAGAAAAAATAATGTGCACGTTTGAAAAATGTGCCCTTAGGGAGTGATCACCATGTGTACTAAAAGAACTAAAAGATGCAAAATAATGAAAAACATAAGAATAATGCACTAATACGTCATAACTAAATGTATAACCTATGTTTTATATTAATTTATATTCTTAAATTAGCCGGACTAAGGGCCTGGTTTCACTGCACCTCGCTTGCTCTGAACATGGAGAATTCAAATACATTGCAAAGGACTGGTAAGTGAAAACAGACACCTAGAACCGCTCAGAGTTCAGGCTGCTCAGCTAGAACATTTTGCAAATGTACCAACGGACAGGAGATGATGAAAACAATTTGATACAATTATGTGTAGTGTAGGCTAAATGTACTTTCCCAGTACTTGAACAATAGAGGCACTGACTGAAGACTCGTATGCAACAATTTTGTTACCCGAAGAGCCGGATGATGTTCTCATCGCAAGAAGAACTAATCAGTTTTATGGGACACAAGACATATGCAAACTCAAAGATTTGGTAAACAAAAACTATAGGTTAGAGTCATAACTTCCGATAGACTGACCAATTAGCAATTAGTGGGATAGTCTAGGAGACCGTAATAAAAAGTCATAACAAGGGGTGAGGATTCCGAACTGCGAGGAGAAAGTTGATGTCAGGAGACGCTGTCCGAGGTGCTGATATTGGGCTCATACTCTGAGCCTGATCTGTAGCTGACTATTAGTGAACTGAAGACGAAGACTGACTTGGTGATGATCCATCTTGGATAGGTAGCTATGAAATGTGACTGACGATTTTGTGCCTTTTCTTCTAGGTACCAACTGTGCTGTTTTACAGAGATTCACTCTTAAGTAGATTTTTCCAAATTAATGTTTTCACCTAAATTGTTTCGCATGAAGACCCCCATGCTAATGCTAATCTTGGTTAGGTAGACTGTTAGGGGTGACGTGTACAGTGACAAACCTTATTGCTAAACTACATTGTTAATATTGATATCCACAGCTTATGGTGTTGCTTTGTACCATATGTTTTGTTCAAGTGATAATGTCTTAACTGATGAATTAATAAAAAGTTGATTTTGAATAAACTTTGAACTAACAGATAACTTACAATTGTAAGCAATAGGGAATACAATTTGTTAACCCTTTCCATGAGTAGTGGTTATTTCTTATTAGTATGATCTCTATTGTGGTTTCATAAAGTGTTAATCTTGGTTATTGATATTTATTTCTGTTCAGTGGTCACTGCATGACTATGATACTCCATGCGATTCAAAAGGTTCATCGACCTATATGCGTTCCCTTGTAAGCTTACTTACTTAGCACTGGCCGCGCTAGCACTGTTAAACAACAACCAACCCAGAGAGGCTAGAATCAAAGTTAAGGCATTTCTAAGTATTACATGAGTGATTTTGGAGCCCCTTGTTGTGTTGAGGTAATCTTCACTGTATTCTTCCTTGGAATGCACACAATACAATGTGGGTAGTGTGTGGGGAATAGAATGTAGAGGACAGTGGGAGATGTGCTACCGTTGGGAAAAGAATTAAAGAGTTCCAGGACTCAAAGAAGATGTGAACTTAAGGGTGGAGTCTTCACTACAAGACCCCTTAAAGCTGCATTAGGCAAATAAGTCCATCTTCAAATTTCCTGACATGCAAGCAAGATAGGTATGATATTTCACATGCTCTAAGGTCCTGTGGAAAGCCTGCAAAATCTTGGCCGCAGATAGGGTACTCCTATTTTTGGCTAAGCTTACCACACAATTTCACCGGCCATATTACACACGTGAAATTACTAAAACATCATACTGGCAACAGTCTAGCCACCGCACTAGAAGTGGCTAATGTCTGCATACTCTGGTACTAAAACCATGACAGATTACAATTATTTCATACTGGCTGAACAACATGATTATGGCAGGGTGCGAACGTACAAACGTAACAATGGACTATTATGCAATTGGGGGGGGGGGGGGCACTTGGTAGGAAAACTTAAGATAAGGGTACCCACGAATGATACATGAATGGAATAGTCCAATATCTTTCAGCTATTAAAATAAACAGTTCCACGCAATATATAAGACTAATGGGGACTAAGCTACATCTCACATGACATGACTGGATTCTAGAAAAGACGAACATCACGCTGGGGTAACGTTTATGCTGCGGAAAACACTCACACCTATCCAAACTGCAGTATGGACATCCAATAAACTTATCAGCATTGTACAATAGGCATGCGAGTTATTGCTCACTACTACTATAAGTAGTGCTTGTTAAAATGAAAGCAGATTGTTCTTTCCTTACGTTAAGAAACTCAAGCGGGTCCTGTTCCTTAAGCCTCATCTTGACAGCATCCAGGGTGTCCTTAACTTTCTTGACGTCTTCTTGTAGCTTGGTTAGGTTATCAGCCATCTTCTTCTGTGCCACTTTACCTTGGAACGCCAACTTATTTAATGTTGCCAACTTTTGGTTCTCAATAGGTTGGTGAAATTTCTTAAACAAGGAGGAGATACTGGTCTCGGAGTCATTCGCCTTCCACTAGAACAAATATTATTGGATAAATTCAGGCCACACAAAACACTTAACACAAAAAATTACATGAAATTCTTCACTTCCCTGCATCTTTATTTAAAGCACTTTTACATTAATTTCATGCTACTGTCAAGGACAAACCAAGGCCAACATTGGCTATAACAGGGGGAATATGCAGAAAGGCAGGCAGTGGTGAATTTGTACAAGAATAAGTGCTGGTACTCAAAACTGTGCTGAGAAGACTCCAGCCGCTGTAATTAAATGTTGCTGTACCAAATAATAAGACTGCACAGGATTAAACTCACTTGATGCCTTTTAATTCACTACTAGACACTCCCTACCCCCTTTTTAGGTCCAGCCTAGGTAGTGTTCAAGCGCTGTCTGCAAAGACCTGCTATAGGGGTGTGGAATTCCCATAGTCTGACCCCCAGGACACCTTGTTTGGGATCAAGGACAACTAGTTTGCACATTTATTTTGTCCACGGGGCAAGCCGGCCCAACCTCCTGCAGCACAAACCCTTTGGCTGCCAGTTCACGATAGAACATTATGGAGCAGGAAAGAATTGTCTGCAGTTGAGTTAATATTTATTTTCATATGCTAATTCTGTTTGAGCTTGTATTTTTGGTTCATTAATGCCAAGCCTTTATTATTAGGGCGAGCACTCTAAAAACATGTTGTAAGCTTGGACTGCACAACCGACAGTGGTTCCAGTTAAAAAAAAACAAAAGTGTACGCACGTTTGCAAAGTTTAATAACATGAGGCTACATGTAATGCTCCCAGAATGCTTTGATTAGATGCAAATAATTGCAGAACTTTGAAAGCAAGATTGACAGTTCTTTGCTTTCAAAATTAAATGTTCACAAAAAATGCATCTAGGGGAAAAAAAAAACGTTTAGCTAAATTACTGTGAAATTTTAGGCACCATTTATTTGAGGAATCATTCAATGAAATGTGTTGATTCATGGTAGTATTTCAATCAATCTGCGTTCTTATAGAGCGCGGCTAATTACCTGTTTAGGTCTCAAGGCGCTGGGGGGAGGGTCATGCAGCTCAGCTGAAGCGCTGGATTGCCGGTTCAGTCGAAGAGCCAGGTCTTGAGGTCCTTCATGAATTGAGGCAGGGAGGGAGAATGCCTGAGATGAAGAGCTCAAGATCCTAGCAACGAGGTAGGAGAAGAATCTTCTTCCAGCTGTGGTCTTCTGGATCAGTGGGATGGTGGCCAGGGCCAGGTGAGCAGAACGGAGTGGTCTGGTGGACGTGTGGAAGGCGAGGCGGTGGTTAAGGTATGCTAGTCCGATGTTATGGAGGGCCTTTTGGGTGTGCACGAGGAGCTTGAAGAGGATGTTGTTGATCAGAAGCCAATATAGGTGTCTCATGTGCCTGGAGATATGGCTGCGGCGAGGGATGTCAAGGATATGTATAGCAGCGGCGTTCTGGATTCTTTGCATCTTCTTTTGGAGCTTCTGGGTGGTGCCTGCTTAGCGTGAATTGCCGTAGTCGAACTTGCTGCAGATGAGCCCCTGGGTGACGATTCTTCTGAATTTGAAGGGGATCCACTTGGGGATCTTTCGGGGCAGGCAGAGCATGTGGAAGCAGGGGGACAAGACGGCATTGACTTTGTGGTTCATAGAGAGTCAAGGATGATGCAGAGGTTACGTGTGGTTGGTCGGTGGGGGTTGGGCAGGCTGAGCACTGCAGGCCACCCGGGTGACACCCAAAATGAGGAATTCGGTCTTGTCAGAGTTGAGCTTGAGGCAGTTGCATTTCATCCAGGCGGCGACTGGTCTTCCAGACTGTAGGTTCGTCGGTGAGGGAGAGTATCAGCGGAGTGTCATCAGTGTAGGAGACGATGTTGAGTCTGTGGTTTCCGACGATATCTGCTAGTGGGACCATTTAGCTGTTGAAGAGGGTGGGGCTCAGGGAGGAGCCTTGGGGGACGCCGCAGCTAATCTCTTCAGGTTCGGATGTGAACAGTGGAAGCGTGAAATTTGATGGTGTCCCTTGTGTCACAAAAGTCATCAGAATGTGACAAAATATGTTTTATTAGGTTCAGAGCACAAACCGTTGAAACCTAGAAATTTGCATTGACACGCTTGTGAATGCACTTATTAAAATGCAGAGTTAGACTTCAGTGGTATTTGAATTCAACTGAATGTTAGAAGGATTAATGTGGTATTAAGGTAATTTGAAATCTAGACTAACGGAATAAATCGAAACAATAGCGATTTTTTTGAATGATGGAGTCTAAAATATATGAAGAGATGAGAGAAATGGACTTCTATTCTATATTTAACAAAATGGGTTAACAAAGCTTCCTTGCTTTAAAAGAAATTTATTACTCATATTATTGAAGTATTAACATTGAATTTATAAGTTTTCATATTACATGTGTTTATTAAAGTGTATTAATTGAATGTAAAGTCATGATTTTGCCTTTGCACAAGAGGCCTGAATGTAGTTTGTATTCGTAGTTTGACTAGAAATGTGATTAATTTTTTTCGTGAACTTTCTTGTGGGTTAAGCTCCCATGAGAAGCTAAGAGTCTGGTCACTGACCCCATTGTTTAAGCATAGAGAATGGATCTTATCACCCATGATAGCGGAAGTGTGTGCAACATGGACTGACATTGTATACAATTGTTTCAAACTTGTGTGGAGTCTCACGGGTGGAAGATGCTCTCATGTAAAGCTTGGGAAAGGAATTGTGTGCTCGATTATTGGATGATGTCCCTTCAATGTGACATCGACTGATACCTTTGGCGAATCAGAATGCATAGCGACTTTTGATATGACAGTGCCTGGCTGGACCTTGAGCAGTAGCAGTTGGGCAGAGAAGCAGATGCAGATTTAGATTTTGAGATGCTGCCTTGATTCCTGTCCCAGATGCTTTGCTCCGTAGAGGGGTAAGCCCCCTGTTTACTTTGTCCCTTTTGAGATGTCTGAGTCTTAGAAATTTTCCTTCCCCTTTTTAGAGGGCTCTTGCCTATCTTTTGCCTATTTTAGTCAGTAACCTACAGTCTGAGATTATCCTTTTTCAAATTATTTTTGCTCTTTTTGCATCTTGTCCACGTTTCACCCCACACATGCATTCCCCTATTTGGCTAGTGAAGGGTTTTCCACTGCTCTGCCTGAATTTAAAACCTTGTTCAATTGAAATTACCGACGACTGCTAACCCAGAGCAACACTGAATTTCTGTATTTCAGATATTCCTTTTATTGTTATGTAATGTTTAGTTTTGTTAATGTAAGTCGACTAAACTTCTTTCGTCGCCTTGGGCATCCCATGGTGATCATGTATATCTTTAACTTTGTATTGAGAGTAACCTACCTGACTTTAATTTGGAGTTTTTAATAAATATTTAAACTGATTTTTTATTGTAGTTTTCTTTCTGTGGCCAAATGGGTCATACTGTTTAGATGTATTAAATAGTGATTGGATTTTGTTCAATAGTTCTACCTCACTTTATTGCTGGGTTAAAAGGTTCATCTACCTCCAATGAGCATCGATTCCTGTTAAGGATGAAAATGCTAAAGCATGTGCATAATGATTTCTCCCCATGCCACTGCACCTCTTTGGAAAGGCAAGAAACATAACTGGATGCCATTTCCATAGATATAGAAATGGACTCAGCAGCCCAGAAACTCGCTAAAAGCTGCATTAGATAGGAGACACAACAGATTTAAGGCATACCTCACAAAGTCACAAGCAGTAAAAAAAAAAAAAAAAATAATAATAATAATAATAAAAAAAATAAAAAAAAAAAATGTTCAAGGTCACCTCACGTTACTCAATCTTTATTTTATCAGGAGGGGAGTCCAAAGCCATCTACGGACCAAATCAGATTAACTGCTTGGGTGCCTTGGACGAGGCACCTATTAGGCCGATCTACCCCCAGGGGGCCCAGAAACCTCTAGGCGCCAGGGCAATTCTTTTTTTTTGTTTTGTTTTTTAGAGATGGGGAGCGAACCATTAGGCAAGGGTCACTCCCCTGGGGGGCAAATTGTATTTAGACCATTTATGCCTCCCCCCCCCCCCCCCTTGGGGGCAGATCAGCCGATATTAGGTCAATCTGCCCCCCAAGGGTGGCATAAACAATGAGGCACCGGGGATTTTTCAACCCCGTAGGCAAGGGTCGCTCCCGGGGAGGGGGGGGGACAAACCCGGGGGCAGGTCGGCCTATTATTAGGCCGATCTGCCGCCAGGGGGGTCAGAAATCTCTAAGCGCCAGGGCTAGAAAAAAAAAATTGTTTTTTTTTTCTTTTTAGATGGGGAGCGACCCATTAGGCAAGGGTCGCTCTCCTGGGGGCAAATTGTATTTAGACCATTTCTGCCCCCTTTGGGGGCATATCGGCCAATTTTTGTTAGGCCAATCTGCCCCCATGGGGGCAGAAACGACTTAGGCACCAGGGATTGGTGTGTGTATGCGTGTGTTTTCTTTAGGGAGGCAGCCCCTTGGGTAAGGGTCGCTCCCCATGGGAGCACATTACTGTTGGCCATATCTGCCCCATTGGGGGCAGATGGGCCTATTTTTGGAAGGCCCATCTGCCCCAAAGTGGAGCAGAAAGCCCACCAGAGGCCAGGGAAGTTTTTTTTCTCCAAAAATAAGAGGATGGGGGTATGGCCATATCCCCACCCCAAATAAATGGGGCCAAAGTTGTGGCAGATGGGGCAATTAACCCTGATCCACACCCGGGGGGGGGGGGCGGGGGGCCAGAAAGTATAGATGCCAGGGGAAAAAATATATATATATATTGGGGTGGTGGCTACCAACCAGTATGGGCCTGGTTACGCCCCCACCTCAACTGAAGGGGGTAACAGTCTTTCAGCTCTACCGCACTCTAAAACATCTTATCCCACAGCAAGCAAGAAGGCATTTGATTATCTGGGGTTTTAGTTTTACATTTGGGCCATGAGAACTTGGCTTACTCTCAAAATCGTCCCACTTGGAATGGTGAGGGCTGCACTTTATGGACTTTGGGACGCTGCCATGTAGAAAAATCCACAAGACCTAGACATATCTGAAAACTAAACATCTGGGTGATTCCAGGGTGGTGTGTTTCACATGCACCCCGCACCATTTTTGTACCCACAATCCCCTGCAAACCTCCAACTTTGATGGAAATCACACATTTTTCCCATGTTTTTGTGATGGAACCTTCCGGAATCTGCTGGAATCCACAAAATTCCTACCACCAAGCATGGTCTCATCTATACCGATAAAAATTCTGCTGCACTTGTCAGCCTAAAAGTTTTTTTATGCAAACTGCCCTTTTGGACCCCCTTTGTTCCCCCTCAATATCAACATGTTTTTGGCTCTTCCCTTTCACAAGCACTTGGCCCACCTACACAAATGAGGTATCATTTTTACCGGGAGACTGAGGGGAACATTGGGTGGAAGCAAATTTGTGGCTCCTCTCAGATTCCAGAACTTTCTATCACCGAAATGAGAAGAAAGGGTGTTTTTTTGTTCAAATTTTGAGGTTTGCAAAGGATTCTGGGTAACAGAACCTGGTCAGAGCCCCACAAGTCACCCCATCTTGGACTCCCCTACGTGTCTAGTTTTAAAAAATTCGCTGGTTTGCTAGGTTTCCCCAGGTGCCGGCTGAGCTAGAGGCCAAAATCCACAGGTAGGCACTCTGTTTTCTGTGGAAAAAATGTGATGTGTCCACGTTGTGTTTTGGGCCATTTCCTTTCGTGGGCGCTAGGCCTACCCACACAAGTGAGGTACCATTTTTATCGGGAGACTTGGGGGAAACACAGATTAGCAAAACAAGTGTTATTGCCCCTTGTCTTTCTCTAAATTTTTTCCTTCCAAATGTAAGACAGTGTGTAAAAAAGACGTCTATTTGAGAAATGCCCTGTAATTCACATGCTAGTATGGGCACCCCGGAATTCAGAGATGTGCAAATAACCACTGCTGCTCAACACCTTATCTTGTGGCCATTTTAAAAATGCAAAGGTTTTCTTGATACCTATTTTTCACTTTTTATATTTCAGCAAATGAACTGCTGTATACCCGGTAAAGAATAAAAACCCATTGCAAGGTGCAGCTCATTTATTGGCTCTGGGTACCTAGAGTTCTTGATGAACCTACAAGCCATATATATCCCCGCAACCAGAAGAGTCCAGCAGACGTAACGGTATATTGCTTTCGAAAATCTGACATCGCAGGAAAAAGTTAGAGTAAAACGTGGAGAAAAATGGCTGTTTTTTTCACCTCAATTTCAATATTTTTTTTTATTTCAGCTGTTATTTTCTGTAGGAAACACTTGTAGGATCTACACAAATGACCCCTTGCTGAATTCAGAATGTTGTCTACTTTTCAGAAATGTTTAGCTTTCTGGGATCCAGCATTGGTTTCTCACCCATTTTGGTCACTAACTGGAAGGAGGCTGAAAGCGCAAAAAATAGTAAAAATGGGTTATGTCCCAGTAAAATGTCAAAATTGTATTGAAAAATTGGGTTTTCCAATTCAAGTCTGCCTGTTCCTGAAAGCTGGGAAGGTGGTGATCTTGCCACCACAAACTTTGTTGACGCCATTTTCAGGGAAAAAGCCACAAGCTGCCTTATGCAGCCCTTTTTCCCCATTTTTTTAAAATAAAAAACACAATTTTCACTGTATTTTGGCTAATTTCTTGGTCTCCTTTAGGGGAACCGACAAAGTCTGGGTACCTCTAGAATCCCTAGGATGTCGGGAAAAAAAGGACGCAGATATGGTGTGGGTAGCTTATGTGAACATAAAGTTATGAGGGCCTAAGCGCGAACTGCCCCAAATAGCCAAAAAAAGGCTTGGCACAGGAGGGGGAAAAGGCCTGGCAGCGAAGGGGTTAAAGCTCTGTCACCACTGCTGTCCAATAAAAGGACAAATCTGGTTGTTGGCATGCTGGGGCAAAGAAGATTTTTCTCCCCGCCTGGGGTTCAGAAACCCCAAACGCACAGGTGAGACAATCACTATTGTCACCTATAAAGGTCGACTAAATCTTTGGACTTCGCAACGAGTGTAGCAGTCAAGCATTCAATCACAAATCAATGACATTATACAATAAACAACTCTAAACACTATAAACAAATTAAGACTAAATCAAACTCCAAACTGGATAAAGTTTCAAAGCTTTATTACAATCCCAAAATCAAAGTCAAGTTTATGGCACACAAAACTAAGGGCCAGATGTAGGTAGTTCCGATTTGCAAAACCGGATGCAGAACGGTGTCTCAGACACCGTCTGCGAATCGCTATGGGGTCGCAAAGACCCACCTCATTAATATTAATGAGGTGGGTCACATTTTGCGACCCCATAGCGAGTCCCTGCACTCACAGGGATGGTGGCCTGCTGAAGATGGCAGACCTCCATGTCTGTGACAGCTTTTTAAAATAAAGCAGTTTGTGTTATATTATTTTGCAGCCCGTTTTCCTTAAAAGAAAACGAGTTGCAAAATAAAAACAAAATACCAAAACCATTTGGTTTTGTTTTTTCAGAGTAAGCAGCGGTCCATTGGACCACTGCCTGTTCTGAAAAAACATTTTGGGCAACATTCACAAAGGGGAAGGGGTCCCATGGGGACCCCTTCCCTTTTGCGAATGGGTTACCACCAGTGTCACACTGGTGGTAACTGCGAATTGCTTTGCGACCGCATTCAACGCCACAAAGCAATTTAGCATAGCGATGCGAGTCGTATATAGGAAGGGGACACCCCTTCCTATTTGCGAGTCGCATTCACAATTTGCGAACCGGTACCGACTCGCAAATTGTGAATGTGCATTGCGATGGGCATTTTGCATGGCGCAAACTGAGATTTTCGCAGTTTGCACCATGCAAAATGCTTGCTACATCTGGCCCCAAGTTATACTTGAAAACAATAGGCTGACCACAATGCCTGAAAAGATTTTGCCTACCGAACATCAATACTGTCAAACACTCCAAAACAATAATATAGATTAGAAAAAACACAATATGGCCATGGTTATATTTAAACTCTGATGATGCGGACATCAGTAACACATCAAAATACAGTTTTACCATTAGGATTTCAGGTTTCAGGGATGGGCCATTTCTATCACCAACGCAAATTTAAACTTGCATGAGTGGGATAGGGCTAGAAGTAAAAGCAAGACAAAAGAATTAAAAAAAAAAATCTAACTAGGGCAACTCACTATAAAAATACATTGTTGTAAGTACATAACTGAAAAGGAAACAAGAAACCACATTTAGTTATACCTCTCCTTATGGGACGGCATATAGCAATGTTTCAAGAACGGTCACTTTCTTCCGGCGTCAGTTGACAGAAAAATCAGAACAGCACAGAACATGGACTGCACATAGGATGAATCAGCAGTTCAGAATTAGTTGGGCATATTAGTACTGAACTGCATAACAGAATAGGGCAGTTAAAATGTAAGATGAGAAAACTCAACTGGGGACTTAAAGAAAACGTTTGACAGCCGACTCAAACAGGGTTCTGAACAGCTTTGAGGCAGGAGAAGAACTCGGACTGACTTCTAGTTTCCAAAGTTCCTCACTAATTAGAAGTATGCATGATCCATTCATTGGTCCTTCAGGTGGGTGCACTCATGTCAGTGCCCAATGACTGTTGATAGCACCATCACATTTGCAACTATTCCAAATCTTATCAGCAAAAATGCATTGTCATTTGAATGATTTCACACAACTGACAAAATATTACATTCTCTAGTTATTTGTTACTTGAGTTCTCACAAAACTAAACCTTTGCCACATAGGAATCACAAGTTTCCTGTCTTGTTTGACAGCTAGAACAAATAATGCAATGTTATTAATTCTAAAATGTGTTTCTTGCCTTCAATACAATAGGACATTCAACATCACAATAACACCCTAAGAAAATAATTCAGATCAGAGGGGACATAATAAGCAAATGATTTTCCATTACTGCTGCAAAATGAATCTTTCAGGCCTAGTCAAGCTAAGAAAGCCTTAATACACATTAATGCAATTAATACACCTATTGCGCACCTTACAATTCAAATGAAATATACAAAACAAATTATTTACAAACATTTATGACATGGTCGAGCCGATTTAAACATGCATTTATTTTTCCGCATACAAAACACACATTAATAAATTCATTTAATTCAATACTAGTATTATATATCCATTTAATATTTTCAATAACACATAATATTAATTCACATTAGTATTTCATTTAATATATGAATTCAAATCTCTGTTAAAAAGTAGAGTTTAATACGAATGGTTGCCACATGGTCCACAATAATTCAAAAGTGCACATTTTACAGCTTGTGTGATTTTCTTGGTTAGGCTTTAAATGTAGGTTAATTAGTTACCATATGCTAACTTCTACTCCTCTAATATATTAGTAAAATGTGATCACTCATGGTCTAGGGTTGCTTTTCACATCTCAGAAGGGACAGGCTTCTAACATCAGGGTGGATGATTACCGCTGGAGTAGGGCCAAGGCTGATTTTAACTTCGTTCCCAGACTGGAGTGAACCAGTGAGCAAAAACAGGGTGGAGAAAAATCAAAGAACTGGTAAAAATCTACACTATAATTTAGTCAAATATTTCTTACAGATGCATGGCCTACTTGGGCTTGTGTGCTGATGTCTAAGCTACTTCATTTGTGATATATTCTGCATGGTATGCCCCTTGACGTGGCTTGTTTGAAGACTGTTCTCACCATTAGAAGGACTGCCACAGTTCTCCCATGCACAAGTTATATGGTCTGTATGTGGGCATTTCCACATTATTTGTTATTATGTTGTTATCCTTTAGAGTTTGTTTTCCTCGTCCCTTATATGCCACTTATGTGTCTGCCTCCTTAGGTTTTCTCCAGGTCCAATCATCAAAGAGTTGTCTGCATACAACCCTCCACCATTCTGCCCAAACATCTACGTTTAGGGCACTTCTTTAGACAAAGTTCAAAATCAGAAGAGGGCAAAAGTGATGACAATGGAATCTAATCTCCACAGGTTGGCAAATCCTCAAACATCACACAAGAACACTATGGGAAAGACTGCTAAAGCTGCAGCCTTGGCTGAAATTAAACTACAAACATCTAAATGCACAAGCATTTTCACTGGCATCGCAACTCCTAGAGCTGAGCATGCAGAAGGCTGAAAGTCAACTGCTACACAAAACCAATTCAGCCAAATCTAATCCATTCTGCACAACCCTCAGTCAAAAGGCAGATGGCAGTGTCTCCACCTGAGGTGGTGCAACCTACAATTTCTGTAGCCACTTCAGTGCATTTAATCATAGTGGGGATGCAGAGAGCGAGGCCATGACAACAGTCCAGATTAATTCTTTTTACAATTGGTTGGTGTTGGACCTCACCAGCTCTGCAGGGTCACCCCAAACTTTGTCTTTACCTTTCTGTTTTCTGATTTTGTTGGAATCAGAACTCGACACTCCAGCACTGATAACCATCTCTAAAGTGCTTGCGCTTTCTCCCTAAAACCTGGTTAAATTGCCCTACACCTGATTGGCATATTTAATTACCTTGTAAGTCCCTACTATGTATGTTACATATACCCAAAGCCTGTTAAAAAATAATAATAACAAAAAATGCTACTAATGGGCCTACAGTACTCAGTGTGCCACCAACACATGAAGCACTTTAAAGCATGCCCAGGTCTGCCATTACATTCTGTATACACTTTTAAACTGCCATCTAAACCTCAAAAACATTTTTGCCAGGCCTAAACTTTACTTTTTAAACATACAAGTCACCCCAAAGGTAGGCCCTAAAAGCCCATAGAGCAAGGTGCATGGTATTAAATATGCAGGACATGTGGACTTGAGTGTTACATGTCTTCTTACTGAAAAACTCCTAAAGTTGTTTTTTTTACTAGTGCAAGGCCCATCTCTCTCATTGACTAACACTGGGCTAGTGTATTAAATTTACAAAAGTACCAACTTTCCATTCGGAGCAGATAGAGATGCCATGCTTGAGCTCCAATGAACTATAATTTAAAGTCCTCTTTAACTGTAAAGTCAGATATTAAGTCTCACTTATAAAAATGACACTTTTATTAAGTTGACACGAGCCTTTTGTCACCCCAGACTTATTGGAGCATTGACAAGGGCAGGAAATAACTTTCCAGAACCAGATGTGGCAGTAGGACAGGGTGCCCCCGCCCCCACAATCTGGAACAGATAAAGCTGTTTGACTCTCAGAACAATGCTTCCTGTACACTCCAATGGAAGAAATCAGAAGGACTAACCTGCTGCTTCAAGGAGAACTGAACTAGCTCCTTGAACTAAGGATCACCAGGGTAACTCCAAGGGCTACTTGGCTCTCCTTTGTGAGCGACAGGGACTTAACAAGCTCCCCAGGACTTGAACTCTGCTGGCGTGAATGTTACCCCCCTCACACTGCTTCATCCCACCCCCAGGGTTGAGCCCAAATAGGTTCTGGGCCCTTTGATGTGGTATTGGTAGTACTGCTCTTCCACTGGGACAACTGGGCCTTGCCAGAACCTACCTGCTGATCTGCCCAAGAAATGTTGTTTGTCAGCCTGACTTCATGGTAGCGCCTGCTAGGTTATTCTCTGCAACATTAAATCCTTTTTAGCATTACCTTTCGGCAAAGGTATCCGGCCTCGTGGAGTCCTCGCCAGGTACAGCCCTCAGCATCGTCCTGCTGGAGGAATCAGACTTCTAAAAAGTTGTTTAAGTCCAGAGCTAAAAATCTGTGCAAGGCTTGACAACAACCAGTTGCCCAGCAACAAAAACCTCTTTGGGCTGAAAATCCAGCTATTTCTGTTTGCAGATGCTCCAGCCATCATCGATGGCTTCCCCAAGACTTAGTCCAGTGGCTCCCCAGTGTCAACTGTCACCTTACCCCACCTTCTCCCAGACTTTTTCTGAAATATATCCAAGTCCGAAGGTAAGCTGAGATGGGCTTAATCCAGCTCTTGTATTTGAACCATGCTTCACCATGGTCAGCTTTACTTTGGACTTTGACCCGGTCTTGCCTGGACAGATAACCACGGTTAACGCTTTGATCTTTTAAGTGGTTGATTTTGCTAAAAACTCTAAAAATTTACTTTGGTGCTTTACCCCTACAAGGATTATGTTTGTTTCCTGAATGAGGCTTCTACACACCGTAACCAATAACACAGTTTTACAGTCGACCGTCAGAAAGGGGTTAATAGTGGCAGAAAACTGGTATATACAAGACACTACAAGCTAATGGATCTGAAGCGAAGTGACTGCCGGTATTGTGACTCATCTTCCACATAGCGAGCATTTGATAATTGTGGCAAGCTCACCCGAGACGAGCTTTTAGGTCTACTATAATTTGCAGCATGAGAAGATGAAAGGTGTTGCTCAGGCCGAGCTTAAGCCGGATGCGCCATGGCCATTTTAGAAATTCAGGTTTCCTAGTCAGGTCGTTAAGGCCAGCAAGTAATCCGATTAATTTATATAATTAACAATCGCACAAATTAATTGATTAAAAATGCACTGTGCTACCACGAGCAGAGTAAGGAGTCTGATGAATGACGACAAAGTACACGAGCCACAGTGCTGCTTTAAATATCTGTTCACGGGTAAAACAAAAAAAATTTGAAAAACAAAAAAGATTTTTATCCAAGTATGACTACTTAAATAAGCAGCAAAACCGCCCCTCATTTTTTCTCATCTGGAAAATTAAAGGTCACTGGATATCATTTCACGGCCGCAGCACTTACTGTTATTGTTATTACCAATACACTGCGTTTGTGCCTTTCATTTGTTCTCCCAAAAACATATGAAACATATGAAATCTGAATTTCACAAAGCAAAAAATATGGACAGGTAAAGTAGTTAATTAAGTCAATTGAAACGCAGTTTGTAATATTTGTGAAATTAAGGTATCAGGTTTCAAAAAAAGGATGCATGGAGCCGAGAGTGGGTGTGTAAATTCTGAACTATGTACCGTGGAACCACCCACATAAGGGTTGTTTCCAAAAACGTTTATTCAATTTTGTTTGCTTTTAAAAGTTTGAAGTTGTATTTGTTTACTGTAATGTGCATGGAATTTAATCACACATGGAACGGACTAAACAATTCATTAGCTTTAAGCATTATTAACCACCCTCCAGTGGACGGAATGCAGAGCAAATCAAACATTCACCCCCAGTCACAAAGATCTGGGTCCATCGTTTTTTTGCGCACCATGCCACCCCAGGTTGGACCCAGCCATATGCAAATCAGTCTTGACCCGGTTTCTCATGGGAAACTGATGGATTAAACCCAGATCTGTGACTGGGGGTGAATGTTTGATTTGCTCTGCATTCCGTCCATCATTTGTTGTTTTTGCTTTTGTTGCCCCAAGTGGGAATGGTATGCCCAGACGTGGGTCCTGTGCTTGCTATGCCACCAGATTTAAGCTAGCCTGGCTGATGAAGGGCGATACCCTGAAACCGGTCCCAGGATGCTTTTTTCTGGTCCAGGGAGGACCTGGCCTGGCAGTTCGGGCTGGACTGTGAAAGTTCAGAAAAGTGTTTAAATGAGATTCGAACTTATGGAACAAGCTAGGTGAGGTTTATCAGTCTCCGCAGAGTCCCTATCCTGCGGAAACAATGAGCTATCTAGGTTCTCCATGGCATCTAAAATGGCCTTATTCATAACGTCCCTGCGCTCTAAATCCACTTCTATTTTAGGCCATTTAAGCCTGTGCCCATTGTTTGATAGAGTCACCATAAAATTGAGCGAGAGAGGAATCCCCTCCAGATGGTTATCAGCCAGTGTGCAATGAATGGCATTATGATTGCTATCGGTTCTTGGGAGGACCTTGTCAACAACGGATTATCATAGCGGAAGGGCAACTAAAGTGTAGTTGATCCTGCTGGCTTGACCGGAGCGATTAAAAGTGGGATTGTGCTTGTAGATCATATTTAGCACAGCAATCACACACCCTTCGTCTTAGCAAAAGTTTGATGGAGAGAAGTTGGTAAGCACCTCAGTCCACCACTTCACAAGGTTAATACCTAGTGTGGGAACCCCCAATATTCCTCATCTTCTGCATCAGCAAAAGAGTCACTATTACTGACAAAGGGCTCAAAAGAAGTGTTGAAATCTCCCATGACAAAGTTACATGTGTATGAAATTTCACCCTGAGTGCTGCGAATGCTTTCAGTGCAAGTGTTTCGGCTCTACCTCTCATCTCACTATTGTACAAATAACACATGTGGTTGTCCATACCAGTAATAGCTATACCTTGTATGTCAGGAGAGGTAATAGCAAGACACAGTTTGACGGTCAACCAAATTTGTACGCAAATAAGAGTGCCTTCAGAAGTGCGCCTTTTCATTATGACAAGCTAGAACAAAGAAATTAACATAGCCCAGCCTATTAACATGTCTTTTCCAGGAAGTATTGTGCCTTGAACCTATGCTGAACAGGTAGAAGAGCCCCATTCTGGAGCGCCAAGCATAGACCTAACACCCACCACATTCCAGGATAAGAGGTTTACGGTATTTGGGTTTATGGATTGATTGCTCACTGGTAAATGTGGGCCCATATTTATACTTTAGGACCGCATTTGCGTAATTTGACGCAAACGTGGCGCAAACTTACAAAATACAATTATATTTTGTAAGTTTGTGCCGCTTTTGCATCAAAAAAATGACGCAAATGCGGCACTAAAAAGTATAAATATGGGTCTTCATTTTTCCACTGGTAAGGAGGTAGAAGATGAGATTTCCCCCCTCCCCCCCCCCCCCCCCCCCCCCCCCCCCTTCCCTGCCTAGGGATATATTGGACTGGGCGATCCCTTCAGTACTAGAAGGTTCCCCTCCTCCCACAGGTGTGTAATCACTACTATTGCTGAGTCAATCCACCATTGATGTTCAAGGCATTGGTCGAAGTTGGAGGTCAGGAAAACAATGGGGACAATGGGAGACCTGGCGGCCTAATTGTGAAGCAAATTTGGGAGCCAGTCAGAGGATTTCATGCAGCTCCAGACCAACAAGCCTTCTGCTGTCTGGGTGTGTTTGATTATATAGAGATACAAGTAAAAGACCCCCCTCTTGTACTGATGAATCGTGGAACCTTCTGGCATGTAAGATATCTGATCTAATTAGAGAGTAGCAAATGATGCACCGACCTTACATAATGAATACATTTGTTTATTAGCGAGTCCGTGTCCTCTATTACCCAACACCAACACCCTCCTCCCCCCACAGCTCAACTTGGGAACCTTTGTCATAAATACCCTACTCGGCCTTCCTGTCTGGCCCTCATATCGCCTGCCTCCATAAGCCCTTAAGTTAGGTCCCTGTAGGAGGCTGGACTGGCTTGTAGTGAGTACCAAGGGGTACTTGCACCTTGCACCAGGCCCAGTTATCCCTTATTAGTGTATAGGGTGTCTAGCAGCTTAGGCTGATAGATAATGGTAGCTTAGCAGAGCAGCTTAGGCTGAACTAGGAGACGTGTGAAGCTACTACAGTACCACCTAGTGTCATATGCACAATATCATAAGAAAACACAATACACAGTTATACTAAAAATAAAGGTACTTTATTTTTATGACAATATGCCAAAGTATCTTAGAGTGTACCCTCAGTGAGAGGATAGGAAATATACACAAGATATATATACACAATAGCAAAAATATGCAGTATAGTCTTAGAAAACAGTGCAAACAATGTATAGTTACAATAGGATGCAATGGGGAAACATAGGGATAGGGGCAACACAAACCATATACTCCAAAAGTGGAATGCGAACCACGAATGGACCCCAAACCTATGTGACCTTGTAGAGGGTCGCTGGGACTATTAGAAAATAGTGAGAGTTAGAAAAATAACCCTCCCCAAGACCCTGAAAAGTGAGTGCAAAGTGCACTAAAGTTCCCCTAAGGACAAAGAAGTCGTGTTAGAGGAATAATGCAGGAAAGACAAACCAGCAATGCAACAACTGTGGATTTCCAATCTAGGATACCTGTGGAACAAGGGGACCAAGTCCAAAAGTCACAAGCAAGTCGGAGATGGGCAGATGCCCAGGAAATGCCAGCTGCGGGTGCAAAGAAGCTTCGACTGGACAGAAGAAGCTGAGGTTTCTGCAGGAACGAAAAGGGCTAGAGACTTCCCCTTTGGTGGACGGATCCCTCTCGCCTTGGAGAGTCGTGCAGAAGTGTTTTCCCGCTGAAAGGACGCCAACAAGCCTTGCTAGCCGCAAATCGTGCGTTTGGCGTTTTTGGACGCTGCCGGGGCCCAGGAGGGACCAGGAGGTCGCAAATTGGACCTGAAGAGAGAGGGGACGTCGAGCAAGACAGAGCCCTCACTGAAGCAGGTAGCACCCGGAGAAGTGCCAGAAACAGGCACTACGAGGATGCGTGAAACGGTGCTCGCCGAAGTTGCACAAAGGAGTCCCACGTCGCCGGAGACCAACTTAGAAAGTCGTGCAATGCAGGTTAGAGTGCCGTGGACCCAGGCTTGGCTGTGCACAAAGGATTTCCGCCGGAAGTGCACAGGGGCCGGAGTAGCTGCAAAGTCGCGGTTCCCAGCAATGCAGCCCAGCGAGGTGAGGCAAGGACTTACCTCCACCAAACTTGGGCTGAAGAGTCACTGGACTGTGGGGGTCACTTGGACAGCGTCGCTGGATTCGAGGGACCTCGCTCGTCGTGCTGAGAGGAGACCCCAAGGGACCGGTAATGCAGCTTTTTGGTGCCTGCGGTTGCAGGGGGAAGATTCTGTCGACCCACGGGAGATTTCTTCAGAGCTTCTGGTGCAGAGAGGAGGCAGGCTACCCCCACAGCATGCACAAGCAGGAAAACAGTCGAGAAGGCGGCAGGATCAGCGTTACAGAGTTGCAGTAGTCGTCTTTGCTACTATGTTGCAGGTTTGCAGGCTTCCAGCGCGGTCAGCGGTCGATTCCTTATCAGAAGGTGAAGAGAGAGATGCAGAGGAACTCGGCTGAGCTCATGCATTCGTTATCTAAAGTTTCCCCAGAGACAGAGACCCTAAATAGCCAGAAAAGAGGGTTTGGCTACCTAGGAGAGAGGATAGGCTACTAACACCTGAAGGAGCCTATCAGCAGGAGTCTCTGACGTCACCTGGTGGCACTGGCCACTCAGAGCAGTCCAGTGTGCCAGCAGCACCTCTGTTTCCAAGATGGCAGAGGTCTGGAGCACACTGGAGGAGCTCTGGACACCTCCCAGGGGAGGTGCAGGTCAGGGGAGTGGTCACTCCCCTTTCCTTTGTCCAGTTTCGCCCCAGAGCAGGGGCTAAGGGGTCCCTGAACCGGTGTAGACTGGCTTATGCAGAATTGGGCACTTCTGTGCCCAAGAAAGCATTTCCAGAGGCTGGGGGAGGCTACTCCTCCCCTGCCTTCACACCATTTTCCAAAGGGAGAGGGTGTCACACCCTCTCTCAGAGGAAGTTCTTTGTTCTGCCATCCTGGGCCAGGCCTGGCTGGACCCCAGGAGGGCAGATGCCTGTCTGAGGGGTTGGCAGCAGCAACAGCTGCAGTGAAACCCCAGGAAGGGCAGTTTGGCAGTACCAGGGTCTGTGCTACAGACCACTGGGATCATGGGATTGTGCCAACTATGCCAGGATGGCATAGAGGGGGCAATTCCATGATCATAGACATGTTACATGGCCATATTCGGAGTTACCATTGTGAAGCTACATATAGGTAGTGACCTATATGTAGTGCACGCGTGTAATGGTGTCCCCGCACTCACAAAGTTCAGGGAATTGGCTCTGAACAATGTGGGGGCACCTTGGCTAGTGCCAGGGTGCCCTCACACTAAGTAACTTTGCACCTAACCTTTACCAGGTAAAGGTTAGACATATAGGTGACTTATAAGTTACTTAAGTGCAGTGTAAAATGGCTGTGAAATAACGTGGACGTTATTTCACTCAGGCTGCAGTGGCAGGCCTGTGTAAGAATTGTCAGAGCTCCCTATGGGTGGCAAAAGAAATGCTGCAGCCCATAGGGATCTCCTGGAACCCCAATACCCTGGGTACCTCAGTTCCATATACTAGGGAATTATAAGGGTGTTCCAGTAAGCCAATGTAAATTGGTAAAATTGTTCACTAGCCTGTTAGTGACAATTTGAAAGTAATGAGAGAGCATAACCACTGAGGTTCTGGTTAGCAGAGCCTCAGTGAGACAGTTAGGCACCACACAGGGAACATATACATGCACACCTATGAGCACTGGGGCCCTGTGTGACAGGGTCCCAGTGACACATACATATAGGCCACAAACCTATGAGCACTGGGGTCCTGACCAGCAGGATCCCAGTGACACATAACAACCATACTGAAAACATAGTGTTTTCACTATGAGCACTGAGGCCTGGCTATCAGGATCCCAGTGAGACAGTGAAAACAGTGACAAACACCCTGACATACACTCACCAACAGGCCAAAAGTGGGGGTAACAAGGCTAGAAAGAGGCTACCTTCTCACAGTCCCTGTGAAACGAAGCTAGCCGCTAAGTGCTCCGCATCGGACTCAGAGGATACTCTCTACAACCCTGAACGTACCACTGGTAGTAAAATATTTTCTTTGTTGCATTTTCATGGGGAAATGTTTGGGTCAGGGTAGATGCACATGCTGCAATCCAGAGGCATTTGGGTGCCCAATTTTGTCACTGCAATTTTTTTCCCACCTATTTTGATTGTCAATTAGTGTAATGTATTAGGTGTATGAGTGACTAGATGGATTGGGGGAATTTTTGCTTGTGGGGAACTTTCTAATTGCTTTATTTTGTCAACCTCATCTGACTGTTTAAGGCTAGCTACCTCTTTCTGTAATCCTCGGACCAAGATAACAATATCAATGGTAGCCACATTATTGTTGTGCCCCTAGGCCATGATCCGTGACAGAGCAACATGTACCTTTATGGCCCTATTAGACAGCTGGGCACCCTTTTTAATATATATATATATTTTTTTTAAATCAACCAGATCACCACACGGTTGTTGGCCTGCAAAGATTGTGTATCTGTTTGTACATGTGATAGTTGGAACCAAAAGAGTAATCACAGCCCCCTCTGGATCGGATTCAACAGGGGTATCACAGGTCAAATGCAGGGGCACCTCCGGCAATAGGCCCATTGAGCCAACCAGCCCTTGCTTGAACTTAATGATGTACACTTTATTTTATTTGCAAATAAAGGGGCAATTTTACCACCCACCCTCTAAGTTAGACTGTCTTTTATTGCCACCCTCCCCCCAAACACTACAATGGCGATGAGTGGGTCTGACCCCATGTGGACACTGGCAGCAACTTCAACACCGTGCGTGGGGGTTGTATTTAGTAGCCTGTGCCTAAGGTACCCCCGCATGTGCTGCCAGCATGACAGCCACCCCGTGAACCGAGAACACCATCCGGCATGCAGGCCCTGCAGTTGCCGGCCTGGCACAACCCCAATAAAGCACTAGGGGTCCATAGAAGTGCCCGCTGATCCATCAGACATGAGGTGAGACCCCAGTACTGCCCCCCCCCCCCACTGCGACATGTTGCCTATTGGTGCAGCACCCCACCCTGAAGCAGGGAAGCAGTCTCTTGCCCCGCTTACTGCTGTCCATTTCCGGTGAGAAAAGGCGAGAGGAGCGCCATCCCAAGACAGCACAGCAAAGAGCACAACCAACTCGCAACACCGACGTGAGAGGAGCAGCGGGACGAGAGCAGCTACCTGTGAGGCCACGCAAGAAGCATACCCGTAGTTTACAAAGATGTGGCTGCAGAGAAAATGGGCACAAGGCCCCACGGATGCGTGCAAATGCGCAGAGCAGTGAGTCTACCCCTCTAAAGAGAGAGTGAGATGTACGGAGCGGCCGCACCAGGAGGGAGACCCCCTCCCCATGCCCGCGCAGGGTCTGCTCTAAAACCAGGAGCGGTCTGCAGCAGCCCCGTCGCACCAAGACTGTAGCCGCGCCACCCCCACCCTCCCCTCCAGACCTTGCACTGATTTGGGGGGGGGGGGGGGGGGGGGGGGGCTGCCTATCTCCACAACAAGCAGCCTGACAAGTTGCCCGCAGTGCTGACAGGAATGCTGCGGCCGCTCGGAGTGAGGCGTGACAGTACTTGCCTTGCACCGAAGAACATGTGACGTGCCCAGGTATGCCCCCCCCTCCCCAGAAGCCACTGGACAAGTGATTGGTTGCGACAGGCCACATCAAGACTGTCGACCACCCCCACCCCGACACCCCCCACCCCCCGTGCCTGCCTCCTCACCGGGAGGAGGATTTGAAGAAAAAAGAAAAAACAAGAAAAAAAAATATATATATATAAAAGTGAAGGAAAACTGCACTTTACTGCAGAGGTGAGCTGCAGCACCGGCCACCACCGACTCTAATCACCTGCATCTGCCTTGACCAGTGAGGCCCATAGGTAGTGGAAAGACTGTCAGCCTGCCAAGAATACCACACTGCCAACTGGTGGCCAAACAAAGGTACTGCACCCATTCACCAGAGAAGCTGTGCCGTGCCAGAGTGAAGTCTGCAGTGCCAAGGAAGTTGCTGGGCCCACAGGTGAAAGGACAGCAGCACCACCACACTGACTGCGAAAGAGCCACAGCACCCAGAAAGTGACTCCGCAAGAAAAGCAGAGATGTGTGCAACCACTGCACACCAAAAGAGAGACTGCTGCCCATAGGTGCCTCAACTAAGCAGGATAGCCTATGGATGATGCATGCCACACATGGTGCACGAGAACGACGTGTGCTGAATGCACAGCCCCTAGCCAACAGGAAGACAACGCCACAGCACCAGACAGCCCCTGCTGATTGGAGGACCCAACCAGCATGAGGGAGAAGTGTGTGCAGACTATACTTCCACATGACACAGAAGTAGAGGGATCCCAAGAAGGTACCCGGAGCAGTATGTGCAACCCACTTAGTGCCACACGCCAACCTCCCTACCTGATGGCAGTGATGTTTTAAGACCCAGGTCTTTCGCTACCCAGAGGACGTGGGGTAGAACCACAGCTCTACTGCCCGGGGAAGAAGATCCCAGAAAAGGGAACACCCAGGAGTAGGAGCTCCAAGAATGTCCCTGAAGAGGAAACACAATAAATGTGGCCGAATGACGCCTGACTATAGAGACAGTTGATCTCTGAGAGGCCCTGTTGGCCGACGCCAAAGAAGGTACATGCCACTGTGCCCAGAAGAGGCTCTAGCGATAAGAGTTCTCAACCTTATCAGAAGAAAGAAGGTGCCGGCTGAATCACCAACAACGAAGAAAAGGAAGTGTGTTCTGCTAGTCCACACTGGGAAAATCAGATGGTGCACCAGGAAGATCCAAAGATGCCAGGTCAGGAAGGCATGCTCAAGAAGACTAGTTGCTGACAGAGTGCATCTAGTCACACAGGCAGCAAACCCAGAGGTGAAATGAGGATGACCTGGCGACAGCACTGTGGGAGAACCGAGCGCAAGCCTCAAGCACGCACAAACAAAGTCTCTCCCCTACACGTCCCAGCGTATCCGTCCAGACAGTCACTGATTGCTCAGCAACATGAAATAGCCAGTCACAAGAATGCAGATGCCTCCACAAAAGAAGAGCAACACCTGGCCACCATCACCCCAAAGTGTCAGCGGCTCAAGGAAGGTCTGCTACCATCTAAGAAAAGTCATTGTTTGCCATCCTACTGGTTCACCTAAATGACTGGCAACCCGATCACACCAGCCCCAGTCTACTCTGCCATCTCTACCACATAGAACATCAAACAACCAGAATGGAGACCTACACCCCTGCTGTGATGATCTGAAGAACCAGTCAACCAATGACCACTTGCTCACCCTGGCAGTATCCTGCTCTTGGTGGCAAGGGCGAGTTGTGACCGGGACCCATCTACTCCTGTAATTGCACAAGCAACTAGGCAGTAGCTACTCAGAGGTCTTGCAGTTGCCATGATGTGGCTCACACACACAGTCCCAGCACAGACCACAAGCAGTCGTGGGACAACCTAAATAAGGGGCCTCCCTAAGCACGAGAGGGTGACTTGACATTGCCCCACCGATGAAGTCTAGGAGAAAGCAAGGCTGTGCAATGGAGACTCCCAACAGGTCACAGCACACCAAGACAGTCTAAAGGGAATTAAGCAACACCAGTGTTAAACTTCACAACAGACTCCGGAAACGCTACTGATGTACCCCGTTTTGACAACATCCACAAATCAGCCTCAGCGTCTGCAGAGTAGACCAACTCCAGACTATGGACATGATTCCACAAAGCATGCAGCCAGAACGTCCTGGACGTCTCCAAGCCAGCGTTTGTGTCCTGAACCTCTCAGGTTAAATGATGAAGGGAGCGGCGATAACCTGAGGCTGCCACCATCATCTGGCCATGTGATGACTGCTATCCTGCTAATCGATACTAACGACTGATGCACTTCGCGGTATTCAGTTTATTTTGTTCCCCTTTTACAGTTTGGACTTGTTTTTGGTTTTTCAATAAAGTTTGGGAGGAATATAGGGTCCTGATGGACACATTCTAGTGTTTCCACCAGCTACACTGCCGAGGGCTGACTTCTACACTCATCCCACACCCATCCATCCATCACAGGCGTCACCAGTTAGGTGACCTTACTAATAAAGGGCTGGATGCATGTGCCAGAGGCCAGTTCCCAGAACTCAGACTATGGGTACATGTCACCTCATTTAGTAGCATAGGATCTAGGGCCCCCAACATTACAGCCTCCCCCTGCTCCTACAGTGGGTTCTGCGACTTACAGTCCCGCCCTTCCAGTCTCCAAGCATCCTGCCCTAGTACAGAAAACTCCCCCCACAGCAGTGGGGCTCCGGAGCTTTTTTAGCACGGATTGTCACCTCTCCCTGCAGTGGGTTCTGGGACTCGATCCCCCTCAAGCCTTCTGTCCAGGTACACAAATCAGCAACCACACCAGCGAGGCTGTATCGGCGCTTTTCTAGCACGGTGTGTTGCCTGCTCCTACACTGGGTTCTGGGACTCTTAGTCACATCCAGCATTCAAGCGTCCTGCCCAGGCACAGAAATCGGCTTTCTAGCCTATTTGAAAGGTCACAGCTTTTCGTGTGTAAAATACGGCCAGTGGTTATTTTATACCTGATGTTTGTAACATTTTGAAATAGAACTGTCTAAGTTAAATTATTGAAATTTATTTGCATATATGATGTTTTTGCCCATTGCACAGTGCTTTCTGCTGTGGCTTTGCAGCTTGGTAAAAAAGGCACTCTAGATTTATAACAATTGTGCATATTAAACTTTGAGGGATGAAACCCAAAACCAGCCCTGCCGAAATGTTATCACTTACAATCAGCCTGCTCGGCCTTGTCAGGCGCAAACACTAATGGGAAAGTGAAACACTCCTGCACGTTTAGTGTTTTAAAAAAAAATAATAAGAATCTCCACATCACGTGGATGTGATGGCGGGGGGCGGTTTAGTTAGTTGCGAAGTTATGTTTTAAAACAATTTACACATTCCTTCTATGCCCTCCCAAAGTTCGGCATAACTTTCAATATTGTCTTCTTTGTCGTGCAGATTTGATGTGATTGTAAGGTATTGGAAGGAATATTTGCTGTAAGTTGGAAACAGAAACAGCATCATGAAAATGTATACTGGAGCCTCCAGCGTAATGTTTTCCTCCGTCCATTGTTAAAGCACAGTTCAGTTTGTTTTTGGCACTATGAAAATGCTCTGCTATATTACTGATTTTGCTTGTTACAAGTATTATCACCTCCAGTTCCAGTGTGTTTTAAGGTTAGCATTGATCATTTGCTTTACAGCAAAACACGGGGGTGTGAATGGCCACTGTGCCTGGTGTCTTCCAAATGACCACCAAAAACCAGTCATCCTGCCTCCCCATAACACTTGCTCCCTCTCCGAAACCCCAGGAGCCCTGGCTTTTGCATTTACATTTTGAGAACCATTCTAGGGATGGCATTAGCCAAGACCTTTTGAATTTACTAAAGCTATATTTAAGTGATAAGGGCTTTCAACCTGTTTTCTTCATCCATAGCTCCGTTATTGTCTCATTCACATTTTTGTTTGGACCAATAAAGCATACAGCATACAGCAGTGGTTTAGCCCACTTAAGCCATTTGCTAACTTCACTTTGATTGACAGCATTCTTCTTTTTCCTTCAGTGTCAGGGCCTACCATGGCAATGTGTGCTTTTATGAGACTTAAAAATATTTTTCCGTTCAACCAATTTTTTGTTTTTTGTTTTAATAAGGACAAGTGCCCGCCACCTTCCCAGACAAACTTTGATAAAAAAAACATAACAGAACATAACGAGCATTGACAAAGCCAAATGGCTTGTAGCCAATGGCAGACCTGTTGTCTTTACCAGGCTTCACAGTGCAACTTGCTGCTTACCTTTTGTTACCAATTTTTTTTTTTTTTTTTTTTTTTTTAAATACGAATGGAGCACGTATTGGCTATGCTCAGGAGTATTTTTCATTCATCTCATGCTATTGGGTCGAAGGTATTCCACCTCCTATAGTGTGTTTGTATTGCAAGTGAATATTCTACATCTAAGTATTCAAATGATTCATGGCACATTGAATCATGTAGGTGAAGACAGTGAACACATTCTTGTTTGTGTTTTTTCCACAGTAGCAGGCTCTTAAAAACATTTAGTAGGCACTCAATTTTCAAACCAGACATTGACTTTGATGAGAACAGAAATGCCATTTACAAAGTGTCTGGCTATCAAACTAGCAGATTAGCAATTTTATCTCTAGCTCACATATGGTGCCAGCCAGTGTAGAGATGCTCAGGGTTGAAAAAACACATTTTAGTTGGTCAATAAAACAACTTACAGTGTAAACTTGACAATACCTCCGAGTTCTCACGTTTCCTATGGACTGGTGCAGCTCACTCAGATCAGGTTTTTGTTTAGATTTGTGCACTTGTTACTAGAAGTAATTAAACGAGATTAAGCGGCCACAATGCTCCAGTCCTTGGCTTTTCTTTTCCAAATCAATCACGGTCAGTCTTCTTTGATGCTTCCTAACTGATCAGCCACATGCTGGCTTCACTTTTTTCCATGTGGAGCATGGACCAACTTCTGATTAAGCTTCATTGATGTCTTTCTACCGTCCACTCATGGTTTGTGTTGTGATTCAGGCACAATTCTCTATTTGGTTCATCCTCTCATCCCCTACTCTATTTTTCTTTCTACCCCTCCCACCCGTGGGGTACTACTGTTTTTTCCCCTTTCTCACGCCCCAGTGTTATGGTTGCCTCGTTCCAGATCCCAACCATAGCGGTAACCGTTCATTCGAACACAGGGTGTCAATTATTTTGTTAAATGAAGTGTTGTATTTGAGGCAGGAGTCGTTCCGGTAGGAGTTAACACGTTTATTGATTTAAAGAAGTTAAATATAAAAAGGCTGCCGCGTCTTCTAGTCTCCTTCCGCTCCCTTCAACCGTCCTGTCTGGATGCCTGAGGCCCCAAAACGCAACCGCGGGCTGCACACAACAGTTCGGGTTCGGCACGCAACGCCACGCGCCGAACCTACAAACACAACATATCTCTTTTTTTTTTTTAATAATAAAGAACAACTTTCACAAAGGAGGAAAATTACATGAGAACATTACATAGCATTTAACAACCAAATAAGTGTGTCCTTAAGCTGCCAATAATTAGTAACATTCCTGCTAAAAGCCATGATATTCCCTGAGTTTGATCGGTACCCGTTTCTCATGGGCAGATCTCCTCAAAGTATGGAGTTCCAACAAATTGGTGTCTGACGCCTTCCGTTCCTGATTGATGCCCTCTGACCCAGTTACGACCCCTTTTCATTCCACAGTGACTGACATCCTTCACCTTAACAACCTTACCCATATTCCACCATTGACCACCCTCAACCATGATGGCATTACCACACACTTTCTTCACAGTCACTGAACTTCCATAGCAGGCCTCCCCTTTCCTCACAAATGTCTGTAGCTTGACACGCACCAGATCTCCAGGTTGAAATGAGTTATTTTGTAGAATTCTTCAGGTCATACCTAGCTTTTACTTTAGCTTGATTTTTTTTTTTTTACTTCACCCAACATCCAGTCCTTATCCACAGAATCGGGAAATTTACCAGACACAAGCTTGGCTAACCACGCCGGAAAAAAAGTCTTGACGTGCTACGTCTACCCTTGAGCAGTTCAAACTGAGAGATTTTCATCACTGAATGTGGAGTGGTACGATAGAATCACAACATAGAATTCACCGCTTCTTCCACATCCACCTTACTCGCTTTAGCCCACTTGATACACTCCACAACCACCCTATTCATTCGCTCTACTAAACCATTCGTTTGAGGATGGTACAGAGAACTCTTCAAATGTTTCATACCAGACTCTCTCAAACGTTTCCATGTCATTGCACACAAACTGTACACTATTATCCGAGATCAAGGACTCCGGAAATCTGAAACTGAATAGCAGTACCAGCAGTAGGCTTGGCAAAGAAACGCACTTCTGGCCACTTACTGAAGTAGTCCATTAGTACAAATGCATAATGCATCTGACTGGGGAGAAAATTGAAAGGCCCACTATATCGACCCCAACTTTAACCCAAGCCTTGTCGGGTAAAGATATGGGTTGTAATGGTGGTTTTACAACCTTCAACCCTTTTTCTGCACCATTACACACAACGCATCCACCAACCGCCCTTTCCAGATCTCTGTCCATAGAAGGCCACCAATAGTGTGCTCTAATACGTCTTAGTCATAGTGGCACCAAGGTGCTCCTCATGTGCATGGTCCACCAACTTTGACCGAACCTCACACGGGGGTACACATTTATCATTCCTCAAAATAATTCAGTTTTCAATTGACAATTCATCACCCACCTTGGCATATGGTTGACTTCTGCATTCAAATTTCTTTATTTAGGCCAGCCGTTGATTATATGCTGCTTAACAATGGACAACACCTCATCACTGTTTTCAGCCATCCTCCACACCATCTCCGTGCACACCTTGGACTCATCAGCATCTACAGCTGCTATACAACAATCTTCCACATCATCCTCCAAATCAACATTATTTTCTTCATTGATGGGTAGACGAGATAGAAAATCTGCTGTGAAATTATCTTTCCCCGGAATGTACTTGACCTGAAAGTCATACTGCAACAATTTTGTGTTGAGGCAGGCAATACAGGGGGGTCGTGTAGTTAATTTTGTCCCCATTTAAAATGTACACCAACGGTTTATGATCAGTTTGAATTACATAGTTTCTGCCCCACACAACTCCTAAATTTCTCGCTAGCCCAATAGCATGCTAGCAACTCTTTCAATCACCGAATAATTCAGTTCAGGATCACATAAAACTCTAGAAGCATAACTGATGACTTTCTCATCTTTTCCCATACCTTGTGACAACACTGCCCCTAACCCATACCTACTAGCATCAACCGTGATGGTGCACAATTGGCTGGGGTCATAAGGACTCAATGGTCTGGCGTCCACTCAACTCCTGCTTCACCCTTTCGAATATCGTTTGACACTCACTGTCCCATTTAAACTTTCATTTTGCTAGCATAGTTGGAAATGAACTTCGAGTAGTATTCACACATGCCCACGAAAGATCGCAACTCATCTTTGTCCTTAGGGTTAGGAGATTCCACAATCGCCTTCACTAGCCCAGGCCGAGGTGCAATACCTTCCCCAGACACACAATGGCCCAAAAATTCTATCTTTTTCTTGTAAAACTCACATTTTTCTTCCTTTACGCAGATGCCAAAGGACTGAAAAATCTTAAACACTGATCTAATTTTCTCATTGGGATCTTCCAAACCCATAGTGTGGATCAAAATATCATCCTGAAAAATTAGAATACCCTTAACTTCCCCCAGAATTTTGTGCATGATGCGTTGGAAAGCTGATGCAGCAGAGGCCAACCCAAATGGCATCCTGCAAAACTGGAAAGTGCCAAACGGTGAATTAAAAGCTGTGTAATGGCGTGAATCCTCATCTAACACCACCTGGTGATAAGCAGATGCCAGATCAATCTTTGAAAACCACACTGAACCCCTAAGCCCATCGAGTAGGTCACTGATCTTAGGTAAGGGATACGAGTCTACCCATATTTCCTGATTGAGACTCCTCAGGTCCACACATAAACGTAGGTCTCCATTACGTTTACGGGCAACCAACAATGGTGAAAGCCACAAACTGGACTCCATAGGCTCAATTACACCATTCTGTTGAAGCTTGTTCAATTCAGCTTTAAGATCTTCTCTTAAACTAAATGGCACAGACCTGACTTTATGTCTAACAGGAATGGCCCTATCCTTTACCTTTATCCTGTGCTTGAAACCTGAAACCTTTCCCAAACCCTGGGCAAAAATACCAGGAAACTCATCTTATAACGGTGCTTTGGAATCTGCGTTCGCCACCACCAAAACTTGTTCTTTCGTTCCGGGTTTCAGCACCATACCAAACAAACAATGATGGTACCAACCCAGAATGTTCAGACCCTTATAGGCCACATAAATGGTACCAAAGATCCTCCGACCCTTGAACTCTAAACTGTCTTCTATGTAACCGAACTCAATTTTCCTGCCCTCATAAGAGACCGGTGATCTATCGGGAGGGAATAACTTTGTCACCCCAAATATTGTGGAACAGATCCAATGTAATCATAGTAATACGTGCACCAGAGTCCACCAATAAACGAAGCCATTTACCTCCAACCCGAATATCCACCAGGGGATCTATACATGTTTTTTTTTTTCCTTGACACCTAAGACATTATCTGTGACCACAACAATCAGGTCTTGAAAGGCTTTTACGAAAGATTCCTCTCTATTTGCCTCATCTTCCTCCACGACACAAGTTACTTTAGCTTGCTTATTACTCGTGGATTGACAGACTTTTGCAAAGTGACCAACTTTGCCACACTTCCTACATACAATGTTCTTTGCCGGACAACTTTTGCCGTCCTTTAAGTGGGGCATGTTTCCACATCTAAAACAAATGTTCGAAGACCTAAAAAAAGGATTGTCACTTTTCTTCAGCTCAGCGTTCTTTACTACGCCCCTTTTGGTAACAACATTGATATGAAGCGGATCAGAGTCCTTCACAGCAGTGCTAGAAGAGAGTTCCATCAGAGAGATCTGGGCCAGCTCAACACTCTTGGCTACTTTGATAGCATAGGAAATCCAACGTTGGATGAGGCTAAGTAGCTTCTGCTGAATGTGTTTGTTCAAACAATGACCAATGAACTGGTCCCTAATCAGCTGGTCTTGAAAATCCCAAAATTCACACTTAGAAGCCAGTTGTCTAAGTGCACTGACGTATGCATCAACATCCTCACTTTGAAATTGCTGATGCTTGAAGAATTTGTGACGCAACACTACTAGACTCGGTAGTACATCAAATCTTGTGGACAACTTCTTGGTAGTCATCAAATATTCATCGAGTTCTTCATCAATTTGCGGTAGGTCTGGTAAGTGTTTGAAGATTTCTCTCCCTTCATACCCCAACAAATGTAAAAGCAAACATTTTTTCCTTTCAGGGCGAAAACGAGAGGCTCCCATAGCACCCAGGTAGGTTTCAAAACCATCAAACCATTGTCTCCATGGAATGGGAGGGGCACCAGGAGTTTCCAGGAAAGGTGGTGGAGGATTGACTGACTGCATTACGTAAATCCAGACGTGGCAGTTAAAGTCAATATGATGTCAACTGTGTAGCAATATTAATACACTGCTGATATATTACAATAGAGATTCAAGCACAAAGTACTTCCAAGATGGCGCCTGAAAAGGCCATCCACTGGACCAGTAAATACTCGTTCTAGATCTCGGTTACCACTGCTGTCAGAAGATCCTCCACAGAAAAGTTCCAAGAATACACTTGTTTTCTTCTGGATATCGATGTGGAAGACGCTCGAAGAAAGAACAATGAATGTTATCTCACCAACCGCGTGGGAAGCAGCCAGCTCGTTGCCAAAAATCAAATGTTGTATTCGAGGCAGGAGTCGTTCCGGTAGGAGTTAACACGTTTATTGATTAAAGAAATTAAATATAAAAAGGCTGCAGCTGTCGCGTCTTCTAGCCTCCTTCCGCTCCCTTCAACCGTCCTGTCGGAATTCCTGAGGCCCCAAAATGCGACCGTGGGCTGCACGCGAAAGTTCGGGTTCGGCACGCAACACTGCGCGCCGAACCTACAAACACAACAAAGAGCTGTTAAGATTAGTAGTGCTTGCTGATCCCCCTCAGGGTTTGTGGTCGAGCCACTAAAGTGTCAACCCAAAACTGTCTGGTTTGCATTCACAAAATGTGCCTCACATAGGATCACATGAGCAAGCAGTCCTACTCTTGTTACAGTTTAAGGACATGCAATGTGCAACCTATAGAAGCATCAAGATACTTAAAAGGTGGCAAAGATGGATAAAGAAGTAAAAGCGGAGGGGAACAGCAATGCTCTCTTCGGTTTACTTGACCAGTAGGGCAGTGCTTTAGAATCCTAAAGTTAGGCATCCAGAGCCAGTGGAGCTCTTTCAGTAGGTTTGTGGCTCAGGGGAATGGCAGATGAATAAGGGTATAGTTTCCAGCGTTATTCTAAATGTGAGCACCAAACTATCATAGCTTGTCAACGGCAAATCAAGGCACTTCGCTTTGCTTGGGTAAAAGATGATCTGATGTAGGAAGACAAGAGTACAACACACAGTCTCGAAGAGGGCCAGAATTCTAGGGTATCCTGTGGTCACAAGCTCAGTATGGGACTAAAGCAGAGTATTTTCTGTTCATTCAAGGTCACACGAAGTGGAGGCTATTTCGCCAAATTGACTATGGACTTGGCTAGCAATGTGGGTGTAATCCACATAGATATGACATTGAAATCTGCAGCACAACTTCTATACGCTGCATGAACATGCTGAACAAGGCAAACTAAAACAAATCGAAAAAAACTAACTCAGCCACAGTTCATTTGCAGTCTCAGATTTTTTGTTGACTGACAAAGATTCAGATTTTTCTGTCTTGGGCAAATAATCGGAACCAGCAGTGACCAGAGTACAGACACTGCATGAGAATGTATATTCCAGGGCATCAAAAGCCACATACAAAAAAAAAAACAAAAAAAAAAAAAAAACACACAATTAGAAGGGAACGCCTGTTTTTGAGCCAGTTATATCTCTAGAAGGGTTGAATAAGCATGTCTGTCTCTAGAGACCACCCTTCCGTGGCACAGACAAAGGCCTAGAATGCAGTTGAATCCAATATTTATAGTTTTATCAGCAATAAGGTCTGCTTTCATGTTTGTTGTAAAAAGGCGGGTGGCTATTGGGAGGAAGTTTTTTGGAATGTCTTTGTAACTTCACATAAGTTTCAGAGTGTCAGGGAAAAAGATTCTGTGGCGTCCGAAGTTCAGCATTTAGACATTTTCCATAACATCCTGGGATGTGACCAGCAGGATGGAGAAACAAGAAGAATGTGGGCGGTGGGAAAAGTATTTGTGCAACTTCTGCATCATACTTTTATTTTGAGAACAAATGGAATTTAAGCAGATTTTAGGGTCTTCCACAGTGGCTTAATAAGGGATTTTTGGGCCCACAGAAGTTTCAGATATTTGGGGCACAAGGTAAGAGTTGGGACCGAACAACTTAAAAGCACAGGGTAGACTTGGGCCAGGGCAGTGGGGTAATGTATATCGAGTGACGACATAGCATGAGCACCATAAATAACAGCTATTGGAGGAACGTGAGGGAAATACCTCAGATGCTCAAGAAAGGTTACTTGTGGTACCAACACTATCTTAAGGGCCACATGAAAACACGTGTCTCCAACTCTATGACGATAATAAAACTACTCTCCTTCTAGCACATCACGAAGAAACCTCCATTTTATCAGAAGTGTCTGCTGTGCACTATACCCTGTGTACTATCGCCTCCCCTTCAAAGAAACCATGGTTACCAATCTGCAACAACAGATTAGAGAAACAAGACTCGTCTCTTATCAGCATTCCACTGTCCACTCATTTGCCTTTACGCAAACAAGGCAAAAAGTTGCTACAGAAGCTCTAATGATGAAAACGGAAATGGCATACCTTAGACACCAATTCAACTGTTGAGTTTCTGGTGATTATTTTTTCGGTTTTGCTCCATAGGCTGACCTGGAAGCCTGGTAGAAAGTTTGGGTTACTGACTAAAAGTGGTAACTATTGTGCATGATAAAAAGGGAATTTCACAATAGAGAGTATAACATTTTGTTACAGGAGCTTTTAAATATCTTCCCCAAGAGGTTAAGAGCATCATGAGGTTTTGCAAACAATGGAGATAGACCTCGTCCAATCTTCCTTTAAAAAAAAAAAATATATATAAATTTTTTTTAACATGAATCCCTTATGACATATGGCTTTGGATCCCGGCTCCCTGGTAGAGTAAAAAGATAAGGCGTCACTGCTAATTTTGTTGGTTATGAAAATTGACAATTATGGTTTACCCTATGTTTAAGAGGCGTATGTGACTGATTACCACCAATGCACTTTTCAGCAATGCACATGAATCCTTAAAGGATCTATAATGCGGACAATGCACATAGTATGTTTTCATTATCTCAAAGTGTGTATTTCACACAATTGTGTTCCCATGTGCAATCGTGGTAGCGTGAAAAAGTCACTTCATTTTTATTTCCCACTGAAACAGTTTTAAAATCCCTGATTTTAGCAATTGAAGAAGGAATATTGCGTGCTGGGAAACATGGACAACACAATGGTCATAAATTTGGCTAAGTAAGGTGCTGTACTCTTCTTAAACAGACAAGGAAAATGTATGGGGAATTTGTACTATATAAAGCAAATTTAAGTGCCCCTAATTAAACATTATGTATGTTATTTTTGTTCACAACGCCAATAACCACGTTATAAAGCTGTACTTATTTTACCATATGCTCTAGATTAGTATGTGATAAAAGGTTGTAATTGCACGACAGCGGTATTTCTTGACTTCTCCAAAACAAAAGGTGGAGTGTCTCCATAAACGGTGAACTGAATTACTGTCTGGCAGATTTGGAGCGGTCCTAGGACCAACCTGGCTCCCCACTGACTCAGTCAACAGAGGTGAGACAGACCCCGTCCATTTTCTCTACTTGTCAGGCCCATGTGCCATCAACCTGCCCAACAGCCAAAGGAGGCCTAACAGGGTAAGCGTGCCAAAATATCACTGACTTCCAACACCATTCCCCACTCGGAGTCTGGATCAAACTACATGAGAAGACTTTATTGGCTGCAAGACAACTGCCTTCATCTGAAGCACATACATGTGCCCCCTAGGTACCACTAAATTGCAGGGTTACCTATACATAGACTGCAAAACTTGCATATTTAGCCAGCCAATAGTTTGAGTCTCAATATGTCAAGACATAGTAGTGATCCCTGGCAGAAAGATGTCCCCTTCCAGAAACTTCACGGAGGCCGTACTCTCCATACTGTGGTTTCCTTCTTTCAATGGCAAAAGCTAAACTACATTAGCCATCCGCTGTCTTCAGTCAGACCACGCAACTCGTTTGAAAATCTCAGCATATGCCAAGCATTAATAGCAGCAGTCTCTGCTATACTCTCTTTAGATACTAAGGCTGCACAGAGCTTGGACGGACGTAGGTGCACCTGAAACCTTCAACTAGTTCGCTACTCGGACGAGTCATTAAACCATACTGTCACACAGGTATATAGCTCAGCTGAGTCCATTGCTGGTCTTAAGAGGGGGAGCGTCACGACATTTGCTGAAATCCATTGGGTGTGGTAGTTATTTATATAATGGAGCGCCAGTGGATATGCCAGTACTGGCTGTTCCTGCCTTAACCATTCTAGCTTACCTTCCATCTGCACCACCCACAGTGAAACTGAAGACTTTACACCCACGCAATTAGCACAGTATCTGCTGCCCTTGCCCTGACTCAATAGGTTATGGCAGGTGCCAAATTCCAGCTCTACAAACAGATGCAGCTGAGGGATTTGAACTGATCATAGAATTAATTCCTTTGGACTCACCTCGTGGAGCCTCCAAGACTTTTCTTGGTCCGCCTGCTGTTTATCAAATTTCTTCCGAGCAGATGCCAGCTGATCCAAGGCTGAAGATAACTGATCCTAAAATGTAAAGGACAGGAAATGTCAGGATGCAAACAAACTGCACAAACATGAACAGCACAAATTTTACAACTTAGTACAGGTATCAAGACACGGATGAATCTGTAAGCCAAATCAAGAACCACTAAATCTGAATACTGGCCATGGTGCAGAAATCACGTATGTACAACGTGGAAAAACAGAGAAAAGTAGAAGAGGAGGCTCAGTATAAACTTAAGGACTAGAGTGAGAACCAGTGCTAGAACCAGGGAACAAAACAGAAGTGAGCAATGGACGCGGCCAGTATTTACATTTCTAGAGGTCTTAAATAAACAGTGAATCTCTTCTAGCATTAAAGCTGAAGATCAAGACCTGGGTGCTTATTGGGAAAAATTGAAATAATTTTACAACCCTTCTGAAGGTCATATGTTTGTTAGTCTTGAATGGGCTGCTTGTCCATATAGTAGATACGATATGAGCAATGTGTATTAACCCTGGTCTGACAAAAGCTCATCACAAATTATTAAGTTGTAACAGGTCAAAGCCTGTACGGCTTTTACCATTGGCACATTTACATCTTAGTCATCTCCAACTCTGTGCAGCCAATCAAAACTGGAGCTGTGCTGTAACGAGGCAAAGTCAAAAGGGCATTTGTCTAAGTACTGAAAATAACATCTACACTAGTCTAAAAAGAAACAAAGCATTTCTAATAGGACTACTGAAAACTGGGGCAAAAAAAGGCGTTGCAAAGCGACCACTGCATGAACTCTGCACTAAGCAGACACAAAACACGTACCTTGTACATACTAACTGCATTCTGGATGGACAAGAATTTGTGGCCCAAGTGCTTAGGTGCATCACGGCAGATGATACACATGAGCACTCCATCGTCCTTGCAGAAGAACTGCATATTCTCTTGGTGGTCTTCACACTGCGCTTTGAGTGTTCCATTGGTCTTGCAGACTATTTTCTTATTCTCCAGTTGGTCCTCACATAGCTTTTTGCTGGTCTTCACCTGGTAGCTTTCCTTCATCCTTTCAACCAGTCTAGCCAGCGCCATGATAGGTGTATAATCTCCACGACAGAAATACGCCCGGCAGAGAGGGCAAGAGCCAAGCACCCTGCCAACACATACTCCATCAATGCAGGTTTGGCAGAAGTTATGGCCACATTTCAGGAGCACTGGGTCTTGGAAGAGCTGCTGGCACACCGTGCATGTCAAATCTTCACTTAAGTACATGGCCTTTGAGGCACAGGCCACAAGAACACCTTTTGGTTTAAGTTCTGCTGGAAGAGAATGCAAAACCTTTACTTGCAATAGAGAGTCAAGAGATTTTTAGTCAACAAGATTAAATCTAGCCACTTGCCATGTTACTGCAGTATGACTGTGTGAGATGCCGGATGTAAAAAAACAAAAACCCACACACCAACACTTTCTATAGAAAGTTATCCCATTCATATTTGGTAAATCTTAAAAGCATGATTTCTTGCAAGAAGCAAGGCTGGGCAACTACATTCAGGTCAACAGCCCTGTTTGGAATGGTTAGAAAGCCATAAGAATAAGTTACTTACCTTCGTAACGCTTTTTCTGGTGGATACAGTTACTCAGGGATGTGGAATTCCTATCACCCGACGCCCGGGACATCTTGTTTGGGGTCAAGGGCAACAAGTTTTTATGTTTACTTTGTCCTTGGGACAAGTAGGCCCAACCCCCTGCAGCACAAAACCCTTTGGCTGCCTATTTACAGAGAGTTGAACTCTCTGCAGTTGAGGTAATGTGTTTCCAAAAGATAATGCTGTTCGAACTTGTATTTATGGTTCATTATTTGAAAGCCTTCATTATTAGGGTGCGTGCTGTAAATAAATGTTTTAAGGTCACACTTCACTACTGACGTTGGTTCCAGTACAAAAAAAAAAAAACGTGTACACACGTTTGAAAAGTTTAGGCTAAGAGGCTAAGTATAATGCTCCCAGAATGCTCTCTGATTATATGCAAATGAAGTGTCATTTAGTAAAATGTGTTGATGCATGCTAGTATTTCCCAAAAATATTTCTAATGGAAAATCAATGTAACCATTTTCAACACGATTATGGGAAGCATGAAAATAAACAAACACTGACAAAGCCAACTGATCTGACATATTTTTATAAGTCTTTTAGTTTCATCAATGCGTGTCTTGTTTTGACATGGCTTTTGTAACACTTTATTGTTGTGGGAGCTACCAGGAACCTCAACATTATAACAAACATTGGCAAAACCCCCCCAAAAAGTTTTTGAACTCTTAAAGCACACGTTGCCACCAGCGGCATAACAAAGGCCCCGTAGCCGCCCTCCAGGGGGCCCGTCAGCACAGCACCTGCCCTGAGTGAGTCTGGAGAGGGGGCTCCTCCATGTTCTTTGCAAAGGGGCACCCTCCAGTTTCGTTACGTCACTGATTGCCACTGTAGTTCCTGACACTGAACAAAACTACTTTGTGTGGCAATATGCGCCTTGTGGAAGAGCAGAATGCGATCACTCACAGTAAAGCCAGCCGAAAGAGAGAGAAATAGAAGTTTAATAAAAACAAAATGTCTTCGTTAACACCAGACCTAATTTGGGACCAAGACCCACATGTAGGTAGCTTTTTGCATGTTGCAAACAGCGACTTTCGCTGTTTGCGACGTGCAAAAAGCACATTGCGATGCACAAACCCAGTTTTGCGATTCAGTAACCTGGTTACCGAATCACAAAAAGGGTTTGCGACTCGCAATTAGTAAGGGGTGTTCCCTTCCTAATTTCAAATGGGTGCTAACACTTTCGCAAAAGGGAAGGGATCCCCATGGGACCCCTTTCCTATTGTGAATGTCATTGTAAAAAAAATTTCAGAGCAGGCAGTGGTCCTGCGGACCACTGCCTGCTCTGAAAAAATTAAACGAAAACGTTTCATTTTTCGTTTTTGTTATGCATCTCGTTTTCCTTTAAGGAAAACGGGCTGCATTACCAAAAAAAACAAAAAAAAAACTGCTTTATTGAAAAGCAGTCACAGACATGGTGGTCTGCTGTCTCCAGCAGGCCACCATTCGTGAGGGGGTCGCAAATTGCGACCCACCTCATGATTATTCATGATGTGGGCATTTGCGAAGCCCTTGCGAATCACAGATGGTGTCAAGGACACCATCCTACATTCGGATTTGCGACTCACAATTTGCAGGTCACAAATCTGAACCTACCTACTTGTGGCCCCAAATTCTTAAAGAAAGTCACAAAAGTGCACCCATGGTATATGTCGTACCCCTATAAAATATTTGTGAACTGTATTTTAGCGTGGGTAAATACGATGTGTAGATTTGCTCATGTGAAAATCTATTGAGCATTTGCAAGTTCATTTTCCCTCCAGCCACTTTCTTCCTAAACCTGGAAGAAGTTCTAATTCTGCCATGGTCAGGAGTAAATGTCCAACCTTTCTTATTATGGGAAAATATTAGAGAGAAGCTGGTAAAAATCCTTAAAACATGCAGGTTAGTAGGTTTGCAGACTCAAAGGCATTCCAGCCCTGGAACTATTGCTTACTGCTTCCTCCAGCCCCAGTATGCAGATCTGCAGAAAGGTGGCAAAATAAGGAAATTGCTATAGTAGGGATCGAAACTCCAAGTATTCAAGCCCTACTATGGTAGTAGCCCTGGCATAATCAGAGAGGCTATTAATTGCTGCCATAATTTGTCGCCACACTACATGGCACCAAAGGGACAAGTAGATCTTTTTACAGGACAAGTAGATTTGAGAAGCAACCTGTCCCCTGGACAAGTAGATATTTTAATAAATTACACACCCCTGGTTACTACCTGTGGATTCCTCACCAAAAGAATTCTCCCCTCGCGCCAGCCTCGACGGAAATTTCTTCTAGCTCTGCACGTCGACGATGACGTCACAAACGCCCGACTCCACTCGACGCCACATGACGTCATCCAGGCAATAAGAAGCCCTCGTCGACATGCAGACATCAGTTATCACCATTTTTTACGTGCCATAGAGGCGAACAGGTTAAACCTAAAGAGTACACATTCATCCAGAAAAGATGAAAATAAAAACAATTAATATAAAACTCAATAAAAATCACAGTTTCGAATGCTCAAGCCGAGACAGAAATAAATATATATCTATATGTACAATTCCAGTCCAAAATGTCCTTCTCACTATTTTAAATTGCAAAGGAAAAGTATATACAATGAAAACAGCCATAAGCATGTGAAAGCTATATACATATATATACAAGTCCAAGGATGCGCACCCAAAGAGATCTTGGCTTGACCAGTCAGGCAACGGGGAGGTGGGTGGGACCGTGAGGAATCCACAGGTAGTAACTGTATCCACCAGAAAAAGCGTTACCAAAGGTAAGTAACTTATTCTTCTGATGGATACACCTACCTATGGATTCCTCACCAAAAGAATTGAGTCCCCAAGCAGTATCACCTCCGGTGGTGGGCGCCCGAATGGTCAAACCAAGAAATCCTGCAGCACCGAGCGAGCAAAATGGCCATCCCTCCTGACCTCAGAGTCCAAACAGTAATGCTTGGCAAAAGTATGGAGGGATGCCCAGGTCCCTGCCCTGCAGATGTCAGCCACAGGAACACCTCTAGCCAAAGCTGATGAAGCTGCCTTGGCCCTGGTGGAATGGGCACAAAGCCCCACAGGTGGATCTCTCTTCGCCAAAGAATAGCAGATCTTAATAAATAGAATGACCCGCCTGGATAGCGTTCTCTTGTGGACTGCTCTACCTTTCCTCTTCCCCACGTATCCAACTAAGAGCTGTTCATCCTGTCTGAACTCTTTCGTCCTGGCGACGTAGAAGCTCAGTGCTCTTCGCGGATCCAGCCGGTGGAGCCTCTCTTCCTCCTTGGATGGGTGAGGTGGAGGGTAAAAGGAAGACAGGGTAATTGACTGCCCCAGGTGAAAGGGTGTAACAACCCTCAGTAGGAAAACCGCCTTGGTCCTCAACACCACTTTGTCCTTGAAGAAGGAAAGGAATGGGGTTTCTACAGTTAGAGCCTGAAGCTCACTAACCCTTCTGGCAGATGTTATTGCCATTAGGAAAACAGTTTTAAATACTAGGAACCGTAAAGAACAAGAGTGCATGGGTTCAAACGGGGCCCCCATAAGAAAAGTTAAAACCAAGTTAAGGTCCCACTGAGGCATAACAAATGGCGTGGGCGGATATTAATGAGTCCCTTTAGAAACTTTAAAACAATTGGTGATTTAAAGAAGGATGGTTGATCAGGAAGGCACAGAAAAGCAGATAGTGCAGATAGATAACCCGTAACAGTGGCAACTGAAAAACCTTTCTGTGCCAAATAGAGCGCAAATGACAAAATGTCAGATAAACCAGCTCTTAAACGATCTAAAGTATTCTCTCCACACCAGCTTGTAAACTTAGCCCAATGTTTTGCATAGATTGACTTGGAGTGTCGGCTGGCCGACAGACTAACTTCCACCACATCTGGATGGAGAGAAAAGGAACTCCGATTGCCCCGTTCAATCTCCAGGCATGAAGATGCAGGCTCTGGAGGTGGGGGTGTAGAATCTGACCCTGCGACTGCAAGAGGAGGTCCACCCTGCAAGGGAGACGGAGCGGAGGGCACTGAGAGAGTTGGAGTAGGTCCGAATACCACACCCTTCTCGGCCAATCCGGAGCTATTAAGATGACTTGAGCTCGGTCTTGGCAGATTTTCCTGAAAACTCGAGGAATCAAGGGTATGGGGGGAAACGCGTAAAGCAACTGACCCTTCCAGGACTTCTGAAACGCGTCCCCTAGAGCTCCTTGCACCGGATACTGGAGGCTGCAAAACAGTGGGCACTGCGCATTCTCTTGAGTTGCAAACAGATCTATTTGTGGATATCCCCACATCTGGAAGATATACAGAACTAGATCTGGATGAAGACGCCACTCGTGGTCGACCGAGCTGCGTCGACTGAGAATGTCTGCACGCACATTCAGGACTCCGGCCAAATGATGTGCAATCAAGCAGATCTTGTGGTACTGAAGCCAGGACCAGAGCTGAAGAGCTTCTCTGCAGAGAAGATACGACCCCACTCCTCGCTGTTTGTTTATATACCACATCGCAGTCGTGTTGTCCGTTAGAACCTGGACTGACTGACCGCGAATGGAAGGGAGGAAGGCCTTGAGTGCCAGCCGTACTGCCCGCAATTCTAATAGATTGATGTGTAATTTCTGTTCTACTGGAGACCAAAGGCCTTTGATCGCCATGTCCCCCATATGAGCTCCCCACCCTAGAGTGGAAGCATCCGTTACCACTGAGGTCACTGGTGGGGGTAGCGAGAACGGCCTTCCTTGAGACAGGTTGTCGACCGCTGCCCACCATTGAAGATCCACTGCAGTGTCTCTGGAGATCTTTATTGAGTCCTCGAGAGCCTCTTTGTGCTGAAACCACAGCCTGCGGACGCACCACTGGAGAGCCCTCATGTGCCAGCGTGCATGAGTGACCAACAGTATGCAAGAAGCAAACAGACCGAGCAGACGAAGGACTTTGAGGATTGGAACTACCGCTCCATTTTGAAACATTGGAATCAAAGCCTGTATGTCCTGAACCCGCTGGGGCGGAGGAAAGGCCCGTTTCAATGTCGTGTCCAATACTGCCCCTATGAACAGGAGGCGTTGAGGGCTCCAGGTGAGACTTGGGTACATTGACTGAAAACCCCAGGTCGTACAACAATTGAGTCGTCGACTGGAGATGGCACCGCACGAGCTCTGGAGTATTGGCTTTGATCAACCAATCGTCCAGATAAGGAAACACAGCGATCCCCTTTCTTCTGAGCTCTGCCGCTACCACCGCCATCACCTTCGTGAAGACTCGAGGTGCTGAAGTAAGACCAAACGGGAGGACCGCAAACTGATAATGTTGCGATCCCACCACAAAACGGAGATACTTCCTGTGAGATCTGTGGATCGGAATATGAAAATACACGTCCTGCAAATCGACCGACACCATCCAGTCCCCTTCGTTCAATGCCAAAAGAACCTGTGAGAGGGTCAGCATTTTGAACTTTTCCTGTTTGAGGAACCAATTCAAAATCCTCAAGTCTAAAATCGGTCTTAGCCGACCATCCTTTTTGGGAATCAGAAAGTATCTTGAATAGAACCCCTGACCCCTCTCTTGCTCGGGAACCAACTCTATTGCATCTTTTTGTAATAGGGATAATACCTCCTGCTGTAACAGAAGATGATCTTCCGAACTGAAGGATGGGCGGGGCGGGAGGAAATTCTCGAAACGGAAGAGCGTACCCCTTCTTCACAATGTCGATGACCCAGGAGTCTGATGTTATGACCTCCCACATTGGAAGAAAAAGGGAAAGTCTCCCCCCTACTGGAGACGAATGGACAGGGAATGGTGGAGGACTATGGCTGCTTTCCTTGCTGCACCCCTCCCGAGGAAGAGGCAGAGTGCTGCAAGGTGGCTCCTCTCGTACAGACTCTGCTCCTGAAGGATCTGTAAGGCAGGGTAGAAGCAGTTTGTTGTGGTCCTTGCAGTCTTCCTCGAAAGGAACCACGACCAAAACCTTTAAATCTGCGAAAGCCTCTAAAGGTGGATGAGGCCGACGTCTGGAGTCCCAAGGATCTAGCTGTTGCTCTGCTCTCTTTAAAGCGTTCTAAGGCAGAGTCAGCCTTAGAACTGAAGAGCCTTTCCCCATCAAACGGGAGATCCAGGAGCGTAGCCTGCACGTCTGTTGAGAAGCCAGATGATCTGAGCCAAGACTGCCTTCTAGAGACTATGGTCGTGCCCATAGCCCTAGCCACCGAGTCCGAAGTGTCCAAACCAGACTGGATGACTTGCGTCGCAGCCGCTTGAGCATCCGAAAAGAGTTGCAGCATCTCTTGTGATACATTAGGATGGCCCTTTGCCTCTTCCATAAGGGCATGTATGTAACGTCCCAGTATACATGTGGCGTTAGAAGATTTCAGGGCCATACTGCACGATGAAAAAGTCTTTTTAGCCGTTTGGTCCATCTTTTTCGACTATCAGCAGGAACCCCAGGAAACGAGCCAGGAGAGGATCTGGAGGAACATGACGCTTTGACTACAAGGCTCTCTGGAGTTGGTTGCCTGGAGAGAAACACCGGATCCCCAGGCGCCATCCTGTAACGCCGAGCCACCGCCCTGTTGACTGCAGCAGTGGATACAGGCTTCATCCAAATATCCTTTATAGGGTCCAGCAGAGCCTCACTGAATGGAAGAAGAGGCTCAGCAGAAGCAGATGTTGGATGGAGGACCTCAGTCAGCAAATTTCTCTTCACCTCCGCGGTGGGAAGAGCAATATACAAAAAGTCTGCAGCTTTACGAATGACCTTATGGAACGTCACTGCCTCCTCTGATCTCTCCAGGAGAAGCTAGATCCCACTCCGGGGTAGTGTCCAGGCCGCTAGCTGAGTCTAGACCCTGGAAGTCACCTGAGGGCTCAACAACTTCTCCTTCCTCCAGGTGTTGCCTTGCGTACTCTTCTTCCAAGAGACGGAGGGCCAGACGCCTTGATCTAAGTCTGGACCCCAAGCCTGGAGTCGACAAGGCGTCAGCCGACGCCGAAGACCTCCGTCGGCGCAGAGCCTCGGATCCGTCCGAAGCCGGAGGCTCCGGCTCCACAGTGATCCTAGACGTCGATGGGATCCGAGGCATATCCACCGGCGCCGTAACAGGTGTAGCCATCGGCGCCGCTTCAGATGCAGTAGACAAACGGGGTGAACGGCTCCGACTTGAAAGACGCCGGAACACCCAAATCGTAGGCCAAAGGACCAGACGGACCTGCGTGACTTCCACCCGGCGCCATGGAAGCAAAGATGTTAAACATAGCGTTCAAAAACGCTGCAGGATCCGATCCCAGAGTCGGGAAAGCCGGGTACTGTTGTCGCTGCACCGGCAAAGCCTCCGAAGAGGGTCCGGGTAACTCCTGGCCAGGAGAACCTTCAGGCCTCTGGAGAGGCTCGACCTCAAAGACCGACCCGGGTGACGTCGGGGTCATCGGAGGAGGAGGGGTGACGGTCGGGCTTATCTCCCACGTCAGCTGACGCCGAGCCGACGGAGAAGCCGATCTAGACCTGGACCGACCCTTGCTCGATCGGCGCCGAGATCCATAAAGGCGCCGAGCGCCACTATGATGGTGGCGAGACCTCGAGGATATCGACGAAGACTCCCTCCTATGACGCCTCTCTTCTTCTTGGACCGAGCGCCTCTCTTTCTTTGAGCACCTTAGGGTTCATGCGCTGGCACGAACCGCACGCCTCGACCTCATGATCTGAACTAAGGCACCAGAGGCAGTTATCGTGGGGGTCGGTAACCGACATCCGACCCCCACATTGGTTACAAGGTTTAAAGCCGGATTTTCTGAGCTGCAACATCGTAACCGTCAGTTAGTAACAGTAGCTCCCTGTGAGCCTTGAAGAAACAACCGTTATTCGGGCACGGAAAAAAGGGAACCGACGTCTGCACGTCGACGAGGGCTTCTTATTGCCTGGATGACGTCATGTGGCGTCGCGTGGAGTCGGGTGTTTGTGACGTCATCGTGCAGAGCTAGAAGAAATTTCCGTCGAGGCTGGCGCGAGGGTAGAATTCTTTTGGGGAGGAATCCACAGGTAGGTGTATCCATCAGAAGGGGCTGGTTAGGACTCTTATCTGGGACAGGATTTTAAATTATGCTTCAATCTAACCAAACTGGATAGTGGATAAAATTCAGCTGCGAGACTGCAATTAAAGTGCCTTTGATGCATTACAAATTATAACAAACATTGGTCTCAAAAATAGATTTACATGCTTCTGCCCAAATAAATCAAAGTATATGCTCTTCATAACTAACATTCTTGGCTGTGCTACCTCTTATCCCTAAATGAGGTAAAGATGCTGCAAGTCAGTCAAGGAAATGGCGCTATCCTTCAAGCACACCAAGAGGAAACCTCCATTTTATCAGATGTGGCTGCTGTGTAACTATAACCTGTGAACTTTCGCCTCCCCCTCAAATCTGCAGCGATGGCTAGGACAAATAAAAACGTCTCATCAGCATGCCACTGTCCACTCCCTTACTACATATAGTACTTTTACCCAAATGAGGCTTAAGTTGCTACAGAAGCCAGGTTCACTTGCCACCATCCTCTGAACCAGCAAACATGGGTGGCTAACTCCTTAAGAGGCAGGTTCAGCTCTTCCTTATCGCTTAAACCACAGGACAAGGTACCAGAGCACTTATGTGGCATGAATATCAGGAGGGGCGGCATGGTCTCCTGCTGCTGAGGAGAGAAAATAATCACTGATGTGGTGTGTTCGAAACTGGTACCTAACTTGTGTGATTTTTAGTGTACCACTCAGTTGAAACAGAGAAAAGCGGTAGTACCATTATGCAACAAACAACCTACAAACACGAGCATGCTGCTCCAGACATATAACCTACCCTAATGTATCAACCATCCTACAAATGCATGGTGGCTCCAAATTGCGTTGATTTGCTGCCAAAAGTTATGGCAAGTGCCCTTTTGTGGTTGCCCTGTGTTTAACAGGCTGAGGATACCAGAGTCTCCCCAAATCTATGAACTATGGTTGTGTCCTTGAACCCGTTTTATTAATTAGTGTATTTTTTTTTTTAATAAACAAAGCTTATTGTTTTTAAGATAAAAATCACCAAACAATTGGCACAGACAGTACGGCAAGATACCATTCTAAGCATCTTTGACAATTGACAATAAAGCGTTTAAAGCATTTGAAACATTTCAGGGGACATACATCACTTCATTTCTTGACTGGTCGAAACACCGGCACTGACTTATGGTAACAACCCCAGCCACCTACCCCATACCCTCTCATATTTCCGGGGACAAACCCTCAATTCATACACCAGTTTTTCTTGATTTGCACACCAGTCCACCCCCCCCTTCTCCATTTTTGGAGGGATGAACCCGAGGGCGAGCTCCAGGCCGCAGCAATGTCTCTTTTGGCGACTAGCAAGGCCGTACCAGCAAAGGCACAATTTGCCCAGGAGCCCCACCCCCCCCATGCCCTCCATCACCCCCAATAAGATTAATTTGGCAAACATCTGCAGCTCCAGCTCTTTCACCGCACTTATTTCCTGGATTACCTTACCCCAGTATGTTTGCATTACTGGACATGACCACACCATGTGGAAAAAGTCTGCTGGCTCCCCTGCACATCGGGGACATTGGGGCGAAGACCAGCTCGGCAGACGTCAGATATGCTCTGTGCAAATAGTAAAACTGCACTGTGCAAAGTTTCGCTGACAGCTAGCACCCTAGGCGCCATCAGCGCTTCCGTCCATTCTGTTTCATCAAAGGCCCCCACCCATGACTCACTTCGCCCTTGTCAAGTCCAAGCCTCCCAGTGCATTATTAACTAACATTTTATAGACCTGGGAAACTCCTTTTCCTCCTAGATTCCCCATGAGTAGTTTGGCCTAGAGTCGGCTGGACTCTGGCAGAGGGCCTGCTGCAGACAGGTGTGTTCCGAAGGCATGCCGAAGTTGAAGGTATCTGAAGAATTGCGTTCAAGATAACTGGAAGTCTGCCTGTAGTTCCTGAAATGTTTTCAGTGCATCACCCTTCCACACATCCCCTACCAGTGAAATGCCCAACAAGTCCCACTCCGCAAAACCCTCCAACGCCGCCGTTGCACTCAGCCACCCCTGCCACAATGGAGTTTGAAGAGTGACAACAGTGTTCCAACGGGTATGTCGTAACACAGCGCGCCAGGCCAAGAAAACCCCCCTAGTAATCGCTTTCATGTCCTGGGGGAGGGGCGCACCGTATAACACATCAAGAATACAGTACGTGGGAAGCCCAAAGTCTCCAACTCTACCTGAGAGGCCGGGTCTGCCCATCCCCCATTGAACCAATCATGAATCACCAACAACTGGGTTGCCAGGTAGTATAGATAAGGATCCGAGGCGCCTACGCCCCCATCATACAATCATCTCTGGCAGTGTTGCGCAGCCACCCAGTGCCTGGCCCCTTTCCATAGAAACGCGGTAGCGCTCTCCAGGGCAGGAAACCATGAGCGTGGTATCGGGAGGGGAAAGTTCTGGAAAACTTACAAGAGCCTAGGTAAGACCATCATCTTGTATAGGGCAATGCAGCCCATTACATTTAATGGCAGAGCCTGCCACCTCTGCAGGTCCGTCTTGATACGTACAAGGAGCGGGTCCAGATTCTTGGCCCATGTCAGCTCTGGCAGAAGGGTCACCCAAGTGCAGAGATATTTAAAACAATCTGAATAGAGGTATTGTGTCTTGCCAATCAAAACAGTCACGAGTGCTCACCAAGTGGACCAACACTTAATTTGCAGGGTTAATTTTTAGTCCGGACGCCTGTTAGTAGCGCCGTAAGAGATGGAGACCTCGTGGGCCTGATGTACATGGGAGAACCAGGTACAACAGGACATCATCAGCGTATAAAGCTATCCTGTCCTCCCAGGAGCGTCCCCATCTCCTGCCGCAGTATATTGGGTCTGTCCTGATCATCTCAGCCAATGGGTCAACGACTAGGGTAAATAGATGAGGAGACAACAGGCAACCCTCTCTCCTGCCCCGACAAACTTCCCCATCCTGAATTTTAGGGACGATCTCAGAGGACCAATGGTGGGACACTAACCAGTATAACAACTTTCCAGTTTTATCCCCCCCAACCATAGACCCTTGCAGTGCTCGCCCACCACAAAAACTTTGCGGCTTCTCAGGATACATTTCTAATTTCCTCACGTATGAGTAGAAGCTGTCGCGATATCCCATTGCGGGGTTCTGCCACTGAAGCATTCTCCAAACTCATCGCCCGCATTTCCAACTGCTCGATATCTTGGGCTCTTGAGCGCTCTCGCAACAGGACTCTGGCCGCCCCCTGCAGTACTGCCTTACTTGTGGCCGACAACGATGGGTCCGTGGTCTCTCCCAGAACCCTAACGGGAAAGTACTTATGCTGCACCTGCCTCAGCCGCTCAAAATAGGTCTCGTTCTGTAGATACCAAGCACTGAGCCGCCACAGAGGCCGAATCAGTGCCTGAGTGGGGCCCACTGCAAATCGAAGGGGCGCATGATCAGAGATACCTCGCACTAAAATGTCGATGTGAAAGGCTGGTATAATCTGTACTAGGCAAAAGTACCAAGTCAATTCTAGATTGCGAGCCGTGGGCCACCGAGGTGGGAGTGGACTGCCGCAGTCTCGGATGCCATACCTGCCAAGCATCAGAGTCCCGTAGCCGAGAGCCAACCCGTGAGTCCCGCCACCATAGCACGTCTGAGCCAAGAGCAGACCGGCCACATCCAAAGTGGGGTCTGGAGCCACGTTGAAGTCCCCTCCCAGCACAGTGAGCCCCGAAGGCAGATCCAGGAGTAACTGGGTTAGGGTTCCTCGCACTAATGCCAGTGGGGCGTAGACACTGACCACATTAACCGTGACACCCTCTATCTTTCCCGTGATGGCAACATAGCGGCCCTGCCGATCCCTCCAAACCCGAATTGTCGTCATGGGGAAGGAACGATGCAACAGAATCGCCACCCCCACTGCCCCCGCTCAAACCCTGCATGGTACACTCTGTCAAAACCTCTTCGGGCCAGGAAGGGGCAGCGCTCGCCCGAGAGGTGTGTCTCCTGCAACAGGAGCATATCAGGTCAGTATCTGTGTATGAAGGTAAATACTGCAGTGCGCTTGATTTTATCTAGGAGACCATTAACAGTCCATGAGATGACCTGTGTTGGACTCATCGGAATGGTTATTATTGGGTGTCGCTAAGCTACTACTAGGCGTGGCCATTTCTTGGTCCGGGGTCCTCTCCTTGTTATGCCCCTCACGGAACTGGACAAATATTCTAATTTTGTCAATTGGTTCTCTGTACCTTCTGTCTTGTGCGCTAACTAATTAAAACAAACATGCCAACACAATAGTGAACATTAACAAATGCCTTAATACAAGGGCTGAATTCCCAAGCCCCCCCCCCCCCCAACTCCCACCCCAAACTTCCTCCCAGAAGCATGTCGCCCATATATGTCATCATCTCACTCCCGAATTGCGGCCCCCCCGCCACCAGCAGCCAAGTGTCTGCAGTGATCACTTAGTGTCCATGTCCTGTTCCCCTTTGTCAGGGCTCCCCTGACCCCCATTCTCTAGGCCCACCTGGTCACTGTCTCACGTTGGGTGGGTGGGTGGGGGGGGGGGGGGGAGGAAGGAAAGGCCTTTTAGGATGGCAGAAGTAACCCCACTGCGCGCTTCTCCCCTCCGCCGCCACACACCAAGGTGCACCGCATCCACGTCCGTCCAGGGAGACCGGGCGTCCCAGCCAGCAGGTGGCTGGGAGATGAGGGGGGCTTCTCCCTCTGGGTATCGACACAGTCCCCCTCCTCAGCGCCCCGGATCACCCCTTCGTTTGCTCCGCTCCTGGGTCTCGGCTTGACCCCTTCTCGGAAGTCAGGAAGCCCTGGTCTATCTCGGGCCGGTCTCCGGGCAGGGGGGCCCACCAGCGGCACCACGAGTGTCCCTCCGCTGCTTCACTCCAGCCGCCACGCAGCCTTGGAAAAAATGGAATCCGGCGCTGCGCTGTCTCAGGGCCCCTAGCAAGGCACGCCGGTCTCGCCCGCCAGCCGCCATCTTCGGTGAGGGCAGCCCCGCTCGATTGCCGCCATGCAGCCGGCCGAGGAGCCGGGTGACGTCTCCAAGCTGCCCGGGGGGGCGCGAGGCCCCTGGAGTGGGAAGGCGCCGCCGATAAAGGCGGATGACGTAGGGGTCCGAAGCACTAGAGAAGTGCGACCACCATCTTAATGCCTTAATTAGTGTATTTTTTATTTTCCTGAAAACCTCGCACAGATTGGCATTAAAAATGTAGGTGAGATTATGCTGTTCAAGATTCCATCGGGGTTATAGTAGCTTAATGCATGTGAACACATAGAAGAATATTTCCTCAACAGTACATACTAGCAAAACCAAAGCTGTTTTTGGGTAGTCCATAATTTATTATGTAAGGTCACCCTTAGCCCTTTTACCTTATTGGACTGGAAATCTAAAAATAACAGAAGCATAAGGCAATGCACATGACATTTCTTCAAACTGTCAAGCATAGAGCGGCATGCACCCTTTGTCCCGCAATAACATCCCAAGGTTGACCTTAAGTCCCATTCTTGGACCATTCTAGGAGCGGAAAATACAAAGTAAACATAGCTAGGAGAGCAAAGTTTTTTTTTAAATATTACTGCTGCAATCAATTTGCAAGCCAGTGATCGCAATCTTGCAAAAGCCATTGCAACCTTGGCTTAAAGGTGTTGTGTGTACAATCTCAACACTCTATGGCAGATACATGTAGGATATAGCTTTACAGAAATATTAGCACTTCCGAAAGCAATGCACAGAGGATCAGAGATTCATCAGTTCTGGGGTAGAATTC